>NC_092180.1:9609390-10242890 GCF_043641665.1 Enoplosus armatus | reverse complement strand
ATGGCACGGAAACACAGAGAAAGACAGTGACGGAGAGAGAACACTACATCTATGTAGATACAAATATAGAGTGGGGTCCAAAATTGAAAATCTCAAATATTTACACGTAAACCTGGAAATAATCACAAATTCTGCACAATTTTTAGGCCAGCAATCAAATTTAAGCAAATTTGTGGCTTTGACCAACTAAACTCCTTCGTACAAAAGGTCATATTTCTTTGAGTTGTATCCGCATGCGTTCAGATGACAGTCAGGTGGACTTGATCTTGCAGCCAGCATTCACCTGTTATAAATATAGCTGTGCCACAAGTTTCCAGCAGATCATTGCGTACTAAGTAGCATTGTGATAGTGGGAAACATGGCATCCGAACTAAGTGAAAGTGCCAGAAGTCAAATTGTTATTCTGAGCTAAGAGGGGCTTTCTCTGCATCAAATCATGGCTAGACTAAAGGTTTCAAAGGGGGCAGTACATGGAACTCTAAAACGCTTTGCAGAAACGGGATCAGTTGTATCCAAAGCACGATTAGGCAGACCAAAAATGACCACACCATCAGAAGATCAATACATCAAGCTTAGCTCCCTGAGCGATAGAAAAGCAACTTCATCACAGATACAGAATTTGCTAAATAAAGAACGACTCCAATCAGGAAAAGTACTGTCAAAAGAGGGCAGTAACAGAAGGGTGTATGTAAGGAGACAAACAGAAGAGAGAATGACACGGCAGTGTATCAAACCAACAGTGAAACATGGTGGTGGGAATATTAAAGTCTGGGGGTGTTTTGCCTACTCTAGTGTTGGACACCTGCACTGAATTGACTACACCCTGACCAAGGAGAAGTACCACTTCATTCTTCAGAGACATGCTATACCCTCTGGTTTGCAAGACCAAGGAGTCCTGACTGTTATGGACTTTCCTCCACAGTCACCTGACTTCAACCCTATTGAACATTTATGAGGCACTTTAAAGACTCAGAAAGCCAAGCATTATGTGACATCACAAGAAGCCCTTTGGAACATTGTCAAATCATGCTGGGATAACATGGGTCATCAGGTTTTACACAAACTTGTGGAGTCCATGCCTGCTGGAGTGCATGCTGTCATTAAAGCATAAGGGGAAGATTTTCTGAAAATCCATTTTTCAAAGATTCAACTTTTCACTCAAATTGTTAAGCTAGTATCATTTGTAATGAAAAAATAGTATTACGTTCGACACAAATGTAAAATAGAAGTATCTTGACTCACGGTCTCAGACCTTTGGACCCTACTGTATACTCTGCTTGAGGTATGGATGCGGACAAAGCTTGAAGAGAGATCCAAGGACTGTGCTTTCTATTGATCTCACCCTTGTACTTATGAGTCTTGGCCAAGGGCTTGTGGACACACTGCCCAGTTGGGAGAAATGAAACACTCAACAGGAGCATCGTTATCCACAGATTATTAAAGCACCAACAAAACCTGGAGGGGTCCTTTTGAGAAAGAGTCCAAACAATAAAGTCACACATTTCATCCTGACTCTGTTTTCTCCTCCTCACCTTTCATCCTTCACTCTCTCCTGCTGGGAACAGAGCAGTGGGTAAAATCTTCTTTGGAGTCGCAATAAACATGCTGTGACAGTATGACCACACACACATATACAGTCGCAAATACACACACACCCCCACACAGACTGCTACGCACTACTTCCTCCTGAGAGTCGCCTATGGCAATACGAACAAAGAACATGACAGAGTCTCCTCTGACCACCCAGTCTGTCCCTGCTTGCCTGTGACCTTTACCATACTCTAGATACACTGGCCAAACTCAGAGCAGTGTATGAGTGTTTGTGTGGGTGTATGTTTGTGTGCATGCCTGTGCATCAAATTGTAAAGGTTGGGCAATATGTTAAAATGTTCCAACGGGCTACCGTCAGCCAGGTGTGTGTGTGGTGGGAGTCCTTACTTATTATGTTTGAATAAATTTGCCTTCACCTTATCCTCTGACATTCCCGGTCTTTAATGAAAATCGCCCAAAATAACCAACTGGCAATGGACTCATGCAATCGCCAATAGCCAATATATTCATCCAATTGCCCAACCCTAACACAGAGACTTAAACTACACTTAAACAGTCTATTGCTCTTCATCTGAGTAGCAGACAAGACCTGAAGTATTCTCTTGAAAAATAAACCTATAGATCTTGTAAATGTGCCACAGCAAAAGATGAATGTTAGTATCAAACAGCAGTGCAGATGAGCAGAGTGTAACATAGATCAAACACGAAACTGGTAAAATACAATACATGTTTACAGAATCAACAAGCATCTAATCCCAGAATAATCCCCAGAGAGTTACAAAAGTAGAAAGGTAAGGAATACAAAACAAGAATGCTCCATTTCTCTCTAGGTAAGAACATTGTCTAGGCAGGCCATTGTGTTTATGCATTAAGCTCTCCAAACCACATCCTTTAATGCCAGGATCTCTCACTGCTGCTCAAATACGGCCTAAACAAGCAATCTAATATCTATTGTTTGTCATTTCTGTTAATAGAATATAATGCAATATAATATAATGTTGTCACTCTGGTGACTGAATCTCCTTTTCATGCTTGACGTTACCACTGTGTTTGGGTGCAGTGACCTTGAATCCAGTAAGGATAAAAGTAATTTGTTTTGCAAGAGGCCAAAGCGTTCTAAATTTCTAAAATATTTTTCATTTTCAGTTTTAATAGCATGTCCTCAGTTGTCTAAACAACACGTTGAACAGCAGATAACATACAAGATGTTTCTCATTTAATTCAAAGCTAAAGAAGCTGGCCTTGTTGAGTTCTAGACAGAGTTTGTCACGAAGAGCAGCAAAACAGAGAAGAAAAAAAGAAGAGTGTCTTGTTTGTATGCCTTTTGTTTGCTCAAAGAATAGTCCAACTATTTTGTTACTAATTTAGGATTTGTAAGACCAATTGGCAAAGCCCTGCTAGTAAACATCACCAGGGATGTTGATTTGTCAGGAAGTGGATGAAACTCTCTGTGCACTGGGAGAGCTAAAGAACTTTGACACCAGCAGGAGACCGAAATAACAGCAAAGATCACACTATGCTATCGCCTTAGAGAAAGTCGGAGGTAGACGCAGTGTTAAAATCAAGTAGCAACGTGGTTGCATTCTTAATGAGTCATTATCCATGATTGGCAGTACTTTGGTGCAGTTAAACAGCAATAAATCTGTTTTTATAGGAAAAATTGTCAGGCTAAAATTGTCAGGATACAGTGCATGCATGTGTGTGGAGGTTTGTGCATGTGGGTAATACTGTATATTACCTCTGCTAGCTCGGTCCACATGCTCTAGGTCTTCAACGAACTTGATCACGTCTGGAAATTCCTCCTCACATACTTGCGCCAGGAAGTGGAGTAATGTGGTCTTTTGGTCCGCTGACTTAGTGTCCTTTAGCTGTAGTAAATCACATAAAGTTAAAGACAAAGATCGATGACAGTAAAAAAAACGTATTTTATTTCAGATTCTTTAGTCTCAATACACTATTAACAAACAGACTGTATAGGAAATAAAACAGCAATAAAACCTCTGGGGACAGGGTGATGGCATTTAGCACTAAGTGGTTACTTGACATAAAACAGACTAATCCTAACCTTAGGTTGGGGGTTGGAGGGGTGTGCAATTCTTATTTGTGCATAAGTTTGTAGAATCCATCTTACTTTAAAGTAAGTAACTACTGTTAGCAGTGCACTTTTGCCTGGTGAATGTTTGTTTTGTCGCTCGTTCAACAAGTTCAGGTGCAGGACATGATGTGTTCATGTTGGTAAGTAAGATAAGGAGACTTATCAGCAAATCGAATGTGGGTTGTTGTTCAAAGTCTGGGGGCTGTTGTTTTGTGTAGCAGGCTGCTGTCTGGCTCAGTGCGACTGTCTGAAGATTTGATTGGCTGTATCGAGATACGGTCTTCCCAGCATTCCCTCTTATCAATGCAAAACTAGGGGTACCATCACGAAACCAAAACATATAGAATACAAATTCTCCGCTCCTTTTGGTTTCGGATTTTTTCTCAAAGCAGAACACGGGATAAGTGATTTACAGAGAAGATATATATGCTGTAGAAGACATAAAATAATTTAAGTTGGATTTTGCTGAAACAGCAGAGAATTAACAACAGAATTTGTGTTTTATAATCATATCTACTGGATGTGATGTGACAAAGGAACATGTGTCATTGTCCTTCACTCAGCTACCGTAAGCCCATTCAATAGCTTTATAAATGCTGAGTGTTGACAGTGCTACAGATGATTTCATGTCTCATACTCATGCAGCAGACACATATTCACAATGTGATGACCTCTCCTGCGCTTTGTGTCTCGCTCTCCCCCACACGCAACAATTTTTCAATTTCTCTGATAAATTTCCATCATCGCTCTTTTACAGTCTAATTCCAAGATGTCTCTCAGTATGCCCGCCAAACATCCCTCCTGTGGAGTGCGTTGCTGTGTATCTCTCTAGGTGATCTATTGGTAGACAGCAGTGTACTCAGCCCCGCTGGGTTTAATCATGTTTGTATTATCTCCTCTAATCAAACATTCTCATCTCTCTTTTCATTTCTGTTTTCTCATTTTTTCAAAAGCTTCAAGTGCTCGCTCACAAAAGGTCCCTGTCTGAATTTAGATGGATGGTAATCATAGTTGACAATGTAAACATTTTGCTTTTTCCAGTTGGGCTGGGTGCAATTTTCCTGTGCTGTGGAATGTGCCATGGAATTAAGTTGTCAAACTCGGGGGCAGGCACGAAGGTGATGTCTTCCTCTGTATATCCTGCCCATGACATCGACTCACACCTTGATCCCACAACATACCAGCACGAAGATAAAAGGAAACAGACACACTGGAAGAATAGAGTTACAAATGCGCTAAACACAAAGCATATTCCTTCATAGACTTTCAATAATTGATTATATTACTGTCACAGTAATGAAACTAATCCATCATGTATGTATGAATCCTTGTTCGTGTATGCACATGCACTGGTGTTTATATGAACATAAGCACCCAAGTCTAGAAGGGCAGAGAGGTGGCAGTGATGAATGGCTGCGGTGGTTGTTACTGTGGAAACAGCAGTGAGTGTGCCAACATCTGTAATGTAACCACTGGAGGAGTCTCCTACTCCAGGATGGCATTCTGTTCTCACCATCACTATCATAGAGGGAAACTTACTGTTCTGTTTTCATGACATACAAAATCCAAAGGTATAGGCATTTGTTGTGTCTCTGCTCCACAAAGCATAGGTAGTCCTGCAGGGTGTGTGAACTTTCAAAGGGATACTAGCCGTAGCCTCAGTTATCTATTCTGAGCAGGAAAATAAGAATAAAGTACTCCCTGGATTTGGCTGCTTTGATAGATGCCAGCAGATAGAGAAAAAAACTGTCTTGTGGGGCTGATAGTGTTCAATCAAATGAAATAGTTTCAAACAAATTGTCTAATCACAGCAGCCACTTTAGCTCAGTTCACTGATAGGGCTCAGCCAAGGTGACATAAAAGAAAAAAATGAAAAACAGTGACATGTACATGCATAGAGGCTAACACTCCAAGAAACAGCCACACAAGAAGACATGCACAGGTATGTAAATACAGATATTAACAGACAGACATACACACACATGGAGGTTAACATTTTACATGTTTTCTAAACACTCTTGATTGTTTTTGCACTAGGGCTTGTACTTGTAATGTAGACTGCAGTGATGAGAAAATAATCTGGCTGGCCTCTATATCTGGTATCTGGTCTTTATATCAAACTCAGATTTGCTGTGGTCATTATAGTATTATGAAAATCACGTTATTGCTGCTACTATAGTCCAACAGCAAACATCTGTGTAAAATCTATAGAAAGAGTTCATGTGGTGAGCTTTTTTCCTCGAACATGTGTCACTCATGTTGAACCACTGCCACTGGAGGGATAAAGGACTACGTGGTGTATGTGAACAGTTGATGGTAGGGTCAGCATTTCAACCCTCACCTTGCAGAGGGAACTGAGGTCGAAGCCGTATGACTGGGCGTTTCGAGAGCCTGCATTCATGTAATTCCCCAGCAGCAGCACCAGCTCCAGCAAGTGGCCAAAGGAGCGGCTCTTCCTGACCTCGTCACAAGCAGCATTTACAGCCAGGATATCTGGACGCAGGTTGTTTACTTGCTCCTCAAACTGCAGCTTGAAGAGGATGTGGCTGAGGCGAGGACGCAGCCGCTTCACACTGCTCATCTGGGAGAGGAGAACAGAAATGGAGGACACAAGTATGCATGAATGAGAAAGGAATAAAATGAAAAGGGGAATTAAAGAAAATAGAATAAAGCAGGAGAGGAGAAAAAGCAAGATTAAGGAAAATTATGTCAAAGAGAGAGAACAAAGTCAGAGAACGCAGTCAAACTTAAAATAACTACAATCGCAGTTTTGGCACACTCTCACATTCAGCCAATCTAATTTAAAAGACATTTATGCAACCGGCATGCTGGAAAGTGTTGCTAGGCAGTAGTAATAGATGCTGGCAGTAATTTGATTTGGGACCCAGGTCTGGTAAGTTAATTGTGGAGTTAGTGTCCATATAGGGCAGGCAGCGGAGGGGGTGGAATATACAATAGGCTGCCTTGGATTACCACTCTCACACAATTAGAGAAAATTGGAAAATATTGCATTGGGCCCAGGGCTTGGCCACAACAGTGATTGTGTATGTGTGTGGGGTGGTGGGGAGGGGTGCAGGTTCCAATTGTCTGTTTCACACAACAGCTGGCTGTGCGGTTTGATGTCCTCCATCAAGGGTTTAATTATAGCTACTGTAATGTTATCAAATGACTATTTCAGTCCATGAGTGAGTGAGTGTGCGTGGGTGTGTGCATGTGCGTATGTGTGTACTGTAAGGAGAGACTAGGAAACAGGGCAGGAGAAAAATATGACAAAATTAAGAAATAGCAAGGTGCATAAGAACCAAACATAATGCTGATATGGAGCCCAGAGATGGTCATGAATTATGTGACAAGGGTAGGGTTAAGGTAAGCAAACCCATCAGGGCATCCACAGAGTGAATGTGTGCAGCTGTTGTTTCCATGAAGGCTGCAGAGGGCATTGGACAACAGTGAGCTGCTGAGGGCAGTATTAAAAACATGAGGGGACGAATTCTAACAAAACAAAATGGACTATAAAGCAGAAGTTATGGAAAATATAGCTTGTGTATTGCAAGGTCATAATTCAGTGAGATGGTGAGAGGGAAAAGACAGTTCTGTTGATATACTGTAGAATTCCCTCATGCTACCAAGAGTATGAACTGTGAATTTGAAAATGATGCACCATATAGTGTAAAAACATTGTGAGTAAATATTTTGGCAACTTGTAATAAATGTCTCCATGGAGAGAACAACAATTTCAGTCCTAGATGAAAGACTTTAATTCAAAGAAGTGCCAGTCATACGGACTGTGACTACAGTTGAGCCAGCAGGCTGCACATGCTGGTAAACACAGTGATTCCTAAGATATCAGGGATTGAAAAGAAGCCTGTAAGTCATAAACCACAACTGACATATAGCAATAACAGTTACTGTCCTGCATGTTTACTAGTGTAAAAACATTATGAAAATAAATACATTGTCGGACAATTTATTGTCACAAAGAAACATTTAACCTATTCATGAAGCAGCACAAAAACAAGGCCCTTGAGCACTGTGAGGATTTTCATCAGATCTATTCCATAGAATAGACACTACGCACAAGGCAGAGTTCAAATCAAGTGTGAGAGTGGCGGACATGAAAAAAGGACGGTAAAATGCATGTGTTTGCACAATGGTAAATTAAAAATTCCCTTTGAACCTGAGCTTTTCTGATAGGTGAAAGCACACAGGCCTCCTTGGGCCCACGCAGGCACAGCAGCGAAACAACATTATATAAGCAGGCTCTTCTTTGTTCTATGTCTCCCTGATGAACTATACACAACAGCTGAGCATGCTCTATTTTTTATCTATTCCCCCCATCAACCGCTCAGTCACTGCATTTTCATTCAGTGATAAGATTCTCTTTCATACGTGTTTATAAAACAGGTGAGTGCATGGGGCCAAAGAAGATTATTATCTGTATTGTCAGTAACTTGGTCGCTAGGCAGAAACACAAAATACACAAAAGGTTCTACACTCCTCATGCATAATTCTGAATAAACCTCCTTTGAAAAGTCTTTAAGAAAATGATGCTGACATAATTAGGCAGCAGCACTGCTCTTTAATGTGCATAAATTAGTGCGGCAGTCCACAGGTGTCCTGTCTTTCCTCTTACGGCTTAAAAAGATAGAATTTTAAAAAGCTCGGGATTAGGATATTCAGATGAAGAGGCTACATTTGTGTATGTGTGTGTTTGCAAGAAAGAGAAAGAAAGGGAAAGGTAACATGTAAACGCAAAACTTGTTTAGATTAATATAACATTAAAATAGTAATAAACCAGTTTTATAAAACTGTGTATGTATAATTATATTCTGCTAAACCACTTTATTCATAGTACCCTGAATTTCAACTTGGTTGACACATAAAAGAGTATATGGTGGGGAGTTGACAGTTTTGTGTGTGTGTGTGTGTGTGTGTGTGTGTGTGTGTGTGTGTGTGTGTGTGTGTGTGTCCATGTGTGTCTACTCACCACAACCCCAAACTGCTCAGGCTCTGACAAATTTGCGTACTCGTTTTTATACTTTGCCAAGGCGTTCAGCTGCTCCTGCTCTGGTAGGTGCTTCACAAGGTTCTACAAAGAAGAGAGAGGAAGAAAAGGAGTGAAAAGCAGCAAGAAGGAAAGCAGAGCAGAGAAAAGCAACCGGTATGCATTTATTTAAAAATAGCCTTGTGATGGTGATGTCGACATGCCTGACACACTTAACTTTATTAATTGTACTTGGTATGACGTTATATTCTCCTCATTTTCATGTTTCAATTTCTTTGCCATTTACAAAATGTAATGACCTAAAGTGTCCAAAAATTTCTTTGAATTTAATTTAGAATGAGCCCTAGGACTACCACTCTTTGTAGTGTGCTTGTATAGAAATCTAACCTACTGCTTTTCTATTGGCTGTGTGTTTAGGAAAGTTTCAGCCCTGTTGGTGGGTTTCAGTAAAAATAAAGTTTTATGACTGCAATAAAATGTATTTTATCATCAAACACAAACTATATCCTTAGGGCTATATGTATGTATATAGACAGTAGAAAGTGAAATTGTGATTGGGTTTTTCAGAAAGCCAAAAGGAATAAATGTTAAATTATTTAAGCCATGTTGATTAAATTGCCTTCTCATCTGAGTTTAACAGCCATCTTAACAAATACTGCTACTATGAGGTAAATATGTTAGTCCGATGCATTTAAATTGGGTTGAAAATCCGTCCCTGATGCCTGGAGTCAGGACAAATATTGCCACATCCATTACTTGAGTTTTTATTGATGCAGTATAATGGAATTTGCCTTAATGACAATTAATTATTTACTTGTTGTAATTAACATTTATCGATCAAATGAATTCTTTAAAATGTACATCCGTGGCTCAGGCTTGTTTTTGTTTATTTGTTTCAACTCAGCTTACCCACGCCCAAACTGACCAATCACAGTTAAATAACCTGAAACCCTTACATGCATTAATCAACTTCCTCAACATCTGATGCACAAATTCTAAGCCATCCAGATTCCAGCCATTTAGACTACTGTAGCTCTGTAGGAATTGACTCACATTCTAGGCTCCCAGCACTGGTTACCTGTGTCCTTCAGAAGTGATTTTAAAGTTTCATCGCTTGTTTGCCCCTTCCTACACTGTTGACCTTCTCTGTCCTTACACTCCGATTAGTAGCCTAAGGTCTGCCAACCAGTTGTTGTTGACTGGTCCAAGGGCCAAGCTGGAGACAGACGGTATGTGGCATTTGCTGTCAGGGCTCAAATCCTCAATGACATCCATTCGAAATCAGGCAAACATTGTATGCTCTCTTTTAAAAAGCTATTAAAATGTTATTTTTACAAATTGGCTTTTAATCACCTTTACACTTCTAATTAATTTGATTATATCATTTTTCTTTTAAATTACATATTTTGACTTCTAAACTGTTTATCGTGTATTTCTTGTGCTCTTATGAGAATGTACAGAAATGCCAAAGACAGGTTTGCGGAAATTTAGACACCATTACATAGTTTGTCCACCAGAAACAGACTGCGCGGTACATCTGCTGGTGACAATAATAACTAAATTTAAGGGATTCTTAGGAATAATGTCTGGTTATGATGTGTGTTTAGGTTAAAAAACAAATATATACATGTATATATATATATATATATATATATATCATAAAACTCCAGTAATGGTGAGGTTCTACACTGAAGCCAACAAAAACAGACAGACGGATACTGTACTTGCTTTAAGTGTGTGTTATACAGATGGCATTAAACTGAAACTGTTAAGCAAATAGAAGTCAAGGTCATAAAGCTAAGTTGTAAAGCAGTACCAAAAAAGAACACTGCTTAACATCCACATAGCACTTATTCATTCATTTATTCACAGATTGCCTGTGCCTACCGAGTGCTTCAACACCTGTTGTAAGATTTACAGATGCCCAATACGTCAGCCTCAGGCCACATGCCACTTCAAGCTACACAACAATCCCAACGATAGGCAAGCGTTGGTGCATAAACCTGACCAACTTAGCAGGGGAAGGGCAGTCTTTGTTGCCCATTGTAGGTTGAGCTAGTTTCCAATACTCTTTCCATCTCAAAGTTAGTTAGAAAGTCATCTACTGATGTAAGTAACTGAAGCTCTTCACATTTGTAGAACTTTTAGAACGCAAATCTTGTCCTACCTGGATCATAGGTTCGGTGAGCTGCTCCTCATCCACCTCCACTATCATCCGACGAATTTCCTGATAAGGCATACGGAAGGAACCCAGGAAGATGGCTACACAGAAACAAATAAAACATGCAACAAATGTCTTGGTAAATATAACAATTATTCACTAATGATTAGTAGTATTGTTGTTGCTCATACAAATCAATAATAGGAAAAAAAGAAAGGAAAACAACACATTTTGTAAAAGAAAAAAGAGCTCAAGGACACATGAAGGACATGAAGTAGGAACCAAAGAGAAGTGTATTATTATAAATTAAAGATACATCAGTACATAAGTCAGCCAGACATAAAACTGTCTTAGAAAAAGCGATTTGAAAAACTGCACTGATTTAGCAAGCATGAGATCCTCAAGCAAGTGGTATCACTAGGGACTGAATGGCAAATGCCTTATCAGGATAAGTCATTAGTCGAGCCAGTGGAACCATCAAAAACCGGGAAAGTTAAGAGATGTGTGACTAGGCTACAGTATGAGCCAGTTACAGAGATCCAAATGACATGATATACAATAGAACCACGGACAACTCTCCAAAACACATGATGAAAACCTGTGCTTCTTTTCCAATCTCTTTGTCAGATTTTACATTACATCACTGTCTAAAACCACTCCCTGCGTAGAGGGACAAATTTAACGCCACTAACTCCAAAAACTTTGTGAGATAACACAGAAGCAGGTGAGCAGGGTGTGAAATGCTACTTGGGTCAGTGGTTTCAGAGGGATATAATTGGGTAGCATTAAAAGTAAACATTATGCTAAAGGATTCATAGTCATATAAAACTGAAATAATAAGACTAAACCAATAAAATTCATTGTTACTAACAATTACTTGACTTCAAGCAAAGTTTAGGAAGCCAGTATTTAAACAACTGCATATATTCAATGGAGGTTTTACTAACTATTCTTTCTTTTCTTGTTAAAACATATGTAAAAATGTGATATAAGATCTGCACCTTTATTGCTAAAATAAAATTCTAACTCCAAATAAATTTGCACGGTATGTTAATAGTGACGGTATCAATCAAGAAGCAGAGCTAAAAGCCCACATACCCATTCTCCACCTCAATCAAAGCTTTTAGTCTCTTTACCTCCTATGGTGGAACAAACTACCTTCTCTCCTCCTACTTTTTCCCTCCTCGTTCCTGCTCTATAATTTCCGCTGCATGATTTATCACTGTTACTGGGCTGATTAGTCTCATTTTCTTTTAATACATGAAACAAAGGTCACAGCTCCCCTTGATATAAGCCAATGAGGTGCTAAGATCTGGGAGTGCTTAAGAGATCAGCTGGATCCTCATTAATGCCGGGTGCTGTTAAAATGGTCATTTTAAGACCGAGCATGCGTGCGTGAATGTGTGCCTGTGTGCGTGTGTGTGTGTGTGCGTGTGTGAGTGTGTGAGAGAGAGAGAGAGAGAGAGAGACTGAAGCGAGGTTTCCATCCAAACGTAGCACACATTTAAACTGAATTGCTGCTTAAGAAAATGTGAATTAATATGCGTTTCCATCCACGACTAAACAGCTGGTGGCGCTAATTCTCCAGTCAGGTGCCATTAATTCATTGCCAGTGCTTAATTTGTAAATCAGGAGGTCCCATAACACAAAGAAGGTGCTGTTCCGGCGGGTCAGGGGGAGAGAAAAAGTCACAGAACGCATCCAAACTCCACAGTGCCTGGAGCACATTGGACAACGCCTAGGTGATATCTGTTTGAACTGAACAAAGACAAGATGGAAACGCACCTCGAGACAGACAGAGATCAATGTGATCACACATAGCAGCATTTTTCCTTCTGTTTCATTTTTCCTTAATGGATGCCAAACATCGTTAATTAGCTCAGTGCGTGTGTAAAGACATGAGTCACAGGTAGCAGTGACCAGGTTCACAGCAAGCGTTGTCTTGCTTTCATTGCTATAGCAACAGGCAAGTGTGTAACTCATTCCCAGCCAAAATTCTCTGTTAGGGTAACTTTATAACATGAAGAAAAACATATAATAAGGGTTTCAGGAGATGACTTAAGTGAGATAAAGAGCAAAAGCGAGTGCAAAGTGTATTGTGAGGAGCTGTGGAGGCTAGAACGACAGACATGTGCAGGAAACTGTAACATCAAGACACATGGATGTATATAAATCCAGTCCTTGGAAGGAGGAGTGGCTGAAAGGAAACAAATACTTACATAGATTCTGTGCTATCTTAGGATCGAGCACCTTGAGCTCTTTAATTCTCTTCTTTATGGATTTCTTATCCTCCAGATCCTCCTCTTCTTTTTTGGCTGATGAAGACAGAAACACTGAATTATTATCAACACACAAAGCACTTCCTGTATTGCTGACATATGTATGATACACACAATTTTAGATTGAGTGAGATTATGAGATTTACACATAATTTTTTCAGTGTCCAGGTACAACATGAGGAAGGGAAGAATTTTAAAGATTTCAACAGTTTAAATTCAACCACAAACATGATTTGTTTCTTTTTGTTTGTTTACATATTTTTTCTAAGTGAACGACGACAGTCTGCCATGACAGAATGCCATGCTGCTAGAGAAGCATAGCCAACGGGATTATGGGAAAGTGTTGTGATCACACCACTGACAGAGTAAGGTATGGGTGAGCCATGGCTGTTCCATAAACACACTGTTACACATTAAGTCATCAGGTTACTTGTGAAGATAAATCCGTTCTGGGTCACATGGAGCCAGGTTGAAGGGACTGTGATTGTGCTATTGGTAGATAGGAGAGGCATCATACATGGATTACAACCAACAAAACAAAAAACAAGTAAGACACACACACACACATATGCAGCCCTCTTGAACCACACTCACAAAGAGGAGTTCATGGTTGGTTTTAATTATTTAAGACACCAGATTAAGAGAACAAAATGTGCATCCCAGGAGTATGCTGGGTAATTGTCTGGTGCTGTAATTATGGTGTGTGTGGTGAGAGGCGAGGAGAGGAGAGGAGAGGAGAAGGGTTAATCCACAGGAAAGGTATTTCTACTGTTCCACATGGGCTTGGTCTTCTTTCAGGGATCCTGTATCTAATTAAAAAGTGAAGAGGTATGCTGGGAGCTCCCGCAGGAAAGACTGTTAGGATGTCCACAAGCAAGCACACCTACAGTACAGCTCACCACACAGAGATACACAAACACGGCCACACACTGAGCTATCCTTGGACTTACGTGGCTCCTCTGTTGGTATACTCTCCTCACAGTCTTTCAATGTGTGAGAGAGGGGAAAACGCAAAGGACAGACAAGGAGGACAATGGAAAAAGTGTACCATGGAAAAGGGAGAGGAGAGAGAATGAAGAGATAAAAAGACATTTTCACAAGACTGCACCCTGTCCACTGCAGCGTGAAACATGAAGAGACTCAAGTAAAGAAAGGACAAATACACTATAAAAACTTGAAACATGAAAAATGGCTGAATATGTACAAGTAGAAAACAACTATATCAAATACAAAACTGGAGAAAAACATGAATTACCTGAGTATTCAAAAACTAATTTCACTCAAAATTATAGTCCACAATAACAAATGCATTACTCACAGACATGCATGTTTTGTCTTTTTTAATCTTGGTCAAGATTAGAGCTGAAATGATGAGTTGATAAATCATATCTATTTTGATATTCAATTAATACTTTTTACTTAAAAATATCAACATCATCAATAATGGTAAAAGAAATACCTTTTTTGGGGAAATTGTGATTTGTGTTTTCACTATTATCTGAACAAAGTAATTGTCAGATTGATCAGTAATACTTTGTTGATGTTGTTGTTGTTGTTGTTGTTGTTGCAGCCCTGCACATGATGAAAATATTTCCAAAGATGTCGGGCTGAATTTTGGACAAATATTTATAAAAACGATACAAGACATCTAGAATTGTTTTGCTTGATGTAATGCAGCCGTAAAATAAATATCTTGGGTTTGAATAATTCAGTCAGTGTAAGCACAATCCTCTCTAGCTTCAATTAAGTGTTGAAACAAAAAGAGATTACACTGTATATATGATATTGTCATACAAGGTTAAAAATATATTTCTAACTTAATGCTTGTTAACAGAATTGAGTTTTAAGAGGTTAAATAAAGACACAAAATCATTAAAATTGCCAACAGAAAAAATACAATTGGTCTAAATGGGCATGAAGGACAGCGGCCACTTTGCATCACCTGCCAGTACAATAGTGCCATATTTTATACCGCCTTCCAACTACTTGTGTAAATATATTCAAGTACTGATTCAGTGCACTTCACTGAAGATTGTCTCCATGAATATATTCAGTGCAGAACAGCGCTTCCTCAAGAGTACAAAAAATAAAGGAAATCATGTTAAATTATAAGACCTAAATGAAATCAATAAAAAAGATAACGTAAAAACACGCGTAAACAACTTAAGTATTAATTCTTACGGGAATGTAATCTTGAATTTGATGTTATTGGATATTTGGATGCAATATAAGGAGCCAGCCCAAGAAAGCCTCCAGCTTACTGCATTAAGATGTTGTATTGATCTACTCATCATAACTTATAGCCTCGCAGAATCTCATTTATTACACCAACACACACTGACTGACTCTCAAACTCACTCACACACAAGAAACACACAGTACCAGAGTATTAACCACCTTGTTTCAGCGCATATAAACATACTTGGCTGGGTCATATAATCCATGAATCATCCTCACATAATACAGCAAGGGCTGCATTCATCTCTATCGTACAAGAGATAGTGATAAGATAGAAATCATATTGCACACACACACACACACACATACATACATACACACACTCACACACTCTTTCACCGAGCTGCCTCAGGTGTTATCAGTTAAATCAGCTAATTAGATTGCTCCCTTCCAGCGTCACCCCCTCATCCTCTCTGGCCTTAAAACAGCTCTTCTTCAGGGAAGCCTGCTCATTATACATCAGCCAATTAAAATGTCCCACAGGGGGTCAGAGGTCACTGGTTAATCAATCAGAGGGAGCGGCAACTGTTGTAGTTATCAGATTGCGCTATCGCCCAGGAAGTGGGCAAGATAAGGATACACTTGTGAGTGCAGAGCAGTGGGGAGGGGGTGGTGTCTGCATCACATCACATGTCTAGCAACAGTAGGAAAGAAGCAAGGGACACAGCGTACGTATGGCGCGGCTACAATAGATATTTCAGGCTCTAATGGCAAATGGATTTGCCAACATTAATTTGTGTAAAAGATGACACACCATTGGAGAAAAAAGTTGTACCAGTTTAGAGAATCGGGGTGTAAGCATGAAAGAAAGTTGTAAGCCACTGACTAAAAAGACCAGATACAGCAGAAAGACAGGAGAGAGCAGTGCATTAGAGACAGACACCAACACAGAGTTGTCTCAGTTGAAAGGCCTACTCTGCTCTGCCTCGGCACACATAGTGCCGGCTGTCTACCATCTAAGCACTTTAAGTTAAGGCCTCTTAATGGAGGCCTGTGATAAATGTCAACTTGATGGTGGAACTGTGGACAAAGTAGGAGGAGAGATAAGTATGAAAAATAGAGCAAAGGAGAAGGACTGTCTCAATTTTCCTTTACCTCCATTGTAGTATACTTTGGGGGGGAAATGCATTCTACTTTCTTCACACAATAACAAATAAAATAATAAATAAAAAACCCAAAATAAAAATTTCAATTTGTATTAATATCTTGTCTTGAATAACAAAATCATGGGGTTTGGGGTATACCAGAGAGGAAAAGTTTCATCCTTTTCTTGAGAGAAGAAAAATAATGTTTATTTGCAGGGTCAGATGAGGATGCAACGCTAGCACTTTACTTTGTTAGTTTAGTTATCTACTCTTCTCACTTGTAATAATTCTACAGACTGGTTTAGATCCAATCTCTGTCACAATTTAAAGACACTTGACAAAAATATGACGTATTATGTGTAACATTGCTCGCACACATGCTTCCCAAACAGTAGCACTTCCCACAAGGCAGTATCAGTAAATTGTGCCTTCAAAGCTCTAAAGGGAATGGTGGATGAAATAAAACTGCTGTGAAAGAGTATGACTGATGCTGTACATGACAGGCAGGCCTCAGAGACAAACAAGTAACACCTCAAATCCAACCCTCCAACTTTTCACCCACACACACCAAAATCTCCTCCTTCACCCCAGCCCTCTACTCTCACACCAGCACTTCATCTTATCAGGATGGAATTCTAATCAGAGAAAACGCCTTACTGGAACTGCCCTCCTTGTTACACACACACACACACACACACACACACACACACACACACACACACACACACACACACACACACACACACACACACACACACACACACACACACACACACACACACAAAGCCTAACACTATCAAAAAAAACATCTACTCCATAACTAATACTAACATCTTATCAAGTGAAGTGAGGAACTGACAGCAGTGAGTGTGTGCGCTTATTTAGCCCGTCATTTTATTCAATATTTGTCCAACTACCTTTTTTCCTAAGAAGATATCACACACTCAACTGATTTGTGTCTTGAAGAGACTTCATTATTTATGGCATGTTATAGTGATACGATCGTCTCCCTCTGAGAAAGCAGATACACACAGCACACAGCGAGGGGGGAAAGTTGAGAGGGCAGCAGTCTCCAAAGGGTAATTAAATCACTGTGTTGTTTCCAATAGCCAATCAAGGCAGTCATGCAGGTAAAGTTTAAATCACTACTATTAGGGGAGTTTCTGTAGCAGGGATAATATGGGGGCCTTGCAATTCAATGTGCAAACACCACACAAACACACACAGACATATCTAATACACACACACACACACACACACACACACACACACACACCATTGCCTCAAGCAAAATCCACTATGAGACATCTGATGCACAGGAGGGGGGCTGTCTGCAGCAAGTGAACAAATCCACCATTCCGACACATCTGTCAACTCTACAGTCAACAGAGGGGAGATGAACAGTCAAACCAGCCACGCGGTTTGACTGTTGACTCACTCTATGGTTCTGATCCTGCTAAGACCTGAACTTCAGTCAGCCTGACAGAAAACACAAGAGACATCCAGAAAGTCCAGAAGCTACTTGGACTATACACACCTGCCCTCACCTTTTCCTCTCCGCCTTATCAACGCACACACTCCACCTTCCCGACTAACACTGACATGACAGCTTGACTGGTCTGTTTGCACACGGACTATTCCCCCCATCCGTAGTTGCGGGTGTGTGAGTGCCACTGAGTGTGAGACAGAGAGGGAGATCAGAGTAATGAAGTGAGGAGCTGTGTTGTGAGTGAGCTAATCAAAGTGAACCATGCAGGGCCACCTCTCCCTGTGATCCAGACTAGATGACCCAGGGCCATAATTAGTCTGAGACTTTCATTCTGATAGCAGCAAATTAACAGACTTCATTAGGCTTTTCTCTCCTCTCCTCTTCCTGCTTTACCAAAGATGGTGCCTAAATCTACACCACTAAAATTGCTCCTGCATGAGCATAAGCGTCTACAACATACCATCCAATTGCTTTTAGTCTTCACAAAGAAACATACCCCACAGAGAGAACACGTCAGTATACTCATTTAAAAATAAACTCACAAATCTGGACTGAAATTACTGACGCTACTTCAAAAGATTCATAATTGATTAGGAGCCTCTGTTAATCAGTATGTACTGGCCAGTGGGGATGGATTTTACCAGTACCTCTATTCTCAGTGGAGCACTGCCCTCTAAAGGCCTCTTGAAGACCTACCAATGGCCTCTAAATATCTGTGTGTGTGTGTGTGTGTGTGTGTGTGTGTGTGTGTCCATAACATAAATCATTAAATTTTAGGGTGAAGACTTGGTTTAAGGTTAGGTTAGGGTTAGAGTTGGGCAAGTAGTGGTTAGGGTTAGTCTCCAGGGAATTAATGTAAGTCAATATAATGTCCTCTGAAGTGATGGAAACACGACCCTGTGTGTGTGCTAAAATTAGTATTTTCTGGCTACTCTGTCATATCAGGTATGAAGCATTATTATCTCCATTTCATTTCACTATGTGACAGCACCAGTCCGATCTGAACAGTTGTTAAGCCTACCCTAACATTTCCCACGTCATTCAATGGATTGATGGCAGCCTAAATCATTCATTGTCTTAGCTCATTTGCTATTTTTCTGTTTTCTCCCTGTTGTTTTGCAAACATGTCTGCAGCCCTTCACCACTTCCTCCACCCTACATATACAAAGTGTGGATGAAAAATCGCAGCAGAAAAATAAAGTTGCGGAAGCAAATATGTTTTTAACGAGCCAGCCCATTACTTTGGTGATATGAGAACATAAAAACACAAATTGGGAATAAATTGAGGTGGAGATGCTTGAGAAAATGAGGCAGAAGAAAGAAAGAGGACAACAATGGAGAAGAAAAGGAAAGCAGAAAAACAGAAGACGTTTAACCACACAAAAAAGGGAAAGGGCGAGAAAGAGCCAATGAGGAAAAGGAGTTTGCATGTTTGTGGCAAACATGTGACATGTGACATTTTCAAGCATTTCAGGGCACCGTCACAGGTCCAGGTAATAGGTGTGTTGGTGATTTCTTAAGGTAAAAGTATTGTACGCAGGAGCCAGTATTACTGTCACACATTAGCCATTTCTAACCAGAAAGTGGTCGTACTATGGGCAAATTTGAAAATATATATGAGAATAGTAGGCTGGACATTGGAAGAAAGAAATAAAAACAGCCATCCGTTCACTGTGTGTACTATGTGATCACACCTTCCCTTTCAACAACAATGAAAAGAACCTTTAATGATTTTGCATTTAATAAGATCTCTCATAATGGCACAAATTTTCTGCAGCCACATGAAAAGTCATTATGGAACTAATGGTGTTCTGCAAAATGTCACAGCAAAAGCATAAAGAGAGTGGGAGAAAAGGAGAAAAGAGGAGAACAAGAGAGACCAAGTGTGAGAGAGACACTCAGGAGAGGAAGTCCATTTAATGTGAACAGATACAGTATATACCAGTGGAAAGCAACACTATGAGACAGCACGATATGCACATCCTGCAGCAAACTATATGTAATGCTTTTGAAGTCATTTTAGTAGCTAATTCTAACTCCTACCCTCAGTGAACACATCATAGGTAATTGGGTAATTTAAGTCGTGAGCTCAAGACAACTCAAAGCATAA
The DNA here is from genome assembly GCF_043641665.1 of Enoplosus armatus. Classification (NCBI taxonomy): domain Eukaryota; kingdom Metazoa; phylum Chordata; class Actinopteri; order Centrarchiformes; family Enoplosidae; genus Enoplosus; species Enoplosus armatus. The sequence continues at coordinate 10,222,877 of NC_092180.1, read as the reverse complement.
ATGACTGAAGTTCTGTAAATACGAGATACAGTACGTGACTTTTTTTTGCCTCCTTCGGGCATTTGATTTTTTTAAAAGACCACCTACTACTGTTTGTTTTATCCTTTCATCCCCACCTCCTATAGTCCTCGATCTCTTCATAATTCCTCTATGATGGTGTTCACCAACATCCTCAGCTCCTTTCGTCTCATTGTAATTCAAAGGCCTACCAGGCTCTCAGCACAGCAGACCACAAAAGCTACTGCTATTCTAAGACATACACCCACCTTGCTTTCAAGAGACCTATTAACCATCACTATACGGGTATGTGAAGTGGCTTTGGAGGTAGTCTGAGGGTTATTGTGGGGAACACTGACAGAATACAAGTACGGGTTTGAATGATCATGGCTGTTTAATTTGTCATGTCAGCCTGAGTTTGTCAAGCCAGGACAAGCTGTCATCTCTGACCATGGTCTTTACCGCCACATGGGAGCCCTCCATTGATCATGTGTGCTCCTAAACCTCTCAACCACCCATATGAGCTTGAAACCTCCCACACAACCACCATTTCCATCAACTACTCCCCCAAATATGCTTGTGCAAACTGATTAAAACCCACACACACATGATTCCTTCCCAGACCATTATAATGCTATGGAAATGGGCAGTCTAATTATCTCTTACAGCGTGCCAGCAGTGGGAAGAGAGCTTGTCCTTCTTCCGCTTCAACAGGATACATTGATCTGTAGAGCCTGATATCCACTGAGAACACAGCCTTAACACTATTGCAAGAAACATAAAAAAGGGGACACTTGTTCAAGAGTTAAAAGCCCATGCCTACTTCTAATAACTGAACTATAAAACATCACACATTAAAAACAACAAAAACACATATCGGGATAGGCCTCAAAACTCCAGTATTGTTCAGGCTCTAATAGCAAGTTACTATGGCAATATTTTAAAATATTTTGGCATTATATTTATTGATTATTAATATTCATTATAGGAATATTGAACTTTGAAAAATGTTCTTCTTTAAACTACAATATTTGTTCATATTTGTTCCCACCAGCATATTCTAATGTTTGCCTTTAACACATAAACTAAATAAGCAATTTAGCAGTGAAGTTTCTTTTTCATCAAGTGTAGCCTGTTTTATTTGTTTCTATAAAAGTCTCCTCTCTACACTGATTATCATTATTTTGTTCATTGTGATCTATATAGACTTTGCTTTGCTATTTGCTATTCAATATCCACTGTCTAGGTGTACTAACCTCTCAACCACCCATATACATATATATATACATATATATATGTGTGTATATATATATATATATATATATGTATATATGTGTATGTATATATATATATATGTATATATATAACACTTGCATTCTCCAACACCGTTTCCATTTCTCTTTCTGTCTCTCAGATTGCAGTGTTGTGACTTTGGAGTAGAGGTAGGTTATTAGCAGATGCCTGTATCCTGGGGAGAAATGGCAAACTGATTTTGTGATCTTTGAGGGTTACGTCTAATTGGATGTTATTTATTAGCTGGAAAGAAGCCCCAGGAAAGGGCAGCTCTCTTCATGTTGTTGCTCATTTACCCAGCACTATGGCGATGAATCTATCTCTCTGCCCTCTCTTGATAAACAAAGAGAGATAGAAAGAAATGGCTGTTTTTTTCCCTGATGTCAATTAAAATACCTCTACTTTGACCAAGTTCAACAAGCACATTTATCTCCACATATGGAAGAAAATATTTTAGTGGTAAGAAATGGAATCGTAGCCTTACACCAGGAAAGCAAAAAAGCACATTTTTAATACTGTATCAAGATTTAACAGAAAGACTGGCAAGAGTAAAAAGTGAGACTTTTGTGGTTGGGGGGTGTTTAAGGATAGAAGGTCTCGTATGATGTAGAGATCGTAAAGCCCTTGGAGTCCAGGCATGATGTGGTACAAGAAACAGGAGTCAATGAAGATGGGAGCATAGTAGCCAATATAAACTGCTACACATGTAAATATGCTGTATTGGCACCTTGACCCAGGTATTAAAGCACTAAAACATTTGTATTCATGTCAGGAAACTTTCTCTCGCACCTTACCCAAAACACACCCTGAAACATTTGCATGAACATGATTTTTAAATACAGTGCGTGTTGCAGGTCCATTAATTTGCCCCATCCCATTTTGCTTGTTAAAATCCATAACAAAAACTGAACAAAGAGAGGCAGAACAGGAGAGAGGCACTCAACTGGTTTGTTTCCACTGATGCCCCTTAATGTTAAACTTAAAGAAAGTAACCTCCCTGTTGGTAGAACTGAGTAAATACAAAAGACCAGATGACATGAGTAGTACAGTAAAAAGGCAGACAGGTTCCACATATCCCTCAATTCACACTTGCCAGTGTCTCTAAAACATTCTGTGATTTTTCACCCTCTGTTCTGGCAAACACCCACAGGAAAGCCCTGCTATACATGTTTTATCTCCATCTATTGACACTGATGATCTCAAAGAGCTTCTCCAGAGGCTATCTGTGAAATCACAGAAACTGCTGAAAGTTCTGAGAGCTGTCAGCATTCTCTCTGGGCGTCCACTCACTACACTTGTTTGTTTGTTTCTCCCTTTTTCTTCTTTTCTGTTCCAATAAGAGGAAAGGCTGTGTAAAAAGAAGTAGTGCCTCTTTCTCTCCCTTGCGTTTTCTAATGTTGGGGATTAAAACTGTATGCAATATCATAGGACTAATTATTTATTTGAAATCCAAATATTTAATTACTGTTAATTACTGGAACACTAAAGCTATTCCAAAGGGGCAGGGGGAAGCTCTGGGTACATCACAATTCAAATGTGAATCAAAGTTGTATGGTTTGATCACAAATCAATTCTATTTACTTCTGTCTACTTTTTTCATTTCAATACTGTTCTTTTTCTTTCTAGTTCATTTTAATGAATGTCAATCACAGGCAGGTTGAAGTTACATTCTTCGTAAAATCCAAAGTGTAAACAATTCTAAAAATACAGAACAGTCTCAGCCAAGAATCATCAATCATCAATTAATCATATTAAGTTATACAAAACATCAACTAACTATAAACTATAGTTTTTTCTGACTTTTGTCACAAGTCACATTGCAATGGCATTTTAATTTTATGCCATATAAAATGCACTTACTGGAAAAATTGAAGAACCGACTCCTTAGAGTGTCTTTTAGTACAACCCAAACACCTCTAACCTGACTGACAGGTCGCCATGGTGGCAAGAAGGAGAAGAAGTAGGAGAAACTACGGAGGCTGCAAAACTCGCTAAAAACGCAAACGGCTCTCTCTGGAGACAGTGTTTGGTTTGTCCATTCTGGGCTACAGTAGAAACATGCCGGTGCAACAGGGTAGGCTCCATGATAGAGCACCCGCTCCCTCTGTAGATATAAAGGGCTCCTTTTAAGCTAACGAAAACACAACAATCCTTGTTTTCAGGTGATTATACACGAACGAAAACATGAATATTATATTCTATTTCTTTCTATAGATTCCCCTAAATCTTACACACTGTTTCTTAAAGGCATTTTCACATTGGCTTCAGGGCTTTTCAAACCCAGAGAGTTTGATGCTTGTATAAAATCAAGATGACCAGGTAAATAATACAAACAAACTCACAAGGTCACACAATAACTCCAGTGGCTGAGGTTGGTATGGCAATACAAAAACCATGGCCTACAGTGGTGAAGAGGAGGAGGATGTAACAGGAGTAGGTTTGAGCAGATGAGCCTCAAGAGACTGAAGTGAAAATACTCCAGAGCCCTTCAAACCTTTAACTTAATAACCATCAGCATTTACTCAAGACGTATGAGACACTCCTGACTCCATAACTGCATGATTTTTAGGTGCATTCAGGGATATATGTTGGGAGACTGAACCCCCCCCCAAAAAAAAGTAAATCTCATCAGTCATGTACTTATGGTTAATTATTTCAGTACAAATATCAAAAGTTATGCTGAAGGTTAGAATTTGGCTAAATCTGAAATAAAAATCTGGATTAAGTGTGGAAACAACTAAAATAGGTACTGTAAATTGAGAGGAAAACAACTAATGGGTGAAAGCAAAAAAAAAAAAAATACTAACCTTTGGTTTCTGTTCCAGATCAAACATGAATGCAGATCATGCAGCCAAGTTGAAGTTGCAAGACCAGAATTAAGAAAAAGCAAGAAAGAGCAACAAGAGAAAGAAAAAAAGCTGGTTAGTGATGTCTGAAGTAAGCATTATTTTAGACATTTTATTGTCAGCAGAAAGACAACAGAAAGCATCAAACTAAATATAAAGTGATGTTAAAGTCCATAGAGAAAGAATTTCTGTGCATCAAAAGAAAAAGTATCATTGTTATGAACTCATACAACATACAGACTTATCAAAAATAGAAACACAACAGAGTTACAGTTTCTTGTAATCACAGAGATTTAAGAATCTCAAGGCCTGCCAATTCATGGACATATTCTCAATGTTCTAGCAGTGCTGAGTGATTTGAGTCACCGATGACATTAATAGTCAACTATGATAGTCTCATATTCACATCAGGCATCACAGGTCAGAGCGTTGGTTCTCTCACTTAAATAGAACATAAGATTATACAAATCTGTTGCTCTCACTGCATGCATTAACATGCATACATTATTATTAACTTGCCTATGTACAGATCTTGTCTCACATTTTTAATACATGTGTGAATGTGTTTTGACCCACATTCACAGCAGTGATTGTAGCAATAGCTCATGCAAAATTTACTTGTGATGTGTAGAATAGGATTTGAAAGGTTGCAATGAAGAACCTGAGACTATATATTCTGAGTTGTGTTTGTGAGGGAAAAAAAATCCACAAGCTTGAAATACGTAAAACAATTTTCTCAGTGACTTCAAATTCCGTGATGCATGTGTGAATATTTTCTATAAAAACAAATTCCACTGCCCAAGTCCTGATGTGTTTTTCAACAAAAATACTTCCCGCTTGGTATGTGTGCATTCATATGAAAGTTGAGACATCACCATAAATATGAGGGTTTTTGCAGTCACTTCACTGTTACTCACTACATGGGTCAGCAGACAATTTGTTACAATGAATTACAATAGTGCTACAGCTTATGCCACTTTCAATTCTCTCTCTTTTGAAGTTTCTTGATGAATCTCTGAGAATAAGGATTTGTCTCTTCCCTTACGGGCTCCATCCTGAGCATATGAGACAGTAACCACAAAGACTGCAATTAAAGCCTTCAGATGTCAAGGGAACATATTAAAGCTCAGAGTTCAGGGGCAGACATTGTAGCATCATTAGCTATGCTCAATTTATAATCTGTCATCATTAATCGCAATGAAATCACCCTCAGTCACGGATCTAATAATTAACTTTAGTTAATCCCTCACTATTCATATTCAACCTGAAAGCTATATGAATTACTTTTGTCATATAGCACATCCTCTTTTACCAAACTATATAATGAATGCTCAAAGAACAAGGCACAACTTTAACACAGCAAAGGAAACATGTGAGAGTAGTGCATACTGTATGTTTGCAGGTGTGAGAGATTGTGTTTGGGTGAACAGGGAGCATTTAGCATACACCAAAAAAAGTTTTTTGTTTCATTTGTTTTTACACATCTACTCTGTAAACATTTTGCTAACTGACATGTAATAATTATTAGTTATAATTAAAAGTAAAAATGCAAAGAACACTCCTAACCCAATATTGGCCCAACGTGTGTTACTTTAATGCAAGCTGTTAACATAGAATACTGGGTGTCATCTGTTCCATGTTTGCATATTTCACCAGAGGGACTCAAACCAGTGACGCTGCTGTTCATGGTTGGCGTCTTAAACTTGAAGCTACAAAGAGCCCCAAGATGCTTATTTGGTGTGAATCAGAGAACTACAGAAAGAGTCAGAAATGGGTCAAAAATGACAAACTTAATGGCCCATGCAAGCACCCTGATTCAAGCAGTTGTCTTATCTTGAGTAGATAAGGACACAACATTTGCAAGTGAATGTGTGACATACAGGAACATTTGTATTTAATATTTTCAGCATTTATCCTGTTTTGGGGGTTGTTTTCATTTTACCTGTGTTGGTGAGGAAATGCAATAAACAATAACACATAAATATTGCACTAAACAAGACATTTATGTAAAAGTTTACAAGTCACTTTATCTATGTTTATGATTTTCCCACAGAAGATGAGATTTAAACTGTACATGAGTAACCTTAAGGTAAAATCCTACATATCAAGGTCTCCTGCCTTGGTAAGTGGCTTTAAAAGACTGCCTGAATGGTCCGAAGACCACTATTCAAGGAGCACAAGCAGTGGCAGTACATCAACAGTGGTACAAGGGGCTCTATTAAACCTACTTTCTTTCCCTCGAGAATTGAAAATGTCTGACTACTTCTTGAGAAATAATAATTCTTCAAACTTGTTTGTTCCAATTTGCCTGAAATGGCTCACCGCAAAAGGTTAGCATGAGAAATACTGGGGGTTGGCTAAGTTTCTGACATTCCCTCCACTATACACAGACTCACTCCACACCACCTATTTCTTATGCTTTGATGGGAAGTTTTATTATTTTGTGAACCTAAGCGGAGACAGACACTAGTCTACAGCTGCTTCATCTTACACAAAGCAAGCTGTCCACTTGCATGCATTGACTCTCTGTGGAGAAGCAGCCGTGTTGAAAGAGAGCAGAAAGGAAAGGAAAAGTAGAAAGTTATACAAAAGAACAGCAGGGCTGGAGCTGGCTTCCCTGTCTTAGCTTCCAGTTCAGGAGCACTTAAAAGCAACTCCACACTATCTTGTATGGAGGAAAAGCATCATTGCACTGACCTCTATAAGTCTGTTAAACTTCTGACCACATCAGTGATCACAGCTAGGTGTGGTCAGGTGTGGCTTGTTGTACTCTGCTACACAGTGTGTCTAATTAGCACTAAACACAAGTAGAGCTGAGGTTGATGGGAATGTCATTAGTTTTGAAGGTCTTTGGTTATGAACCAAAGTATTAAACAAACTGTAATTTTGACCTGAAAGGTCAGGGGATCAAAGTTATTAAATTTCATCCCCTGGGGACCATGAATGTCAGTACCAATTTTCATGGAAACCCATCCAATAGTTGTCGAGATATTTTAAAGAGAGGTATTATGCTCATTTCCAACTCTATATGTTTATTCTGGGACACCACTAGAGTAGCTTTGCATGATTCACAGATCAAATAAGTCCTTGTTCATATTCTGGCCCTTCATGCAGCCCCTCAATTCACCCTCTGTCTGACACAAGCCATTTGAGTACCTGTCTCTTCAAGGACCGCCTCCCTAAAAGCCCACTTTCTTCTGATTGGCCACCTCCCTGCAGCCCACGAGGGGCAGGGAGACGTCTCTGTCTCTCTCTCTCAGCGGCATCGGTTCATACTCGAGCCGCTGTCGTCGACTGCATGAAAGCAACAGTAACTTAGCTTGGAAAATAGAGATATGGGGCACTGAATTTGATGAACTTACTGTTTATCAGACCACAAATGAGACAAGTTGGAAAAATGACAGATGCTACTGGAGCTGAGTGTTTCTGGGTACTGGGCCTCACTGATTACTGCCTCAACTTTTGGTGATTTACAGAGTTTCCTGATGGACAGAAAGCTTTATAAAGTAACTGCTAACAGCTGCTAACTGTAGCTGCCGTTAGCTCAGTGCGCTCTGAGCAGGGGAGTGTTGGTGTTTACACCGCCAGCACAGGAGCCTTGGACCGCCGGGAGGAGGAGGTTTTTAGTCCCAGGCTCTGAGAGTCAGATGGTTAGAGTCAGCTAACTAAGAGCATAGATATAGATATATAGTTAGTAGTTATCGATTACCTTAGCAACAAGTAAAGCCATCTGTCCATCAAGAAACTACCTACTACCTACCTACTTTCCTTCACAACAGAAAAAGCACTTTCTGTGAGACATACTGAGTAGTAGTAAAGAGCAGTCCTGAGCAGAGCAGCCGAATAACTCAGACAGACTGAGTGGGTGGATGAGCGCGTCCCTCTACTTCGTGGGTGTGCTTTTTTTCCTTTTTTTCTTCTTCTTCGACCATCTGAAGAAATCTGGGATGTATTTCGCAACACATCTCACTGAAGTAAGACACGAAAAGTGAAGGGAGCGTTCAGAGCAGTGTGAAGATTGAGCTTTTGGCTCACAGGGATTACTTTTACATACGTTTCCTCATTATTTGGCAACTTTGGTAATGTTTAATAGGAATATTCAACAATGTAACACTATGTACATGACAAAAAATAAGGAAAAGCATAATAAGTCCTCTTTAATATAAAACAAAAATGTCAACCTGTTGGTAGCACCATAAGAGAGCGCCAAAGTCAGTAGGACTTATCCCGTGTCAAACATAAAAGTCTCAGAAATTTCACTCTGAATTAAAATGTCAACCTGCTGGTGACGCTAGAGGAAAAGTCAGGGATCACCATTGTCATTAGGATTCATCCTAGGGGGGGGGACCATGAATGTCAGTACAAAATTTCATCGCAATCCATCACGTAGTTGTTGATGATTATTGTTGATGATTATTCAAACACACCCCACATTTCTTTATTGGTAAGTAGCTATAATATAAGTGAAATACCGATATTAACACCACAGTGTCCAGAAACGCAGTGCAACGAGTCTGTTAAGTATTACATATTAACTACTACATATTAAGTGGTTTTTATTTTTTGTCTCCATGTTTGAAAACCAACAACACATGACATTTCACCCATTTGGCTGCTATTTGGCAAGCGATATAAATAGGGCCATGGTTAATGCACACTGTTATTGGAGGCATCAAGCTTTCAGCATAGGTGACGTTCACCTCTAGACTAATTAGGCATGCCTTGAATGGATGTAGAGGTAGATGTTTGATACTTATTTGTCAGGTTGAGGTGTAAGCAGCTATGCAAATCGCTAATGAATCCAAGTTCAGAGGTTATCATATTTGGTCATAAAATATCCAGCATATGAGGCTGCAAAGAGAAATGACTGATCATTAAACAACTTCTGAAGGAGTGTTCTTGTTAAGAGTAAATAGCTTTAGTAGAGAACACTTAGTTAACCATAGCAGCTTAACAGAAATCATTCAACAGTTCTGTAGCCTGAAGAAAAATCACAAAGTGTGATTAACTTTTAAATGCGGAATACCTGGCACTGCGAAGGCCAGAGGTGGATAGAAAAAGAAACCATCTAATGAAAGTTGAAAGAGGACCTTCTCAATTAAAAAAATGTATGCCTCAAGATGATACATTTGTTTTGAGGACTTTACTGGAACACAATTACTATAAAGCTAAAGACAACCAAAGAGAGGTTGATAAAAAAAAATTGACCACAAAGGGACAGTCAACTCACAGACAAACATAAAGAAAAGAGTCTCTCACTCTGGATTACAATCTTTCTCTCTTTCTTTAAGTTTAAGTCTCTAAGTTTAAGGTGTCAGAAACAATATCACCACAAAGAACTTGTCGGAACAGAAGTTACCTGAATTTTAGTGGGACTATTTGTTTTATCTGACTGCTTCTGATGGACTTGAAAAGCAATTTACGGACAAAATCGATTGATCTGTGCTGCTCTTTGCAGGCCCAATAATTAAGGGTTATTTTGGCAGAGTCAAAAGAAGGAACTGATCTTGCCCATTGTTGTTATTACCTGAAAGACTTGGGAAGAACATTATGAGGTGACAAGTAAAGAACAACCTTGCAAGATAGTGTGTCAAAGAAAAGATACCCTACATGGAAGTAGTGTGTCATATTGTGAATGTTAAAAGGCAAGCAAAGAGAATGACAAAAAACTTCTACCTTGGGTAAAACCCCATTGGAATGCATCCTTTAAAATGCTTACAACGGTAAATCAATAACAACAAGTAAACATATAACACACATAAGTCCATTCTGGGTTGCTTCTTTTCAACCCCTCTTACAGGCAGTATGGGCTGTCACTTCTCCTGTGCGTAATGCTAGGCTTTGATTGATCTAGTAGACTAAAGCCATAACCATACAAACATTACAGGGTGACATCCTCTCACTGTTTTGTCCCTAATTGAAAGGTTAAATTTTTATTGTTTAGGACAGGACATTTACAGTACATTTGTATCAAAGGTTTACCGCTAATGAGCAGAGACTTGAGAGAAGAGCACAGAAATCAACTCATATTATTCTGTGTGGTCTTATTTAATTTTGTTTGCTCTGACCTGCTCGCTCAAAAAGAAAAACACCAATTTATCACAATTTGCTCACTCATGAGATGTGTTACTGTGGCACCGACCCTTTGCCAAAAACCACATCCCACTCTGAATAGATAAACAGAGGAGCCATAAAGGATACTACCGCTGTGAATATAATGTCTATTTAGTCAAATAAAACTGTGTTTTGCTCCTCCAAAAGCAGTAATATAAATTCTGGTTGAATGTGTAGTTCCAGCCTTCTCTCACTTTGAATAATAAAAATAAAAAAAAGACACTGTATTTTTATTTACACTTAAATTAAATTGAGGTCTGCCAAAAATACAACAGTGATGGTCTCAAAACAAACTGTTTCAAGTCCCCATCCAAACTCAAGCAGTTTGTGTACAGGATGGCAGGGATTCTCTTAGAAAACAACAGAATAAGGAAGTTTCAAGGGATATAAATGAATATTTAATAAGAAAAACTGAGTGAATACTGTTTCGTACTGTGTCCTTTTTAATGTTTAATGCTGATCCAGATGCTGCTGCTCTTAAGTGAGATGAAACATGATGCTACATGGTTGTGTTAATAAGAAGACAAGCCCACATGCACGTATACTCACTGACACACGGCAGCAGTAGCAACTGGGTCCGACAGCTGAACCCATCAGTCATGCTGATACTACAACCTCCACTGGGACGGGAGGACACATGGAGGAACACAACTAAGAGAAAGGACTCAAACCATGAGAAGTATACCCATGAGCAGTAACAAACCAGGTGGTCAGCATACTGCAGAGCAGCAGTGCTTTTGTGTGCCTCTTCATATGATGAGATGTGTGTTTCATGATTACTGTCAAATAAAATCCTGTGTGCGTGTGGGGGTGTGAACGTGTGCAGGCTCTGGGTCATTATCCTAACAGAAAAGTACAATTGTCTACTGATGGACAGCCTTCCTTTGCCCTCTTCAGAGAACATCTGCTTGACTGGCTGTCTACCTGTTTGCCATTTAGAGCTGCCTCCATTATTCAACACCTTGACCGTAGGGAACAAGGGTGCATTTGTGTGTAGGGGGGGTCTTACGTGCTTTGAGAGTAGCAGCATAGAGTTGTGACAGGTAGATAACACCTGGATGAATAATTCAAACTGGCGTAAGCTAGCTGAGTCAGTGACAACACAAGAAAGAAAACACAAGACATGTGAATAAATCAACAGAGAAGGGACTAATAGACAAAGCACAGGAGAAGACAAGACTGATAACATCTCATGCTACCTCCTGCTCTACCTTTAATCATTCCAACAACCCTGTACATGAATATTCCTGATCTTGCCACCCATACTAATGTGTGAGGATGTAACTGTATGGTGTCTTATCATGCAACATTACCACCAGGAAGAGTCAGAATAGCCCACCAAAATCCAAAACAGCATGACAACCTTGGTGACTCCCGATTCAGCAAGGACTGCTGACTAACTGAGTACAGACATTATTTCAATATTATTGTTTATAATTTCACTAAATGACTAAATGTATAGGTATAAAGATATTATGCTCATAGTTCTCATTCATGGGCTGTACATTTTAGTACATAGTTTTAAATACTAGTAAAAATAACAATGATGTTTAGATAGTGTTGTGATTAGTCAACAGTTAACCGTTAATCGGTTAACCACCACGAATATTTTGACCGATCTATAGGTTAATTTGCATACACAGCTAGCAGCCTGAAGTTAAGTGTGCTAAACGAAGCTTTGTGTGCAACCATTTCCTCCAGAAAGGCAAGGAAGTCAAATGTAAATTGTGTGATGCTACTCTTCAGTTTAGTAGTAGTACTAGCACTAGCACTATGCAGTACCACATTAAGAACAAGTTCGCAGACAAAGATCACGTCGCTGCTAGAGAAAGTATGATGCGCGCCGGTCCAAAGCCATCACCCAGTTGGTGTGCCGAATGATTGAGACCGATACGCTACCGATCAGTGTGGAAGATGGCGAGGGATTCAAAGAGCTGTTTGGTACCTTGAGCCCGAGTATGTTATGCCATCAAGGGCTACTGTGACCAAACACATTGAAAAACACTTTGAGGAGAAGGATGGTCGAAAAGAAACTGGACCAAATTTAACTCCAATAAATAAGTGTTCACTTCTGTCATGCATATCTCACTACCCATTCACTGAAAGTGATGAAAGGAGTTTGTTTGCTAATAGTAGCCTAGAGGGGTTGATACAAGCACTCACACACTTGCCTGTATCCTTGTCATGCAATTCTTCCTCAATGAAGACACATTGCCAATTACTCACAAGCACAACACAAAACCAGAAACACATTCACACTTTTCTGTCTTGTCTTACCACTCCAGCTCAACCTTGCAATTTTTTCTCCCTAGCACCACACTGCAAATTTAAGCCAAAGTGCCACAGTCATGAGCCAAAAAGAGAAAATGAAACGGAGCGGAAGAGAGTAGATGCGGAGGAGAAACATATTGTACAGAATAATCTATGTAGAAATAGAAGAAATATATCATATCATAAGTTAAGTCAGGACAATAGGCATTAAATAAATAAGTAAGTAAAAAATGTAGTGAGTCTTACCTGTTCTATGAGAACAAAAAGTGAGAGCAACCCTGCTGAGTAATTCTGGTTTCACGTATTGGTTCTCATCAGCCAGCACCCAGAAACAGCCCTCTGACATTTCCTGGGGACGTATCTGACAACACACATCACACAGTTCAGTACTTTTAGTTAAAACATAGTTCTGTATTTTACAGATTATAGTGGCTACAGAGGGAAATGCCAATATAAGAAAAAGTTATTGGTACATATGCCTTTGTCAAGATAGTATGGTAGAAACACACAAACATTATAAGATGGCTTTGAAACCTTTAATGACAGGCATCAAATGTAGAATTGATTTGTAAACATATACACATATACATATATATGCATCTATATGTAATATAGATACATATAAATACATATATTTACATATATATTAAAAAGTGCAGCAATAAAACATTGTGCAGCAGAGGTTTGAAGCAAAATGGCTTATGAAGATACCTTCCCTATAAAATATCAATAGTCTTAGTGGACTTCATTTCCCACTGGAGTCATGTTCATACAACTCCATCACACCTGTGATGGGGCCCGGTATGTGCTAGATGTGTAAACTGACAACTGTTTGCTAACACAGTAATTAAAAGAAAGTGACAAGCCAATAGCATGTCAAGGCTATGCTGCTGCTAGGAGGTCTTCCTGAATGTAAAAAAAGTTTTATCACTGAGCTCATTAAAATGTTTAGTCACAACTCTCAAACTGGCTGAGCCACTGAGCAATAGTTGGAAGTTTGAAATCTTATTACTGACGAAGTTTCAGAACAGCTTTGTCCCAAACATAACCATATGTGGGCATCTCATACAGCTGTGCCATAAGTCCTCCTCATGTCCTACTAAAAGGTTCACTTGAAATCTCAAGCATATGGTTTAGTTTGCTGAACATCTGTACCGATGTACATCTGAGATTAAATTATTAATCAAACCACAAACTAATATCACTTGTGGGGTGAACTATTATTGCTCTGCTGACAACAACATCTGTAGAGGTACCACTAAGGCTGCTCTGACAATAGCATCTGATCATCTGTTATTTTCAATTATGACTGGCTTGGCAAAGAAGCAGGAAGTTGTTGTTTAATTCTTAGAAAAACTGTTCCAACATCTGTACTGTTCAGGCGCTGCCAATGAACATCAGGAACAAAGTTAAGAGAAGAAAAAGGGCCACTATAAATATCTGGCCTAAATTTTCAGTTTCTTGTCTCAAACTTTTTTAACCATAACCCAGCACAGTGGGAAAACAACTCTAATATATTTTTTATACTGCAGATCACTCAATATAGAAATCTGTAATAGTACCAGATACACCTCTAAAATGATCTCTAATCCAATATACTTACATAGCATGGGAATAAATCCTACATTTGTGAAATGTTAAAATTTTGGTTCACTTTGTCAGTGAGGTGTTGATTCAACTCCATAGTATTTTTGAGGCTTCAGTTAGCAGTATATTAGACTACATTGTATTGAGATGTTTTTCCTATATTATGTCACCCTCATTTACGAAAATGGGGGTGGTTAAATATTACAAACACCTTGCAGTGTCTTACCTTGGACCAGTTGAGGCGCTTCATGGAGGTCTCGGGCTTGAAGTCCTTCTTAGGCCTGAGGCCATAAGGCAGCGCATGGTGGGTGGGGGAGCCTAGAGCACCCCCAAACCCTGGAGGGGGTGGAGGAGGGGCACCAAATGGAGGAGGCACTCCAGGTGGAGGAGGTGGGGCAGGACAGCCTGGTAAAGGAGGTGGAGGAGGGGGAGGAGGGGGAGCTGGCACCCCAGGTGCTGGAGCAGGGGGTGGAGGCCCAGACAGGAATGCTGAGGAAGATGACGCCTGTCCAACATGGGCAGAGGACAGACCCACAGGTACAGCTCCAAACTGGATAGGCAGGAAGAAGAAAAAATGTAGGCGGGCCCATTCACATAAAATACAAAAAATGAAGCAAACTTTACACAAAGTGTGACAGCTGGTAATACATTGTAGCTTAAAGGTCCATAGAACTCCACTGACATCCAGAATTACTAAAAATACATTATGGAGTAATTCTGTAGCACTGGTGATGATACTTTTTTGGTCTCTTTGGGGGATTTATTCATGATAAAAAAAAGATAATACATGCCAGAATTATTTTTTAACCTCCTAACTGCTTTACTGAGGCTCAGGGGCCTACATGTACGACTATGGTTGTACTCTACAGGTACAGATGAAGTTCACATAATATTTTGCAGTGGCACTTTTTTAAATTCTAGTTTTAACAAATGCTATTGAGTGATTTTTGCTTATCTCATCGACATATTTTTTGTACCTTGATTCTAGCAAATATTACTCAAGAACAGAATATTTAGCTTGTTTATAGAAGGTTCTTTTTTGCTTTTTTTTGCTTTTGGAGCAGTGCTGAAGAAACCCTTCCCCAAATAAATAAAATAAAAGTAAATGAAAAAAAATCGAACTATAGCATCTGCCAAATGTGTAGCACAGTATGCTCTAACACCAGTGTGCTACGGATAACGGAGGCGTGTTCTCTCAACCATCCAGCAGAGGCCAAATGCTCATAAACCGTCCAGTTTCTGTCCAGAACATACCCACAATAATTTGTTTTTTCCAAAGCTAAAAATCAAATGTTATAACCGGAGCTACAAAACTTTGTAAATTGTATCATACAGAGCAAATGGCTTATTGATCCATGCACCAGTTTTAGATTAAAGACGCACACTAAAGGTCAGCCCTGGGCCCTTACTCTGCCACTGCCTCTAGAGGGAAGAAAACCTTTGTTGAATTAACAAGTGCGGGAGCGAGTGTGTTGGTGAAAGTTAGACTGACACAGACAGAGACAGACAAAGACTGTGTGTGTACGTACCTGCATTGGCTAAATGTACCAACATCATTTGAACTAAGGTACTATTTGAGTATTCATTCTGTGTTTGCTCTCTCAAATTGAAAAATTATCAGGAAAATAAAAAGGAAGTTCTCTTCCCCTCTCTGAGAGTGTAGTTATCTTGCAGTGCCAGGGCATGGGAGCAACTCTCTGGAGTGTTGGGGGGGGGTTGAAGGGTGGCCCAGTAGTGAGGTTGAAGGGAGTTGTCAGAATAAATTGCTTTTAGAACAATTTCCTCTTACAGGATAAAGATCAGAGAATCAGAAATGGCCAACATGGAGGACTGGTCAGTGTTCTCATTAGACTTAGTGTCAGCTAGCCAGTGGAGCAGCCTCCATGTCAAACCAAACCGCAGGCTCCAGTGGATAAAACCCCCCACCCCATCCAGACCTCGCACCCCAAAATAAAAAGAACATCTAATAATGGAAAGTAAGAAAAGAAAGTTGAATTGCAATTCTTTGCAAGATTTGGAGGGTTTTGTTGAGCAATCAAATCTAGTAATTCACATCCCCTAAAGAAGTAACACAATTTACAAAAGCTGACATTGAAAACAAACACCGATAGGTAATGTACTGTACCTGGGACCTGAAGGCCTGCAGCTCTGCTTGGAGTTCAGCTATTTGCGCTTCACACTTAACCAACTGAGCTTGTGCCTCCTGTCGACTTAGAAACTCCTCGTCAAACTAAAAAGAGAAACGCCATATCCAAATTAATCACTAAAGCACACAATGATATTGAGATAATGTAACTAGCAATTAACATAAGCAGTATTCATTAAAATTGTTTAAGTCTAATGGTATAACCATTTTATATGATCAACATTCATTTTGATTACCTTAATTTAATGACTGAATTTCAACCTTTTGTCAAACACCCATTCATCTATAAAACCCTTTAAGTACCATACACACATGTCAATCAGTGAGCCCATCCCTCTAATCAGGATCTACAACCTTCTGCTACCCCAACTTCAATTAATCACAGCAGCCAATCCATTTTACCTCACACGTTTCACAAGCATGTGTGTGTAACAATGACACTTTTTATTTTTCATTATCCATGTCATTTTCTGCTAAGCGATGACTGCAAATGTACACTGTGTTCTGGGCTCTCAAGTTCATTGCTATACAGATGTTATTTTATTAGAATAAATGGCAGCATGTCTTAGTGGGTTTTGTTTTGGCAGGGTGGTGTAGTGGATATGTAGAGGGATGAAAATCTAAGCTGTTTTTTTGGTCAATACTTGCCTTCTGTGCCAGTTCTGAAGCTCTTTGTTCATACTCATCAATTCGAGCTTTATCTACACACACCTCTGGAAACAAGAAGCAGAATGAAAATCATTTGGGTTTTATTGACATATCTGTAATGTAAATAAACTGCCAGAAGAGTGTGACTTGCCTAAGAGGTGGCTGAAGTCCACATCTAGGCGCTTGCGGTAACTGAAGTCTGGGTCAGTGCCACTACGGTGCAGCACAATTTGAGACACACACTCCTCAATGATCTTAAAGTACTGGGGCCTGAGAGTCAGGATGAGGGAGATAACAAAGAGAGACAGTGAGAAAAAAGAGAGAGAGAGGCAAAAACATACATCATTTTATTGGATTCATTTTCATTCTTTTAATCTTTTAGTGTCAGTGCATTTGTATAAGAGCTGCTATCTGGACAGAGTCAGAGGAAATGAACAGAAAGGGAAATGTGGCATATCTCATCAACTTCTACAGTTATGCCTGAGCAACCAATCAGAGTCATTGCATAATAGGTATCAGAGATCCTACACATAACAGGAGGCTCCAAGTCGGGGCTACTTACCTTTATGATTATGTATTAATATGCTTTACTGAATCAAATCAAAGCCTGATGTTCATACAACGGGTGAAATTTGAAACCAACTGACAGAGCATCAAAATACATTTTACGTGCTCAGACAACATCATTAACGCCGTTGACATGAGAATCAGGTCTATCCAGAATTCTTAAACATCTTTCTCCAACACCAAACCCCAACCCCGACTACACCAGCCATTTAGGAGAAAATGGGTGGACACAACAATAACAGGTAAGGAAAATAGACAGCAGAAAATGAAAAAAACTAAATAAGAATGATGAGGCTGAACAGAGGACAGAACAGGGGCAGAAACTGTGTTCTTAGTAAACTGATATACAATATGTATTCCATAACAAATATGGCAACAAAAAATGTTTTAATGTTCATTTTTAGGATGTAAACTTTCATTGATAAATAAAATGGCTTACTGGGGATAATATGACCAGCATGAGGCACATATTAATGTTACACAAGTTAAGTTTGGTTTGTTTTGGTTTCATTAGAACTACTAACACTTAAAAACACCCATTTATACACCACTTACACCTTATTATAACAACTGTTTTGATCATACCAAACAATGGGGAATACACACCAACCTATTAGTAGTTGCTGAGTAATTGCAGTTCAATTGTTTTAAATGGGTCTGTTGAATGCGTTGATGACAGAATAACCAAGGGCATGCCACAATAAGAAAAAGGAGGTATAATAACTCAACAACAGATGACATGCAAGGCTGGGAGCCACAGTGCTATTGCAAGTTAAAAGGAAAGTGTCTGTGTGATCTTCTCATTATCTTGCAACAATGCCGCTGAGAGTCCACAGCCCTTCTACACCAAATCATTAATTAATATTTTGAAACGTAGAAACAGCGATAAATCAGGGACACTGCCTTCCACCTCTTCCTAAAACAACACTGAGACTGGATCTGATAGTATGAATACCATATCTATGATTTTATTATGATGATGAGCTGCACGATGGAATCATTGTCTGAATGAAGATGAAAATATTAACAATCAAATGGAATAAGGCAAGTTGTCAGTCAAGCTGCTGGTGTTCCTTTCATTACTCTGTGATATTGGGACCCCTGTGTAAAAGGGGACTGTATATTCTTGACATCAAAGGTACCAAAAATTAAATAACTAAAGATCACTACACCAGTCAGTCGTGAGATATGCAGTGCATTAAAAGGATCACATTCAGACATGATGCCTTATGTGCCAATGGTGAAAATTAATGATATCAAGAGTACGGAACTGCCTGAGGAAAACTTGCAAATGTATTCTAAAAAGAAATACTTGAAGCCAACTAAAAACAGAATGAGGAGCTACACCATATGGTTTGAGAATGAGGGGGAAAATATGCAATCACCCATGCCATTAAACGACACATCTTTACAATCATCACATTTTTAATAATAATTAATATAGAGTGTGTTGTTGTGATTTGCCCTCAGGATGACAGCCATCACATGCTTATGAAGAGAAAACGAAAACTGAAAAACAAAAGTTATTGCCAACCTCAGTCCCAATACTTGAATGCATACACGTTTTCTAAGTGTATCTGTATATCCATCTCTGCACTCAAACACTGAAAGCTACTGCCAACTTCAGTAACTTAATTAATTATTTTTTTAATTATTATTTTTATTATAATAGTCACTTACGCCATAAAATATGAGTGCAGACCTTTGCTTTGAAACAAAACCCTGTCGGGGTCTTAAATATGGCCTTGATGGCTAAATACACGATATCATGCTGAAAGACTGCATGTCAAAACATTGTATTGTTTTTGTATTGCAGTGTAGAACTAGTTAGTCCTCGTATTATAAGTATTATCAGGAAAATGTGAGATCAGACTCTTATTTTAATCTAACATAACCCTGTTAAGCTGATCCATTTACATACTCGAACAAGCAAGACAGAGGTCAGATTTATGTTTTATCTTCATCTTTCCACACAATATGCTTTAAAGAGAAAAAGCTTCTAAGGATGAGGACTAACAAATGTGTTTGACGTCTGTAACGTAACGCTATCTTGGTTAACAAATTTGGCGGGGTTGCTAGACTGTAAACAATCCCAAACCAAGAGCAAGAGAGAGCTGCTAACGTTTCCCTAAAATCTGATAGCATCTGATAACTACGGACCATAGTGGGGTTTTTTGTGTACATTAAATATTTTTATGCTGTTACTAATGCTTACAAAATAGATGGCACCAATGTGCAGTCATAAAACACCAATGTTAACATTTCATAATAATTTCAGATGAAGACAATTAATCAGACGGAGCCAGAGCAAAGTGCCAGATACTTTAGATGTTGTTTTTGGGTGAGAGAACAACTGCAGGTGATGCATTTCATATTCTTCAGATTAGAGCTCCATCTTTTGATCAAGCCAAGGTTTAACTCACACCCAGCTGTGAGTGAACCAACATAAAATAACCCTTTGAAAAGTACCATTAATAGGAGATGAGAAATACTCTGGAGCCATGGTTGCTGTAGATGGCTTGGAGATGAAAGAGACAACATTCTCTTTGTTAGCCAATGTCATTGAGAGGGTTTAAGGCAGAAGGTGTAGGACCTCACACAAAACAAGCTCTTCACCAGTGTACAGTACATCATTACCAGTGTTCAAAAGGTGTTTAGGCCTTTGCTTGGGTGTACATTCAGCTAAAATGTGAGATTAAAATGCTATATGTCATCATTATTATCACAGGTCGTGAGTAATATTACTATACACTTCTGACACTATATAGAAAATGATAGAGCTGATTGAAAAAGACTCAGAGAGTCCAAGTCACAGACACACAGGGAGACAAAAAGAGATCAATGAATCAAATAAAGGAGGAAAAGGAGAAGTAAAACTGCTTGCTTCATTATACTTAAGACAAGTATAATGTATGTTGTGTGTATGTTTGTGCTGCTGGTTTTTTACCTGACCAAGTAGTCATTGCGTATAAGCATCAGGTGCTGCAGTATGGAGAGGAAATAGGGCTCTGCACTGCTGTCCTTCACGATGTTCTGCACAATACTGAACACGTCCCCAGCATCAGTGCAGAGAGTCAAGGACTTGTACGTAAACGGAAACATTTTCACATAAAAAAAAGAAGCTACTGAAATAAAAAGAAATTAAAGAATTATGTGTTTAAGAATAACTGACCTTGGCTGGATGCCATGAAAGTTTGCAAAATATATTATCCACATTTACAAGAAAGAGACACTGAATCAGACATAGGAGGTACATGCTTCTGTGTGTAATAATGACAAGGATATTCCAGCTCGCTCTTGATGTCTTCCAGCCTATGAGAGAACTCTATCATGTCCTCTTCTTTGTGCTCCTCAAATACCTTTAGCTGAATGTCAAGGGCCTCATTCCTGATGGTTGTCAGTTGCTACAGATGGATTAAGGTAGAAAAAGAACAAGGTATAAGAATCAAATCAAATAATAACTTTATGCAAATATTGGAGGAGGGTACCAGATGGCAGAAACTGAAACTGTTGATGTAAAGGATGGCAACAATCAAACAGGATGGATTCTGCTTTCTTAAGCATGTAAGTTCAAAATTCATAGAGATAAAGAATTAAGCAAAATAAATCAGAGAGAAAGGCTTGAGACCCTCTCTGACCAAAAGTGAAGCATCAAGCTCAAGTAAAGAGCAGGAGCTCAATCTAAACGCTGTTACTCATCATGATAAACAGGTGTGGGGACCTGCTCCTCATTTGCATTTATTTGTTTCCTTGGCAGCTACAGCAACATTGTTTACAACAGATAAACATGTTAGGTAGATGGTATAAAAGCCAGTGGGAAGATTATTAGCCCAGGCACTAGAAACTTTATTGGTTTCTGGGTGCTGGCACAGACAGAAGACGTGCAAACTCTCCTCTGTGTTTCATAAATTATTTGCTGGAGCAAATCTACAATATTTCACTGAAGTGGACAACTCATTTAAATATTAATACAAGGTGAGTGTGAGTTTATATCATGTGTGTACGTGTGTGGGTTTATGTTGTGCTTACCGGCAATATCTCTTTCAGGCCACAGCGCATAAATTCATTTCTGATGTGCAGCCTGAAGTCCAGCTCATCAGGGGATGTTACGAGTGCATTGATGAGCTGCATGCATGCCACCTGCAACATGAAGGGTACACAGAACAGAGAGAGAGAGAGAGAGAGAGAGAGAGAGAGAGAGAGAGTGTGAGAACCAGAGAAAGAGGCAACGGACTTCTTTTTCCAGAAGTTGATGAAAAGCATGCCGGCATGCATTCTAAATGAGTTATGTCCCTTGGAAGCAGAGGACCATAACTAATGCATGTCTATTTTCTCCAGTCACCAACTAGGGGGGGTGATTTTAATATTAATGCAACAACTGCAGACCCATACACACAAAACTAACTAACAGTCAATTTAAGGGCAAACTCGCTCTTTTGGAAGCTGTTTTTCACTCCCCTCTGAGTTTGGTTTACTGCAAAGGGACCGCTGCGTCCAGTGACTCTTCAACTAGCCGGGCAAACACAGACAGAAAAATCAATTATTGATCAGCGAAGCAATCCACTCATGTGTGAAAAGACGGTATGGCAATACTAAAGCCCAGAAAGAATATTCAGATGCCTTAAGGTTCATTGTCAATTTGATAGCACACTTTCATTTTTGTCATTGCACTAAGCTTAGTAATTACCATTTTAATATTGTAATTCCGCTAGGCAACAATACAAAGTGAAACAAAAACTTTGTCTTGACACGTGTCTGGGTTGCAATGGCTCTTGAGAAAACAATACCATTGTCATATGAAAAGATCGGAACAATTATTTGAATGACTTCCTTCCTTCCACATGTCCTTTGGTTTTTGTATATACAAATTCATTTTAAGTAAAATCAATACGCAGAGAGTGGAAACTTGCTGGACATACATAATCAATAACAAGAGACAAGAACGATCACTGCAATGCTTTACATAATTTTTCATGAAGAAAACATCACAGTGTAGATGCAATATTATTATTTGAAGTCTATTATTTTATTCCATCTGATCGTACATTTTAGTTGTGTATATAAGTATAATTAACCATCTACATCAGCCTCAGCCTTTGAATGTGAAGAATGCATAGGTCAATAACGAATACGTAAAGACTCTCAGACTCTAAAAGAAAATATTTGATTTTGTTGGTCCCCCATGTGTTTATTTGCACTAAATGCACACTTTCCCGTAGGCAAAGGCTGCCAGGGGAGATTATGTATAAATGTAGTCAAGTAGGACAGAGAGGCTTTGGCCACACATTGCCATGGTTAGGTTAACAGTATCTGTGCTTTAATAATGCATGGGGTTAAAAGGAAACTGTGCTATGTATTAGGAAGTGGGTAGTAATAACAGAGCATCAATAAAACACAACTATGGCCTTATAAACACTCCAGTACAAAGGGCTGTTTGAGTTTTGGGTACTGAATGCCTCTGTATGAAGGAAATTCTGGCTTCCAGTGCACTCTGAAATTCTGGTTGTCATTTCGTATTTTCTTTTTGTCCATTCCTCCTTCCATTTAAAAATCTTTCCTTCCCTCAAAATTTCCCCCATTATTGCTTCCTTTCCTCTCACTTTCTTAGTGTCCCTATAGTTTTGAACCTGTCAAAAGGTAGTTACAGCAAACTGAATACAAATGCTACAGATAACACTACAGGGGACAAAAAAGATGTAATCTTTTAATTAAGTTTAGTATTGATCATTGCATACGCAATACGAAACAACCAGCAGAACAATTGGTTGTACATGCGAGAGATGCTCATCGTGTGTATGTGTGTGTGGTGGGTATTGGCTGAATGATAACTCTCTTCACATCCTTCAGTTAGCAATTAAAAATGCAGACAATATTCTTTAATCATGAATTACATTACTGTGACACACACCGATGCCTGCTCTGTTTAAAACTGCCCATATACAATATCTCAACTCTATGTATCAGCAGGGAGATGATACATCTGAAAGATTTTCTCCACAAAGAGAGGGATTATATGTAAAGGGAGTGCATAAGATGATGAAACTGGCAAAGTGCATGGTAAAAGACAGGTACAAACTTGTCAAACTATAAAGTGGATCAAGAAGGATTCTGAGTTTACTATGCATTAACTTTGGTTTAAGGAAGAACATGAGAAAATGAAAAAACAAAATAGCGTGTTTTACAGCTCATTACCAGATGTTCCTGTACCAAACAGTATCATCTGTTAAGGTTATTACATATGGCAGCCCCAAATAATGGAATATCTGTATCTTAATTGAGTAACTAACACCACTGCACAAAGATTATGTTCATTACTGCCAATGGTAAAATCATATTCACAGGTTCTAAACTGGCTTGTTACTTCACAGTTCAGTTCCAATCAATGCATAAACCAAGTTGCTTCAAGAACAGTTAATCAACTCTAGGCACTGAATACTACAAGAATACAACAATTTGATAAATACAATAAACACAGGCAACATATAGGTGCTGCAATGCTGCCATTGTGACTGGATATGTGATTTAAAATACTTAACACCAAGTTTTGACTTAAAAACAAGAGTATAACAAAATAATTTGTTAATCAGAAACCCTGAGAGTGGTTGTGATATTATGAAATGCTGAACTTACCACAGCCATTCCATATTTCATTTCAGAGAAATCTGAGGGAAACAACAAGGTGTCAGTGGCTGCACATGTACTTTGCACTTACTTGTAATTGAACTGAGCGATCTCGCAGTCCCTGCACAATGGGACTGAACCTCTCGATGGCTCGCCATTCCCCTGCTGTGGTGATGGCTTCAAGGACCTTTTCCAAACTAAATGAGAACATTAAATGCATGAGCGAACGATTGGGATACGAATACATTCATTTTAATTATGTGCTCTCTCCTATTCCACTGTATCCAATGTTCTAGTCAATTTGACCCAAGCGGAAGAGCTTTTCCTGGGGATTTCATCACCTTCACTGTAAAGCATTGCTTGAGAAGGATTGTGATGACAATTTAAAATGGATAAAATGGATAATGAAGTAAATTATTAATTTCACTTATAAAATCAATAATAGCTTTTGAAATTGTAAATAAAGACAATTCAACTGGGTATATTGTTATATCTTATACATGAGAATGCATACTGTATTACTTTTTTAAATTACTCTTAAAATATCTTATATAATAAAAATTATAATATCCAATTTGACATTGCAGTCACTTGAAGTCACTTGAAACCTCTCAACCGACAATATATAATATACTGGCACCAGTATTGTGATACGTTCCTTTGAGAGTGACACTGGCACTCATAAAAGGCTGTATCACATTCGCTTACTGCAAATATCTAACTTTGAAATGTGGCAGTTCAGCCTGTAGCAAACTGTTTTATGCTTTAACTTTTACAATTATAAGCCCTGTAATGCCCTTTGGTTTTAATTGATAATAAATAATAATGGATAATTATTAGCTAGACAATAATTTCAAATATAACCCAGGTTAAGTCTAAATTTTGTGAAATCAAAAAATATTGTCTTTTCAACATTAGAAAGGCAGGAAGACATAGACATGTTGACAGAATGAATGAAGCAAGAACATACGTGTTCTCTTCGCCCACAATGCAGATGGCTGACAGCAGCTTTACCACGTCAGTCATCATGGCAGACTGGGTTGGATCAATGGCTCTTGCCAGTAACGCAAGACTTTTCTCCTCCCCCAGGATTCGATCCAAGCCATACTGCAGTAAACACAAAACATGATTACCCAGATATGCTGTAATTCTGCCCATTTGCAACAACAAGAATACAATGTCATGTGAAACAGTAAAACCAAATTTATTGTACAAATTAACTTAATCCAAACAATTAAATGGCAAGGTCATTTTTAAACTAATTTAGAATATTTATGCTATGTCAATTTTACCCTATGTTGTATACTAAAGCCAACAAGAGAACAATCTTCAAAACAAACACCATTGTTACAGAAAGCAATATTGTGTGTGTAAATGTCAATATAGTACTAGCATGTGATAACAGCACTGTACAATGGAGAACAGCAATACTCTAGAACTGTAATCATTGCTAAACAATGAGAATCAAGGCTAATCTATTGTTTGTGCTTCATTTGTGCAGAGAAAATCAATTCATCAATGTCTGATTGTGTTAGATAAAATAAAATGTTCAGTACAAATAATACATTAAAATGAATTCACTCTTTGTGTAGCAATGAATCAGGCTGTGATTTGAAAAACAATTTAAATAGTTCCTTTGTAGACCAGGTAGTGACACCAAACATTACTGAGCACTCAAATCATATTTTCTGTTTGCCTTTTCGATGTGGGATTTATACATTTTAAGAGGCAGTCAAATGTTCAAATTCAAATTTTGTCCTTGTACCTGAATAGTTATGTGCAAATAGCTAGATTGTATGCTTACTTTGTGAGAAATATTACAGTTTTGTTGATTTTTCAGTTTAGTTTTTTAGTTTCAGTCGTTCTTTCTGTCATGGTATAGTTCCCTTTTTTAGCTTGGCTTCACGTATAAACAGTTTATACAATTGATGGCTTCACAAAACAGAGCACAGTAATCAAACCGAGTGCTCATGTACTTTTGTCTTGAAACAGTCAGAAGCTGCAGAATATCCAGAAACAAAAGAAAGATGACAACACACATGTCTGATCTATATATTATATCTTTTTTTTCTCTAAACAGATCCTCCAAATAGTATGCAGCTCAGCAAACGCTTACATCTATACAGTTAAGTTGTTCAAAGAGAAGTATGGTAACTTTTAATGTTATATTATCATGCCATTGGTGACAATAGACAATAGAAAATATGCAACTGTGTGACTTGACGCAGGAAGGCACAAGAAAGAAAGGCTGCACTGACAGCTGGCAGAGAACACCTGTCTTCTTGGCTTTGTGGGTACATCCCATCCCAAGATGCCTCTCTAGCCAGGGAAAGGTCTGGGCTGACAGAGAGGCCTACGGGTAAATGCTGGCGTCTGGCGCCTGTTGAGACGCAGGATTACATGAGACCTTACAGCACACTTTGTGCCAGAGCGGCTGTATATCTATCTCCGCTGGGTTTTAGCTCCATGTGGCAAGATTTTTTTTCTCTATAGCTACTGTGGGCTAACAGCACACAAGGAGGAAAAGCTGAGGCATTGTGAAATAAATCTATGGAATAACATTTTTATGCACAAAAGCTTAGGCCTGGGCGATGATTCAATATTATTGTGAATTGACCTTACAAGGAAACATTTTATCGCAATGTGATCATATTTTTGTGTTGCTTAACTTAATCACATTGCACAAACTGTAATTAAATGATAACTAAATGAGTTATGAAAGTTTTTTTTGGGGGGGGGAACACACTAACTGACTGATTCATGGTACTTTCAGGTGCATTATGGGGTAGGTTACAAATGGCAGCTTGTCTGAAGAAAATCAATTTACCAAACATGATGACATGACTTAAATTACGTCGGTGAGAGATGCATAATGTCAGTTTCAGTCCATTTTCAGTTTATTGCCTTGCCCTACTTTTTATGTCTTTTCAAGTCCACTTTTTTCCTCTTGCACAGGTAAAACTGTGCCATGGCTTATTTCTTATTTAGACCAAATAGTCCCTAGAGCTAAGGAATCCCAGGAACTAAACTCATGAACTAAATCCATAACTGAAAGTCTATTCTGCACAATCCTGTTGCATTTCCAATCCATCTGAAGAACCAGAAAGATTAGGCTAATAGACCAAAAGCAGATTTTAAAAATGACCGATTTGTTTGACTCGCAATATTCCCACATAAAAAAAACAGAGACACAGTGGCAGAGACACACTGTTCTGTGATTTATGGTTATTCACTTGTGCTATAGTACACTACCTCATTGAAACAATCAGCAAATGAAGTTTCCCTTCACTTGCTCACTGTCCTGATGGCATTTCTTTCCCTCTCTCACACTCTTATAGTTCCTGAGCCATCAGAATGTACTAACTCCAGAGTGGGGACTTTTTGCAGGACAGGAACCTTAGATCTATGCAAATGTGTCACACAGTGTCATCCAGATTGCATCAGGACATTAGATAAATTCCCCTCAAATGGCTCCATATAGTTGTGATGCTGCTCTTCTCCTCCATTGGTCATAAGCCCTTTGTAATTAAAATCCCAGGTGCCTAATTTGGTAATTGCATGAAAACACCAGATGTTGATGTAGACTGGATTAAAATTACCCTTGGAGATCAGACTCAACTCAAAATACAGGAAGTCATTTCAGAAAGTTTTTCCCCTAAGGATAAAAGGACAAAACTGACATAATCATTCTCGGAGGTATTTCCTAATAACATTAACGTAAGGAATAGTAATATTCTCACTTTGGGGACTCCTTGTGGTAGTACACCCATTACCACACCTGCCACTTTAAGGAGTATGAAAGTTCATCAAATTGTGGACATCCTGAATCAAGTTAATTTGGGCTATCATGCCCACAGACACAAACAATTAATCATATTAGTGCGTTGTTTTTCTGATTTCAAAGATCAGAGAATACAGTCTTGCTGACTGTGTTTTTAATTGAATTGAAATATATACACAACAAACAAAAACTAATTTTAAATTAACTGATTAACTGATTCCTCCTCATACTTGTTTTCTTTAAACCAAATACTTGTAAAGAATCACACTCCTAGTCTTAGGGAATAAAAGCATACATTTAAGGTTAGACAACTTACTGTAAAACCAAACTTAAGAAACATTATCAATTGGGTTTACTCACAAAATAATCTATTGGCATTACCTTATTGTTCATGAAGGCTTTGAGACACTGGACAACTTTATGTTGGTTCTTCTTGTCAATCTTCTCTTGCCTAGGGACACAAGAGAGTAATGAGGAGCAGTCAATATCTAATGTACAGCATGAAGACTACAAACTGTATACAGGGTGTTGGAAAAGTAGTGTACATTTTCACATACAGATAAAGGACTTTGAAGGAAAGTGTGTAAAAGCCAATCTGAAAACAAATATTTTAACACTAAAGCGATCAGTTAACTTCACCATTGCAAACATGAATCAAAATTGTATTTTTGTTATTAGTAAATGTGTATATTTGGGACTAAATTACAGTGTTTTGTTAAATAATTAAACAAGGTGAAAATAACAAAAATTACACTTTGTTTGATTACTTGTTACTTGTTAGTATTGATTGTACGAATACACAAATAATTATAGTGACATAGGTAAGAGTCTGTACAAGAATACACGAGTGAATGTATAAACTTACTGTTTCTTGAACAGCAACCTCTCCAAAATGTCCAGCAACAGTCCAAGACCCTCATGCCCGAAGCTCTGCACCCAACTGAAACAAACATTAAATCAATATCACAACAGTGCACGACGTTCATGCTTATCAATCAATGTGGAAAGCTTGTAGAACATGTAGAATTCAGTACTTTATGCTGAGGAGAAAGGCAGCAGAAGTAGACATAGGATTGCATGCCTGATAAGAAAAACTGCACTGAAATATTATAGACAGAGGGAAACCACACATTTAAACACAGTTAAACCTAGGCTTATTTAATATATTATATAGCCTGACTGATACTGAATTTTGGGCGATGACATCCATATCGATATTGACAGTTTATAAATCTAATAACGATGTATTCATTTTTTTACATAAACATATGATAAAAACAAACAACCAAACAAACATCCAATAAGGATCCCTTAAATTAGTTTTTATAGTTGAAAACTTGCTAGTTCTCTCTGGTGGACAATTTACAGTATAATGGCATCGCTGTCCCTAAACTTCCTCAAACATATATTTGGCATTTCAGCACTGCAATTACATGTTACTTACACGTTCAAGCCAATATTTAGGCTGATACCAATATATCTGGAATGAGCTAATATGGGCAGATATATAGGTAATCGATCAAGACCTCATTTATGTTGCAGAATTACACCCCAACATAATAATCTCCACCTCTAATTACTAAAAATGCTGAGGGACAGCGCACCTCATTGTTATTTTAGTCAACAAAATATACTTCTTAGGCAAGCAATGATGTTCAGAAAAAGTGGTAAAGCAATCTCTAATTGTTTATCCAATTTTTGTTGAGCAGGTAGCATTAGTTAATCTGTGTTTCTTCACTGTACATGCATAATAATAATACTGTCCTTGGATTGTCTCACACAAGACTGACTCTCAAAATTATCTAATAAATTCAATCTGTCCACAAAACAGGAAATAAAATGTAAATCAAACCATCTAGTTATCAAATATGTCAGTGAAATTTACTGTACAGCAATACAAAGCAGGGATATACCTATATATTAGGACACATTTGGGCTTTTATACAGGCAAGTCAATTTAAATCTCTACAGACTTAAAATTCAGTGTAGTACCTTCAGTACAAAAATACAAAAACATCAATACAAACAAAATACAATGCAGAGTAAGGAGTTTGGGGCTCGGGGACAGAATTAGATTTTTATGGAAGTTATACTTCTATGAAGTGACATTTGTGAGTTGCATCTCTCCAAAGGAGGTTAAATAGGTTCACACTGCTGCATAAAATAAGATATAGGAGGATCAAATGCTGCTTTTTATGCCTTTGATGGATTCCAGGGGCTGTTGCCTGTGATTAAAGGAGTTATATATCGAAAGCTTAGGACTAACATATTATATTGATTTATTTTCCTTTAAAAAGGGCACATTTCTTTCCATCCAGTGAGGGAGCCATCATTTGAAAAAGGCAAAGCTGTGCTTGTTTAAAAAGAGAATCAAACTAATTAAGTAATTCCTACACTACATTAGTGCTGGTCGAAAAATCTGATATTTATGACATATTAGCAATAGTTTTGTTGGAGATACAGAAGAGAGAGAGAATTGGGCTGTTTTTCAATCTAATGTTCAGCTTCCAAAAGACAAAATAGTGACCTTATACCTATTCCAAGAGAATGCATAAATTGGGATATACAGCATGTTGTTCACCACAAAAGACATACATTGAAGGAAAAACTAAAATATATATTTCTCAGTCCTTCTCTACGTTATATTCCTTAAGCATGAACATGAACTTGAGGCAGGTTAATTGTTAGGAGGTTATAATGAACTCTGGCTTGGGCTACTAAACTCTCTCTGGATCCAAATATTGTTTGAAAACTATGCAGAAAACCGGCATTAATTTACAAAAACCAAAGACTTTAGACTTCCGACTTCCAGATTACAATGCTAAACCTGCACTTAAAGCAGATGAAGTTTGAGACTTCTTGGATATGACCAAAATAGAATGGAATCAAGATAAAAACAGCGTCACTTTTCCTGGTTACTGACAAATCATATGCTGGATATCCAAACAAGAGTGATGGTGGGGAATGGGACAAAAAGCAACAACAACTTTAAAAGAACAGAGAAGTTTTAACTTGACAGACAAAGACAGCGTGAGTGAGATTATGAGCGACTGCACCTCCTTGATTGAAACTGAATAACATCTCTGAACATTAGCATTCAGTGTTTGTACTGTTCTAATCAACAAGCTGTATGCCTTCCAGCATCAAATCTACAGAAAGTCTCAAGGTGACAACATAAAATGGAAAGCTGTTATCTGAATTTAATTTCATGAAACAAGAGTATGGGGTTGTAGGTAGATGTGTGTCTATGAGTTTATTTGTCTGTTGTTACATTGTTATGTCTGGTAAAAAATACTGACAAACAGCATTTTATGTATTAAAAAACTATGGAGACCTGTAATATATGGTAGAGGCTTATTTTGTTTGCATGGTCTTAACATCCACACTCGTCAAACCTTGATTGCACGCAGGTGACAGGTGATTTCCATTCCACACTGTACGCAAAAAAAAAAAAAAGCTGCTAGAGTGATGATTTAGGTGTGTTTGATTTACTGTATGTGGGGGTAAGGGTAGTTGAAGAGAGATGGGTTACACATCAAATTTGAATGTGCATGGCATACAGTTAGAAGGCAAAGTTGCTTTACGTTTTTTACTGAAAAAAGTTCAATGGATCAATGCAGCCAGGCACCGCCCTGACTTAAACACTGAGCATCACACACCTGTAACCGTCTCATGTACACTAGAGTTGGGCAATCATCTGCATTTTCTGATTGTAAAATCATCATTGAACATCAGCTTATAATTTAAGACATCACAGCTCTGTAACTACAGTACTTGCGATTCCAGTTTGCTGGACATGCTTCTTCTTTGCTGAGAAATACTGCAAAAGTCTAGACCACCTTGTGTATATATTTTATACAAACAACCTCATATAGGGAACATTTTGTAGAAAGGCGCCCAAGTTAGGTGTAACGTACCATGTAAACATAGCATGCAACAATGATGTACTGGGTTTATATAGACAAGGGCATTAATTGTACAAACAAATAGAAACACTGAAGTTGAAATGCCCCGAAAATAGTGATTTAAGCATATACAATGATAGTGAATGGTTAGTTCAAAATAACAAAGGCCGTACGTCTACATTCAATTTTATACATTTATAAAAACCTTATTCTTAACTGCTTTCCACTTACAGAATGAGAACAATGAGCAAAGAAACAGTGTAGGCCTCCGCATGGGAGTGTGTGACAGGGTCAAGAAAATGAGGGGGGCTGACAAAAACTGTCATCGCCATGCTGATGAGGACAGGGAAGGTTGCTGCCAAGGTAGCCAAGGAATGAGGCTCTCATGTTTGAGAAAAAAAATCAATTTACCCTACATTTTTCACTGGGCTAAGGCCCGGGCCATTCTGGTTATAGAGTAGGCAAGGCGGGGATCTTGACATGAGCTTCATTGAAATGCATAGCCCAGTGGCAACTGCATGCTAGTTTTCCACCATCAGTAGGTGAGGCAGAGAGCAAAGGAAAATAATCAGTTGATCTATAGCAGGAATTATTGCACAGGAAGCCAACAGGCCTGTACTGTCAGGGTCTGCTGCAACAAATTTGAAAGACATCTGCCTAGAAACACAAGTGAAAAGTGGAAAGGGAAAGTGGAGACATAGGTCAGCTTTCAAAGGCTTCTAGTAAAGGACCTGGCAAATTTAGACAATCTCATAGTCCAGAAAGGGACAATCTAATAGCTTTCTACATTACCTGGTAAAAAGTCTCATCTTCAAGAGCAAGAACAATCAGGCTGAGGCAATAATGTCTCTAAGGGCTGTGCCTTTGTGTCATAGTTGAAGGTCAGGGAGAGCTGGAATACGGCAGATAAAGCTGGGCAGACACTTTGCAATTCTATTGATGCATGTTGTTTTTGACTCACACTACACGTTTTCATGCTCACACGTGAACACCAAACCCTTGTTGGTTTTGTCTAGTGACAGTGACAATTCCAATAAAGAGAGAAAGGTAGCATTACTTTGTGCAATTCTATTATGAAAGATGCAGACAATATGGTCTGTCTGTACTGAAGTAAAGTTCAGTTTTATATCACAGCCGTCTCAAGACTGCAGTTTTAGCCACAACATGTAAAATATAATAAATAATACTGCAATGATATTAAAACAAGCTCACTGCAGTTTATAACGGATTGCCTTACAGCAGTCGTGAGAAATCGGACAGTGGAGCAAGAGAGCCGACCAAAATTTCTAACATGCCAGAAATCCATCCGATCATCTGAGAGCCAGATCATTGATTGTTCAGGCAAGTAATTGGGCATCGTGACCCGCCTCAAACTGCATGTCAAACAACAACCAATCTAGCAGAAATTCAGTCTGATTCTAAAATTAATCGATTGCAAGCATCATGTGTTCATACACTAATCTAGAGCTAAACTTAAAAGGACTATGCGTATAAGGCTGCAATTTTAATAGTACAGTAGTTAATAAAATAACAGTAAAATAGTAGTATTGTAGTTTATGTCAATAAAATGTTAAGATAATAACTTTAAAAGAGGAATCAGAAGTTATATTCATATAGTGACCCATTTCTTTATCCTTCTGCTATTAAGTGGTTTGTATTTGACATGCTGTTTAGCCTCTAAAGTAATTAGTATTTTAGATTCTGTTTGCTAATCTAGCATGCTCTGGCAGCCCTTGGGTTTCATTAGTTCCTAACATCTGGCAACCCTCCCACATCCCAAATGAGAAACTTCAATCACATTCTCTGCCTGAATGTCCTCAGCATTTGTAGCCGTGTTGTGCAAAAATGATCTGAAAACACTTTTCACAGCTTGTCTTTGCTTTATGTCTGACTGCTACCTGTTGACATTGTTACATTGTCATTTGGCATCATACAGATAGGACAAAGAACCAACGTGTACAGTATCCGAGCACAGCATGGCCTGGATCCTTTAAATGTTTACACAGGTCACAGAGCAGATTTATACATGTGGCTTTCAGAGCTGCAACAGAAGTTTTGGTGTGTGGTCTATTTAATCCACCAGCAGTGCACACATTTCACAAATAAATGAGCCTATGGGTGCAAATTAGCTACTGAGCTAACCATGGCACATTTGTTTTAATGCTTTTTAAATCTCAGTGTTAATTAAGGTGCATTGTACCCAGTAAATATTGTGTATTTAATAAAATAAATAAAATGCTCAAATGATTGTGTCTATTTTACCTTAAACAAAAATTTATAGATGTCTGTGTTCTGTCAACATCATTTTCAGTCCACACAAAAGCTGTGGTAGTGGTGACTAGGAGCAGTAAACATTTGTCATGTCAATCTAAAAAGTGTTATTTCTGTAAGTCAGCTTAGATCAATCTGTATATCTGTGTTGATCCCATCCACACTTTTGGTGATTTTTGATTGCTGCTGGCATAGGAAGGTCACCACCATTCTTAATCCCATCTACAAAGCTTTGATTAGTTCTGTTGTTTTTCCCACCAGGGAAACCGCCATCAATGAGCACAACACTAGACCAAACTGAATTGCTGAAAAAAATCTGGAACCAGGATAGTATTTTCCCCTCACTATTAAGACACTGATGGACAGTGTACAGAAATATGATTCTGGTAGCAGCAGTCCATCTGCAACTGACACACATAAATCTGGCTACTTACAATCTTCCGAGTTTCATGCGAATATTGAATAAAATGTTTGGTCAGTCTCCATAGATGTGGATGGGATACTGTAAAATAAAATGATTATTCTATATTTATAGAATGCAATAAACAGTAATTTATGGTCACTCTGAGATCAGAGACATACTATATTCAAACCTTACCATCAACAGATGCAAAAGAAGCACAGCAATATTCGACTGAGGGCTATCATCTCAGATAGACACCAAGAAACAGAGAGAGGGAGAGAGTATTAAAAAATAAGGAAAACAAATTCATCATCCCATTCCCTGGGAAACAAAAACAGTCATAAATCAAAGAGAAAAATGAGGCACCTTATCTGGCTAACTTCACAGCTAAGGTAGCTTGAATTCTAACGCAGTCTCAGGAGAATGCCTCCAAGGTTCCCAGGCAGTGCAGCACAGTGTTGCACTCCGCTAAAGCAGTTATGAACCAGAAATAAAAAATTAACTTTAAAATGTTTTCCTGAGCATAGCAAGTTAACTGACTACAGGAGGGTTCTCCAGGGACAGAGAGGAGGCTGAAGTCACAGCAATGTGGAACATCTGAAATAAAATAGGAGGTCATTTCATTCAGGGAAGACTGACTGACATCACTCTAGCAGATTGCCACTAACAGCAATAACAATGCTTGTTATTGAAACACGTTTCAAAAATGTCTCAAATGTTAAGGTATTAAAATATTGTGCTGTTTACGTTTATATGAAGGTTTTAATTTTGAAAACGGTACGAAATAGTGCAAGTTTGTTTAAGTATAATTTTGAATAATAACAGTTAAAATTGGATATTTACCATGTCTGTATGCCCTCATCAGACTTTTAAATCCAAAAGCATATTTCACACCAAATCTTAAATCTTAAATGACCCTGTTCAGTCCTAGAATCTTGTAAAAGGCTGCTTAACATGTTACTGAAAAAAAAACATAAAATATTATTGAAAATATTAAATTATTAAATCATGAAAAGTATGGTTCTGAAATGCATTATGTTGAAATATGTTTCTAATATTCTCCTCCCTTCCTGTTGGGGGTGGGCAAAACATTAAAAACACCTCTGAACATAATGCGGACTGCAACACCACAACCTCAATAATAAAAATATAGTTAAATGAATACCTCTCTGACAGGGTCAATCAAAACTGAACATTATTATCTCTGTGAATTACAGGTGTATCTAATAAAATGTATAATTCCAAAATAAGAAAGAAAAATGGCAATTGTGTGTATATTTTGTACAACACTATCAGTGTGAGCGATTTAAGGAACTGTGAATCTTTGTGTGCAGTACATGGGCGGCAGGTTTATGAGAGACAGGAAGAGCATCCAAGGTTTATTAAACATATTGGTGTAAGGAAGAGGAATGCTAAACTCTACCCTACTTTATAGCTTAACTGAAAAAAATAATCCAGGGCCTTAAACCTGAAGGTCAGTTTTAATATAATATCAAAAACCAATTTCCACTTGTTTGTCACATCCATTTATCAAATACATTTAATACAATTACATCCTGTAGCCTTGCTGATCCTATGGTGATCCACAAAAATGGAGAGAGAGCTAGAATAGCTGAGGTATGTAAGGTATCCAGGGGTCAGAGGCAAGCGTCACAGGGTGACACTCTGGAGCAGCAGGAAGTACCAAATTACCTCTAAGTATGTCTGCTCCGCCAGAAGGAATCTGATGAGGGAGCCTATAAGTCTGTCAGCCTATGCTAGCAGAATGCAACCACCTGATATTAGATGGAGGCAATGAGTGAGAGATGTTTACTACAACAGTGCCAAGAAAGTGACAGTGATCAACATCCAAAAACAGTGGCAGACAAAATACTTTACTGCCAAATCAATCCCACAACTCAGGGTTGTAACGTGTTATTAGATGGCAAGAGGTTACCCCTGTTGGTCCACTGTTTCTAGCCAAGGCAGATTTATGGTCAAGCCAAACTGTGTCATTATACATGAGCCTGACTGTCCATTTTATTAGTGGTGACTTCATTAGAAGTTGGTGCCTACAGGCCATCTCCCCAAGGATCACACAGGTGACGGTCCCATAAACAGCAGTGGGTACACATAGACTGTTGCTTTTCCGTCACAGTTTATGGCACGCCGTGACATAAGACAGCTACTACAGCCAGCTATCATATACGTTATTTATACGTTATATACAGTATCATAAACGTTTGATTGGAAATAATATAATAAAATTGGATTTTGGGGCATGTTATAATAACTCTACAGTGTATACACTTTTACACACAGTGCAGCCCAAACTGTCCCATGTATAACAAGTAACAACAGATTTCATATATATAGCATTTAGCACAAATGTACAGATAGTTACCAAAATAAAGTATAAAATTCCAGATACAGATTGATCTTGGAATTGTAAGAATAAATATTGTACGATTCAATTATTTATTTTTTACCCAGCCTTACACTAATTCAAGTTCTGAAGCATTTCAGTCCTTGGCACTGTTTGTACATTTATGCTGATGTCATTGAAGAACAAAGTGAGGCTCACAAAATATGGATTCATCATGATTAAAAGCTCTTAACGCTAATTTTCACTAGGCCATCTTAATAGAGCTGCAGTATTCAAGAGGTTATATAAAATATAATTAAGTCTCTGTTCTTTTGCTCCTACATCCATGTGCCGTCATTCATGCACTATTGTGTAAGTAGGTGGGAGAGAGCAGCAGTGGGCGTGGGTGCTATTCACATGCAAACTCAAAAAAATGGGCCTGGCAGTAGGAAGGCTTTATTAGCTATGAGAAGGCTTAGACCTAGATAAATGAGATGAGAGATTCCAGCTGTGTTAACAACATATAAACAAATGCATTTTTATTCACTGATGCTGAACTGGTTAGAGGCAAAAGAAAAGGAAGAGAAGTAAGAAAAAGGGAGGGTAATCATACAATACCAATCCAAAAGGGATATATTCAAGGGCTAAAATATTTTGTGCTAATTAAGTGACAGAGTAATGATTACAATATTTAGCCAATATGAAACTATCCAGTCGAATGTATAAAAACATTTTGTTCCTTCTGAACAATTCTGATTATATTACATAGCCAGTAATAGCATTCATCTACACCAGGGGTGCACACACTTTTTCAGCATGCGAGCTACTTATAAAATGACCAAGTCAAAATGATCTACCTACTATAAAAATGCAAAACATATATTTATTTATAAATATATTAAGTATTCTTTATATGTACAATATATGTTGGTGTACCTTGCATAGCTGCATGAGCCCATATTGCACAATATAACTCTTTTGTCATTACCTTACTCTGATGACTTGCACTGAATGGAATCAGCCAGGGACGCATTTTGCCGCACTTGGCGCGCTTGTATGCGCATGCGTGGTGACCCATGTGTCAGAAAAGATCAGATGTCAGACTGGCTGCCCTGTATGTCAATCAAGTGACAAATTTCATAGTGAGGATGGATGATAGGCTGACGTCTATTTTTTTTAATGCCATGCGATCTACCCACACTACCTTTGCGATCGACGTATTGGGCACCCCTGATCTACACAGACGCACTGCTTACTGTAGATTGATCTAACATATAACCTTGCCAATGAAATATCTCAATTCTAAGTGTCCATTTGTTTCTCGTGATGAACAGTATAAACACATACCTAGAAAGAGAGAGTTGAGACTTCCTGTGCGATAGACAGGTAGGTAGGTGATAGGTAATGCATACTTGCTTTGGAAAGGTGCTCAATAATATCATGCAGCATGGGATACAATGCTATTCTCTATTGTTGTGTTTTGAGTGGGTATTTGAGAGTGGATAAGCAGTGAAAATGTCATTAAACATTTTTTTAATTGGTCAGAATTTTAAACTCCTGTGATCTGACTGGAGTTCAGCTGTAAGCTGCAACTGGTACCTCATATGGAAAAAGATTACCGACCACTGGTGTAGACAATAGCCTCTGGTTCAAAAGCACACCACAACCCAAACAGAAAAGATGCGGGATATAATACAAGGCAAGTCCATAAGATGATGCAAGACCACTGTCATCCTCAATCAGCCGTGAACAGCAAGACAGAACTATTTTACACAAGAAAGGCATTGTGTAGAGGTATTGCGATCTCACTGTCAGGGTTCATACACATTTTTACCAAAACATTTCCATGACTTTGAGGCCAATTTCCATGGCCACACATTCTGTGAAATGTCTGTGTATACATGAACAATAAGACTAAATCGTTGTATTGAAATAAACCACAAGAAGTATACAGTACCTTAAATAAAATCAGTGACAAGCTTTGTGAATTGATCCAAAACATTTATTTAATTAACACTAACACATCAGTAAGACGTTTACAGAATAAAATGCGTGAAACCCAGAGAATTTTCTTTTTCTATTGTGTAGCCTTAAATACCATAAAGGAGTGTGATGCAATAATGTTTGGAAAATGAGTAAATAAACATTTTATCCAGTAACACTGACACACAGTTTATTTTTTCATTTCTGCATTCAATCTGCTTTTCAATTTCCAGCAGAGATACTTTCTTTTCGTTTGCAGTTCGACAGAAACTGTTGGATTTGGTGATGAAGGTCAGTTTGCTTGTAACTGCTTTCTCAGCGTATTTATCTGCCGATTTCTAAAGGGCGAAAATGTCAGCCTCCATTCTAGCCCTCTTCTTTTTCAAATCATCCAGCTCATCTGTGAGGGCCTCTCTTCAGGTCAACAGCTTGCTGCTCTTTCTCTCTCCTCTCTTCATTCACGCTATCTGACTCCTGCAGCCAAAAGTAGTGATCTCTACCATAGTTATGTCCCAAACAAACCTGACAAGGGCAACAAAAGGTGTGTTTCTATCCACCTGTTTTTATGCGCATTTTCAATTTGCACAAAAAGAAATAGGGTGGAAACGTGGAAAAATTGGTGCATTGATAAAAGCAAAATGCAACAAAGTGCAATGGAAACGGACTTGGTGAATAAATCTTGACGTACATGAAGCATGTGATTTCATCCACTGAAGTCCCCGCTCCACTGAAGGGACGATAAATAGCATCAGACAAAAACATCAGATTTCTGTGGAGTGGTGAGGAGACTAATGTTCTTCAAATTAATACATGAATCAAACAGAAATGCTATATTTCCATCACTTTCACATGTTTTTCACCGTTTCAGGTTTTGACTGGGGCTCATTTAATTGCGTCAACTTGTTGCACCCTCTTCTTCTGCAATGGTTTAAGGGCACCCGACTGGAAAATTTGTGCCACCAGCTGTCTATCTCGAACCAACTCCTAACAATCGCATAATGGTGGTTGATGGAAATGTGCATTCATTTCTTTTGGAGATTTTCTCGAAATTTGGTTTAAATATGTCCTTGAACGAGTTGGTTCAGGGTGGCCTCTGCTGCAAATCCAATATCAATCTGAGAATTGTCCTTGTGCAGATTACTGTCCTGAAAAGGGATATTGAGGAGCTTCAGTGTGGGTGTGGCCTCTCACGGTTGTTTTTCCAGAAATCGTCCCATGATCCCTGCAAAGTTAAAATTAAAAAATGTTATGTTTCAGTTTGATCACTCTTAATTTGCAAATGTACAAACGATAAGTCTGGTGTATTACACTCTATCAGACAACTATTTGAATTAGACACATCCAATGAGTGAATATTACCCATTCATAACTTTGGTGATACAAGCTACAGTGCTGTATGCTGATTCTATTCTGTTCAATAAATAAATGTCAATAAAAAACAAAAATGTCAAATACTACACGCGAGGTGAATGTTGTCGTATTCTCTTTGATGAGTGTCAATTCGAGTCAAGTCAGTGTTATTTATATAGCCCGATATCACAAATCACACTCAGGGAGCTTTGCAATCTGTACAGCGTACGACACCCTCTGTCCTTAGACCCTCGTGTCATGGTATTTCTTGCTATGAGGGGTGAAATTTTAAACTTTAAGTGGGTGCCACATTGTTATGGTGGAATTATTTTTCAGTGTTTTCTTTTGCAAGTTATTTAGACAACAAGAAATGCTAAGAAATTGCTCCTCTAGCAATTATGTAGAAATGAATGCCAAAACTAAATGTTTTGGACAACAATGCTGTTAATTTGCCTGACTTCTTATGACAACCTTTATGTTATATTGTTTTATTAAGCTACTACACTTATACAACATATTACTTTCGACTAAAACTTGAATGAAAAACAAGTGAAAAATAGCCACACTGTGCGTGTCTGATAGACTGCAGTGTATAGAATAAAACATGAACAATGACACCACGAATATGTATATATCCTTACCTTTAATCAGTTCGTACATGTTCTCTGAGAGGAAGGACAGCATGGGTTGGTCTGCTTGATACATGGTGAGGAACAGGGTGATTTCTCTTTCTATGCTGTTAAATATTCCCACTTCCACAATGAAGAGAGGATCAGCACAGCAGATCTTCACGTCAAAAGACATCACCTTTGAAGTCGCTCACCTTTTCCTACCATCTCAACGTAGTGTTTGAGGTGCGGCCAGAGCTACAATCCTCTTTCTGACACACTGACATTCTCAATCAACCGGTGCTTGGAAAACTGAAGCATGGGCGTGCTGCATCCGTTTGCCGTCACAAAATCCTTATAACAGACAGGGCAATCGCGGAAATGCCAGTGCAGGCTTGAGAGTCCATGTTCAACTCCCCACCCGGTAGATTTACATCAATCTCTGAACGCTTTGTGTAGTACATCCAACCCACACAAATCGAATGATTAGTGACTTCTCCACATCCTTCTGCACGTCCTTCAGGAGTATTTTAAACACTTTCTAATTCACGTTCGTCCCGTACATTGAGATTTGGACAAGGTTTCATGATTCATGTCTCTGAGAGCAGGTCCTTCATTTTCCCAAATGATATCCAGAGACAATGAATGGCCCATAAACTCAGAGCAGAGTTGTCAACATACGCTCTTGCTTCAGTACTTTGGACAGGTCAGTTTTTTGTTTTTTTTTGGCATTTCTGTTTTATTTGACAGTAGAGAGACACAGGAAAGGCAGGGTAGAGGGGGGGGGGTGACATGCAGCAAAGGACCCAGGTTGGGATCCT
Source organism: Enoplosus armatus (assembly GCF_043641665.1). Classification (NCBI taxonomy): domain Eukaryota; kingdom Metazoa; phylum Chordata; class Actinopteri; order Centrarchiformes; family Enoplosidae; genus Enoplosus; species Enoplosus armatus. Next base: position 10,181,321 of record NC_092180.1, on the reverse strand, counting down.
GGGCCGCTTCGGTAAGGACTCAGCCTTGACATGGTACGCGCTCCACCAGGTGAGCAACCCGGGGGCCCCAGACAAGGTCAGTTTTTTAAAGTAAGGAAGCAGCCCACATGTACATATATATATGAGCAATTGCGTTCACCACGTGTAAATCTAGCTGTTATGTGGTTGTCAGGGAACATGACTTGAAAAAGCTGGCTTGTGTCTTCACACAAAGGGACATTACCCTTAACATACGTAACGTTACGTGAGTGATCTGCTCTAACATTTAATTAGTCAATTAAAGCAATATCAGGATTTTCTCAATCGCTATTTTCAAATTCTGTATACACCCTGTATTGTACACAAACTATGTATCCATGACATCAATCGTGAAAACAGCTTACTGTGATCAAATAAATCATATCTGTGTGTGAGTGTGTGTGTGTGTGGCGGTAGGAGGTGGTAGAGTGCTAAAAAGTCAATGAAGACTAAATGTCTGAGCTTAGATTTTTGACTGCCTTTAAAGTGGTTCTGGCAGAGTATATGATAATGTGAAACAAATTTGCTAATCCCCAACCTCTGACAGAGAGAGCCCAAAGCAACAATCGAAATCTAAGGGAGTGAGACAACCAAGCCAAGACTGCCAGGGATCTGCCTGTCAATGTGGCTTAGATAGCACCAAAGGAACACCCCCTCCCCCTAGTCACGGAGTCAGATCTACTTTGTACTGGCAACAAATATACCTTTTCTTTGATTAAGCATTGTGACACAAAACTAGCCATCCTACCACAAACAATATTATGTTCGGTATGTACACCAGTGCATACCCTTAATCCCAGTATTAAAAATGTATTCATATTGTACTATATACTACAAACAACATGCTGTAAAACGGCTTTAAAAATGTGTGGATATTTGACAAAGAAACAAATGTAAGTCAAAAAACAAATGACTACACCCTGACAGTGTAGCCTAACATGCAGGTATGTATACAAGCAAAATAAAAAGAATTGTCACAACATGGACAGTGATTAGTGAGCGATTATTAACAAAGAGACAGCATGAATGTTTGGGATTAAATGTGAAAATTATATAATTGTCATTTCTGAGAAGTATTTGGCCTATACAAAAAATACTGACAGGGATAAGCACTGCATCCAAAACCTGCCAAGATATGAAAAACCTTAACTGAAAATGCATTCCAGTGAAACCACACCCTAAGACTCCCAAGGGGCATGGCAGTAAGAAAAAACTCATCAACAGTCTTAAAGGTCTGTTCTCACACTGCTTATGGTGGACTGAAGTAAGAGATTATGCTTTGTAGACAATTTCAACAAGTTCACTGCAATTCTGGATGAATTCAGTAACCAAGTCATGGTGTTTTGTTCCTGATGAGGCAATTTCAATTTGTTAAAACTCACACTTCTGCATGGAATGATCTTCACAGCTGCAACTGTACGGTATGCGAGCTGCAGCTCTGTTCACTTTGCTACTCTATCCTTCTATGTCTTGTTTGAATCCTCTAATTGCATTACAATAAAGTAATATGAAAATTCTATTAATTCATTTTTAAAAAGGGTATAATAAGATGGTGATCCAAAAATAATGTCTTTATACTGTGTAATTACTAACAAACAGAATTACAAAAGAGACAATACTGAGGGCACTTAAACTCCAAAAGTCCATTCCTATTGTCATAATCTTGTACTGTACCTGACAGGGTTGCTGGTAAGGGACACTCGCAATGAGTCTAGACAGGCAAACAGACGTTCGTCCATCACCCCTGACTTCAGCTCTCCTAGGAACTCCTGAGGAGATATCTGATGGCTGCTTCTCAAGCTCCCCTGGAAGAAAAAGAGGAAGAAGCAATCTCTTCAGTAAAAAAATTGCCCACTGCCAATGTGCCAATGCCAAAGTGCAAATTAGACCAATGACACCCATACGTAACAAGCAAAAACTGTTAATGCCATCTGTATATTTCTCTTAATTTGGAAAAGCATGGATTGGGCCTTTACTAAATGTTCTTCTACATAGTTTATAGTCTACATAGTTGTGTTATGACAGCCATACTTTTATTTCCACTATTTTGTTCATACCTGTATCTATAAAATGTTTTCTTAATTAACATGGAAATGTTCATTTTCCATGTTTTGCAATTTTTTAAGTTCAAATTCTCAGTATGAAAACACCCTCAGCAGTGATATTTTAAATTAGGCTAACATTTGAAGTAAAAATGACAACATGTTTTTTGACCACCTAATTTTTCCAGGCTTATGGATCAAAGCCAGCAGCGTAACATCCTTATGCCAGCCCAGGGTTATGGATAAACCCAAATGCTCATTCCCCAGTTCTCTTTAATATGACGGTAAATCAAGTCTCTTAATTAGTTTCCAAACCTCTGAATATTTCACACCGAAATGACACATTTCCCAAATAGTACATTTCTAAAGGGGTTGGTTCAAAATGTCGTCAACACAGAAATCACAGCAATTAACTGAGACAGCTATCATCTCTCACACTGCAATGTTCGATAATCTTTGATCACATGCAAAAAGACTCTTTCCAATTCAAATATATCTGACCATAGAGATGAGGGAAAAAAACAGCCACTGTAACTCCCCTGTCTAATTACAATCTACATGCATCTCGCAAACTTGGGGAAGGGAAGACAGTAGCAAGACACTTACAGCAAAAGCTTGTTTTTTCGAGTGGGAAGGTGATGTAGAGAGAAAGCTACATTTTTGATTCATCAAAGGCCTCAGAAATTAGCCTGTACCACTGCTAGCAGGAATAAATAATCCCTAACCCATGCAGGCTGCCAAAACAATGGAACTATGCCCAGTCTGTCTCTCCCTTGACACCTCAAGCACCAATCTATGATATTTTCCTCAATATATATTTAAAAATCTCACTCAAAAAATCCACCTTTTATCTTTAATCATTAAAGACTGTGTTATAATGCTCATAAGCACCTGTGTAGCCTTAGAAAGGGAAATGTATACTCCTTATAGGCAGAGTCAAATCCATATAGGCATGCTGAATGAGATCCAGAAAACCAAAAACATCATTATGGCTTTAAGTCTCCTGTGATCGTAAGTGAGTACTAAAAAGCTTGGTATCCAGTTTGAACCTCTAGGAAAAGTGATTCTATTCGGTATGTGCTTCACCATCAATGCCTCCAAATAAGGTAGCAGTCCGATGAATCTAGCACTCTTCAGCGACAACACCCTCCAGTGTTGTTATCATCATGGCTAAAACGATTCCAACTCCTTCTTGGCATCATCAGCCTAAGCCAACTCCTACCCTGTATGTCTCTTGCTCTGTTGTGAGTAACTGGAACAGTGGCTGCAATTTCACCAATTCCACCCACTCCCTGGCTGCACATCAGCCCATCAAGGATACAGCAAACGTCTTCCTCCCTCCCTTTTGCTCTTCTGGCCCAGTGGTCAAACGCTTCTCCCGTCCTGGAGAGACATGCTGATCAGCAACCTGTTTGTTTCTCAGGAAATCGAAGGCCTTCGGCAGTCAGAGAAGCACGAGTGCTGCTCATGGCAGCAATAGGCACGTCTGGCTGGGCCTTTCTCGCTAAAAGAGCATTAGTGACAGCCTGTTTACCCACTTCTGGCATCAGAGGAGCTGTGGACCCACCTGCAACACCAGGCCCATCCACATCACATCAGCCTAGGGAGTGTCCCTGTGACCCTTCTGCCTCTTCATTTTCAATAAAGGATATTTTTTTAACTTTATTTGAATGCTATGCTATTTATGACTATGTTTTCCAATATATATAGATATATAAACACAAAGTGGTAATTGTATTCATAATTTTATAAAAAAAAAATTATACAATGGATTGTGCTCCACTGTTATACATCACATCAAACAAAACTCTTCACAAGGATAAAACAAAAACCGTTCACTGCACCAGCAAGAGTGACAGCAGTGAGAGATGGTCAATTTTAACTTCAAACGAGTAAGAATCTTCGCACAACACTGTTCTCTCTTCACGACCAACGGCAACTCTGTGGGAGAAATCCCGTCAATTCCTTCACCCACAGTGATTTCCACTTCTTTCTCAAATAAATATGCCTAGAACAATTATGGTAACGGAGCGGCTTTTTTTCCCCATCACTTCCCCATCTCATCCGCCCTTTCTGTTGGGGCCCTTCTCTCTTCACAACAGGACACAGAAGTGGAGCATGGCCGCAATGCCTCGATCTCTCTGTTTCACTGCACACTCACTCACAGAGCACTTACTCTGCAGAGAAAGTTCGGAGGCCTCCCCTCCCCTCACCTAGATCGGGCACTGGGGAGAGGATACAGAGATAGCGACTAACGATGATAAGAACTGACACTACACCCAATCCGCGACAAGCGACACAGGTTTTGTCTCCCTGCCGTGGCAAAAGCCAACATTAGCTGTGCTTGCAGTTGACAGAAACAGCACCATTCCTATAAGAGTTCAACACCACTACCTCTGGTGCATCCAAACTAGGCTGTAACATACCATTGTCCAATAAAATAGCATTAACTGGTGAGATTCAATAAGTTCTGATTTCCTGTAACTTACAAATTAAATGTTCAAACCAAGACAATGTAAAATATTTATGTCACTATAAGCAGAGGTTTTTCAGGGAAAAGGTAACAAATATTACCAACGCATGAATATTAACTAACATTAAAAAGGCAAATTTTGCCCAAAGGTGACAAGTTTGCAGATACTTTCTCTAAACTGAAGTTCTATACTGGCATAAAAAAAGTTCTTAAAAAAAGACTTAATCACATTACTGGTTTGCATTAGCGACTGCACCTAAAGTGATGTGTAATTACTCAGTGTTCCACATGCTCTGTTTACATTCTAGAATATACATTTACCTAGTTGGGCATTTGTTTCTCTTTTGATGATCAGATCCTTCAACAATCAATCACTTTAATTGAGGTCTTAGCCACAATTGGAATTTGGAACCCAGTAGACCACAATTTATGCTTAATCAATGTTGGGACAGTGAGCCCTTGTCTCCTGTTTTATAATACTAGCTGACTAAAGGTCTCTAAGGCTTGCTAGCAGTTCATCCTCAGAAAGTCAGAGGTGAACTGAGCTCCACATGTAATTTTGTGTAAAAAAAGAACGTTTGGAAGATATGATAGAATGCAGTTTTGAGAATTGCGGGTTTTGTTCCCCATCTATTCCATTGGAACTGCATTAGGAAGGGATCCCTTCACAGCCAGTATGTACAGGAGAACAATTACAGCGACCAATAACTCTTTTAATGTACATATGGGCATGAGAGTATTGGGCTATTTTGTAATAATACCATATAGTATAGTAGAGATGGGCAGATGGCTGATGACATCCAAACATTCTAACGTCTGGTGTGTCAGAAAGTGCTTCATTTAGTTTGATATTTTGTGAAGTTTTAAACTATGTGATTGGCACATTAGTGGGATAAGAAGAGAGAATTGAGAAATATGGCAATGTACACTTGTACACTAGGAAGACAATCCTAAGAATGGGAACATTTCCACCTGACAGCAAGTAATAATGTAATAAAATAATAGACTAATTTAATGAATATCACTGTCCAATCACATCACTTTATGACTCATATGAAATGTTACATAAATATCAACCGTGAAGTTAAAACACATGAGCCCACAGTGGACACTGGGCCTAATGTAGTGAAAACAAGGGAGAGTGTCTCTCTGTCTCTCTCACCTCTGATCTGGTCTGAGATAAGATGACCACCAGGCCTGTCATAAAACTTAAGTGCATTCCTGAGGAAGCAACACTGTTATATTCTTCTCTCCTGCCTAAGCCTGAATCAAGGTTAAAATAAGAGGTAAATTAAAATCAGTAAAGTAGCTAACATTACTTAGATCTCTGTACGATGTAAGACGACTGAATTATTAATTCATGGTTTAATACATTGTGCACCATGTGGCCACAAAACCATCTACTTACCGTAGAGAATGATTCTATCTCTATTTACCAAGGATGCAATTATAAGTGTGTAAAATGGTAGTTTATTATACTGCATTGTGTAATCAAATTAAGTATTAACTTTCTGTTCACCTATTAGCAATATTGGAAATTATGTTTTTGATAGCGAGTAGTTAGGAATATTAGATAACTGCTTGAATGACGTTCTGATATACGATTGCTGCAAAACCATGTGTTCCCAGAATGATTTCGTAACTACTATAATATGTTCTGAATCACGATTGCATGGCCATAGTGATGTTTGAGAGTATGAAATTTGTGCTTGCTTAAATTGTTACAGTACAAAACGTTGTCATAGCTGATAACTGATCAACCTCCAATCTTCGGGCTGGTCCTCAACTTGAATTCAAGTAGCATCTCTTAGTTATCTTAGTCATTTTGACGTCTTTCTTTAAGTTTCTTTTTTCTTCGCCTAAAGTCTGCGCACAATTTAACTTTTTTTAACCCTTTGAACTCTGCAACAGAGATGGTCCACCAGTGCCTATATTGGAATTTTAGCTTATTGCGATGTAATTTCTTTGAAGTATCTTCAAATGCTTCATATCCCTAAAATATGTGCAACCTAGCTAAAAGATAATGTAAGTCAACATTCCATAATAATTGATTTATAAAAGTATTGGAATTGTGTCATAAATAAAGAAAATACTAAATCTAAATTCATCTAATTTTAGCAAAATAAACACACAAAACATATTGATCCAAAAGATTTCTAAATGTAGAAACCTAAAAGAAAATCAACACTCAATAACACAATTACTTCAACTATGTAGATTTTTAGTATCCCAATCTCTCTCTGACTTTCCTATCAACCTTCTTCTCTGCTCCTCTCCTCTGGCGCCACCGTGTGTCACGCCAGGTTGCATCGCACGTAATGTAATGACGTCATCACAAGCATACAACGTGATAACTCTCAAGACAGAAGCATTAGCATTCTGTTGCAAAAAGAATGAATGCTCTAGCTATAACGGTTTTAGTTTTAGATCGATTTGAACAGGATCATGCAAAAAACGACCTCCCGCGACCACTGGGGGCACCCGCGGGATTTTTCACCGCACATAACATAACGGAAAATGAGGTCATCACGAGCATACAACATGATGAAGCAAAAAGCATTTTTCAAGCTTTCTGCTGCAAAAAATGAAAGCTCTAACTATTATAGTTTTTATTTAAACATGATCATGCAAAGCCTCAGAGTGCCTCAGTGTTAAACTGAAGAGCTATTTCTTTTGATTTTTATATTTTTGTACCACTAAGCCTCACCGTTTTTAAGCTAAAAAATATTATACATTTTGTGTAGCCAGAAAAAAACTTTATTTCGACATCAGCCACAGCATCACAAGGACTCAACAAGAGCTCTATTGCCCCTGAGCACCGTGCCAGCGACGCCCGGCCAGAACCTTTGCTGTCGGCCGTGAAACTAGACCGCCAGACCAGCGAGAAGACCTCATCCGCTCGGCAACCCACTGCTCCTCAGTCACCGGGGAGCACAACCTGCAGCAGGGCTCCTAACAACAGAGCCTCACAGGCAGACCGGCTTGCACCTCCCGCTGCGCTGCCAACGTACAGCCACCTTTGGAAGTCAACAGTCTCCTCTCAACGGGTCGGCAAGTATCCGCAAACCTCCATCTACTACAGTGATAAGAGTTGATGTCAAATAAAAGAAATCCCCCTTTAGAGAAGTTGATGCCCTAGCATCATGTTAGCGACGCCTTTCGTTTCGATGATTAAAATCACGTTTCTCACTTCACTATCGCCCAGTGAGTAAGATTTATCTTTTAAGATCTTCTATTCATCTGTTTATTTTCTTTATCATGTAGTCTTCATTAATCCTTCATTTATTCTGTTATTAGACATTTAGCTATAAATAAATGTCCTTATTTAGCAGCAAGAAGTTGTCTGTGTTTTTCTTTGAAGCAAAAGACAGAAGTAAATGTATCAAAAAGTATTCCAATTCCTTCTGACGAGACTAATCAATTTAACGATTAATTAATTAATTTAATCTAAGCCCCAAAGCTTCATAAGTCTTCATCTGCCCATCAGTGCAGTAGACTTAGACATAGACTTTATTTATCCCACAGCAGGAAATTTACAAGTCACAGCAGCAAAGTATAGCATACTTGAGTGCATTACTGTTTAAGGACCTGGTATTAGTCTAAGAGGGTAAATTATTACATGAGAGCCTGACCAGCTTTATAAAATAATGTTCATAATTTGACCATACCATGGTCTTGAGTGATTTATGAAATGAGAGCAGAATTAAATCCATCCTGCTGAGTATCTTACAGCTACGGTCATAATATAGAAACTCAGTAATTATCGACATGAGAAAAATGCTGCTTGTTTTATTTTCACAACCTCCTTCTCTAAACATGCAATTTACCACGTCTTATGTAAATACAACACTTGATAAAACTGGTTTGAAGGATTTTAATTTGTTGCATTTTGGCCAGTGGCCACATCATTTTACCATGCAGGTAAACAATTGCAGGCATATAAACAGGCTGGTCCCCATGGTAAGGAGAGATAGATAGCCTAAGGCAACTTTGGGGGGATGTCTGGTTATAGCAAACATAATAAATGCAATACTTCTTTGCAAGACACTGTGCCAACTCGTTAACCAAAAAACCTTTAAAAACAAACATGTAAAGGAAATTCTGCAATGTGAGGTAACTTGAGCATCGGTAAATATCTGTGATATCTGTTACAACTGTTGATTTAAGTTAGGAGGTGCAGAAAGAGGTTATTCTCAAGCTTCTGTTAATATGAAATCAACAACACCCCAGGTAGGTTGTGTTTTCATTATTACTCAAACTAAGTATCACAGACTGAACCCATATTAACTATGAACATGCTCTGGGGTGGATATTTAATGGAGTATCATCTTCAAATGGTGGTCTTTCAATAGGATTCTATTCTTAAGGGTAAGAGAAATCAAAGTATAGCAGGCCTTTTTCGGTCTGGGAGAGAAAGAATGATCCATAGTCTCTATTTCTTTGGAGATTCAATTGTTTTCCTCTGAACACAGTTTTATCACCCTCTATCAACACCCGTCTGTCTGCTTTGAGAGGCAGTAAAGAAAAAGCTTATAGCTCATAGCTGAAACTTGAAGGAGGACCAATCAACCATGATAGCAAACTACACAAAATCTAATCAATTATTATTATAATTATTAGAGAGAGAGAGAGAGAGAGAGAGAGAGAGAAAATAAAGCAGAGAGAAACAGAGTGAGACAAGCTCAATATGTGCTAAGGCAGCAGGCATGCTATTGGGTGGGCATTTTAATGACTACTTAAATATTCCCGTGCTCAACATTTGTGTATTTTTACAAATGTGTCCCAGTTCAGGTGTAACTACATCTCCTAGATATAGAGATGGCACGACAAATGAGACTGCACTGGCTTGTAATCCAATAAAGCCTGTTTTTGATATTAAATAATCAAATTCAATCCCTCCCAGTCTTTCTCAAACTAGGTCCCATGAGAGACATAATTTTTCAGTGAAAAATACATGGAATAATATAATACGTGCCCCAAGTATGAGCAAAATTATAAGGTCTTAAAAATACACGATTCAATTCCAGACATGAAATCATGTAACTATAAAAGGTTAGGCAACAAAACATAAGAAGTAAAATTAAGTCAAAAATGCATTCAAAAACTTACCGTTTTAGAGGCAGTAAAAACATACTGAATGACCATTTCTCTCTTTGTGTTGAGATCCTTGTGTCTCAACGGAGTCTTTTTTTCCTCATTCAAGTTCATGTCCTCCTGAAAAGAAAAAAACAAAAACAAAGAGAGGATAAATCTTACTGAAATTGGTCCAAAGTGTTAGTGTCAACAGCGGATTGTTTTTCTACCATATTCATTTTTCCCATTACTTCTTTAGCTTAGATTTAGTTCACAATTTGTTATGTAAGCAAAAACATGAGAGTGTTTTATTTCTGGAAAACTATATTCGAAAAATTGGGGATCATATTATATTAGAGGATTAGACATTATTGTAATTACAACAGTTTTTTTTTTTTTAATTTGTGTCTTTAAATGTAGTGACAACAATTTTTTGTGTTCTAAAGAAGCTATACTATAAGAGTTACTATAAGAGTGTTGCGTTAATGGGTAGCTACTATATGAAAGCTAGTATATTGTTTTTCTATACCGTACTATATTGCTACTATATTGTACAATGATAAAACAACATACCATCATCTTTTCAAACAGGGCCAAGATCTCTTTTTCCGAGGTGATCTTTGATGAAAGCTCCTCAAACTGATGTGAGGTGGATGATGAAGAAATGGAGTCATTAGTATTGTGTTTAGAGTGTGACAAGGGTGGCCGCTCCTTTTTACTACCCGGAATCCGAATACTGGCGAATCTGTCCAGCTGTACAGACAACAGAGAAAACACAATTAACATAGGGGAAAGTACACTGTGCCAAGTTGAGATAGATACAAGGTGTGTTAGATTTTCTGTTCTGATTATATAAATCATTAATAATCAGAACAGAGTAGACAAAACAATTAGCCTATTAATGAGTTACAAAAAACAATGCTATTAGTGTGAACTGCGTGAACGAAGCACATACACAGAACATCTGTTAAACATATGTTGAGCAAAGCACTATCTAGATAACGTAGTCAACAAAGACATTAGTTAGTGAGAAAAGAAGCAGTCTGTGCTCTGCGATGTTAATGAATCCAATGCCTGCCAATGAAGACCAATTTCACTGCCACTCAAAATAAGAAGATTCGATGATTTTTAGTAATGTTAGATGTTGCAGAGATTGCCAACCAAGAGAAGAGAAAGCACACCAATTTCTCAAATCTTACCACATCATCTGTGATGTTTCTAAAGGGTAAGTGCTATGGGTGGGGAACAGAAAAAAAAACAAATCAAGATACATAAAGCAACTGCATCAAATATTATAAAACATATTTTAGCACTACAGCAGACTAGAGCAAATCATTGTGATACAATTTATGAACAGATGTCTTTGATTGCTAACCAAGTGAAACATTTTGGTTCTTTGTATTCTGCATTAGAGAATTCAAAAGTTAAATGTGGTGTTTCTTATTGCATTTGGAGAGAAAGATACAGCGCAGTCTGAAAGGACAGTAACATGTTGCTGTTGTTTTGTCTCTACTCTGTTACGCTTATGTTGAAATTCAAAAAGGAACAGCTCTCAGCTATAGGAGCGTCTATGGTGTTAACACGTTCTTATTGGATGAAAACTGTAGTAGAGAGCCAAAACAACAAAAATGTAAAAAGCCAACACAACGAAAAAAATGGGTCACTGTCCTTATACACTGCTCAAAAAATTTAAAGGAACATTTTGAAAACACATCAGATCTCAATGGGAAAAAAATCATGCTGGATATCTATACTGATATGGACTGTGTAATTTGTTAGGAACGAAAGGATGCCACATCGTTTGATGGAAATGAAAATTATCAACCTACAGAGGGCTGAATTCAAAGACACCCCGAAAATCAAAGTGAAAAAATGATGCGGCAGGCCAGTCCATTTTGCTGAAATTCCATTGCAGCAACTCAAAATGGTACTCAGTACTGTGTATTGCCCCCACGTGCTTGTAAGCATGCCTGACAATGTCAAAGCATTCTCCTAATGAGACGACGGATGGTGTCCTGGGGTATCTCCTCCCAGATCTGGACCAGGGCATCACTGAGCTCCTGGACGGTCTGAGGTGCAACCTGGCGGCGGCGGATGGACCGAAACATAATGTCCCAGAGGTGTTCAATTGGATTCAGGTCAGGCGAGCGTGGGGGCCAGTCAATGGTATCAATTCCTTCATCCTCTAGGAACTGCCTGCATACTCGCCACATGAGGCCGGGCATTGTTGTGCACCAGGAGGAACCCAGGACCCACTGCACCAGCGTAGGTCTGACAATGGCTCCAAGGATTTCATCCCGATACCTAATGGCAGTCAGGGTGCCGTTGTCTAGCCTGTAGAGGTCTGTGCGTCCCTCCATGGATATGCCTCCCCAGACCATCACTGAGTCACCACCAAACCGGTCATATTAAACGATGTTACAGGCAGCATAACGTTCTCCACGGCTTCTCCAGACCCTTTCACGTCTGTCACATGTGCTCAGGGTGAACCTGCTCTCATCTGTGAAAAGCACAGGGCGCCAGTGGCGGACCTGCCAATTCTGGTGTTCTATAGCAAATGCCAATTGAGCTCCACAGTGCTGGGCAGTGAGCACAGGGACCACTAGAGGACGTCGGGCCCTCAGGCCGCCCTCATGAAGTCTGTTTCTGATTGTTTGGTCAGAGACATTTACACCAGTGGCCTGCTGGAGGTCATTTTGTAGGGCTCTGGCAGTGCTCATCCTGTTCCTCCTTGCTCAAAGGAGCAGATACCGGTCCTGCTGATGGGTTAAGGACCTTCTACGGCCCTGTCCAGCTCTCCTAGAGTAACTGCCTGTCTCCTGGAATCTCCTCCATGCTCTTGAGACTGTGCTGGGAGACACAGCAAACCTTCTGGCAATGGCACGTATTGATGTGCCATCCTGGAGGAGTTGGACTGCCTGTGCAACCTCTGTAGGGTCCAGGTATCGCCTCATGCTACCAGTAGTGACACTGACCCTAGCCAAATGCAAAACAGTCACAAAAGATGAGGAGGGAAAAAATGTCAGTGGCCTCCACCTAGAAAAGCATTCCTGTTTTGGGGGTAGTCTCATTGTTGCCCCTCTAGTGCACCTGTTGTTAATTTCATTAACACCAAAGCAGCTGAAACTGATTAACAACCCCTCTGCTACTTAACTGACCAGATCAATATCCCAGAAGTTTAATCAACTTGATGCTATACTCTGATTAAAAAGTGTTCCTTTAATTTTTTTGAGCAGAGTACTTCCTGACTGCACTGTGCTTCGTCAGCATTTTTCTAGTTTTCAAAGACAGACATCATTGTATCATAATGAATAATAATAATAATAATAATAATAATAATAGTCTGATCACCTTTAGCCTTGCTCAACTGCCGACTACCACACCTTATGATAGTAACTCAAACACAGACCTGAACATCCTTGTGTTAACCACGAAGACATCAGTGCTTTGTATAACAATAGCAGGATATTAATTCATTTATCTAAAAGGAGTTCAACAGAACAATATCTGGGGATTGTAACATAAGGTATGCTATGATGTTAAGGTATGCAGTGGCTATCAAGGCTTTGATCCACAGGATCCACAGCCCAAACTACTGCACATTCCCCAGCCTGTACAACTGTCACCAAGTGCAATGGGTGGGTGCCAAACTTTCCCTACAAAAAGAAAATCCTTTTGGGGCACCCAGCGGTGCAGTTTAGCAGATTATTAAATCCAAGTTTAAATGTCTAAACTCAAGAGTCATGTGTCGACATCAACGACACAAGTCAAAAATTGCTGCCTAAAAAGTGCTTCTCTAACAAGCCCTATCTGCAAAGTATAAAGGATCCACTTGTGCGGTGGAAGAGGAGATTGGCACTTGGCCTGTTGTTATCTGCGCATACCAGCTACCTCAGTGCCTGCAGAGCAAGTTTTGTCTGCTGCTTTTTCTGCTCTAGCAGATTTTTTTTTTTTTTGGGGGGGGGGGGGGGGGGTTTGTTCGTTTTTCTGTAGACTTCTTGGGAAGTTGCCATCTGTGCTTTGAACAGGTGTAACAGAATCAAAAATGCCAAAGGAATAATCTCAATAAGGAATGAGAATACATGAACATTACATTTCAAAATGTTGTCATGATGTAATGCTGAATGAAAAACTGATATAGAAAGGTTAATTCCCCCTCTAGCACAACAGCAGACCGTACAGAACCTCAGAGAAAATAAATCAATACACACCACTGGAATAAAATATGTCAACCTGTCAATGAGCCATCCCCCTAACAAGTGTTCCAAGATTAACATCATACATTTTTGCATGTGCCAGAAAAGACATGAGAGAATAATAATAAAATGACCCACCATATGCCTACTGTAGGAAATATTTTCTCTCCACGGATCAACTTGACAATTGGTCAAACTAATTGGACACAGCTGTCAAACTTTTACCCCACATGCCCAGATTTTGACAAACTACGGCAGAATAGGCATGCATTTGTAATGAAACTAAGATGAACCCCAACAAGTAGACAACTATTCTAAATGATTTAATTCATAGCTGAGACAATAAAAGGAGTCAAATGCATTTCAGCAAGTAAACAAGGAAATGGTCAATATTAAATAACTAAGAAATTATGACGTAAATTGCCAGTACATGAAAAACTACAGTGAAATATATAAATGAACCAACAAATTGTGAAATAACAATTCACAAAACTCAAGTCATTTTCACCTTCCCCTACACTTCCACTGTTGCACACTTACAGTCCAACAGTACTAAAGCAGCCTTTTGTACCAGCTATTGCACTCTAGTATATATGTCATTGCAGCTTGTTCACAAACCCAACGTGTGCCTTCAATATATCTAGGACATTCAATTGGTACTCACCGAGTCTCATTGTTGCATCTAAATAGCACCAAACAATCAGCATCGTACAAAGGAATCCACAGGTGACACGGCTAGGCACAAACAGCATGCTGAGACCTTACACTGTTTTGATCGATAAACTGAGCCGTTTGCAAGAATGAAAAAATTTTTAATTTTACAAATAAAAAAAAATGCCTAGCAGCTGTCTTGATTTACAGCGAATGATGTCCAAAAAACAATAACAGTGTGACTGCCAAGGATCAGAGCTGTTCAATTGTCATTTTAAGCAATGATTCTTTGGTTCTTACTTCTTAAATGTGAGGATTTGCTGCTTTTCTCTGATTTAAATAATTGTTAATTTAATATCTTTGGGTCTGGGACTGTTCCGGCAAAACAAGTAGAAGACATCACCTAAGGCTTTAGGAAATTGTGATGGGCCTTGTTCACCGTTTTCTGACATTTTCTGATGAAACAATTAATAGATTCATCGAGAAAATAATTGGCAGATGAACTGATAATGAAAAAGTTTGCTGCAGCCCTACCCAGGAGCTTATTGGTATTTGGCTTCTGAAAATAATGAAGCGGTCACAATTCAAGGCCATCTCTTCGTACCCAACCATAGTCACAATTAAAACTGCAGGCAAGTGTGAAGCCTTACCGGCACTCCCATTGTTTATTTCCAAGGCTTCCAAACAGAGCAAGCAAAAGGACCCAAGTGACAACGATAGAATAAAAGAAGGCCACCAGTGGGACCGAAGGACAGCACAGGACAGTGAGTCCGGCCAAAAGGATCTGACAAAGTGCTTCAGGTAAGAAACATAATTGCCTGGTAACTAAAATACCATAAAGCTGGCTATAGGGCCAGTTGGTTAATCAGCAATGCTTTGTGTTTACTAAGTTTTTCAGTGAATTCATTTTCCTTTCTGCTATCACCCTGTTCATTTAATTAAACTCAGATAACATCTTTTTCAATTAACTGAGACAAGTAACCCACCACTGGTAGAGAAAACGCTGATTAGTAAAACACTGCACACGCAATCCACAACAGAAAAGAGCGGTAAACACAGAAAGGGAACGCTTCATGGAGGTCAGGGAAAAGCAAAGATGAAAGAACCCAAGACCAGAACCAAACCAAGACTGCCTCCAACATCAGATTTTGAAAACGTCATTCTTTGGACCCTTCATTAACACTGCTAACACCTTATTTTCTATTCTATTTTATTTTTACTTTCAGGACTTTGAGCAGTTGCACATACTTATCAAAAGGCAAAGAGACTACTACGCAGGGCTCTCACCAACGAATGGAATGATGGTGCTGCACCATCTTAATTACTGGTATTGAAACAGCAAACTTTTAAATCTATGGCCTTTTAAAATCACAATTTGTGATATGACTTTTTTTTTAATTAACATTTCCTGCAGAAATCCCCATATAGATAATATAAGTGGATAGACCTTGAACCTCATAGAACATAGAACTCACACGGGTCGTCCTCCATACAAGATTTAGTGAGGAAAATGTTATTTTCTGTTGATTGACAAATTGATTAATCTCCTTACCATTACAGCACTTCCCAGGCAGCAGTACAGACACTGACTGAAAAAAGCCACTCAACTCACAAACTTCAACAATTAAAAGTGAACTAATTTGCTTAATACAACAATAATATTGCCTACTAACACTAAAAACACTACCCAAAAATTTGTGACACAGAGAAAAAAATAAACATCTATTACATAAATGAAACAATAAAACCTTTTCAGAGCTTAAAGTGACAACTGATTTTGGATGTGACTGAACAGTCCGTCTCATCCTTTTTTTACCCTACACTTGCTAATAACAGCATTGCAAAAGGACATTAACACATTGCATTAACATGTATTCTGTTCCATTTCTTTCTTCACTATTGTAATGCCTTAGTGGCCTTAAATGGCAAATCTACTTAGTAGAGTATTGTGGTATTGCAGTGCCACCTATTGACTACCAATGCTGTTCACTGTGAAAAATGTTTTTCAGTTATTTGTTATAATAATAGTTATACGTTATCAATGTTGTTAGACAGACCAATCTGATGAGATCCCTCTCTCTCTCCCTCTAAACGTGTCAAGACTAAGCTGTAACATCACACACATCTTTTAATGGGAACAAGTGACAAGATGTTCTTTGGTTGTGTATTTCTGACATTTAAAGAGAATGAAACCATGAGAAAAGATTTTTTTTTTTGAAATTCAAGGCTCTCTGGAAGGCAACATGGCCTCTGTGTACTTAGCTGCTTTTTGGTTAGTATATTAAAAGGAGAACCAGATCAATGACTAACACCTGTGTCAGCAGAGTGAAAATGTGTAGTTTAGCTCACGTAAGGATGCTTTGCTTGTGAAAAAGTGCTGCCAAGAGTAAATCAACAGCACGAAAAGCAATATCAGTATGTTTTCAGTGCAAACACAACACTTCCTATGCTTTTCACAGTAAAAGCTTGTATTGCTTTTATTTTGAAGTGGCCACAAGCAAAGTCTTGGGTGAGATTCGATTTTTTTCCAGGGCGTTCAACTACATCTCAGTCATCATCAATGGATGGAGTTTCCTCAGTTGTCATGGAAATAGCTCCTTTGTTATCACAGTCAAGAGATGGTAGATGGCCATATATGGAATGTTATCAATGGATGAGGATGGTCTTTGGCAACCTATGAATGGCTTCCATGCACACCAAAGATCACCCTTCAACAGAGACAAGGTTTATGATCTCCCCCAACATACAACCACCTATTGTTAAGTTCCATGTTGCCTGTAGGTTACGTAGTGACAACTGCACAAACTCCACTGATCAAAACCGCCAGCTGCTGTTGAAAGCTCGAAAAAGCTACTTAGTAGATCTTGAAATAAAATTCAGTCAGATAATATTTCCAAGGTCAAGAATGAACTTTCATGCTCAAGGTTAATAGTTATCCTGAATCTACATTTGTATCTGCTTTTTGGTTTATGGACTGGTAACAAGGGACCTGGTTAGGTAAAACACTAATACAGTCAATAAGTCATCGGATGCACCACCACTGTAGTCAGGGAAAAATATTGACAAATGTCCATCATAACTTACCACAGAGCCAAAAGTGATTCCTTCATATTGCTTAATTTTATACACATATAAAGTGTGAATATGTCTATGTTACCCCCTTTCAAACACACACAATGCAATGATGCAGGTTAAACCCACATTGGCAGTCAATCTGAATGGTTTAACAGATCAGCCAATGTGACTTTGCAATCCCGCTTTCAACCAGCACTGAACATTCATCTTAGTAGGTGAACAGGTGTTTCTGTTAGGGTTAATAAATGTTAGACATCAGCTCATCAGTGGGAGTGAATAATAACAGTCTGGATTGAAAAACCATTCCTGCACAGACCTTTACTACGATTGTAGACTAGAATCTCTGAATGGTGATTACAAGGAATTAACTTGTAGTAGCACTCTCATAAGAATGGGGTCAAAGGCAGGTTGAGAGTGCATTAAGTAGAGCCGTGTCATACACAAATCTCCTGTGTGTTGTTAATAAAAGCCAACCGCTTTGAAAATGAGACGCCTAACTGAGAACCCTAATAATGATAATGTTTTGTCCAAATAGCAACATCTTCCTATATCTCCCAGACAAATATCAAGCAGACAGAATGTTGGTTGGTTTGTAGTAGTAGGAAGCACATGGATTAGTGTAAGGGCTAAACCCTGCCCTAATTTTAACCTTTTGATTTCCTACATGCAAAGCATAATCAACAAACTGTCAAGGTCACTGTTCACTAACAAACCTCTAACATGCAAACACTGCATTGTGTATGAGCTTTCTTAACAGTGACATGCATTTCCTCAGCAATAGACATACCATAATGTGTAAGTAAATACAAGTAAATACATTACACAGACATAACACACCTCCACCACTGTTCTATTGCTCGCCTATGTTTCCCAAGGCATGATCAAGCTGAAGAAACAGTTTTCAAATAATTTAAATTAATAGAGTGAATGAATCCAAAGTCATTTTCACACATCTTTCAATCCAACTTCTAGCAGCCACTTTTTCCGTGTGGGGCGTGCACTTTCTTGTGTGTGTCCGTTTCTGTATGTGGTGTCCACGGGTGGTATCAGAAACATAAGAGATGATGAACTCATGTATGTAATTTTGACAGGGACTGAGGGGACATCGTTTGGAAAAATTATATGATCCCCCACATGTGATTGTACACTAAAGTCAATAAAATGTTTTGTGTACCATACAGCTAAATATAAAACAAACATTTATATTTAGTCTGCCATACTTACAAACTTTGGTTTCCGGTCTCCTTCATCGGAACATGACGTGCTGTGGTGAGAAGAACCCTTCTTCTTTTGAGATTTACTGTCTCGTCCGGTAGTGGATTCAAACCGCTGACTGTAACTATCCATGTTGATAACCTAATGACTTCTACACTAGCTGATAGCTACTTAAGACGTTAACCTTAAAATGTATGTAACGTTAGCACACACCCGAAAATGGTGAAGGACGACACCTGCGGAATTGTCCAGTTACATTACCGTCCGTGTCTTGAATTAGCCGAAGAGCTAACATCCATACGTATATATTCTAGGCTTCACTCCCAACAGTCCGTTGAGCTAGCTAGTAAGATTGCTAAACTACCATTCACCGGTGGCTTTACTTAGCGCTAATCCAATTTAAGGACTGTCACGTAACGCTTGAGTTTCCGCTGACCGAAGGAATGCGGCATACAACTCAACACCTTTTTTCATCACAAATTGTATCCGTTGATTAGTATAAAGCTATATAATATAGCAGTAGCTGAAGCGTCGGCTGGATAAATTTACGTGGCAGATATTTTTTGACAGACCCGCGCAATGAGGATGTCGGGTCCGCGTGTTTAATCCAACCAATGGCATCCACTGAGCCACAAAAATTGAATCCTCATTGGTACAGCCCCCTCTGTTTACAGTTGAGAAGACATTTGATTGGCCGCAGTAAGCTGTCAATCAGCCCAACTTCATATTAGGATTGTTCGTTTTATTCTGCCTGGGTCTCCCGTAGGTGATGGTTCAAGCAGCGGTTACAGTTTGTCTGCAGTCATTATACAAATTGCAGTTTTAACAGCGTTACAATTTAACGACGTAGATTAACCCATAGGGCACATTTTAATTCATACAAATTACCGACCATGCAAGCTGCCAAACATAAACGCATACTGTATTCTGTAGTAAATTTCAAAATACAGTGATAGCAATAGAGTTATTGATGAATTTCCTGTAGATAGTTTACAATAAAGTATATAAAACTATTGTGGAAACATTATTTTAGTATTGTGTGAGTAATCAAAATATTATCACTAAATCACTAAATTGTATGGGTAGACAAAACATTTCCCTGAGAGGTTCAATCAATTTTATACGAGTCATAACAGGCCTATTACTATGCACAGTATCATTCACTTGTCAGATATATAGATCATTTTCTGTATATTTTAGAAAATGCTTCTCATGTAGACTTTCATGTTAAGCTTGAAGTGGAACACAAGTTGATGCTTCCCTTTTATTTTTTATCAAGATGTTATACTGAAAGTGCTTTACGCTACCTTTTTTTCAGCTTTGTGTCTCAATTCAAAAGTAAGCCTAAAGCTACAGTAAAATCCCAAATACCTTGTCTGATGCAAACAGCAATGAGCTGATGTGATGCAACAAACAGAAACTTTTGTGAGCTCCTTCTCGTGTGCTCTACTCAAACCATGATTTGCTCCCCCAAGACATACAGTATCAGAGAACGTTCTTCAATGTAAAAACAACCAGTATGAGACATTTGTGCCCCTGTTAGTGAAACTCATGAATTATAGCAGAATACATTAATTGTGTGGAATATTGACAGTGAACCACATGATATTTGCGATCGCTCTTGCTGGATGCGCTTTGTAAGCTGTTTCTATGGTTTAAGTTGTTATTCAGAAATTATGCTTGATCATGTGGGACTTTCCTCTTGAGAACAATAAAGTTTGCGTCATCTAATGATGGCAATAGGATAAA
Organism: Enoplosus armatus; assembly: GCF_043641665.1. Lineage (NCBI taxonomy): Eukaryota > Metazoa > Chordata > Actinopteri > Centrarchiformes > Enoplosidae > Enoplosus > Enoplosus armatus. The sequence goes on along the minus strand of NC_092180.1, from coordinate 10,160,829 downwards.
AAGCCACAAGTTCTATTAACCTTTCCACTGCCTTTATGCTTCCAGACAGCTGGGAGCATAACAATCCTTCCTAAAACCTCAGCACTGGAGTCAAATGATAATTAGATGTGTGTAGCCTAATGACTGTTACAACATTAACAATAATTGGTTGTGAGTTTGATTGATAGTTCTCTGAAAGAACATTTCCTTGCCACCAGCAAAAACAAGGAGTCTACTGTAGGCTACTTGGCAAACAGACAACAGGTCATAGATTTCATTTAGCTCTTAGCTCATGTAAATTACTGAACCGTTATATTTCGAGCATCAATCTTTTACAAGTGGAGCAGTAATTCAGTGTAATTATGATTCCACTATTACTAAATCTGCAAATATGCTGTGGTCTGGGACACATTCTCACTCATATGCACTGTTACATAGGAACTGACAAACAGACAGAAATTTGGCTTGAATGTGAGTTGCTGAAAACAGATTTGGCATGGACATTTTGAATTTAAAAATGATGGTTTTTGTTTTGTTGTTTTGTTGTTTTTTTCAAGGCAAACCTTGAAGTCACTATTGAATGAAAACTTCAGCCATGAAATCAAATTTAAATTTCTTTAAATTCAGTCTCTTTAAAGACCTTTATACCTTGAGTCTCTGAAAGGCTGTCTGCATGGCTGCCAGCGATGTATTAACACTCTTCGTCTAGCCAAACACAAGCCTTGTACCTTGTTAATCCTCTCAGAAAATGAGAGCCCTACCCTTGCAAATCGGTCAAAGAATTGCTGCAGGGATATACAATCAAAAACCCCAAAGACCAAATAATTGAAACTCTTGTACTGATAATGACATTGATCTCTGCTATTTAACATACAGAAAATCCACCTAAGTGAGATTGATAGTTTTTTCTAATTGAATTATGTGTGCTTTATTGGCATGAGTATTTCAAGACAACATTTTCATACCATAAAAAAAATAAAAAAAGGTACAATTCTGAGGCCTCAGGTTGTATTCAACTAATACAATAAAACAATGTTAAATACTGTCTGTTTTGTATAGAACAATCATTCATCATTTGACAATAGAAAATCTTAACATATTTTTCTCTTTAGCTAGGCGGCCTAGCTTATGGCCTGGCCAAGGCCATAAGACAAGAGGGTCAAAATCAAACTTAAAGGCCCTGACTCAATGAAACTGAGCAAAACTGCTTTAAAGCTTGTGAAACTTGTATATGGAGAGAAGGCACTGTTTCAGCATTTCTGTGTGCATATACTGCCATCTTGTGGTTTGAATTAAAATGGTATCACTACATCAGATTTGTGGGTTTTATCGATTGTCCTTAGGACCAGGACACCTTGAGGGCCCAATCGGACTTCTTTAAGTGTCCTCTAATTGTACCAAAATGTGTGGCCTAAAGTCTGGACCAAGAATGGGTAGATGTAGACACATTGCACTTGGTTGGGATGGCTTCCTAAACACAAACCTAAAATTTAAGTAAAAGGTGTAATTACATTCCTTCCACATTTGACTCTTCCACAGACAAAATTGTACTATTCAAACAATATTACACAAGAAATTATGGAAGAAATTAGCTTGAAACGGCTTTGTGGACACATATAGGCTTACTCATTATGCATGTTTAAGGCACAGTGAAACTCTCTGTAGACACAAAGGAAGGTAGAAACATTTAAAATAATAATGGTTTCCACTCGACATTCATTATTGGATATAAACTTATGTTATTTTTGCTACTCATGTTATGTCTACTTGACATGATCTATGATCTACTTCCATGGGCAGCCTGTTGCAGCAGCTCTCACTAATTTCCTAGTTTTTCTTATTTTTCTTACTTTCACCCTGTTTATCTCAATTATGGTAGACTACAGCAGGAATAGGAGGCCGCCTGTCCCGGTAATCATCCAGGGAGAGGAAGTGGAGAGTGTGGACTCATACAGGTACCTTGGGGTCCAAATCAACAAAAAACTGGACTGGTCTCACAACACTGATGCCCTCTTCAGGACAGGGACAGAGCAGACGTCTCCCTTCAGTGTGTGCAACAGACTCCTGAAGACCTTTTACCAGTCTGTAGTAGCCAGTGCACTATTTTTTGCTGTGGTGTGCTGGGATGGTGGCTTCGAGGTGGATGAGGCAAGCAGACTTCACAAGCTGATAAGGATATACTACAGTACATTTCACTTATACTATATCTCATATTTCATACTATATTTGAATGTACCATATTATACTATATTATGTTAATATGTTACATTGACCTTTGGACTATGTTCTCACTATACTTACTTATACTTATCATATCATATATTAGTCTGGTGTACACTGTTTACATAGTCTCCAAATGCTCCTGCATAGTTTCTATTCTTATTTTTACATGAAGACAAGGTTGTCCTTTACCACTGGATGTCAGACAGCCTTTCCTACTGACACAACTTTACTACCCAAAAGAGAAGGCAAAAAAACGAAACAGAAATAGAAAAAGTATTTTGACCCTCTCTGCACTCCATACTTGTCGTACGCGTCTCGGTCAGTGACGTATGTTACGTAGAGTCGTTGAATACTCACATTAGCGAGCTTTATCATTAGGAGGAGAATATGTATCACAGAATCAGATAGTCGTTATTGAAGTGTGCTCACTTTAAACCTATTGGTGTCGTTATTTACACATCTATAGCTGACAGACGAAAATGACCGATTTGACAGATTCCCTGACCAAAGAGGGCTGGTAGGTAGCATGGTAGCTGACGTCAGTGAGCTAGCTAACGTTAACTCACTGAGGTGCCAGATTGGTGTTTGCTTATAACACTAACTGATCATTCTATTTTTACATCAGAGTTTTTTGAGAGCTGGAAGGTTTCTAATGTACACACAACCTTTAGGTTGTGCGGATTGTGGCAACGGCATTAGTTTGCCTAAATCGAAACTAAGGCTAACTAACTAAGAGCTAACGTTAGCGAGATAAATAACGTTAGCTAACATGCAGCTAATACACACTTAGCATGCCATTAACGTCACACAGACTGACGCTACCGTTTGTGTTAACCGATAAGCAGTAATAACGTCACATGGTTTGGTGGTCAAAGAGCGCCGACCTCAGCTAAATTCAAAAACTTGCAGTGCTTTTGAAACTTCACAGCAACACGCATTACTGTACAATATCTATGATAGAGTGCTGACTTTGTCAATGGGATGGTTTCTACTGCAGTGTGCAATGCTATTAAGATTAAAACCAGTTGTGTTTATATTATACAGATGCGCCTTCTAAATTCATACATGTAACGATGCTTCTGAGGTTGTCCTGTTTTTGGCACAAGATAATAATCTGACCAGAAATGCTGAGGGCTTAACTCTGCACCACCGATCCTCCCGCCTTGAAACGAAGCATTAATAATAGACATTTAAGTCATATCATGTGGTGAAACGCATTTATATGAAATCCTTGAAATTATTTAAAAGATCGATTTAACATTGTTAAAGCGTCGTCTCGTTTTATAACTGAATTGTGTTTGAGACACAAGAATTGTCTACCAATATTTGCAGATTTCTTGTGATTTAATTGCTGCGTGTAGATTAAACCAAGAATCTTTTAAATGTTTGAACTTAATTGTGGTTAGGCATGTTGATCTACTATTTCCCTCTGCACCTTTTCTGTCATCTTTCAGGTACCTCAGTGATGAAGGCATAGCAGAGCTGAAAGGATCAGCTGAGAAAATATCACACAATGACATTATTCGTATTGCACTTGACGTAAGTTTTAAGTTTTAATCTTGTGAGTTTTACATGTACATTTTCCCAGCATAACAGCAGTCTGCTCTCTATGTATCATTCAACAATGAGTTTTCTCTGCAAACGGTTGTGGGATGTGGTTAAGAAATACTGTGGTAATTCATTCGGTATTCATTGCTTTTATACGGACACACAGCCACCATACACACAATTTTAATCTGGGTGTTCTCCCAATTCTCTACTCTGTGAAGGTTCAGCGTGTTTGACACTAATGGCAGACCCATCATTGGTTCTTTCCATCTTCAGTTGCCCCAGCAAGATTATCTTGCACCTTCACATCAAACTATTTAATTTTTCCTCTTTGATCAACCAGTTAAATCCAGTCCAGTGTCTCCCTTCTAACATGATGCCAAAGAGCTATTAACTTTCATTTCATGGAGAGACAACATATAATGTAGCCATTGTGTTTAGCTAATGATAATGATTTTAGATGCTCCCTAGAAGCTTTTAAATGTATATTTAAAAAACAAATGGTAATATAGAGACTCAATAGACAATTAATACACACAAAAACAGTAATAAGTAAAGAACCACAAACATTTATAGAACTGGAAATGTAGAACAGGATTGAAAATAAGACAGTTTTACTGCTTATCTGGTCTGCAGTATCAGACAAGTCCAAAACCTACAATAGTTGCATTTACTGCAAAAGCTTTGACCTTGCTGTGCTGCCAAAAGAAAATAATTGTATTGTAATTCTGTTATGTTTACTGGGGAAATAAGAGACCTACATTTAGAGATATTGTCGGCTGCAGTAAAAAGGATGGGTGACCGACCCATTTGGAATTGGTGCCTTGGTGCAGCCAACAGAAATCTGACAGATGTTTGCAGTATGGAGAAAATCTGCAAATAGTTGATCACTATGTTGGGGTCCTAGGAAATATAAAATATAAAATGTCGTTTTAATTAATTTGATTAACAGATGTGTTAGATATTAGCAATAATTGAAAAGTTAGTTTAATTTGAATTTAGATTGTCCTCAGTAAACCATCCGAAATTACACCCTATATTACATGATATTATACACACTGGATGGTACTGCAAGTACTGCAAATTTGCCTGATAGTGCACAGGCATGATTACTTGTCTGCTTTGAATTGGCTCCATGATATCCATTTCTAGAACTGAGGGTACAAGTGAAAGGGCCCCTCACCAACATGTAAATGAATAGCATTAGGCAGATTATGTTTATTTTCAGGCACAGTACAGTGTAGGCAAAAACATTTTTGGTATATATTTAAGGCAAACTCTATTGCATTATTTAATTTCATTATGACTGGCCCATTATTTGTTATTTCTTTTTAATTATGCAGTATCTCTTTTGCAGAGTGATCTTAGGCCTATTGGGAGAAAATTTCTACCATCTGATATCAATAGTGGAAGAACTGAGAAGGTGAGTGGTACAGAAATTCTTATACAGCCGTTTCGATGCTATATTTTTGAAACTTAATGGGAGATTTTGTGCTACGGTTACTGTTTTGTTTTGTTTTATCACTTAGTGCAAGCTCAAGTTTTCAGCTGAAATGCAATTCTCGTGAGTGCCACTAGATGGCCCTAACACACTGGCAAACAAGGATCATAGAACTGCCGCTTCGCCTGTGAAGCTGGGGTTGAGCAACTGGAGAGAACAAAAAATGATCCAACCATTGCCAGAGGATTAAAACATGTAATTCTATGTGAGCTTAACCCCGGCTACCTTCAAGATGCACATTGATGTCACACTGGTCATACACTCTGCTTTGTGCAGTGTATATGGCTACTATATATGTATATCTTTTCACAGAAGTGGAAATCATTTTTTGAGAGGATAGAACTGATAAATGGGTTTTGAATAAAATGGTCATTGTGAATCTAAAGGTAAGCTATGTTGTGAGGAATAAGTAAATCCGTGCAGACACAGGCATGTCAAATGGAAAGAGTTATTTTTATTATGCCTGCCGATTTGCCTTTTACGCCATAATTCTTTTGTTGTCCCTTGCACGTGGCCAGTTGGAGGGTCCATGTGTTCTCCAGGTGCAGAAGGTGAGGAACGTCTCAGCTCCTAAGAACCATGAAGAGTCCCAGGGCGCACCGCGAATGCTGCGCCTACAAATGACAGATGGGCATACCACCTGTGTTGGATTGGAGTTTAAACACCTGTCTAAGATCAGGTACCTACACAACAGTTTTGTTGCGTTTAGGAATAGGTTTAGTGCAAATAATGAGATGTCATGTATTGTAATTGTCTGGGAAGTTTATAACACTGTTTAATACTTGTAAGAAATAACATTAGCTAAATGAAAATAAATAATTGTAAAAATAAATTGAATTTCTAGTAGATGTGCGGATGCAAAGCAGGGATGTCATTTAGCCAGTTCCTCATGTATTCTAAGCAAATGTGTAAGATTCTGCACACACCCTTCTCCTTCACCTCCTTGTCAACACTCACACCTCACCACATGCTTGAATTTTCCCTTTATCTGCAATTTCCACGTGGTGGCAGCTATCTAACAATTCCCAGCCTTAATTACATCTCCATCCCAGCAACGGTGGCCTTGGTGACTGCTGCCATGGTGACTAGCCAGTCTGTACAGGTGGAGTGGCCAGAATGTGGGCCTTGACTTCCTGATGGGAAGAGAGGAGAGAACAGAACAAATCCCCTCTTTATGAGCGGCACACACACACTGGCTACCAACAGCGGTGGTTAGTGTTTCTTATGAAAGTGTCCGCTTTAGTGTGCGCGAGGCCATAAATGAGAGGCAAAGAAGGATGAGATGGATTACAGGACTGTTCAGTGTGGGAGACAGTGATATAGAGGGATGACAATTAAGCAGTAAGTGGCAACATTGATCAGAGGGTGAATAGTGTGTTTGTAGGATTGTGCGTATGTGATTGAATCGAGGATAGAGAGTGCCTCACTTGTGCATGGGCCACTATCATGAGAACAGGATCTATCCCAGAGGTTTGGAGTGAAATCCCTAATTGTTGCTTTGGCATCCGGCATCAGTAGCTGGAAATCCCTCTAAGTCCCTGTGCTTTCTTAATGAGAGAGGCAGAGGCCTTATCAGGCCTGATGAGATAGAGGGGCTTTTAATTTACCACGAGGGTGGGTGAGCAGCTGGGATTATTAATAGTCTCTCCTAGCCTCGCCAGTCATCCTTTGGCACTGCTCCATGTCATTTATAAAGTGGTATGGGTACGGCAATAGCATGCAGGGCTTGCTATATGCAGTTATAATATCTTAAAAACCTTGAATGTGTTCAACATTTAACAGTTGGTTAAACAATTTATATATGAAGCATCATTTCATAAATACATTTTTATTGTTTTGTTTTTCAGTCTTAATACCCCCCCTGGAACAAAGGTAAAGCTCCTTGGTACAGTCCAGGTTAAAAATGGTCTTTTGCTGCTCGATGACTCAAAAATCTCTGTCCTTGGAGGAGAGGTTGATCACATGGTGGAGAAATGGGAACTACAAAGGGTGAGGGTCAATTTTGTAATGATGGCTCAGCTACTTTTGTTAAAAAATATGTTGGTAATCATTTTAAATTTGCATTGAAGGCCACCACCAGTCTGTCATTACTCTTGCTAGGATTGTACTTTTTCCGTATTCTTTAAGAATGATCTCCCTTTACCATTCAACCTGCAGAGTCTGGCCAAACACAGCAGGAGTAACATTGGAGCAGAAGGTGGACCTCCTCCCTTTGTGCCATTTGGTCAGGTGAGGATAATAATAATTATAATAGAGCAAATTGTGAAAGTGTAAAATAAAAGTGTAGAATAAAATTAAATTAAACATAAACAGGAATAGAAAATAGCAAACTAACAAAAATAAGGAAATGTAAGTTTGTGAAAATGAGATTTCAGCAGTCATTTGATAGAAGTCGGAGGTGCTGTTGAATAACAATAACCTCTCAAATGTATTTGAGGGGCCAGACCCAGGCCTGGCTCCAGGAGTGGACCTTGATGTCCCTTTTCTTGGCAATGTTCTCTCTGATCTTTTTTTTAACTGATTATGAAAGTCTTCATGAATCTTTAAAATGCATGACTGAATTTTAATTCTGCTTTTGTTGTCCTACAACACATACCACAAACTGCAATGACACTTCACAAAAATATATGTGGTGTAAGTGTTGCATTTGTATTAAAATAAAATTATGTGGCAATTGGTAGAAAAGGTGAGAAGAGATTAAATGTTTCAACGACGATAAGCAAGCCTCTTAAGTGCGCCATCAAAAATAAATAATGTGCTCCAAACATACACTTCCATCACACTGTCAAGCAATTGGGATACTATATACAGTAATGGATTTGAAAAGAATAACTATGCTCAATTCCCAGTGCCTTCAAAAAGTATTGAACCACCTTAAATTTCTCGACATTCTGTGGTTTTGCACATCACTGCTATTTACAGAAAATTAAATACAGACGTTTCTCATTTAAAATCTCCTAAACCAGAGTCAATACATTCACAGATTAAGAGGGGTTACATCCATATCAGCATGACCCTTTTTTCACCCACTCTTCATTCCAGATTTTCTCAAGTTTTGTCAAGTTGGATGAGGAGCATTTGGGAATTATCATTCAACATTCTCTAGATTTTCAGTGTAAATGCATTTCTGCTGCTGGGTCACTCCAGGACTTAGTGTTGATTGGATGTCTGCTTAGGGTTGTATACATATTATCCTATTCCAAGGTAATTGGCACTCTGAAACACATTCTCTGTGGCTGCAGAGAATCAGTCAGTCAGTTCCACTTCTCTCAGTTGCTGCTACTCAGAAGCATTCTCACAGTGTGAAGCTGCCACCACCATGCTTCACAGCAGGAATGTTTTTAAAAGTGAGATGAGTTGGTGGGTTTTCACCGGACATTTTGTTTCCCCTGAAGATGTTGATTTAATTTACATCTCATCAGACAATAGAATTGTTTGACTCGTGCTCTGAATTTTCACCAGTGAAGTGTTAGGTACACTTCAGAGTAGTGAAAGAACATAGCATTCAAGCATTAGTCATCATATTTACATGATTTACAGCTTAACCTTAATGAGATATAGGTGTGCAGATTGGTTTGGTTGCCCTGTGCCAATACCTTGGTTAGCCTAGCTGATCTACAGAGCCCCCAGACATTTATCTTTGGGAACTGTCCACAGCGAGGTCAGTGACTTATCCAGAGTAACAGGGACATTGTGAGTGGAAAGAGACATTGCTTTTGAGATTTTCCTGAGCTGTTTTCCAAAGCTTTTAGGACCTCAAATAAAATGCCATTCTTCCCCTATGAATTGGAATGGTGGTAGAAATCTCAGTGATGGAGATCTCAAAACCTGTGCAAAGAAAAACCAAACTATCTGCATAGCTAGATTAGCCAGATCCTATTTTAATAGCATATGTGCATCAGCAAGAGCTAAATGGTAGGTCAAAACTGCAAAAGGACTGAGTGAAGTGGAGTATAGATCGGAGGGTGTGGTGATTAATAGATGATCTCTGAGCCAGTCACATCACTGGTCTCATCAGTTTTAAACAGCTGTGCCAATCACATGACATCGCATGACGACAACAGCTCAACAAATAAAATAAACGTTTTCTCCAGGAAATCATTATTGTCTGGATGGTGCAGAGCAGCACGATGTGAACACAGCACCACAAATCACAAATCTGCAGCCAAAGGCAGATGGTGTGTGTTTTTTTTGTTTGTTTGTTTTTTTTTTACATTTGATTAGTACAATCATGATAGAAACAAATGATTTAAAATGTGTTTTGTAAAGCCATAATTCTGCTGCATCTCACATTGTAAATTGCCACATCATATCTTAAAATGTGGTACAGAAGTGTTTGCACTGTAATGCACTTCAAGAATAAAACATGAACCGCTGAAAAAGTTGGAAAGCAGGCTGTGACACACAGGATTAACGAGCTCCGGTAATCCGAGGTCTCACGCAAAACAGGCAGAACACCGAGTCACGACGGACCCGTCCAATGTGTGTAGTTATTCTGTAACAGCCTGGTGTCATTTGCACCAGATTTAATGAAGGTGAACATGGTGGTCGATCGTGCGTAATGGCACTGCGCTCTGGCGTGGCGTTTCTGAAAGTGGAGACTGCAGATTTATCAACATCTGTCCTGCTGCCTTCAGACGGCTGCAAGGGTTTAATGAACTGAAGGAAAAGCTTTTCATCAGAAGGGCAGACTGATTTACCGACACTCCTGCTTTATCCACATTAGACATCGATTTAAAAGCGTCTATTGCCTGGGTAGTGTTTAATTAAATTTGTTTATTGACATTTTAAGCATTATTCTGTTATTGCTGTGTTATGGCAGCAAAGTGGCGCTGCGCAAGAAACAGAAGTGGTTCTGAGATGTTTGTGAGATTGTCAGCGCAAAGTCTAAGACACAGTTTCTCTTTGTGCTGCCTTATTTGAATGAACCTCCCACCTGTTCACCGTGTGCTCTGCGCTTGGCACTAAAATACCACACAGAATGGACAACACAAATTTCAGGGACAAGAAAATAACAAACAGTTGGAGCGCTGCTTGTGGTGGTCGTTGCACTACCAAGATAGGGCCCAATGTCTTTTTTATTTGGTTGCTACAACAAATCTAATCTATAGTATAAAAACACTGCAGGTGACCTCATTGTAGTTCTAATGTTACCCCATAAAATGTGGAAATTGTTAAGTGCATTGATTATTTTCTTAAGGAACTATACATGACTGAGGAGAACATGTTCTGTATTTGCTCCCTGTAGAAGTGTGAAAGGAAGGATGACATAGACGGCAGAGAACTAGACCAGAGGAAGACCCTTCAGACTCACAGTGTTCTCAAAAGTACTGACGAGAATGATGAGTTTGAAAAGCAGCGGACAGCAGCCATTGCTGAGGTGGCCAAGACCAAAGAAGTATGTTAACCCATATCATGGGTTTGTGTCTTTATTACATCTTATGGAGATGGCTGTGGTAACGACAGGTTACTTCATTATTTTACAGAGCTACTAACATTTTATAACTCACATTTGTTTGCATATTGTGATTCTTTTTTTGATGACTGCTCCTTTTGCCACGTTAACTAATTTAGCTGTTTCTTTTGTCGATTGCAATTTTTCATTTGACCTCAATTTGAAAATACATGGTCCTTATTGACATTGATCTTAACCTTGATTACCTTTGACATTCAAGTAACATCATAATAACATTGTCAACAACAAAGTTCTGTTTCTTGTGTTGGCTTTATTGTTGCTCTCTTGATCTTGATGTTCTTTTACTTGTTAGGGTCCCCGCATGTTTGGTGGTGGAGGAAATGCAGGCAGTAATTTATCCACTGCTGCTTCCTCCTTCCGGAGCAGAGACTCATACCAGCAGAGGAGACGAGAAGACAGGGTCGAAAGAACTGAAAGCAGACAAGATGGAAACTATCGAGAGCTGGTGAGAAGACAAACTTGTTCCAAACCTGTAAAACAATTTGAGTCTGTTTTAATATAGCTATGAAAGCCACCTGTGTGGAAAGGTTGGAACTCATAGACTGGGTAAGGCATTGATTATGATATGATATGATATGAAATCTAAATTAATTGGAGGCTTGGTTAGGTTTTCCAATCCAGTGGCAGTACATTTGTGTTGTGATAGTTTCTAGGCAGAACTTAACATAAATAGGATAGAACAGGATATTACAGATGTTTGAATGCACACTAATCCAACCTAAAACAAAGCTCAAAGTGATACCCATGTCTGGCCATCTTTAAAAAAACAGGTCCTTTGTGGATCTTTTTTCTTTTTCCGTTGTCCATCCAATTCATCTTCCTTGTTCACAATGAACTTTACATGTGCCTAATATTACCAAACAACCATTATCCATCCATATGTCTTTCCCACCTCTTCCTATACATTATATACCTTATATCCTCTTTTCTCTTTTTGTTCTTTCTCTCATCATGTCCTGCGTGTAGGTGGATGAGCGTGCTCTGAGAGACATCATGGAGATGGGCTTTAACAGGGAGGCTGCTCGGCAGGCCCTAATGGATAACAACAACAATCTTGAAGTGGCACTAAACAGCCTACTGACTGGATCTACTGGATGCAGACCTGGCCCTGTCATAGCTGAACCTAACAGGCCCCAACCCAGAGGTTCATACATATACGCATGCACGTGCGCGCACACACACACACACAAACACACACACACACACCCACACATGCCCGCTGCTCACTTGAAAAAATGCTCCATAGCCTGAAACACTTTGTGTTTCTTCAGAGTAAGAGTGAGATTGGGCGAGTGCTGTGGCGGTCCTCTAAATGCAGTGAAAATCACCTACAGCCCAGTTAAAGGTTCACAGTGGCGGTTTTGCTTGTTTTAGTCCATTTACCACAAATTGCATACGCACTTTATTGCCAACTATATTCCCAAACACACACAAGGTTTCAGATGGATATTCTGCTTCACCTGCAGTCATTGTTTTGTATTTGTTTCAGTACTGAAAAGGAACTTGCAGCAACTTGAAACTTGTTCCATCACTCTGAACTACCTGCTGCCTATTTTTTGTTAAAGATTTTTTTTTTTTATCATGTGGTACAGAAGGGACTGTTTTTAAAGCTGTTTTTTGTTGCTGCATACATGAATTCTCCGAGTCAGCTACAGAACATTAACCTTTTCAATTCCATGCAATCTGGAAGGAGCATATATATGTGTTCCTGTATTACTACTCCCAAGTAAAATATCTGATCTAGATGGGTTCATGTTTAAAATGAACATAATCACACGCACACACACACACTCAGACACATAGAGCCTTGTCACACATACTTTAAATGTGGACACCCAGGGCCAGAAGCTGCACACATTCAAACATCCAGTTTCATTTATCAGACTGTTCTTAATTGGGTCTACATAATCTTATGATTGGGTTCTTCTCCTCAGCCAGAGGGAGGGGAAGAGGCAGGTCCAGAAATGAAGATGAGGAGGAGGGTGCAGGGGGAAGACCATCTGGACCAAGCACTCTGTTTGACTTTCTGGAATCCAAGATGGGAGTTTTCGCCATTGATGGTGGGTGAACTAGTCCTGCCTTGGTACCTCTCCCTGGTCCATAACCGTCATGCTTTAACTTTGTACTTGACTTATTTTAGGAAGAAACACGTCATGATGTTAAGTATAGGTGATGTTTGTATTCTTTTTCAAGCTAGTTCTTTGGTAAAATTACAACATGGACAGAGAATTAAGACATGGTGTGGCGCTGGTGTGGAAGACCAATACAGCACTGGGCTGTAGTTTAAAGTGGGCATGAACTCACTTTTTTATATGCTATATATTTCGATATGTTTTGGTTGTGTTTAATCTTCATTGAATAACGGTGTGTGGCACATGGTTATGTGGTCTTGCCAACGTTACTTCTATTATTCATCCCATTATTGTTTTGACATTGATTTTAATTACACTGCTCTTTTTTTGCTGTGTTTTCTCAGAGCCAAAGAGCCAGGCAGCTCAGAGACATCATGAGAGTAAAGCAAACTTCTCCAACTCAGACTATTACTCCAAAGACACATCTCAGACCAAGTTCTCCTCGCATAATGACCATAGGCAGCAAAGGAATGACCGACCACCTCGCTTCCACAGGGACGCTGAATTTCCCAAACCTGGCCAGGAGCCTCCCTCTAACTGTGCAACCTCCCAAACATCAGCTCAAGCCCAGCAGTGGAAGGGCCAGGATAGATGGTCACGAGGCACATCGGATAGATTGCAAAATGACAGGAGAGAGATGCGAGATGAGCAGAGTTTTCCTTCATCCTTCACGACTACTTTCACACGTTCAAAAGAGCCTCAGCAGCAAATGGAGTTTAGTGGATCTTACCACCAACGATCCAGAAATGGAGATGGTGGTGGTGGTGGGAACATGTCTGGGCCGTCTCACAGGAGAGGGGGAAAAGACAATGTACCCATATCTAAACTGACTCATTCTGCAGGCAGTGAGCTGGATGGAAAAGGAAATAATAAACGCACAGACAGAACTGAAGAATCCAACAGCAGGAGGAAAGGGAAGACTGACCGACCAAACTCAGACCACCTTGACCGACAAAGGGATAGTGGGCCACCAAACTTTAACTTGAGGGGAGGAAGCTCAGGGACGTCCCAAGAAGTGGGGTTATCACGGGATTGTGGAATCATGACAGGGGATCCCTCTCGTTTCCAAAATGGAGATATGGAACACAAAAGAACTGGGCCAATCAAGCCAACAAACTCATCGTGTCCCCCCAACAGGGACCTGCCCCCCAAGAAAAACATGTCTAATAACCAAGGACCTAAAAGAAGGTCAGGACAAGGCAAAGGTCAAGGTCTTCGAGGACCAGAGAAAAGTCATTTTGTGGATCAGGCTTGGAAACCAGGAGACCAGTGCCTGGCACTGTACTGGGAAGATGGCAAGGTATGTCTTTCCTGGATTGGTGACAAAGCAATAGGTGATAATTGTTTGCATTCAACTTACTGTATTTCGAGTTAGAGAAAGTACACTGAAATAAAAAGCAATTACATGAGCTCATAAAGTAACCTGAGACTGAGACCCAAATATGTGACAATATTACAATTAACAACTAAATCTGTAACAGCCACAATTCACTGACAGACATTGTGGGATTCTAGAAACGTCAAGTGAGTTGTTTTTCTTTGCCTGACAGCTTGTTTTTATTTTTATATTAAATTACATCAAAATATAATTTGTGCTATAGTGACGCATTTTCTTGCAGTCAGTGTTGACAGTGTCTTTGATTTGTTTTTCATGTAATTAATTAGCTTAAATGTTTCTTGACATAGAAATGTTTGTGTTAAAATAATTGTATTTCTATTTGTTTCTGTCTGTGGTGTGTGCGCGTACGCATGAAGTTCTACCATGCCAGAATAGATGCTGTGCATCCGTCAGGCTCCACGGCTGTGGTTGTATTTAGTGATTATGGAAACTGCGAAGAGGTCCTGCTGCATAACATCAAACCTGTTGATGTTTTGGTAAGGAGAAAGAAAACTTAATAATTTATTTATCATTCATCATTATTAAGATCAGAATGTGTCCGTCAATATTAAGTGGAAACATCTAATTAAACTATTCAAGTGAGTTGACGAAAGGTGATGAAATATGAATGACATTTAATCTGATTACCCACAGTAACATCACAACCATATCAAATGTACAATGGCAGGAGGAAGATGATGGTTACTACGACAGTTCACTAGAGTTTCGCCGTGGGGGAGATGGACAGCCTAGACGCACGAGACCCACACAGCAGTATTACCAGCCACCCAGGGCACGAGATTGATGTGTCTGCGTTTACACTCGCAGGTAAATAAATATGCAATTGGGTTTATTTCCATTAATAATTAAACATCAAACATCAGTGTGTGAACAATATGTGAACAATGTTCCTATTTTTATATGGAAAATTTGTATTCATAACATCCCTCTTTTCATTGTGGTGGGAGTCTTGAATTATATAACAAACATGAAAGTATAGACTGTACAAAAGTCATTTGTAGGCACTTCTGTAACCTTATCCAATAGAAACTGTTGCGAACCACAGCTAAAAATGTTTTTGAATTGATTTCATGTAACAATTTCAACTTTTACTGCTTCTGCTGTTGCAATGTGTTGTGTAAAAACTATCTCACACGGTGTGGAGCAATCAAATTGCAAAAATGGTTAATTTTGTAAATTTATTTAGTAATTTTCTTTTCCTCCATTCGTCTGTGTGCTTGTCCCACATCCTTCCGTGACAGACATTATGTCACTTTCTGCAACAATCCAGAGTGCTTCCTGAATTTTTAAGTCCACATCGTCAGGACATATAAAACTTTTCAAAGGGCTTGGACATCATTAAAAAATAAAATGAAAAACTGACATGAGCACCTGTTGATTTTGTTAAGGACATATCTACTGTATATATGTTGTGAAGATTTGTTAAATGGATGCATTAAAATAAACAATCATTATAGTATGTAGCTGATTTGTTGTTTTAATGTGTTTTTATTTTTAATTTTCAAATGAATAAACAAATTCAGAGCAGAAATAGAAACCTCACAGGGATCCTTGGGTTTATTTTTAATCTCATGACAGTAGTTATGATTATCAGTTAGTTAAAGTTTATCAACAATTTGATTAGAGTTAATCTTAACTGATGGTAATGCTATAAAACCGGCTCTACCAAATTTGCTACAGTAATTCATGTCTTACAGCATAGCTCTGTCATTTCTCCTTGTGGATAGACATGGGCACTACGAGTCCATAGCGAGCAGCTCAAGCTCATTTGTCTTGTTCTGTGAAGCAAATCCAAAGGGTAAGACAATCTCTTCCCCCTGTAATAGAGACGGTTACATTGCAGAGATATCATTTTGCACATTACAAAAGGGACTGTACCTAGCTCACCAAGCACTGCACACACGCCGCTGAGCTGGCTGTTTATGGACTTGTGCTGTGCGAGAGACAGGTTTTACACATCAAGAAATAATGTCCACCTCTGCTCCAATTTCACTCATACCAGCAGTAGGAGACAAATGGACAATGCACCAGGGTTCAGCAGGAAGGTCGCCGCGCTATTCTGTATCATTGGTCCAAAGGATTTGCTTTATTTTCCAACTGAGACGCCAAGCGAGCATAGATGAATAATTAACGGGTGGTAATATGGAAACCTACCCGTTAGAGAGGAACTGAAAGTGAAGCTCTTGAAAGTGTTCTTGGGGACTGACCATAACACACTGGCCAGATAATCATAAAGGATTGATTTTTCAATCAGACAGCAGTGATATTTTGTATTTTGGTAGAGGAGTTAAGCCCATTTCATGTTGAATATTTTTGTCATTGAACTCAATAAATGTAAAGTTATTATGTGTGCAAATCTTGCTGCTGTGGATTATAGGATCTTTTTTTTGTCACTGTTATTACTTGACAAGTGTAAACTGATTCTTATCAAATAGAAAAGCCTCATGTTGCTGTTGTATGAAAGAGAGAAACAGTTTTTTCAAGATGTGAGTGGATATGACTGTGGGTCATGGTATTTATGAAGCTACAATTAACACTGAATGAGTTATTTAATGCAAGTGTAGTGTGTGTGTGTGTGTGACATGCTGATTTGTTCCTTTATAAAGAATGTGAAAGACTATGAAAGCTGGCAGGACATATTAGATTACATCTTGTTTTCCATGTTTATGTAACTACACAGTTGATGCAATCTTGTTGATCAGAGTAAGTCTAAAGCTTCAATTACATGTGTATGTTTTTCTGTGTCAGATAGACCCTCCATGGTTAGATCTCAATTATCTAGCATTCTACAAACAATCTTCGATTATGATTGGATTTTACATGAAAGGATTTACAGTGGGAGTGAAATGTATTAGGTCAGCAACTCATGATTTAATGTGGGCTTGACAGGTTTTAGTGCAATCAGCTTCAGTTTCATTGTATTTTCATGAGAGGGTGGCACGATTGCTCAGTGGTAAGCACTTTCACCTCACAGCAAAAAGTTCAGAGGATCAAATCTGACAAGCATATTCTTTCTCTAGTCAACAAATACAAGGTCATGAGCATGACGAGAGAGATGACGATCACCCTACCATACAGTATTTCAACACCCCAACACATGAAAACGGGTTAATTGTAAAGTTATATACTTTCTTTTTTTTAATTTATACACATTGCCACTTTTCCAATTGATTATGATGATATTTACCTACGAAACTCGAAAGATATATGTGGAACAAGCTCATCCATACATTCATTTTCAATATCCAGGGCTACTGAAATTTGAGGCTATTCAGCTGTGCTTTCTGCGTGAATATGGTAAGTAGATTGAACCAGGAGGAATGTCTGCAATGGCAATCAAACGCTTGTATACGTCTTCTTTGCTACCTCATTCGTGTGCCCTGGGCAACAGAGTACAATATATGAATGTATGTGTTAATGTAATAATGTTAATGTAATTTGGTGTTAATGCTAATATCAACATGCTCTCAGTGTCAATTCTACTATGCTGATGTTATACAGATAATGTTGGCCATCTTAGTTTAGCATGTTAGCATGCTAACATCAGCTAATTAGCACTAAAAATGCTAAAAACAAATACAATAACATGGACAAATTGAAATTTTGACCTGATGATGAAGTTAGATGAAAAGTCAGCTAATGTATGCACCAAATTACATGGCAATCCATCCAATAGTTTTTGAGGTTTTAGACTCAAAACCACAAATGTGAACCAAATGGTGGAGCTAGAGGAAAAGTCGGCATCATCTCAGTAGTCAGTAGAATTCATTTTCTGGGGGGCCATGTCTGCACCAAGTTTCATGGCAAATCATCCAAAAGTTGTTGAGATAGTTCAATCTGATCAACAAAGACAGATGGACCAACCAACTGACATCCCCAGAGCCATGCCGCTAGCATGGTTAAAAAGTATTGCCATTGAAGCTTGCTTCTGCATTACCTCTTCCAGGCCTCTCTCAACCTGCAATCCGATAACCTTTAGCAACAGGAGGAATGCTTTTATCTCCTCGAGAGGGAACAACCATCTTTCTCACGTTAACATCCCCTTTGCTCTGCCCCTTCATATCCCACCTGCTCGCCTCTCCCCGTATCCCCATTCACAGCTGTTGGCCATTATCTTTCTGCTTACCTGACCCTCACCCTCCATCTCTCCACCATGGTACCTTTGTGGCAGTGACATCTGAACCCTGTGATCCTGTTAAATGTGTCCTTTCTTACATAATTTCTACATTGGCCTCAACAACCCAATCCTTTCTCTAATCCTTGTAGATGGGAAAAAGGAGACTTGAAAGGAAGTTACATGAACTTGACTGGCCAGAGAGTGAATTTCCTTGAAATAGAGAGGTGGGTGATTGAGGTTTAGTGTGCTACCTTTATAAGAAAGGGCTTTGTATTGGATGTATCAGCTCCACCATCATACATTTAAACCGTCAACTCGAAGACTCAACATACACTTGTATTCTGTCTTTTTGTTAGTTTACTGTAACACTGATATATTACACCATGAGTGAATGGAAGTGTGATTGTTTCTATTTTAAAAGATGATATGCATTGAGTAAAGAGAATATGATATCCTTTAAATAGGTGTCTGCTTATGTACATTTTAGCACAATTTAACAACATTCTCCTCAAAAAGTCAGATTTGAAACCAAAACTCTCTTGATTCCAGTGCTTGGTTGCCTCTTACAAAGAAGACACAAAAGGAGGAAATGGCAGCTTTAACTGCTCTTAAAAAGATTAAAATCAGAGGAAATTGTCAACACAGGATATTGAAGGGTTTCCAGTCTCTGGAATGGTCTGTTTGCATGGCGATGGGTTACTCTCTTTTTCTCAGTTGTGGAAGGCTTAGGTTTGTTGTTTGCATGTGAATCAAATAATTTAAAGTCAAACCACCATCTGGTAGATGGCTACACCACTAACATGCAAAACAAGTGTCTTCATGTGTATGCTTTGTTGAGATCTGTAGGCAAATGTCATTTGTATTGCAAAACCTAGCACTTACTCACATGGGTGACATTATAACAGCCGTGCTGGTGTTGGAGAAAACACTTACAGCCTTTGAATACGATCTACCACCCTGTTGTTGGACACAAAGTGGGGTAGTAGATTGAATCTAAATTTGGTTTTAGGCATGATAGACTTTGTGTTTTATAAGCTACGAAAAGCTAGATTTTTAGTTCCTTCCCTGACACATGGTTATTCTATGCAGGTAATAGTTATGGTACATAATACCATGCCAAAATGCCGTGCTTTTCACTGAGAAAACCCATTTAATCACTGTAGTTGAACGAAGAGTGGGAGAAGCCATCTGGAATTCTAGTTGCTTTTCTTAAACCAGTAGTTTAAGAAAAGCAACTCTCTCTCTCTCTCTCTCTCTAGAGAAACCAGTATTACCACACTAGAGATATAATTATTACTTTTTGCAACTAGTCATACTGCTCATTTGATCAACCTAGCTGACACATTCATGAAACAATAGGACAAAAACAATAGGAAAATTTGGCCACGTATCAAACGTCAGTGTTATTGCTTGAACTGCGGTTGAGAGGCCCAACACTTAATGAGCAAGATAGGTGCTGCTTGTCAGTGGTAATGGCTGTTTTCAGTGTGCAGCAGACCATGGCCTACAAGGGTCATTCTTCAAACATCCTGCCAACATTTGTTGCCAAGCACCCTTTGCGTTACTCATAACACATGACAATATAATGGTCAAATGGGGCCAGTTAGCTTGACCAAAGACAGTATGGACTAAGGGTGAATGATGAATAAGCAGCTGGATATTGATCTTTACCGTTACCACATATGGGTCTATGCAGCAGAACAAACATGGAGTAAAGAACCTCTCATTCACTTTTATGGACCCTGTCCAGTTGCACCTAATGGCTACATGCCACATGAAGAAGAACTATTGAGTGCAGCTAGTATGGCTGCCTTTGTTTTTCTTCTGTTTTCGATTGCCACTTACAAACAAGTCCTGCAGTGTCATATTTTCATTTTGTCATCTGTATGTCACTGAACCTAAGCATTTTCTAACAAAACTACTCATACAACACAAGTCATTTTCTCTTTTGCTGAAGTGGGCTGTAAAGCCAGTTATTACAGGATAACACAAACAACGGCAGTCTTGCTACCTGTGTGCATCTATCCACCCATGAGCTTCTTTAGTGTCACACTTTGGCCAGGTTGCTGCTAACATCCCCGGTTGCTAATAGAGTTGGTTATGCTGTCCATATTCCTGCCTCCAATTTCCCAATAAAAGACACTCTTTAAAGAGTAGAGCTACCGGTCTGAGCATCTGATTGGTTGTCGTAAACAGAATCTGAAGCAAAGGTAGATGTTTTTCACTTTGGTGTCTGAGGTTGAGGGAGAATGTTTTCTTCATTAGATTTTGTTGATGGAGCGGGGCAAGGTGTTGGGAGCAAGGAACCTCAATGTTGTTAATTTCTTCTTCATTCCCCAGATGTAGGCGATGATCCGATGATGGAAGGAAACTCCGCTGATACTGACTTTTCACATAATATTGTTTATTTGCATCAAAGATCAGGATCAACATCTTGACCTGTACAGCACCCGTAGCCGAATCAGTACTGCTGCCTCGAACACTGTTCAAACTCGTCTTTTATACATTTAGGCATACATGGGGTCCTACTATAACACATGAGTCTGTAAACTTTTGTTTCCAATCTAGGGGTCAGGAAAAGAGACCTCTCAGAATGACTTTTCACATACCTTGACCTCTATTGCATAACTCCCACATACCAAGGAAGACCACATCCAAACAATAATGAATCTTATCAGTATGGGGCCCCAACATCTGCTAGTTGTTTACCTGGAACATTGCATACGTGGCAACTTTGTACTGCATATCATTTTATGAAGACTACTTTTATGATTAGTATCAAATAATACACATCAATGTGTTATCCATCTGTTCTCAAAATTAGGTATTTAATTATACATATAACTGCTGTAGGTAATTAAGGAAGATTTTCAGTTCTATTTGATATCTTTTTCTTTGTTGTTGCACAATGACATGAATACACCATAATGTAAATTAATGAAAATAGACAACAAATCCAAAGAGCAAGCACTGATACTGAGCAAAATGGCTTCACGTCACTGTCTTTCCTGTTAATAGTACAGTTGGTATTTAAGAGGACACACAAAACGTTATCGCTGTTGTTTTCTATACAAGTATTTATTTTCATAAAAGTATGGTCACCAGATGAATCATCAAGCGCTGCAAAGATTTCAGACGAAACGCCAGTCCTCCCATTCATTTGAATGTGGATTGTCAGTTTAGGGTGCGGTGGGTGCCGATACAACTGGTTGAAACAGATTAAACTTTTGGAGAAACAACCCGACGTCAGAGTTCCAGAGCTCTCACACTACTGCACAACCCCTAATTACTGTAGCGCCTGATTTGGTCTGAATGCAGCCTGACTGTTTTCCGCAAATAACAAAATTAGGTAGGTGTATTCCCCTCTCCACCCCTACTCTTACTTCATTAACACTGTGATCAATAAAAAGAAGAAGAATAACGAGAACACACATGGGCACAAGCAGAAATCATCGACAAAGCTGTATAATTTAGTCAGAAAACAAAGGAAGGTTTTACCACATAGCAAAAAACCTAGCTCTGGACCAACTCCATATTGCCATATTTACTGTAAAACAGAATATGAAGACTGTCCTGTCTGTCAGGCTGGTCAGATGACAAAACAGCCACTTGGCCTTGTGTTATGTCTTCAGCCTCATGACTCTCCTAATTAGGCGACGACTGTGTGTTGTGGAGGTAGTGAATTGTGAAGCACAGAGCTCCTTTTGACCCAGAGGGCAAGGGGAGCTGGTTGGCTCCTGTCTTAGAAATAATTCCTGACCTGCACTTCATCTGTGATATTATTTTACTTCATATATATTTCATTTTTAAAAGGATGCTGTTTCAAAAGAGCTTTTACAGAATCATGCTAAAGACATGCCCCTTCTTATTTAATTTAAAATGTGTCTTGGCCTCAGAATTCTTTATTAAATCAAAGGAGAACAATCAATCAATCAAGATGTA
The DNA here is from genome assembly GCF_043641665.1 of Enoplosus armatus. Classification (NCBI taxonomy): domain Eukaryota; kingdom Metazoa; phylum Chordata; class Actinopteri; order Centrarchiformes; family Enoplosidae; genus Enoplosus; species Enoplosus armatus. The sequence continues at coordinate 10,138,512 of NC_092180.1, read as the reverse complement.
TTTGTGTCGTGGTAAAGTTTATGTATGTAGTACCTTGATGGAGTCAAAAGTGCTTCACAAGTCAATGAAGCACAATAAATGACACAGATATACTTAAATCAATAAAGAGACACCAAGACATCAATAAAAGGCCTCTCTTTAGAAATAGGATTTCAGATACTTTAAAACAGTCCACATTCCTGACCAAGCAACCTAGCAAGGCTGTTCCACACCCTGAAGGCCGAACTGCAAAAGCTTTGCTCGTCTTACATTCTGAGAATGAGTCACTGAGCTTTGGTCAGATGACCTTGTCCTACTTGTTCAGTATGGAGTTTGGAGATCATGAAACTAAGCTGGGGCTTGATTATAAATCACTTTATAGTTGATCAACAGAATATTGAATTTAATCCTGTAAGCAGTGAGGACAGTGGGATTGTGATACTTTAAGTGACCAGAAAGATACTGCCATGCAATCTAATGTTACATTACTCTAATAAATATTAATTGTTGTTGACATTGTGTCACAGAGGGTTCTTTTTTGGCTCTATTTTATGGTTTTGAGGTATTTGAGTGTGTAATGTTTTTAATATGTTTTCAAATATTTTTGCTTCTACATATATGTAAATGAGGTGAACAAAATATTAGAAATGCCGTCCAATATAATATATTATAATATATAATGCATTAAAATATAATGCAAACAAAAAAAACTAAAACAAAAGAGAAGTCCAGTACATTAGCCTGCAAAACAAGACCTGTTGTATAACATGCATTAAGTATGCATTAAAATTAGTCTATTTGTGAGAGACCTGATTTAAGAAATGAAAATAGCACAGAACACAACTGCACTTTGTGCAATTTATTTAGTCTCAGCAGGTGGACGGGGCAGGCAAGTCGGAGTCTTTGACAACTAAAAATTCCATTTTGATTCCTCCTCCCAAGTGAGTCACCTAAACTCTTAATGGTTGCAGGTATAAAAAATCCCCTGAAGAAAACACCACCTCAACAGCATAAAGGCTCTGCCATGCGCAATCACCAAATTAGGGTCCAATGTGTCATCTGTGCTCATCTGAGCTAAATTTGTCCGATGAAGTACCTAAAATCCCATAAATCCCAGGATTAACCTGTGGACAATAGAGATTTGCATTGCAGCCACACACTCATGATCAACAGAGATGATGAGAGCCATAAGGCTTCTCTTCCCCTAAGAGGCTTATACATCATGGAAGGTTATTTATTTCTTCCTGTGTCTGATTATATGGATTTTACAGTACAATTATGAAGCATGTGGAGAAGGGCAAAGGTTTCTATGTTGGGCAAAATAGTAGGAAAAAAAATATAGGAGAACAACAATATTTCTAATATAAAAGTAAAGCACTTATTAAGGCTAACAATCACATGCTGTGGATGAAAATGGGATCCAACTGTACAACTGTACATTTCTTTTGGCAGTATCCTATACATAAGTACACTGACTGTATTATGTTTAATTATCCAAAGCAATATCTATACATTTAGAACGCATAACTGTAATTACTGTTATCCAAATGGATTTATGAGTTATTGACATACATTTATTTTTCTTTCTTTTTTTGGTGTAGTATCTCATCCAATCTGGCAGATCATTCAATTGTGAAAACAACAGCAGAGCTTAAAGCAGTTTTGTGTCCTTCAGGCCTCTTGCATGTGTTTGTACTCATGTCTGCTTAAGAATAACTTGGCACTCTTTGCTAATCAGAGATGTGTAAAATTGCCAACCCAGAGATACAAGGTGAAAATGCATGCAATGCTACTCACATACTCACTTATTTTTAACTTAGTTAGCCGTAAAAATGACGTGATACTTTGCACTAGAAGTTGATAATAACGTTTTATTTATGGATGAGCTGCAACAGGATGATATATTCAAATTAATCAATAATTAATTAGTTGTGTTCACCTTCAGGGGTAAAATAATAAGTTCATATTAACTTCATTTCAGTTGAAATTAAGTGATTGCATCTATCTATACTCTAGTGAATGGTGCCTAGTAAATGTATGTGTCTCTGCAAAAGAATCCATTATGTTACTTAAACTGGTCAAACCTGAAACTGAATACATGAAGTACAAAACCACAATGATGAAACCTTAACAATTATTGGTATTTATGGATGCTTAACCTAACAGTGGAGGTAAACTTCAAGTCACTATCAGTCACTATCAGCTTTTACGCAGTAAACAATATATGCACAAAACATGCATGCTTTTATGCAGTGCTTTTCAGTTGATACTCAGGTTTCAACTACTATTCCACAGCATTTGCATTCATTTTTACTTGTGTCCAGGCCTGTAAGTCACAAACTTGGCTCAGGTTTGTAACAAGTCCACACAGACAAAAGTTTCAGAAGCCAAATGAATTGAATTAATAAGAAAATACTATGGGGTGTGGAGATATGGAGTCAGTGGTGTAGGGCATGTATGGATGAATGAAAGTATGTGTGAGTGTTCAAACATATGTAAACCTAAATCATACCGCAAAAGTGTGGAGGCCAGGCGGAGATGTTGAGGCTGCCCAGCAAGAGAGAGCTTAGCCTGGAAGAACAGCCTTTTTGTGTCTTTTGCCACTCCCACAGGAAGCCAGACGGACTGTCATCAGCAGTCACATGCCACCATAACACCTGAATATAATGTAAATGATGGCAGTATATTAGTATTAATAATAAGATGATGTTAATGAGAAAGAGAAAGTTGCATCTGTAACTGTAATCTGTACAAGAAACAACAGTGTTGGTAGTTTTATTAAATACTTAAAAACAACTTGTGTTTACGTTGTCCTGACAACCACCTCTTGTGGTGGTGTGAGTAATGATAGTTCTCTCTCAGTAGCCAAGGCTCAAGTAACGTCGTCTTGTTGTAACAGGAGGGGTTAGGGAGGAGGTCGGAGTGGGTGTTTTGGCATATAAAGCATGTAACGTTGATACACAGTTACTGCTATTACTACTGCTTCTAACTAATCAGTTTGTAGTTGCTGAGTAGAGAAAAAAAAACACTCACTCAATTCTCTGCACCTAGATTTTAGTTGCCACCCATGGGGTTTGAAACAGTAAGTAATTGCCCCAATTTTGGGCATGCATGAACACAAACCACTGCATCAAAGAGCTTGTAACTGAGATGAGAAGAACACAATAGTTTGACCTCAGGGATGTGATGAGGAACCACTCCCAAGAAAAAAAGGTAAAAACATTCAGAAATATGTCTGTTTGACTTAAAACAGTTACTTGTGTTTAAATGAGAAACAAAGATGAAATGGGCCCTTGTGCACAACACTGTAGATTCCATGAAAATAGAGTTGACTGAACTAGTGCCATATGGCAGATGAGCATTGGCCCTCACTAATAGAAAAACCTGAGACCAAACAAGCCACCTCAGGAGCACTTATCTCTCTGCCCACCTGTTCATATCTGTGTCTCTCTGTCCGTTAATCCCACTTACTTATACTTCCTGGCCTTTGTCTGTCTTTCTGTCTCAATCTGTATTTTTGGGCATTTTTTCCTCAGTTTCTTTGCCTACTGCTGTGAGGTTAGAAACCACAAGCAGAGTTCACTGGGATTAATGTGCTCTCTCTTTTTTCTTTTTCCACTCATATTATTGCCATTCAGTCTGTAGTGTGTACTAGCCCTCTTCTCTCATGTACATTTTATCTTACCAACAACTCTTATTGCCTCCTGAAATTCTCGAAAATTAGCATGAGCTTTTAAGCATGTCAATAGGTGTATAGCAATTATGCATTCACACATCACACATCACACAAACAGGTACTCTGTTTATGTGATGTGTGAATGCATAATTGTGCCTCTGCTCTATCCACCTCCAAACACGGCCTGCCTTTTCAATTACAATGTAGCAGATCAGTGATCAGCATCAATCAAAGGGGGCAAATGAGAGAGATGATGATACACTGTTTTTTTCTCCTGAGAAACTGTTGCACATATTCTTCACCAAATTAGGTTAGCAGACTTAGTTCCCCTTGACAGGAAGAACGGCTTCCTGAAATGCATGAGTGGCTGATATTAACAAGGAGCGCTCATCTGGCACTTCATTAACTCAGTCTGACGCTACAGCTCGGTCAGACAGCCAGACAGTCAGACCATATAGGGCGTCTCCCTTTAAAGCCTTTTATGCTTCTTCTCTAGGAGTGGGAGAAGGAACACTTTACTTGGGCAATACTACATACACGTTCACGTTCATTCTTACTGTGAATGGAGAAGGGCATCATAATCTCCTTTAATACTTGTTTTCTCACGTGTTGTGTATGAGTCTTGCTGACATTTACAGCATGACTTCCACAAAATGAAGAAAACATAATTTATGGGAGGAAGTCTCAAAATTATGATACAGGAATTGCAAGTACAGTCTAAAAGGTACTTCCTAATAGTTAAATTTACGGGCATTACATATTATTTCATTATACCAAGTCTGTTAAAGCTGGTGACAGACCTACAGATTATTGAAAACTACAAAGACTTGACACCCCACACATAATAATTAATTCCATCAACATACAAAGCTCTTCCCATCTTGACAGTCAGAGAGGAGTACATAACAAATAACTGAGTAAAGAGGACAGGTAGACCCGGATTAGAGTTGTGTTGATAGTCACACCCATAATCCTATGTGGGTTCCTGCACACAATGGAGCTCCATTCCAACTCCACCTGCTCTGTACATTCTGTACACTGGTAGTTCTGAACATATAGAATATACAGTATATATATAACAATCTTATAAGATAAAAACTATTGGCCAAATTACATTAAAATATAATGATTTCAATTTAGGTCAGTTGTGCCCCCCCCTCCTGATAAAGGGCATCTGAGGATCTCTGACAACAGCTAGTCTTTAATGTATCTGAGATTTCCAAAGATGAAATGATGAATCAAAAAACAGAGAGAAACAGTAATCCTGACCTTTAGGGAGCAAATTAAGTTCCACAAACCATCCAAAACAGATAAAAAAGTGCATTTTTTTTCTTTTCACCAGTCTGCGACTAAAAATGATCATTAGGTTCCCCTTTACCAGTTCTGCTGACGTTTCTTTGAGGGTCAATGTAGCTCTGTTTTGTATCAGCCAACAGAGAAATAGAGTCGGCCGAGTAAAGAAAAGCAAGTGGAGGGGGAGTTAGTGGTCTTTGAAAACACAAATACTGATGTTCCAGCTACCCTTGTAGTCAACTAACCAGAGAATATTATTTCATTAAAAATTCTCTTCTTGTTAGCTCCTTCCCTTTTAGAAATCTATTTCCTGCTCCAATTAAACACAAGCATTCATAAGCCCGCATGAAGTACATCCTTTTGGAAGCAAACCAGTTCAACAGTTGGTGCGAGTGAACATCGTTGCTTCAAGGAATGGCTGGTTGACTCACATTTCAATCACCTTTATTAGGGCTAGGAACACGTTAACTTTCTGATGTAATTCACATATCATTTTGTAAAATAAACTGACGGTTGCCTTGGTAGTTTCTCTTTTTCAGTCTCAGGTCAAACCATAGAGCGTGATGTTTGCTGTACAGATGGTTAAACCTTTCGGGATAAATATGTGATTTTGGGCTGAGGAACATTTAAAGGCAGGGAGGGAGTACGGGTATTGTTTCAATGTCACTTTATGAAAAGGTTCTGACATTTATAACTGACAAAAGCATTCTTTTCAGCCACGTCAGTTTTTTGAGTGTGTCTGTACATGTTGATGGGGGATTTACTGGTAATGAGGGTATGGAAGGCCATTCCCTTAAAGTAAATGGCCTGACTAACTGCTGATTTAGGCACATTGTGCATGCACTACTTTTATTGGAGAGATTTTCAGATTGTTTCATTGTCATAATCACCTCCACATTACTCAGGTAACTTTAGAAAGCACATTTTCCCAGAGATTAAACGGGACTTTTTCCTGAAATATGTATCTTAACAAGAGACGGGGGGGGGGGGGTCCTCTCTTACTGCTGGCTGCAATGTATGGAACCTGTAGCTTTAGCTATTAGGAAAAAACAAAAGAAGAAAAGCAGCACATAATTGGAAAAGAGACTAAACTACCACTTTATGCAGATGATGCAATTGAATGAAAACTCACAATGTCCTCACAAAATCCTTACCACTGTGAATGGAAGAATTTCAAAAGTATGGTTCAAGTTCAGCACACCCAGGATTTAAACCAAATACAACAGACAGGTTTTTAAAACATAGGCTTAATGTGGATTGATAACATTCTGGAAAACCTCTCTAAATGCAAAGGATATTACGAAGATTTTGTTAATACAGTACTCATATGTATGTTGACAGTTATCAGTCACTCCTCTCCATACTGGCTGTGAAGTAATCCCTTCCTAACAAGACTCCATTGTAAGAAATAGGGAATTCCATGCAAAAATACATGCAAAAGTTTAGTTGAAGCTAATGTGAGGCTTCAGCCGTGTGAATTAGCTAAATCAAGTAGGCTATAGCACTACGTAAACCATGGGGTGCATAAGTGAAGCTAACAGAGGAAACTCAGAACAGCCTTGCCAATCCAAAAAGTGACTTGTTTCTGCTGGATGTCAACTGCGTCTCAGTACACCTGAGGAATGAGACCAGCATATGTGTCACTTGTGCCAAATTTATTCCACACATCAACTCATGAATGAGAGGGTCTTTATTTGATTGTGTTTGAGGCCTAAAGGGATGTGATAATTCATGTGATGCCAAGAAACTGTTTAATGATACGTGAAAAATGTGTGAATATAACATGGTATCACTGCTAATTAAAGTCATTTGTCAAAACTCACCTGTTGCTGAACTCCCCATAACACTCCCTTCCTCACTTGTTAAAAGTTGCTTGGAATTTTTGCAGAAAAATCCAGCCAAAACAGGAGTAGTTCTTCTATTGTTCATCACTACACAAAAGGTCAACTCTGATTAGCTAATTAATCCAACGACCTGTCAATTAAACATCAAAAGTGACACCAAGGGAGGAGGAGATGTTCCATATTTCCATGTCTGTGATAAAACATTTCAAAACTGTCCTATTCTACAACATAAAGGGTTTTAACCTGAATTAAAACACTAATGTTATAGGAGCTGTGGTGACATTAAAGCTGGTTACTGGTATTTGCATGCATTTTATTCATGCAAATTTAAGAATACATTTTCCTTTGCACTATAGAAGTACTTACATTTTTTAAGATATTTTCTAAAAGGCAATTGTATTTGAAAACAGACCATTGCATTGTACTTGCATTGAAATTAACACAAACAAAACAGTGTCACAGAAACAAACATTTTGTTGGAATTAGATGCAATTAAAATGTTTCAAACCTGGTGAACTAACAACTCCTGCAAATGCAGTCTAATATTTGACATTCTTTCTTTCTTAGTCAAACAAACACACAGTCACGAAATGGTCAATTGGAGGAGGAACTACTCACACACTTGCAAACATTCCTCTTGATCTGGGGAGTGCTGCTGGCTGACACCCGTTATTACTGGTTTGGAAATTGCCTCTGGGAATTTCTCACAGTACTTTATTATAAAAGAATTCCTTTGGGTATACTATAACGGATCATAATACATGATTGGTTATCTTGCTTCATAGAATACATATACATTTCCAAAAAGCTGACAAAATGCACATTACTAAAACTGAGAAACAGCATGTCACTGGCCCACAATAGATGAACAAAATCCTTTGAACAGTGCTAAATTGTAATTATGCTTACTGTCACTGTCGGAAAAGACTCTCTGAAGATGTTAACTGAAGGCCATTGAATGAATTAGTATTGTGAGGACTGTCTGTGAAGGCTGGTATCAGTACATTCTGGGTAGTAACATGATAAACAAATGAGCAGTTAGGAACCCTCAAAAGTGTTTGCTTGTGCTATTATTGTATAGTAAAATGAACAGTACTGTACTGCATCCATATGATCAACACAGAATATTTGTTTCTTTTTTTCAGTGTGCACCATAGTCGCAAATTAATGTTGTGACATTGAGAATTATGTCTGAAATGTCTACAGTTGACATAGTTCATTGAAAGATTTATATATTCAGAGTTACATTAATAATGTCAGAAACACTTATCTTGAAGCATAATTGTCATGGGAAAAGAAACTGTTGAGACAACTCTGTCCACATGAAGTGCCTTAGGGTTGGGATGGGTGAATAAATACAGTGGTAGGACAGCACGGCATTAAATCGTTAGCAGTTGTGGGAAAAAGTAAGTTGCTCAGAAATACATTGCCGTAGTTAATTCCCTGGAAGCCCCTCTGTGTTTTGCTGAGATGAAACTGGATGAAACTGAAAGGAAAAATAGGGATGGACGAATAAAGCAAATTAGTAATGTAATCCACAGCAGGATCAAAAGAGTGCGATTGGATTATATTTTGTTGCATCACAGCAAATGAAAGATGTTTTAGATCAAAGGCAGTGATTTTCAGCGGGAGAATATGGAGATGCATTATTGAAGATGGCGAACAAAGTGTGTGTGTGGGGGGGTTGTATTTGATGTCATAACTTGGGAAATGTAGCCTCTCCTATTCAGTGGACCTGTGTAACCCAACCTGGGCCTCTCATTGTGTCTTTATTTGTTTGATTTCAAGGCAGAGACATTACAATAAAGCCAATCTGGAAATGGGATCGGGCTTTGACTGATGGTAATTACTTGCTGTCTACACCATTAAGAATTTAATGTAATTTCAGATAGTCTTTCCTGGAGAGAGAGAGAGAGAGAGAGAGAGGTGGTTGAGCTGGGTCTGTAGTCTATCTGTATCTGTACGAGTTTGAGAAAAAATCTGCAAGACAAAAAAAAAAAACATATTTGAAAGCCAGCTTGAGTTATCAAGAAATGTGTGCAGCCACCTATCTATGATGCCTTATAGACTTAACACATCCTCTGCTTGAGAATGGTGTCTTTTTAATAACCTGCATTTAGTATGCAGTATAGAACACTAATCCTTGGGGTCACAAAGAGTTCAAGAACCTGATTCAAGCCAAGTCACCCCTCCACTGTCCATTCTGCCCTGGTCTGAAGATGCCGGACTGGCTGTCAGCAGGATTACTGCAACAGGAGATGATCAGTCATGTAGAAAAGCTGTGGAGGGTCTCGGTCTGGGTGACCCCCTTTCCAGCTGTTTCTAGCCGTGTAAAACTCAGAGCAGGATTCGTGCAATGAGACAGAGATATTTAAATGACGCTTTTGAAGGATAAAAACAATTAACTTTGGGTTGAAGGTCATTTGGAGGATTATGTTGGATAGGGGAATGTATAGATCAAATTGCTATTTGATACTGTACAGTAGGATCATGACTCACTGACTGCAGAACAAATTGCTAGGGCTGCTGACACAAGCATCAGATTTGAATTTCAGCAGTCAAATCTGGTTGACATTTGTGGTTTTGAGTGTAATATCTCAACAACTACTGGATGTTCATTAATGTTCCCATCAGGACGATTTGTAATATCTTTGGTGATCCTGTGATCTTTCTTCTAGTGCCATCATATGGTCAAAATTTCCATGTGTCACATTTCCATCAGGCTTCAGACCAAATACTTTCAAAACAAATGACATTCTCATCGTCTTCAGCAGTACTTTGTGTTTAGTGCTAAGTAGCAAATGTTTTGATGTTAACATGCTAAACTGAGATGGTAAACATGATCAACATACCTGCTAAACATCAGCATGTTAACATTGTCATTGTTGGCATGTTAGCTTGCTGATGCTAATGTTTAGCTCAAGTGCTGTATCACAGAGTTGCTAGCAGGCTGTAGACTCTTAGTCATGTTAAAAAGTGTTGATTCTTGGGTTTTGCTTTCAGCACGTAGTTTGTGGTGCTGTTGTAAACACAGAAGGTGTATAGGACCATTAAAAATTCAGCCATAATTGCGGCTGCCTAAATTTGTAACCATCAAAATAAAAAAGGGCCCAAATAACCATTTAAAGCACAAATAGCAGATTATTTTAATGCAAAAGTATCTGCACCCTGTGCAAAAGAAATGTGATGTCATGGTTGAACCTTACCCTTTATTAACTAGAACCAATGTTTGTTATTGCACACAGGAGCATACTCATTATAACAGCTGGGTTGGAGCCATAATAGGCCTAAAAGGCTAGTTTGACTGTTGCATGCTTCCTTTCTCAGCATGCTGAGGGAAAATGACTAATTGAAAGAGTCGGAATGGGTGAGAAGAGAAAGGTGATACAGGGAAATAAAACCTCCATTGTTATTACTGCAATTAATCATATGCTGTAATTGTTTGCTCAGTGTAAAAAACAAATGTAAAATTGTGCAGAAACCATCTTAATTTTGTGTCACTTGGCTGAGAACAACCATTGCCTGGCAGCTGAGGTTATTTATTGTAAGCAGATATGGAATGTATCACCAAGGTATTGATTCTGCTTGATAAATGGGGAGATTTGATCTTGACATAGCACCTGGCTTTCCAAGGGTGCAGCATTTGAACCTGTTCCAACAGAAGCAAAAGACATACTGAATATTTGTGTACCATATTTTATACAAAGTTTTTTGGATACTCTCCTGCACAGTGAAGACATAATAATATCCACAAATATGCCTTGATCTTTGCAAAAAAAAAACTTATTCCAAGAAGATCATCTATTATGACTGAATTAAGCTGCTACATGAGGCCAAACCTTCAGAACAAATTTGTTTCAAATTCATTCAGGTCAGAGACACCTCAAAGGCTTATCTTAAAGAAAGCACAATTTAAAAAGATGAAATTATTAACCTAAATTTAAAATAAAGGTGTCTTTGCCACACAGAGATTAATTTTGTAGTGCAAGACAGGAAGCTGCACTAACATATGGAACTTATTTCTGCTAACTGGCATTGCTAATAAAAGGCATTCCTCTCTTTCTTTCTCTCTCTCTCTAGCACTCTCAAACACACATGTTGTAGGTATGAACGTGCTTGCACGGTTTCTTCTATTTATCTCAAACAGCTTCACAGAAAAGCAAGAACCCGTTTGAACCTGTTCAAAGTGTTAACTATATTGCACGGCCGACTCTTCTTCCAAGAAACTTGTGTTAGTGATTTTAAATCAACAACACAAGCCAGTTACACTTGTTCTATCACATAACACTGACTTATTTTTTTGCAGCACCTATATTGTTACTGTGTGCATATATGTATGATTATCATCTTTCAGCCTATTTGTGTAATGCACAGTTCAGCCTGAGGTGATTACTGAGGATTACACTGAGCTGTCTCTAGCTCCTGATGTGCTCTATGCTTACATGGCATGCTTCCGTCCTGAAACGCTGATTATAACTTGAGAAGCTGCATGTGTTAATGCATCCTCAGCACAGGTTTGTTTGCATATTTCCTTTTAAGAGCCAAACCTCAAGAGGTTTAAAATGACATGTAATAACAACTGAGTTCCTCACTTGGGAGTGTGCATAGTTAACAGGAATACAAATAGTACTAAAGCCTTCCTGTCAAGGACAACTTTCACAGCAAACACACAAAGAAGCGCAGGGCAAAGGAACATCAGCTTTTTAAAGCATTGGGTACTATGGGTTCATCTAGTCAAACAGAAAGCATCAAAACCACTTTTGCAATGTCTTGGGTGGTATTTCACAGAGTTGTGGTTGTACAAGGAGTACAGTGATTGCAGATGCCACTCAAGAAAGGTGAGACCTGTTGCTTGGACTAAATTGATTTGATCCTCAGACGCTCCAGACAGGAGCAGCTGTAGCTACAAGTCAGCACAGTGTTTTTCCTTCTAAGTGTGACTCTGGGTGTTACCTCACCTGCTCTGACCTATGCAGGTGATGACAACAACACAGGCTCTCAGGCGTTTGATCTTTAACTGTTTCATCTCTGAGGAACAATGCAGTAGTTAATTTGTACACCAAATTTAATCTTGTTTGAAGAGGATTCAATCCAAACATGACTAGATTTGACTAATGATTCACTTAATTATTCATACACTAGTGAAAGAGGTACTCATTGATTTTTTTTTTAATGCAATGTTACCCAATCAGTAAGGCTTTGACCATATGCCGCACATTTGAGGTATATTCACATACACCATTTTAGAGTTTGAATCACAGATGGATCTCCACTTTGTGTGTTTGTCAATTAGTAAAATCCAAAGTAAAGGCCTGTTTTCTTGCTGTGCTTTCAAACTTAATCAGTGTAAACACTGCTTAAACAGCATCAGAAGATGTGTAAATTGTTTCGCTGTTGTGTAGTGTTTAACTGTGCATTAATCAATCTGAGAGTAAATAGAATAGATAGTGCCTTTAAACCATACTAAACATCACAAACGTGTTCTTACACACACACACACACACACACACATCTGAAAATATGTAGGTATATGTGGGTGATATCAGTCCAGAAGAAAATCCAATGTCTTATAAAAATATAGCATCTTTAATAGTTACTTTGATTTTCTTTCACAAACACTTATCATGTTTTCACAGACACATTGAGAATTGCATGACTGTATAAAGGAGGGTGATGTATGCAACTTCAAGCAGTTTTATGACAAAGAAGTCTGAACACAATTCAAATTGTTCAGTGTGATAAAAATGTGTGACTTTTTGCTTTACTGAGATGGCATTTATTGTGTGAGCCTTCACAGAAAATAGGGCATCTGTTTACTAACATGGCTCTCAGACATCATGAATTCTGACAAGAAAAATCTTAACTCAAGTTCCACTTTCTAGGTTTTTCCAGAGCTATATACCATTAGAACCTCATCTAATGGTATATCACTCATATATCATGGAATGCATGTCACTCCATTACAACTGAGCTAGGATGACTGTGAGATGCAATTGAAAGCTCTAGAGAAACGAGTAAGTGGGCATTGAGTTAAGATTATAATTTTTTTTTTGGTCAATCTTATTTTTTCAGTTTCAAATATAGATGGTCATGCTCATCATACCGAATACTTTGATAGGGCATTTGTGTGTAAGCATATATTTAACACAACTATAGAATTTGATGTATATTGACACAGTGCGCTGCGGATTACAGTGCCCTAAATAAAGTAATATATTTTGATTAGCCTTTTCTATATCAATTGTATTTTTAGAAATGCATGGTTACTTTATGAAAATAGCTAAAACTTTAGATTTAGATTCCAGATGTATCCAAGTGTAATACATTTACATGCTACCTTGCTGAGTTTGTTTTTCTTGTTTTTAGCTGTAGAGAGCAACGAAAAACAGGAGTCAAATTCCTTGTATGTGTACACATACCTGGCCAATGAAACTGATTCTGAATCTCTTTTTCATGGTATTCATAATTGTGACAGGTAGTGTAAAGAGATGCAATATTTCTAAAACAACATTTGTTGTGCCTTGAACCATCTTGTCCTTTTCTTCCAATGCAAATGTTTTATATAAAGTTGTAAAACATTTTGTACAATATTTACATAGGACCTTAGATTGAGTAGTCTTCAATGAGTTGCTCTTATGACTTTGTAATAAAGCTGTTGTTACTTTGACGCCAATTTATTTCTTACTATGGTGTCATGGTTCTTAGATATTATAAAAAGCAGAATAAAGAATGGTACTAGGTGCCTTTTTTAATGACAGAAACTCATCTCAAAAAAGTCAAATCACAATATATTGCAGTAACAACAATCATATGGCAAATGCAAAAAGAGCAACGTCATGTAAGAACTACACTACTCACAGTGAGTTTTGTAAACATTCATGTAAACAGTGGTGGTTTTGGATGTGTGGACAACTGAATATCAGATGTTTGAAATCTGCCTGCGCTTTCTGTTCACTACCTGCATTGAGTCATTCTTCATTTTTAAAGGTATCTCCACTTCTGATCTTTTCTTTCGGTGCTTTTTAAATCTCTTACAGCATATGTAAGATGTCAGTGTAACAACCGAGAAAAACAGCCCCAGACACGTGACTGACAGAGCAATGAGGACAGGCTGACAGGGGAACAATTCATACCTCTCAGGCCCCTCTGTCATCTGGCCAATGTACCAGGGCCTCTCCTCTATCTCAATGTCAGCCTCTCTGGTCAGCAGACTCTGGATGTAGCTCTCGTTGCTCACTGTTTCATTGACAAAGAAGTTAACCATGACTGTTGAGTAAAGCGGTTCAGGCTGACCATGATCAGTGACCTTCACCAGTAGACTGTAGAGGCCCCGGTTGCTAAGCTCCCTCTTTAATGTGATATTTCCTGTTTCTGGGTCAATGGCAAATGATCCTGGCTCGCCACCTTTCCTCTTAATGATACTATAGGCGATCACAGCATTCATGCCTGTATCCTTATCCACAGCGTAGACCTCTGTGATTGATGTTCCTGGAAGTGTATTGGGTAGTACTAGCATGTAAGATTGATTAGACTGAGGAAAGAGGACAATAGGAGGGTTGTCATTTACATCCAACAACAGCACGGTCACCATAGTAACACAGGAAAGCACAGGCTCCCCACCATCAATGGCCTCAATCCACAGCTGGTATGTCCCTTGTTGCTCACGGTCCAGTGATGTCTTGGCCCTCAGCGCCCCTCGGCCTGTGTCGATCATGAAGATGTCGCTGCCATTGAGGATGGAAAGGGCCACCCAACCATTTTCCCCAGCATCAGCATCTGTCACGGAGAGGACCCCGATTTCACCATACCCTGGGAAGTTCTCTGGCACAAAGAACGTGAAGTCCTTATTAATGAAGCGTGGACTGTTGTCATTGCGGTCTTGCACAGTCACCACCACAGTTGCAATCGACTCCCTCCTGGGTGTCCCCTGGTCCACTGCTCTCACTATGAACCGGTATGTCTCTTTCTCCTCACGGTCTAGCGATGTGGTCACAGTCAGGATACCTGTCACGCGATCCACAACAAAGATCCCTGGGGCATCACCTCCAAGGAGGTAGATGACTTCCCCTCTGCTTTTGCTGTCCTGGTCTGTGGCTTGGAGCTGCGTCAGAAAGGTATTTGGTGGATTGTTCTCCTCCACAGATATTTTCACCAAAGACTGCTGAAACACTGGTGCGTTATCATTCTCATCCAATACCTGCACCATAAGGAAGGTCTTGATGACAAGCTCTCGGGCATTCTTAGCAACCACAATTAGCTCATACTCCTGTGTCATCTCATAGTCCAAGGGCTCTGTAGTCTCCAGCAGGTATTCGTTCTTGAACAGCTGATAGGGGCCAAGCCTGAAGGGACCAGTCCCTTCCAAATGACAGTCCACCCGATGGTTCATATCAATGTTTTTGACAGTAAAAAAAGCTATTGGAGAAAATGCTGGCTCAGACTCCTTAATTGTCACCACCCCATCCTTTTCTGGTGCAATGTACCGGGGTATGATAGCAGGGGGTCCTGTAACAACTTTGATGATATGGACAGTAACAGTGGCAACAGCAGGGATACAACCAGGTCCATTTGCCAGAATAGTGAGTTTGTAAAACGTGGCTGTTCCAGTGTCTATTTTCCTTGCTAGCTTGATCACTCCTGTGATTCTGTCCAAATGGAACAAGCTTCTGGTGTCCCTTGGCACACGTTCACTGTAAGCATAGCTGATCTGAGCATTAGCACCAAGGTCAGGGTCAAAAGCATGCAGACGTGCCAAATGTGCCCCTTTGGTGGTATTCCCATGCAGAGTGACATTAATTTGTGAGTCTGTGAATTGGGGGCAGTTATCATTCACATCTGTGATGACAATTTTTAAAGTAGCCGCGCCGAGTAGAGGAGGGGTCCCTCCATCCTCTGCAATGATATCTGTAATGTATTCAGCCTGGGTCTCTCTGTCCAAAGCCTCTGTCACAATGAGGAAAGGTGTCAGCTCACCTCCCTCATTCTCCTCAACATCCAGTGTGAACATGCCAAAGTCATTAACAAGCCAGTAGGTCTGCACTCCGTGAGGACCCAGGTCCGGGTCAACTGCAGACTGCTCCACCGCATAACGAGCATTGATTGGTGTGTTTTCTGGGACAGACATATAGATCTCATCCACGGGGAACTTTGGCCTGTTGTCATTCACATCCGCAATAAAGATCTTAACTTTGACGAGCTGGAAATACTGCTGAGGCAAAACAAACACATCCAGTGAGAGGACACATCCCTGTCGCTCCGAGTTATCAGGACAGAGGGTCTCCCTGTCAATCTCTGTAGCAGATGTGTAAAGCTCCCCTGTGGTATTATTTAGCTTCACATACTGTTCACTGACCTTCTTTTGCGGAAGACTGAATAAAAAGGGGGGTTCAACAGTGAAATCCAAATTTAAGTCTACTCCAATGGCCCCTATGAAGGTCCCGCTGGGTAATCCCTCCTTTATCTTATAGATGAGCTCTTTTGCGTGGCTGAAATTTGCAAAACAGGAAAGAGGGCTGGTGTAAAGCAAGAGGATGCACAATCCCTGTAATACAAGATAATTAAAGATAATACAGTTTAATAAAAGAGTTGCAGAATAGAATGATATTTGCAAAATTAGGTTTTCCTAATGTATTATTATTAAGTGTGAACATTAGTATTAAGTTATACTAGCAGTTGCAGAGCTCTTTAGATGCCTGCAACAATGATTTGAACTGTCATCATTTCACTTAACTCCCATTATGATATAATTTTAGCCAATCAATACATTAAATTCAATTTGTTAAGAGTTTAAGATTCATTTGCACAAGTTTAAGTACTAAAAATGCCATGAGAATAAAACCAGTATAGAAGAAGAGGGGCCTAGTCATGTCTCTGTCTGAATATAAAATAGTATTCACAGTATCATAAAAGGTACTTGTAGTTGTGTTAAAGTGAATTCTGTCTGTAAAGTGAATTATCATAAAACTTACCCATGTTCCTCCTCTTTTGCTAAGGCTGGGGTGTCTGCTGTTGAACATGTTTATGTCCTAGTCCAGAACTTTCCACTTATAGCGGGAGGAGTAACATCTTAAGTAACCAAGGCATTTTGAGCGTTGAGCAGCGCAGACCTCTGCTGAGTGCTGTGCCTTATTGCTATCTGACTTGAACAAGTCATTCATACCAGTGCTGGCTCAGGACACTCCCACCATATGCAAATCAGTCCTCCATGCTAACCAATGAGAGCCGATGGCCACTGGGAAATCTACTTGAGTTCACACATTCCTTTTTCATGCATGCCATCAAAGCACATCGACACACACCTGCACCCTCTATACACACCCATGTTGTCAAAAGCAGCTGCATACCTTGTATTCCTGTGGCAGAGAGAAACCATATGATACCCACCAAGCTTATAACGACACGGGAGACTAAGCAAGATGTAAAATATCCACAGCCTAGAGATTACTTTAATCCAGCATTAGTTAAAAAACACTACAGATAAAAAAGAGAAAATCTGTACAGAATAAATTCAAGCAAATGTATAATGATATAATGCATATCGTTTCTGAACTTTGTCTTTTGATTTTCTAACTGTATTCATAGATAGATAGATAGATTAATAGATTAGTATTATCTGTGTGTCTTCAAAAAGTGGTCTTTGCTCGGTTTACAATCATTGCAACCATAATCAAACTGTGAAATTAATTTCATGTTAGCTTCTACATACATGCTGTACATGCATGAAATCAATACAAAAAGCATGACTATATCATAAACAAAGCCAGCAGAGAGGTGATCTTGGCATCATAAGTGGTGCTATGGTCTGATTCTGGATTGAGCCTTTAACTAAATCAACCCCCTAATCCTCATGTGTTCTAAATGCCGGGCCAGCTGTTTGCTGGGATTGGAAGCATACTGCTCAGAGAAATTGAGTGATTGAAGTTCTCTGGAAAAGGGCAGATTGAGACAGTCACAAACACTCATTTTGTCTCATACTGTGTAAGGTCTTTGCTGTCATTCCTTATCATAATGGTCTGGTGGATGGACAATACTGGGGTCTAAACTTTATGCATTTCCTTTACTATTTGACGAGATTTTAGAAATAAACCAAATCCCTGAGAGTTTTATGAGGCACTTTGCATAATATACAGTATATTTCAGTGGCATAGCTACACAGTATTTTAATATGAATCATCTACAAATCCTTCTTGCATCCAGTTTTTTTGGTCCATGCGCTGAGCTCAGAAATATTTCTGTAAACACAGACTGTAGGCACAGTGGGCTGGGAGGCTTTAGAGCGTGGGAAAGCAGCAGATCAGGGAAATGAGAGTCATTTGAGAGCTGCCTTGAGGTGCAGAGGGTCTGAGGTGTTCAGCTGTTGATCATCTGTGAGGAGTCAGTCCAGAGCAGTTACCTTGGACGACACAACAGAAACATTGTTATAAGTATTTAGCTTGGTAAGATCAATTCATCTGATGGAAAGTACAGCATATTAGAAATAATTGAAATATTATTATATATTTTGAGATGGTGTTTGAAAGTGATGCCTCCCACTGCATTTAATTTCTCTTCTTTTTTCTTTTTTTTGCAGACTATATCTATTACCATAAAAGACCAAATAAAATGTGTTACAATATGTTTGACATTTGATCATTGAGAGTTGCGATTGTGTAATAAAATGTGACACTGTTGAATGTAATAATTATAATGATGCGTACATCACAAATGGTGGCAACATCACATTTCACAATTGTCTGTGACTTACAGTTTCCAGAAAATGTTAGTTCTACTGGGCTTTCAAATGCACCTGCAGGTTGCAAATATGGCGTTTGTTTTGATTTGTTCAATGTGTCAAAATTAACAGGAAACTATCTCATGTTGCAAATTGCACCTTTTGTGCTGCAAATTTGGTGAAACAGGCCCCTGGATCAGCAGAGAGCACTTCTAAGACAATACACCATTTCAAACATGTTTTATGTTACAGGCTATTGTTGGCTTTACATTATTTACTCTGTTTCAGTTGCATTACAAGGAGCTGTAACACAAAGGCCAGTGATGCTCTGTGTCTGTCAACCTGATACTGTGACCTCTGTGTCTCTTAGTCCCCACTAGTCCCCCTTCGACTCAATATCGACTCGCCAAGTCTCAACTCATCTCAATATCATGAGCAAGACTGAGGGACAGGGAAAGTTTGGTAAAAGTACGTCCTTTTCCCCAAATCAGTCAAAATACAAAATAATTTCATCATTATTGTATTGTGGATACATGAATCATGTTGGTGGGACAGCAAACAGGTTCATACAATATGACTGCAATGTCCTGGTTTCAAATCTGGCCTGTGTCCTTTGCTGCTTGTCATACAAATGTCTTTATCTTCATTTGTCTGTCACTCTCCATTATCCTCTGCTATATTTGCACAACTTCTCAAGTGTGGTATATCAACTAAACTCTGTTTGTTTTCTTGTTTTTTGTGAATTCTCAAATATAACAGTATGTGTAAATGGTGGTGGCCAGACAAAAAAGTACTACGAAGGTTGAATAAGGCCAAGAGGCAGTATTACTTTGGTCTTAATTACATCATTTGCTGCTCTGAGACTGTGTGAGATGAGGCTGGGTAATCTCTGCCCAGATTTCCAAACAGATGTCCTGTTAACCTTGGTCTTTTCTTTTAATCAAAGTGCTGCTAAGCTATCTTGATAGCTATGAGACAGCTCCATGACTGTTAAGTAAGACCAGTAGTATGACCAGACAAAAGTATCATGTCAGGATACAGTAGCTTGAAAACTTTAGTCTGGAATCTGTGTAGAAGCATTAAAAACAATCTGTGCAGTCCAACCACAATGTCTTCCACTGGGATGATTTGTTTATTGGGTTAGCAGCAGTTTTTCATTTTATTTGTTTATAGCAAGTTGCCCTTTTTGAAAATTGGACAATACATGTTTTACATTGCTAAACTGTGCCAGGAGCAGCTTTACAAAAATAACATCTTGCATGCATCTGAACAAATATACTTTCACTGCCACATTGTTTTGACCTGCCGTGGAGTGTCTCCCTTTGGGCTGATCGGTGTAATTGTGTAAATGCTTCAGAATATTGGGGAGCTGCACTATAAATTTAAAAAAGTCTGACGTGAGATATATTGTATGTGGCATTCACACAGTGCAAATAAACCAAATGGTCGAAACAATGTTGCACTGTCCTTAGGCTGTCATTTTGAAAAAATCAGAACCCAGTACATTTAGTTTAGTTAAGTTTGATCGTTATTGAGTTGAGTGAGTATTATACAGTTCCAGACAGCTGTGTTGTTAGTTATAATAAAATGTCTGAAGAATTGCCTCTTGATAAATCTATACACTGCAGTCATGAAGAATTGTTTAAGAACATCTAATTAATCAAACTCCTGAAACAATTGCAGATTTCAGTTTAGTGGAGTACCACATAATGCACTGTTCAGTGAGTCTATTCAACAGGGCAGAAATCTCATTCAGTCCTCATATATTATGTCAGTCAGAGCTGAGAGTTGGCCATGGGAGATAGTCCTCATGGTTCTGCCTACTTTGCAATACCTGGATGCATAATGGGCTCTATTAGCATATAGATATTCTCTCTTGACAAAGTCCCAGTATTGACATTGAGCATCAAGATGAGGACATACGAGAGGGCTTAAGACAATAAATAACCTTTCCTCTTTCTTTATTTTTGTCTTGGAACAACATTTTCCAGCCCGGTGCACTCTAGTGTGCATCAGCCACACTGCAGCTGCTGCATCCCTCAGTCTCAAGGGGGACAGGCGTCAGTATTTCCCGCTGTATATGCAGCCATCAGCAAGCAGGGGGAGAGAGAGAAGCGTAGATTTTTGATTAGGCCTGCAAAATGGGATGGAGTGTAAATAACCAGGACAACTATTTTCTCTGTAGATAATGCACTTTTCTTTGTGTAAAGGGTGTACTGGTTTACTTTAATCTGTAAAGTCAGCCATGCGTGTTCTTGCTCTGTCACTGCCATCTACTGGCTGAGTTGAAAAAAAAACCACAAGTAATGTTTCAGTCACACATATACAGTACGGTATAGCGCGGGTGTCAGTGTGTCACATTACTAATGCAACTTGGGACTAAATCTACAGTTTTGGTTTCACTAGCTTTGTTCTACAGAAGGATTAGCTTAGGACAAATGTGAGAGTTGAGTCCAGGGCTGAAAGAGTACTTATTCTTGAAAAGTAGATGCTCACACTTCCTGTAAAGACCCAGTTTTCTCAAAAAGGGAAAGGTACAAAGGAAAAATGCTTAAAATTACTCTGTGGCTTGCCATGATGGAACCAGTTTTGGTGTAAAAATAGAGCTGTCCTAACATAATATTATACTGCACAATCACTGAACCCCAAAGGTCTATTTCTATTAACTGAAAAAATACTCAACTGCTCTCCCTTTTTTCCCTTCCTCACACCTCCCCTGCTGCTCGCCTTCTCCTCTGTTCTCTCCCGTCAGTTTTCTCCCTTTCTGCTCTTGACAGCTGCTAAAGATGCATCCTGGCACGAATATGAGAAAGCTCATCTGGAGGGGCGAGACAGAAATAGGGGGAAAGTATAAAATAACATGAAAACCTTGTGAGCTTGTAGAGGCAGACAGAGAGAGAAAGAGATGGTAGTAGATAGTACAAGAGTGTTAAACCTCAGTGTGGTGTGAGTGTGTCTTTTATGCCTCTGCAGGTGCAGCCTGGATATATCATTGAGAACAGGTGCTGTGGTAGAATGTATGCCCCTCACAGCTGCAGCCAAGGAGATTGCTGGCCAGGCTTCCCAATAATGAAGTTTCTATCGATTGGCCCACCACAGGTTCTTGTTTCTGCCTGCTAACAGTGTGACTATTTCAAAGCCTCAATTTGAGGTTTTTGAGTACATCAATTAAGGTATAAAATGGAGTTTCCAGGAGGGTACGATTATTTGCTAATGGAAAATAATCGTATAGCAACTTCTTATACCTTCATAACTCAAAACTGAAGTCATATTCTGCTTCATCAATGTTAGAGAAAATCAATTTCTGCTCTGGAATTACTCACAAGCAACACTTCACATCACTGTTTTCCGCCCTCCTCCCTGTATTCTGTTACTGTGAAGACATGTGAGAACACCTACCTGTGAAGACAAACAAGAAGATAGAGATGTAAACCCAACACATTAAATCTACAAGTAGTAAATTGCAATACTCAAGTGTTTGTTTTACCATTTTTACCATCGGGGCAGGAAAAAATGGCCTCACAATGGCCCCTCTGAACAGGTGCATAATGTGACGCCCCTCCCACTGTCTTGGAGGCTGTCCAGTCCAACCTCAGTAGACAATTGGTTAATTGTGGAGGGTCGTCAGCTGATGACATGTGCTTCCTCCAGCTGACATCCACCCTGCAGCACCTTCTTTTGGTTTGCACCTTTAGCATCTCCATTCCACACACTGCTTTCATTGCTGATCTACTTTTAAGTAGAACCTTACGTGTAGTCCCTCCTTGTCATTTTCCGTGAGCTAGTTTGTGACAATAATAATGAACAAAAAACTTACAATAGACACACACAAACAGCATTGTACTTCCATACTTGTGAAGACCTTCATTGACATACCCTAACCTTAACCACCACAACTAAATGCCTAACGCTAAACCTAATTTTAACCTGAACCTTAAAACCAAGTCTGAATGCTCAAACAGCCCTTTGATTGTCTGTCTGAAAGTGAGGACAGACAAGTATCACTTTCC
Source organism: Enoplosus armatus (assembly GCF_043641665.1). Classification (NCBI taxonomy): domain Eukaryota; kingdom Metazoa; phylum Chordata; class Actinopteri; order Centrarchiformes; family Enoplosidae; genus Enoplosus; species Enoplosus armatus. Next base: position 10,116,000 of record NC_092180.1, on the reverse strand, counting down.
AAAAATCCTCACTCCCAAGGTCTCAAAACTCAAATTTGTTCACACACAAACACACACACACACTGCAGATTTGACTGAATAAGCCTCAGTGAGTATTGTCATATCAATTATTAGTTTGTGTGGTAGTAATTATATTAATTTCCCCTATGATCACGCAAGATTTCAGAGGAGGTTTATATAAATTAAGAGGGAAATGGGGAACAGAAAAAGGAAATAGGAAGAAGGCTCAAATCTGTTGTGTTAAAATAGTTACTTTAAATTCAATGCATGCTGCTCCAGTCTTAATCAGTTATGATTTGTAAATGAAGAAAGGGAGGATTTTATAGACAAAAAGACAATGTATGGATCGATGTGTATGTTACCCATCCATTGTTAATATAAGGTTTATGTAAAAAGTATTACCCGGTAAAAAAGCAGACAAATCCCATATGCTTTGTGTACTTGGAGAGCCTGCAAATCAAAATAAGCAGAAAAGGTGTGAGGTCACAGTTGGCCATCTATGTCAGGGGAACTATTTTCTCAGACATGGGTGAAATTTTAATTTCAATTTAAAAGAAGACATCTACTGGGAACTGCTCAATTACAGTCTTTACCACCAAGAGTGATATGTTCTTAATGGAATACTATTCATATGGGTACTATGTACATACACACTACCTTGCAACACTTAACTTAATACACTTAACATGTTGATTTAAGTGTATAAATAAATGTCATAATAAATATGATGTTGTTGCAGTTAAAGACATTGCCTTCAGAATCACACAAGAACATTTTTTAGTGCACTTCAATACAAAGCATACTCAGTGGCCACTTTATTAGATACACCTGTACACCTGCTTGTTAATGCAAATATCTAATCAGCCAACAATGTGGCATCCGCTCAATGCATAAAATCATGCAGACATGGTCATGTGGTTTAGTCGTGGTTCAGAGCAAACATTAGAATGGGGATGAAATGTGATCTAAGTGACTTTGACCGTGGAATGATTGTTGCAGCCAGATGGGGTGGTTTGAGTATCTGAAGAAACTGCTGATCTCCTGGGCTTTTCAGGCACACTGTCTTTTTCTACAGTTTACAGAGAACGGTGCGAACAACATCCAGTGAGCGGCAGTTCTGTGGGGGAAAACGGCTTGTTAATTAGAGAGGTCAGAGGAGAATGGCTAGACTGCTTCAAGCTGACAGGAAGGCGACAGGAACTCATATAACCACACGTTACAACAGTGCTATGCAGAGGAGCATCTCTGAATGCACAACACATCGAACCTTGAAGAAGATGGGCTACAGCAGCAGAAGACCACACCGGGCTCCAACTAAAACTGAGGCTACAGTGGGCACATGCTCACCAAAACTAGACAGTAGAAGACTGGAAAGATGTCATCTGCCACATGTAGATGGTATGGTTACAATTTTCCATAAACAAGTTGAATCCATGGATCCATCCTGCCTTGTATCAAAGGTTCAGACTGAATGGTGGTGGTGTAATGGTGTAGAGAATATTTCTTGGCACACATTAGGCCACTTAATACCAATTGAGCATTGTTTAAATGCCACAGCCTACGTGAGTATTGTTGCTGATCATGTGCATCCCTTTATGGCCACAGGCTGCTTATCTCCTAATGGCTACTTCCAGCATGATAACATGCCATGTCAGAAAGCACAGCCAATCTCAAGCTGGTTCCACCAACACCAGTCAGTTCAGTGTACTCCAATGGCCTCCACAGTCATCAGATCTCAAACCAATAGAGCACCTTTGGGATTTGGTGGAACGGGAGACTTCCACATGAATGTTCAGCAGACAAATCTGCAGCAACTGCGTGATGCTATCATGTCAACATGGACCAGAATCTCTAAGGAATGTTTCCAGCACTTTGTTGAATCCATGCCACAAAGAAGGGTCCTACCCAGTATTAGAGAGGTGTATATTTTTGTAAAAAATAAAAAATAGCATATTTAAATATCCAGATAGGACTGGAATGCACAACTTAACTGTTACAAAACCTGGGGCCACATTTATTAAAGCATACATTGAATCTGTGGGTAACTGCTTCCACGCACACAAAAAATGGGATTTATCATTCTTGTGCACACTTGACCAATGACCAATGTTAAATCCCACCTATTCTACATCCATCTGCTTGTGAACAAAACGTCAACAAAACCCATAAAACACCATATACGGTCCAACATTCCTGACTGTGTCAGGGGTTAAGGAAAAAGTTAAGACCTTAAAAATATGACAAATTGCATTGCTGAAAAGAGACACTGGGCACAGTGCCACTTGTGTGTCTTTCATATTGTAAATGACAGAGCAGTGGCACTTATTGGAGAGATGTCCCTGAAGGCCACAAACCTTGATGGTGACACTGAGACCACAACGCTATCAACCACACAAGTGATCAATTTGCTTTGTAATTGTTGCATTTATTTTAAAGGTTCAGCATAACATAAAATGTAGCTGTTTTAGTTCTCTAATTAATCTAATTAAAATGAAAAGGTGCGACTGAAATGTAACAGTTCATCATTAATGCAGAATGATTTGAATGTCATTAACAGATCCCCAGGGTCTCAGTGATACAGTTCCAGAAAAACAAGATGAAATAGAGGCACTCCTGGCAACGGTTGGAGGTCAGTGTAAATTTAAAGGAAATTTCATCCTAAAAGAAATGATTTTCTTGTTCTCAAAATAAACAGAGGTGCCATTGACCTTGGGAAAGAGGTTTGAAGGAAAAACCTAAATGTCCTCATCTAAAAATGTTGGATTATACCACGAGTTGTACTGCAGCAGCCGAGTTAAACATATAGTATTTCCAGGTACCATATATAACAATCCTTGAAGAGTACTGAGTATTGTTGTCATTTTGCCAGTGTGAACAAGTGTCCAGCTGTAAAACATTCAGAGTTCTCTATGGTTTGGACGTTTTAACTTTTTGGAAAGTTTTGTCCCTACAGATTAATTAAAGTGAATTTTCTGCAGATTCCTCCTTCTGTCTGATGTTCTTTCTGTCTCTGGTCGTTTGAGTTCATCAGCGCTGAACATAGTCTGGTGGTTAACTACACCTCACAAGAACACTGAACAGGAACATTGAAATGATGGATCGAATTCTAGCAGGAAGAAAGGGAGTCTTTGCCTGATATCAGACAGAATTGTCAACTCCTTAGATTTATATTTCCATCTTCAGTCTGACATTGCCATGTAGCAATATTAGATTTCATATTTAAGGCAACACTAAAAGTATGGCCTCAATTCAAATTCATACAATATGAAGCGGAGAGATGACCCTCAACTTCGACTATCAGAAATAATCAATATTTATATTTTGATACGGGGCACCATCTTAAAAAGGTAAAAAAAAAAAGCCAATTAATTAATTCAGGCTCAGTCTAAAAGGTTGCTACGGAGTTCTTGACTCGTGTTCGTTGACCGTAATACTTAAACACAAACAAACACTAAACTACAGCTACTAAACAGACAAATCAATGAATAAATGCAACCATGAATCAATACAAAGAATACAGCGATGAACGATCAGTAACTAAATCATGAATACAACGACAGACAGTTGCAATGAAATGAGGACCATTTTATATTTTGGCAAGATGTATTAATTTGGGTAAACACAGGAAACCACTAAGTGGATAACTTTAAAATTGAAATCATCTCAATGCACAATTCAGCAGCTGAGAGGTTACTGGGAAGCATTACTGGGAAATATTTTTCGATTCCATATCATGATTGTGTTGATTGTGTTGATGAGAGATCCTACTCCTGAGCTAACAGTAAATTAGAAAACTTAAATGGAACTTAATTAGACTCAAATTAAATTTAAGTAATTAAGCTTATCACGTGTCTAATGCTTCCATGTTAAAAGTTGGCCTGCTCAGTTGTTGAAAGGTACCAAACACTTTATTTAAAGACAGTCATAGACAGTGTTAATCCAGGTTAACTGTAGGCCTATAAATGGCAATTTTATACTGTTATTATAAACATATTTGCCAATTATGTCTGTATATATGCCTATGTGTAAAGAGACACACACATCTCATCTTTATCTTACCTGGATTAGTAAATATGTGTAACCGGTTCTTAGTTGTTAGCGGTACTCAGGTTGGTCCTGTCGTAAATTTGCAAATTGTCACTTAATTTTCCATCAGTGTCCAACTAAGACAGGGTGTTTGGGGAAAGTTCATCTTTGAGTCCTAACAGATTTTGTTCTTTTGACTCACAGAGGCCAGGTGGACAACACTTCAGGGAAGGTTCTTTCCTTCTCAATGAAAGTAGATAATATAGAATTGTTCATCATCACCGTCCTTATCACGCTACAGCCTCCACTCTAATCGATTTCCCTAACCAATCATGAGAGACTGCACACTGCAGACTCGACAACAGCTTGACAGCAGTGTTAGTCCCGCCCATGGTGCTGATTGGCTAATTGTCAGTAGGCTTACCCCCGTGGTGCTCATTGGATTGATCACTTCTCAACCGAGAAAACTGGTGTTTGGAGTCACTATGCAAGACCAGAAGCAGTTAACTCGGTAGATTGGGCTGATTCAAAGGTCTGGACCCAGGCAGAGGGAGTCCAACACACACAAGGTGAATTAATTCACACAGGAGTAACTAATAAAACCAATTCAAATGTAAAAAGAGGTAGCTGTAAAAAGTGCAGAGTGGTTTGATGCAGACAACAACTGAAAGGGGGTCTGGTCACAACAATCAACATGACTAAAATACAAAAACAACCAAAACCCTCCCTAAAACATGCACAATAACAACATACTGAGTTCTGCAAACTTTGTTCTTGGCAAATGTCCATATGAATCAAAGAATATGAGGACTATATTACTATTTAAACATAGAGTATATTAAATTGATGTCTACATATAAACCTACTGTAAGTGCTCCTTCACAGTTTGCCTTGTATTCCTTGTATCCCAGTGTGTGAAGATGCTTTTGGAGGTTCTTTTTCGTATAAAACTATCAAACGATCAAACAAAATGCTAATGTTGAAAATAAGATATTTTATGTCCAACCTATCTGACAAAGTCTGCCACATGGAACCTGCACAAGTCTACTTCGGCTGGCTTCAGTGCAAAGATGGGTTTATTGCTTAGCAAGCAACCTAGCATGATAGGATGGTGGGTTAATGGCTCCTCTGTGCTCATGTGAAAATATCCAAAGAAGGACAAAACAAGAGATCCCTAGAGATCTCAAGTGTGAACGAGTGTGCTAACCCATGTAAACTATGCATAAACACCCTGGGGGATCTGCATAAATGGTATTTTAGATTTTGCATTTATGGGCATTTACCCTCCACTACCCTCCTGCATGGGTTTCTGAACCTGAAATGTTTTAAAGCTTGGATCTAAGGTTACTGTTTGCCACCATCACTTGCTGGCTGGAGCCACACAGTTCAAATTGGGGGGAAAATGAAATACTATCATAAAGTCTGCACCCAGGCATTTCTCAAACACCTCAGATATTCAAGACAGGGGTTTAACAACTTACCCTGGCAGTCTCACATGTTGGCACTTCTATCAATGTAACACAACTGATCCAGATCTGATCCAAGACCCCAGTAACAGTGCTGTGCTGTGTGATGATTTGGGGGCCAAAGTTGGGATTGAAGCTTGTGTGACGCCCTCATGCTCAGAGGGACATTTAGCCACAATCCATTACATAGGAAACGGCTGTGCAACTATGAAGAATGTTTCCTGGACATTGCACGCATTAAAAAACTGTTTGGATCATCACAATTTGAACTGTTTCACACCCCCTATTGAGCCTCTCTTCACACACAAGGTGCAGTCAAGTGACTCACTATGAGTGGGTCACCAAAATACCAAAAGGGCACAGATGAGAACTGAGTGTGTGCCTCTTAGCTGGAGCAGAGCCCTTCCCCACCATGTGCTGTGACAAAAACACATTCATGGAGGTGAGATAATTCCTGAAGGCACAGCACTAAATCTGACAGTTAAAAGCAACATACTGAACCTGGCACATCCACGTACAAAAGGTCAACACTCCAATTCCTTCCTATTCTGATTCTGCTAAACACAGAATCAGAATACATGCGAGTCCCACATTTTGTTACATACATATTACAACACGATTAAGTGCAAATATTAAACAAGTCAGGGCCCATGTGTCCCTTCAATTTAAAATACATAGATACAAAAAGTTGTCATTTCATAATACATGTATAGGCATTGCTATCTGCGTAGCTCAGGACTGTCTCAGGGATTTTATTTTTTTGTTTGTTAAAGGTTTTATAGAGACAGTTGTTGCATTGTGTCATTTCCAGTAAAAACAGACACATGAACAATACAGGCTGAACCATAAAGATTTCACTAGGAAGACATTTGAAGCCACTATACTCTACAGCTCCAATAATTGGATATGACAAACCTGCCCCAGCTGTTTGCTAATGCAACTGATGTGCAGCAATACATCATTGGAATGCTGTTGTTGTGTTGTTTTTATTGAGGATGCTGAAGTGGTCTGATGTGACAGTGTGAGTGAAGATCCTGGGAGACAATGGACTCGCTCAAGGTCACATCTGACTAGATGTTTTGGGCAGAGCCTATCTGACTGTCTGAGGAGGGGTCGGAGGAGGTACAGAGAGGAATAAATACAGTACGTGCTTTCTGTCCTCTCCTTGTGTCTTTTCTTCCCTCTCCTCTGTGGTTAGCATGCTGAGTGGGGCCCTCTGAGATACATTTTCTTTATATTTTAGATTACTTAATGGTCTGCACTTACTGGCTAGCATTTGTGTCGTGGTATGCAGGCAGCTGTGTTTGCACAGTATGCTTCCTGTTCTTTCTTTGTGCACATGGGTGCTATGCATTTGGATCAGCATGGGAACAGCCTGCACTAAACAACATAATTCTATGCCAGCAGGCTCTCCATGTGATGTATGTCCTTCTGCCCTCTGGAGAGTTACGAGTGGGATGGAACGAAGGCAGAATGTGGATCCTCTGGTTTCCTTTTGATGGCATCTTTATTACCTATTTGTGACATTGGATCGAGAGCCCAAGGAAACAGCCAGGGAAGAGAAGGCTATGTGTCTGCTTCTGTGTCTTTATGTGTGAGTGTGTGTGTGCATATGTGGTGTAGAGAGGAAAATGGAAAAGAGAACAAAGAGTGCAAAACAGTTGGTGGTACTGGAGTCGGTACAGAGAAAAGCAAAGGTTAAGAGAAGATGAATTGGACATGACGAGAAGAAAGAAGGCAGAAAGGAAGAGGGAAGGAGGCTGGGAGGGAATGGGGCACTTGGGAGGAGGGGCATCTGATTAAAAGGGTATTTTCTCTCCCAGGGGTCAAGCTGTCAGAGCAACTTGGTGGCATTTGTTGTCCCACCTTTCCACTGCGACCTTACATTAAGCCAAGGGGAAACAAGAGACAAGCACACTGGCTTGTCATCAATATCACATCTGACACCATCTCTCCCTCTCTCTCTCTCTGAACTCCACAACCTCATGAACAACTATGTGTTAAAGCTATAAAATGAACCATGAACTGCATGGCCTATTTTGCAAAATCTATGACAAATGTGATATTTCAGGGCTAGCTGCCATGTTTTTTTTCCCATGTTAAAAAAAAAAAATTGGTCAAAAAATTGTATGCCAGCGACAGCCCCGCGAATGGTGCATTCTGCCCATCAGGCATAGCAGAGATTTATATTGATGTCTGAGTGAAGAAGAGAACTGTCAATCATCTGTTGAACAGCATACCTGAAATAATGTCTGTCTCAAGCAAATGCCTATTAGCAAGTGCTGTCTGTCTCAAGTCTGGGATTGTGAGGATAAATCTTCTTGACCTAAAAATTTCCCAAACCTGTTAAACCCTATGTGGCCATCATGGTCTGCATCAACAGAATGGATTGATCAATGTGATTACTGATTTCAGTAGAGTAATCCATATGTATTACATATTACAATCTTCATTTAGAAACACGTTTTTTATTTATTAGTTCAATATAGCAAAATGTATCAATTCCTGCCAAAGAGTAATTAGATGGTTTCCACCTCCATCCACTTTCAAACAACTCTCTCTCTCTCTCTCTCTCTCTCACACACACACACACACAGACACACATTCACATTTCAACTCCCGCATTGTCCATCCTTTGTCACCCTTTGTTCATGTGAAACAAAAAAAGACCTCCAAATGATGAATTCCCCAGTAGCCTGTCTCAACTGTCCTCCCTCTGTGTGATTGTCAGCATCGTTTACCCCTGCCATATTTTCTCACTGTGCTAATTTACCCACAAGGTGAGGTGATGCCGGGAAGCTCCTAAAAGTCCTCTGGCTCCAGATGTCTGGAGCAGATGTCCCATTATTTCTGTAGTGGTCCTGTGATTTTATTTTTTATCCGTTTCCAACTCTTTGCACCTTTACTAACCCCAGCTGCTGGACACATGCATACATATGCATGCAAATAGAGCCACTGACCAAAACATCCTTTGAGATTTAGCCCCATGTTCAAGACTTATCAAAACATCTCCTAATTAAAAGTTAACAAGTAAAAGCAGAGTACACAGTATTTAGCAACTTAATTCCACATATGTTCTTTTACAGTGTTCTTTGAGAATGTAAATGAGTCCACTAATTTTACCCTGAACATCATATTAGATAGATGACAACCCGACAGTGCCCATAGCATGGTTTTGTTGTTGCTATGCAGTGCACAGTAATTTGGGGGATCACAGGCTGGTGGCTCTATTTCACTTTAATAAGCTGCATCATATGCAGTTGGGTTCAAATGTGTAAAAACTGGCTTTTCAGCAAACACAATACTTCCAAGAGAGCTCTGAGAGGACTGTCAAGCATGGGGAATACATGGAAGTGTTCTGCTGTAGATTCAGAAACTTTTTTTGTGTGGCTTAAAATGTTTTCGTTACCGAAGCCTGTGTGTAGCTGTTCATTTCCACAAGCCACCAGCTCGTGGGGAGATCTCCGGCCACAGGACTCAATGTCTGAGCCAAATTCCCTGAATCAGTATCATGGCTGGTGAGTAATTCACACAGCCTTCTGTCAACAATCAAGAAATGTAACAATTTTAAAATACATCAGAGCTTTATAATACCTTTATAGTGCTTGCTCACTTCTGATCTGCTTTTCCTGGTTTGGTTAATTATGCTATGTTAAACACTGTTAAAAATTGTGAACTGTGGGCTTAGTTGGTTATTTGGCCTTCTGCTTGTATTAGAGATGTTATTATGAGTGTTACAAGCAGCTATTTCCAGTTGAATTATGTTGAATTAAGACAATTAATTGAAATATGAGTACATTTTGGTCTGTAGCAGAGTCATAATATTAGCAATACAATAAATTATCATTGCCAGCCTTATGCTTTCATACAATATTTTGAGAGCATGGTGGACACAATCAAATGGATTTTACAGAGAGGAGCTATATTTCAAGCCTATTTCATTTGTTTATCTTGTAAAATGCATCTGTGGCTGGAGCCCAGAGTTTGAGTAAGTCAGTTCACATTCCCTTCAGTGTAGGTATCAGGGTGGTATCAAGCTGCTAAAGAAACTGTACTTAGCAGTCAATTTAGCCAGAACAGGACATTTGGGAACAATATCTAAGTATGGTAAACACACAAAGCCTCACAACCCTCACAAATGTACTCCTGCAAAGCACAGGTGCACAACATATTTCAGGACTTGAAACACCTTCTCAGATGTTCTTTTTGATCACATTGCTGTAATGCAACTGCCTGTAACTAATGATCAGCACCCTTTGATGGCGCTCCTGCTGAGCCACCCACCACTAGATGGCAGTGAAGCACTGTGTCAAACATGCGTCTCGCCATTATGTATTTTCTGTTGTCACTGTTGGTTGGTCCTATCTTATCTTTTCTCAGATTCTTTTTTCCTATTGTAGCACGGGAAGATAAAACCTGCCAGCACAGACCGGTATCATTTAGGGATCTGTTGATGCTGACAGCTCATGGATAGTTAGAGCAGAGATAGAGAAAGTGAGAGAGAGAGAGAGAAGAGGAAAGTGAGAGGAGAGGACACAGAGAAAAGGGAAGCACAGAGAGATAGAAGAGTGGGGTAGCAGCAGAGTAATTGGCCTGAGACGTGCTGCTAATGCAGCCTCATCTTCATTGTATTCTTTCTTCAAGCACTACTTCTCCTCCCCTCTTCTGTCCTGTCTGTTAACCCCATATACCACTCTCCTCCCTCCTCACTCTGCATTTTCTTCTCCTTGACTCTCTCCTTTACTGCACTCATTCAAAGCACTTTCTGTCCTCTTTCACCTTCTCAAGTTCCTTGTCCCTCCCTTCCTACACTTCCCTTTCTCGCCTTTGCATACAGCACCTCTTGGTTTGTCTTCATCTGACACCTCTAGGGAATGAGCATTGGGGATGAGCACCTAAAGGTTGAAGGGCAAGAGAGCTCCCACAGGGACTTCTGTTCAGCTTTGACCTCTCAGTGCTACTTGGCTGTCTGGTGGCTGCAAGAGGGGGCTGTGAAAGGGCTAAACATGGCCACAGCAAATGTTCTTTATAATTTAATAAAGATGTTCTATCAGACAACTGTGAGTTAATTTTGACAAATTATTCTTATGTTTTGTCCCTTTATATATTTTTTAAATTAGCTGAATTCTCATTTAATCCTTTCTGCATTCTAAATCCTAAAAACTAAGAGTCTAAAAGCCCAGCTGCTGGCCCAATTCTGTGTTCATGCAGCTCTGTACACCCAAACACAAAAAGTGGTTTGAACCAACTGAGCAAACTGATATTGCTGTCCTTATAATGACGAGCTTTCACTACAGAGGATAAAATGGTTTACATGAAAAACCCTGCAAACTTGCAGCTAGCACTAGCAAGGCAACATACATGCAGTGGTGTCCTCTGTGATGCAAGAATGACACTTAAAGCTTTGCAGTTAAAGGAGGTGACATATTCAGTGATTGTGCTTTATGGCATTAATTTATAGAGCCAACCATCTAATTTCTCTTTATCCACCTCACTGTAAAGCTTGTGTTTGCAGGTAATATAATAATTATAATACTAAACCTTATTATTAAACCTTATAATTTATACAGCACAAAGTTACAAAGTGCTTCCCATGGTTGAATCAGGATTAAAACATTTCAGGACTGCAATGAGGCAAATAAAATCAGACAGATTAAAAATAGTACAAAAATAAAATTGAATAAAAGACCCCCAATCATCAAACTGCGAGATAAATTTACAGTTTACAGTAAAAAAAGAATCATAATGTGGTATTGTAAGACTAAACTGTACATTAGGCTATTTTATGGCAACAATAACTCACAGTCTTGACCTACACTAATACACACCACTACTGACCTACACTCGGCTGCTCCGTGTTGTTACAAACAGCCATACAGCCTTCTATATGATTCTCTGTGTTAAGTGATTTGTGATCTGTCTGGTAATAAACATTTGAATAAGTATATAGATGGTACATTCCTCAACATCAGTTTGTGATTTAAAAAGAGTTTTGTTCTTAAAACATTTTGTGTCTAAAGGCAAAAACTTTGTTTTATTTTACATTGACACTGAAAATGAGGCCAAAGCAATAAGAAACAAAGCTGTTAAGATAAACTAATTCATTGTTCTAACCACAACCCACACACACACACACACACACACACACACAAACACATAATTGTATCCTCCGCACTGCTCACAAGGGGGGACCCATCTGGAGGGGAAGGTTATGTGTGTATGTTTGTGTGTGTTATAAGGTACATTTCTCTTGCAGTCCACCCTTAGGCCCTGGGCTACATTTGCTCCCATCCATCAGCCAGATGAGCTGTGTCCTTTTAACATTGCTGACAGCATGGAAAAATAAATTCAGACAATATATTTATTTGTAGATTAGGACCCAAATCAATAACCCCTTTGGAGATGAAGGGTAATGTTGCTGATGGAAACAGTCTGCTCTGAAATTAGAATTTAATAATAACAACTTTAGATTTCCTCAACAAGGAAAAAAGTCCCCTTTACTCAAACTCCACTGTCAGTGTGTTCTTCAGTGACAGACAGGGATATATACTGTACTACACATGACAATGGGGAAAAACAGAGAATGTATGTTTGTATTAATGTGTTTGTCACTTGCTGCTGTGGATGCATACACCTGTCTGCTGGATATCTGGCCATGTGTGTATTTAGAGTGCTTTTTCAGCTGTCACCCTCCACACTCTATTACCTAGTACAATTGTTGCTGTTTGTGCTCAGCATTCGCTGTAAAGGATTATTTCTCATTCACATGATGTTTTTGTGTATGCGAATATGTCTTTAATATTGTTTGTGTGGGGGGGCATGCAGTGTTAATCAGATGTTTACAAGCACTGCATAGTAAATGTCTTTGCTAGTAAAGGCCGAGAACTGCAGTACAAGCTTGGGAGAACACATTACCTGATTTCTGAATGAAATATAAAATGAATGAATATGTGATGCAGTGGTTTGACAACAAAACTCTATTTATCGCTACGAAATATTTGGGTATTGCAGTCTATTCCTTGAACGAAATGTCACTTTTGTACATGAGCATATATGATGAAAGTTTTTAAGAACATGAAAATCACACAGACATGCGTTTATAACTGACAAATAGCACATAAGGAATATAAGTTATGTTCTGCAGGGGATCTCACTTTACTACCCACAACACATGAACTTCAGATGTGTGGGGCAGATACAGGCCCCCTTCAAACATAGCTCATACCTCTTTTTCAATGTTAATTGCTGCATGTTATTTCATTTCCTGATCACTATAGCTTCTAATGAAAGGGAAAGAAATACAGTGCTGTCAAAGAATTACAGCAAATCTCCATAGCCATAAAATGCTTCTCATTTTTTCCTTTAAAAAAAGCTATTGCCCACCCACCATGCCAGGCCATCCACAGATTTCCACCTCAGTGGTGCACACCAAACAACTTCTCTCTACCCTGCAGGCAACAGTTGCTGATGTGCCTCTATTTCCATCCTGATTCCCATTTGCTTTCAAGTGCTACTACTTCCCATGTCTACGGGTCTGTCCATCTCCCTAGGGGGTACGCACATCTCCTGAGCCTCCCTCTATTCCTCTCCCTGTTTCTTTTCACCAGACACTTTCTTAAAGGTCAGGTACCTACAGGGCCATAAAGATGGAGGGAGGTGGAAAAGGGGGGTGAAGTCATACTTCCCACTCGTAAACAGCCCAATCACCACCTGAAGGACAAATGATACAATGGTCAAGTGGATTCAGACGAATGGTCGGCTCAGCTGGTCATGCATATGTGTGATATTGTTTGATTGCGTACTGAGTGCATTCGTTGCAGGTGTGTGTGTGCGCACATGTAAGGGGCCTGCAATTTTCTTCATAGGGCCATTATTGATGAAGTCACTGAAGAAATGAATGATTGGCCAGAAATATAGAAACATTTGTACAATGGAACGCATTGCAATACAACAACCCTGCAGTAAATACCACCTTATGTAAAATATCCAGTCTTTGCTCACATAACTCCTTTAGTTCTTTGTGTGCTGACTCAAATTATATGCTATGATTTGTTATATGGTGTGATTGTGTTTGACTGCATTTTATTGAAAGGTGTTTCTAATATATTGTCTACTGTACTTACATATATGGAGGTTCAAAAATATAAATGTGATTAACACCCTTCAATCATCAAAGATTTGAATCAAACATCTGTCGCAGTGTCAACAATAATTAAAAATGATGATAAGAAAGTCTGTCAAAGCTAGTGCTTATTATGATGGTATCTTGAATTTATTATACCTGGATTGCATTAGAATGTATGTGGGATACTATTTCTTTCGTTTATTGTCACGGAAACAAATTAAATACCTTTCAGTTACTAAAGTGAATAAATGTTCTGTGGAGATACCACGTCATAAAACTTCTACCATGTAGATCTGTGCTCCTGTGGTTTGCTCATTTACAGGTGTATTGTTTGGTCATTTTTACCAGGTAACATTATGCATTGCCCTTGTGATCATTTTCCAGCATCTCTCTATTGTTATCTGTTCCTTTTACATCTCCTCTTTGACCTTGTATCTTTTGTTTTATCCTTTCAGCTCTCCCTCTTTATAATATTAGTTCTCCTCTTTATCATTCCGTCCACCCTTTCCCTCCCATTGCATTTCCACATCTACAGCTCTGTTCTATTTACCATCGCTGCCTAGTTTCTATCTTCTCTCTCTCATCCCTTCACGCCCTCCAGCCAATTTCCCCACAGTCCCCTTTCCAACATCTAGTTTTCTCTCTATATCACTGCTGATCTACCTTTCATGCTGGGCTCCTGCACGGTCTGATGCCCTCCCTCTGTGTTTATGCTGTATGTGTGTTATTTGTATCCCCTACCTGCCATAGTGAAACTCATTGCTTTGTGTAAGGCCCCACTGGCCCCACCCAAACCACTCACTATGCTGGCTGTCACAGGGGCCAGGCCACTGAAGATTACACTTCACTGAGCAAGTAGCCTCTCTGCAGGCCAATTCCCAGCAGATGTGGCTAATGTAGCCTATTATCACTGTGCCCCCATGCTTTCTCTTCATGTCTCTTTTTCCACTCCATTTTATTCTTTTATTTAAAAATACAATCTGTTATGTGAAGATAGGTCATCTCTAGTGAAGGCAAATTGCTCGTTTTTTGTCATCCTTTTGGACTGTTTCAGTATTGTGTAGTTTAGTATCACCCCCGGCCACATGTTGTATGGCCAGTCTTATACATCTTTTTTTTGTTACACGTCATGTTATGGTTATGGTGTGGGTCATATTTTGCTTACTACAACCTAAACACTTTGTTTAAACAAATATATATTTTCAGGGAAAATGCACATTGATCAACATCACTCTAAATGTGCCAGTGTTGGCCAAAAAGCTATTCATTTTATCAATTTACCAAGACAACAAGGACATCACTGAAAAGCATCCTTTGATGGTTCCTTGTTATTGAGTGAATTTATAATATTGTATCTTTGTAACAGATTGTTTGTGTTAATCTTACCTTTAAATGTAAATGTAAAAAGGAACTCAGAGTCAAAGTCATGGTTATATATTGTGACCCTAGTTCTATGGAGACAGGGAATCCCTCAAAAGGGACTTTGGCGATTTATACATTAATATTTGCGTGTACAGTAAGGTCCAAAAGTCTGAGACCACTAGTCAAGATACTTCTATTTTGCATTTGTTTTGAATGTAATACTATTTTTCCATTACAAATGATTATATCAGCTTAATAATTTGAGTGAAAGGTTGAATCTTTGAAAAATGTACAGGAATATCAGAAAATCATTGTATTTGGTATGTCCCCCGTTTGCTTTAATGACAGCATGCACTCGAGCTGTGCAAAACCTGATTACCCTTGTTATCCCAGCATGATTTGACAATGTTCCAAAGGGCTTCTCGTGATGTCACATAATGCTTGGATTTCTGAGTCTTCAAGGGCCCCCATAAATAGTTCAATGGGGTTGAGGTCAGGTGACTGTGGAGGAAAGTCCTTGACAGTAACGGCTCCTTGGTCTTCTTTGGTCCTCAAGTAGTTCTTGCAAAACTTTAGGTGTGTTTGGGGTCATTATCCTGCTGCAGTATGAATCCTTCTCCACAAAGATACAAACCAGAGGGTATAGTATGTCTCTGAAGAATGGAGTGGTACTTCTCCTTGGGCAGGGTGTAGTCAATTCGGTGCAGGTGTCCAACTCCAGAGTAGGCAAAACACCTCCAGACGTGAATATTCCCACCACCATGAGACCACTACAAGACAGCCTTCTTTTGACAGTACTTTTGCTGATTGGAGTTGTTCTTATTTCTCTTATTTAGCAAATTCTCGATCTGTGATGAAGTTGCTTTTCTATCTCTCAGGGAACTAAGCTTGATCTTCTGATGGTGTGGTCATTTTTGGTCTGCCTAATCGTGCTTTGGATACAACTGATGCCGTTTCTGCAAAGCGTTTTAGAGTTCAATGCACTGCCCCCTTAGAAACCTTTAGTCTAGCCATGATTTGATGCAGAGAAAGCCCCTCTTTTGCTCAGAATAACAGTTTGACTTCTGACACTTTCACTTAGTTCGGATGCCATGTTTCCCACTATCACAATGCTACTTAGTAAGCAATGATCTGCTGGGAACTTGAGGCACAGCCATATTTATAACAGATGAACACTGGCTGCAAGTTGAGTTAATTGAACAGCCTCCGATGAGAAGTCCACCTGACTGTCATCTGAATGCATGCTTCAATGGAAGGGATACAACTCAAAGAAATCTGACCTTTTTGTACGAAGGAGTTTAGTTGGTCAAAGCCACAAATTTGATTGCTGACCTAATAGTAGGTACAGAATCAAAATAGTTCTTTATTTCACATGTCATAACTTCTTGTGTTTTTAAATGTTTCTCAATCCTCAAACTTTGTGATTATTTCCAGGTTTACGTGAAACTATTTGAGATTTTCAGTGTAGTCTCAGACTTTTGGACCCCACTGTATATGCTCAGTTAATCGGCATAATCAGAAAATGAACTATATATCTGTATTTCTTTCATCGGCAGTGACAAGGATTTAATCACAAGAATGGCTATTTACACAATTGCATCATCTGCATAAAGTGATAATTTGTGCTGCTCTAACTTCTTACTTCTCGTGTATTAGTATAGCATTAGATTATCCGTATTTTAAAATAAGGTTTGACCATATGTACACCCTAATGTTCATGACAAAATTGACACCTTAGTTATGAAGGCAAATCATATTTTTTTAGTGTCAGCTTTATTCATTGAAGTTACCTTGAAGTAGCAGCATGTCTCTAATATATTTAAGATTTAATTAGCATTATTAGCACCAGCCAGGTTGTTGTCTGTAAATGGTCAGCAATAATATGGCATTGCATGTCATAGTATTCAGAAGCCCTGTAAATCACTGAATGAGTCCAAATAAACATTTTGGGAACCAGAGTGCAGTTTTACAATTACTCTATTAATCTGTAAAGACATTGCGTAATGGAATGTTGACCTCCATCTGCACCCCCCCCCCCCCCCCTTTCTGTATACATAACATTATTTTTTGTTTGCCGTTAGTGTGTTATTGTTTATTTGTGTATTTGTAATTTTATGTTTCAGATCCGTCTTGATGGAGAGTTCATTTCAGAGGCCACCTGGTTAAAGGTCATATGGAGAGGGTCTGTGGCCTCCACAAGCCAGCACTCAAGCTGTGTTAGCCAGTTGGGCAGGCCACCAAGGTTGTGCTCCCTCACATCACCCTGTTACCCCCTCCCTTTGTCTTACAGC
The DNA here is from genome assembly GCF_043641665.1 of Enoplosus armatus. NCBI lineage: Eukaryota > Metazoa > Chordata > Actinopteri > Centrarchiformes > Enoplosidae > Enoplosus > Enoplosus armatus. The sequence continues at coordinate 10,098,730 of NC_092180.1, read as the reverse complement.
TGAAGTTTAGAACACTTTAGAGGACACTGTGCTAGTCTACATCCTCACAGATGGCTAGCACTGATCTTCATATTGAATCTCCTCCAACTGAACCCATGAATCGGATGAACCTGATGTTGCAAATGTCACGCTTTATTAACAGATGTTAAGCAATCCAGCTGAATCAACATGCCTTTGTGGGGTCTTTATGCTTTGCCAATACTTTTGAACTTGAATCAAACTGAATGAATGATCTTCATTGAATTCAGCTTTATTTACCTCTAAGTCAGCATTTTCAAAGTTATATTTTTCTCCACGTTCACTTTTTCAGTGCTTGTTTTTTTTCCATGTATCATTCAATGTACTAAATCTGCCATAACTTGCAGACTTAATCATTGGCAAGAAATTGTTTCCCTTGTTTCAATAAAAAACAGCATGAAGACATTTAGTAGTTGTACTACAACCGGTAGTTGTTTACATTAAAAATCTATTTGTGACTTCACCATTTGTTCCCAAGATTAAGTTTGGCCTATTATTTTGTAACGTCACGATTGTGTGTAATGTTTAGTCTAAAGTCTAACCAGATGTTGCATATTTACTATTGCTAACTTGACTGCAGAACCCTGCACGTGCAAAACTGGCGCTAGAGGGGTAGGTAGAGCGTTATCATTTGAAGCGTAGGGCCACTGCCAAGCCACCGTATTTGAGGAGTTGGGAGTGAGAATGTGTTGCATATTAAAAACAGAGGTTAAGAAATCAATAGCGTCATCAAAGCACATTTTATAAAACTCAGCTGGCAGGCTGTCAGGACCTGAAGATTTAATGCTGTTTAATTGGCTGATGGCTTTGATGACTTAATCTCTCCTAAAATCACCCAGTAGTGAAGTAAACATACATGGCTCATTGACAACATCTAAAAGCATCTGATAATATGAGGCAGAGCAGAAGATAGTCTCCCGTACATCCATGAGCAGCTCTCTGTGACGACATGTCGTTTTCCTCCTTCATTGAAACACAACTTACCACTGAAATCTTTCACACTTTTGACGTCACTTCCAATCAGCTTCTGCATGTTAAATAATAATTCATTATTTACTCAGTCGATTTCAGCTTGCAATTGCACTTTGTCATTGTGCTCAATGTCTTCTATCTGATTTAATTCACGACATTTAAATTTGAAGAAATCTTTCACTCTGCTTTTCAGTAATTTCCTACAGCTCAACATCTGATATTACCAAAACTCTTAAATCTTTCATTTTACTTATTTCACTTTTTAATTCACTGAATATATCAACATTATTCAGACATTTAACATTAAGTTTCCAGAGGCCTTGTTGGTCATTACCTCACAGGACAGAGGCTTTAACCACAAAACGATCTGAACGCTCACTGAGGACTAAAGAGATGGAGTGGATGCTGTGTGGATTTAAAACTTTGTGCAGATCTTAAAGAGAAGCATTTTACAGATTACATCAAATAATTTTCCTTATAGAGGAATTTACCCTGAATGCCCTGACTAGTCCCCAAAACCAAAAGGTTGGGGACTTCTGACATTTCTCTTTATCTAGCAGTGGAAGCAATATGAGTTCAACACTGCTATCTTCACCCTTGCTATGGCTTTGACTACATATGATAAAATGTTTGTTTTATCCAAGGAGATTCAGATAGCTGGACAGCTAGACACTCTCATCTGCTGCTTTGCCTTATAGCGTAACAGTTGCTTCAAGGCAGCTGTGGCTAAACGTGACCATCCCAGGGAGATCTCCTTCATGTCCACATCCCTTTTCAGCAACTCAGTGGCTGACCTAGTTTACCGGTTTCAGTGAATGGATGAGAAAGGGCCGCAATTTTGTGCCATCTCTCTCTTTCTTAAAAGGCTGATTCCAGATGACCAAGCCACAACCGAACCCAGGTGGACCCCAGTAGCCAGACCATATCTTGCTCTACTTTTTTGGATCTACTGGTGGCCTAAGCATCAAACCATGTATCCAGACTGCCCTAAATGAAATGAGTCCAAACCATCACCAGACTTTTGGCATCCCTCCCCCTAATTCTTTCTGCTGTGTCTCCTGTCAAAATTGGAGGCATGATTGGTGGCACTTCCACCCCTACAAGGACATGGCAGTAACCTCTCTCGCCTCCATTTCTCACTCAAACGTGGGAGTTAAGTGAAATGGCCTTCTGCACAAATGGTTTGCCACCATCAGTTGGAAAGATGCTTACTTTGACATTACCGTGGCTCCCAGATACAAGATGTGCCTCTTATATTTTCAGTGAGGATCATAGTACATATACAACAGGCGACAACTTCCATTAGTCTCTCGCCAGCACCAATATGCTGAGTTGGAAATAGAACAGCACAGTAATGGCTTATATCAACAGACAGGAGACTTGTGGGTGTGGGCATCAGTGAAATTGTGGCCCCTTTGGGCCATCCATGAGCCAAGAGTCTACCTGCCAACACAAGGGGCTTGAACCATGATGATCTGGTTAATGACTGTCTCTCTGTCCACATGGCTACTGGCCACTGCAATTCAAATAAGATTAAATAGCAAGACACATGATACCACAAGCAACACAGTTGCTGTGTATAAGTACTGTATCTCTTGTTATTTATGAGGTTTAGAAAGAACCGTAACCCACTTATGACGGATGTTAATGTTCTGTTTAAATCTGTATATAGTGGTGTTTAAGGGGTTATTGAATGTAGTAATTCATTTTAATTATATAATAGCTCTGCACATCTTTCCATGTTGTCCTGCAGATTTTTTTTAATTGTTTTTGTAATGCATTTTTATGTCAGGAATGGACTTTTCATCAGTGCATCCTGCAAAGTTGAAACTAATGCTTTTAAATTGTTATGCACTAATTAAATGTGTGTGTGTGTGTGTGTGTGTGTGTGTGTGTGTGTGTGCTGGGTAATGGTTAGGGACACTGCCTGGTGAATGCTAAAATGTAAAACTCTGTAAGCCACCTATGGTACTGGTTGGCTGGTTAGAAATGACAAGCCGGCAGACAGCAGATGGATTCAAAGTGTTCTCCTCCTACTTCTCTTTTTCAGTTTCCGTTCTCACTCTTTATATTTCTGTGTATCTGTCTCTCTGCCTGTCTGCTGCGTTCATCAAGTCCACTGTCACCACACCTTCAAGCTCAGTGCTCAAATCATTCCTCCAATACATGTCCTCTCCCGGGTTCCTCTCATTTTGTTCCAGCCATCCGACCTGTCAAACATTCACTAATTTCATAAATAAATCTTTACTGTGGCACAGTCAGTTATGCTCTGTCATTTAGAATAACAAATCTTTATCGTGCAAAAAAGTATGTCATATATCACATATCACTATGCCTTTCTACATTAAATGAGCCTGTTTAAACACTTAAACAGAGCATTCACTCTCTCTCCATGATTATGTTGAGCTCATATGATTAGGATTATAGGTATGCTACAAGATTCAATGGAATTACTGGAACAGAACTGGTACATACACATACATATAAAAAAAACCTACTGATTACTGATTGCTGATGGGGATTGTAAAATGTACCCATTACACTTGAAAATGTATAAGTTGTGCAAATGCATAAAGTTTAAGAAGTACTTCTTGTCACTGCTCATCAGCTAGTTGCAGGTGTAACTATTGGGAATGTTGAAACAGATCACATCTCTAGCTCCATTTTGCAGGGTTTGCCATTATGTAGCAGCAGTAACAATGCAGCTTCATCTAGCATACAGACCCAACAGACTGACTTATCATGACAGTTCTCATACACAATTACCTTTCATTCATCATTCATTACATTTCTATAGTATGCTCTGTGATACAGCTGCACAATCCACAATCTCGATTTATCAGACCTCATAGTTTGATATTTTGAAATGTGTACAACAAAATGTGTACACGGACAGCAGATTATTACTGTGTTTAATCAGAATATCAGATGAACTGGAGGCAAAGAACTGCCCACCCCATTCTTGGTTTAGCTCATCTGTGCATGAGTGACAGCATAGCACCACACGACACTCTCTGCTCATCCACACACATCAGTCACATCATTATGTGCTGAAACAGTGCAGAGTGGGTGGTGAGTGTTGTCAGTCATCTCCAGCTGGAATAAAATGTGGAAAGACATGTTCAGACAGGCAACAATAGTTGCCACCCAGGCACTACTGCTACCACAGTGTAGTCAAGTGGAGTTTTGAGAATTCAGGGGCAGGGACGGAGAGTGGCTGTTTTCTCCCCTCTTTTCATCTTTTGACTGCCCTGTCTTGTGTGATTGGCTGTCTGACAACAAACATTGCGGCAGATGCAGGCAGAAAAGACTCTGCAGTTTGTGCCAAATGCCAGCTAGATGCAGAATTGCCAGGGCAGGAAGAGAATGAAAACCTGCTCAGGAAGCAACAGTTTATTTGTTATCAAAGTTACCTCTTACCTCTTATAATGCTGACATCTTCGCAAGTAAAGTTGAGTGGCAAAACCAAAAAGGCAGGCTCTGTCAGGGACGGTTCAGAATTCTATATGCAACAGCAATCTTTAAAATGCTGTCAATACATTTTGAACCTTTGATCTCGCCTTCTGAGGGCAACATTTCTTTAAGTGGATTTATGATGAGGTTATGATGTTCACTTATTTCACGGCTCAATGCTCTGGTTGCTGGCATCCCTGTGTGCAGGATGACACTATTGTGCACAAAACAGAAGAACAGAAGTTTTTTAAAAATACATGCGATATAGAAGCTAATGTAATATGTGAGGCAATTATAACACTAAACATATGGCATTTTCTCAATTTTTAACAGCAAACAATTTGCACACTTGGTTTCAAAGCTAAGATGTAGCATTTATCTGTATTGTATTAATGTAACTTGTCATCAACAAAAAAAAATGCTGGTCCATTTTCAACTGTCAAGTAAGTGTTGTATAGCCAAGTAAAACAGTATTTTCCTTCAGCTCTACTGATGTGTAGAAGGTAAGGTCAGTTTCTGGCTACTGCATTCTTTTTAGTGCAGCAATTAAATGCTGCATGAAGTGATGGACCACAGTTGGTGTCCAAAGGTCACTTTTGTAGTCACAGGCAAAATATACTTGTAAGACGGTAAATGATTATGCCATGGTCTATGATGTTACTGTTTGTGACCTATTCTGTTTTATCTCTGCGGCTGTTGGACACAACCTCCGCAGTAGTGCTCTATACATGTAACAAATCTATTCCAATTGGGCACAGACGCTACTGTAATGGTTGTTATGGTCTAGAAAATAATTTAGTACTTTATGTTGTGGTTAGTTTTATTTTGGCTGGTACAATCCCTGGCTTATCACCTTACAATAGGCCTATTTCACAGCAAACATTTTGAATATGCAGGAAAAGCACAGGTGTCTAATACCGTTGATGATGGCTCTGTTCAATCTAAGTGTCCCAGTAAGCAATGCCAGTCAGCCAGCATGCACAGTACTACGGTCTCTAGGGACATCTAAATTAAATGCAGCCATCATAAATGTTATTAATTACACCTATGCCTTTCCTGCTCTGACTTATGGAAATGTCTGCCTCAAAAAAAAACCTTGTCATGAATGGTTATGGCTGTTACAGTATGTTGGCAGTCCATGACCAAACTTGTGAAGCCAACACTTTTGGGGCCATCACTCAGAGAGAAGTTTGATTTTTTTCTTTACTTCAGCTAGAGGCACTTTTAGATAAAAGGTTTCACAGCTTAACAGGACTATATTCATGACATGTTCATACCCCTCCCCTCAGGACAGAAAAGCTTGAGGCAGATTTTGTAAAAGAAAGATTCTCTCTTATATATCCTCGATTTAAATCTTTAATAAACGTATGGCTCCTGCCTGAATGAGCAGCATGTCCTCCTAACTCTAAATGTCACCCCAGTGAGACATAGTAATTAATAGAAACATTAGTCAAAGCGATTTAAAATTGGAAAGGAGTCACTTCAAGAACATTTTGAAATGTCCTTCTTCAGCAGCCCTGTTGATGGATTTGTGCATTTCAGGATCAACACATGGGAGCCCTCTATCGCCTGGGACAGCATTTGGCAGACTAACTAGATAGACAGAAGCAAGGTTCTGTATGTAAATGAGTGTGCGAGCATGGATACCAGAGGGTTTCTACTTTCAAAGCTATATTCCAATTTAACCTTCAGTTCTTGGTGTTTGTTGGGCTTGGACTACTTGATATTGTCCTTGGTGTCCAGAGTGCTGCTGGTTACATTCTGCCTTGTACTTAATTGTATTCACTTGCCAACCCAAGCCTAAAACTGTTTAAATTCTCTACTAATACTTTAAAGTAGTAGCAAAGACACTTTGCACTGTCCTGGCAGTTAGAAGACAAGAAATAAATGTGCTTTACCCTTTCATTCTAGTAGGAAAATAAACACAAGAAATGAAGAAAACATACTGTTGATAATGATATGAAATTAGTTGTTCTGCTGTAAGCATGTTCTTTTCACAGTTTACAGAATTTCTTATTTCCTTGGACTGATCAATCCAGGTGTACACAACAATGCACAGGTTATATTGATGAATTTAGCAGATTAAAGAAGATAAAAGCAGCAGTCATAACATACAATGGCATTCTACTAAAACTACATCTCCAGTTTGCAATCTGAGATTCCCTCACACACATAATCTGCACTTTACACACACACTTGAAAACTATGCTACAGTCAGCTGAAGATCGTGTCTCATAATATGATACATGTAAAGGCCAATTCATGGTTTCATGCACTAGAAGTGTAAAGTGGGTGCTTGTTTGTGAACTGTATGTAAATACCGTATCCCCAATCCATGGTTGCACACGCTGCTTTCTTTTTTTTTTTTTTTTTACTTTTTAAAATTTTTGTTGTTCAGCTAAACACAATAAACAAAGGAGCTTTTCTTCTTGCTGTCAGGAGGTTGCCATAATTATTTAGAGTGCACATGTGTGCAATGTGTCTGCGTAGGCATACCCCCAATTGTAGTATGTATAGAAGCACATGCGTGTCAGCTGTCCATGTGCAAGTCTGCAGCTGTCTACTTCTGTATGTGCAAAGGGGAACGGTGAAAAAATGGAAAATAAACTAAAAAAGTAAAACATTTTAATCAAAACAGCACTGAACTGGTAAATCTGGGAATGTGGTTTGCATGATAGCACGAGACTTTCTTAAAAAATGTGGCCTCTGCCAGCAATTGAGATTCAGCGCCTACAGCTAATGACAGTGACCTACAGCACAACTGCACAGAGTGTTTTCAAATGCCTTCTTGCTAACATGCTCGATATTGGGGATATTTCACTTCCTTTGGACTACAGCAAGAGAAGCTGACCCTTGGTGTATGTGAAGATTAATTCATAGTAGCTGCAGGATATTTTACACTGCTTAATGCTAAAGCCACGTACGGGAAGGGGAACGCTCAGAAAGCTGTTGCAGACAGGGGTAAAGCTGACGTCCTGAGAGCTTAAATGACAGAACTTCACAAAGACAGTTTGATATCAGTTAGTTTGGTCCATGTAACAAGACGTGATTGAGCAATTCACATTATACAGTTCAACTGCAACTGCACTAGTCAATTAAAAACAATGTCTGCACCAATGTTTCTTGATGAGGCACAAATACAGGAGCCAAACAGAAATTTGGCTAAAATTTGTCGAATTTAGTGACAGTTGAAAGTCTAACAGATAAAAAAAAAAAATGTCATTATATATCTATTTGTTTTTTGTTTTAACTTGTGTCTTGACTAATGTTACCTGTTTCTCTAAAAGGGTAAAGCACTGGTTAACCCAAAACGTCTTTCCCAGCTGAACTTGATGACAGTCGAAACAGTTATACTCAAGAACAGAGCTTTTTACACCCAAGATTACAATAGTTGTGGCGGTTGGTTGGAGACTTGTATCTGTTGTCACAACAAGATCATAAGGTTTCCACAATACAATGACCTTCTCTGAATCATATCCAATTTTATGAAGCTCCCATTTTGCAAGTTTTTGCTTTATTTCATCCATTACTTACTGCTAGCTCCGCAGGCTAATGCATCACATAGGCCACGCCGTCTCTCTTCCCATTTCCCAGTGGCCATTGTTTATCTATTTGCAACACATAACATGCATCGATGCAGATGATTGGCAGCTGGCTTCAGTGAGAGATGGAGAGAGAATTTTTTATTAAGTTACATTTGAAAATAATCCAACTTGAGCCTGAAGCTTTACACAAAAAAACCCACCCTCAACCCAAGCAGACCTAACCAGCAGTTGTCAAAAGGTAGGTGAGCTAAAAACACAGCTAATTTATTTTAGCATGTCATGTATGGACTAGCTCACAAACTAGCATCTTGGCAGTACACTAGTTAACATGCTAATTTGGTAACTTAAACCCCCCCCCCGACTAAATCTACTTTTAAGTTGTGGGTGTGTATATGCTTCCAGGATTGACTGTTGACGGCTCACTCGCTATTGTTCTGTCTTGTCTTCTTTTTCTTACGTTCGATTTATGGCGGCATGTTGTGACTGCAGGCAGTACCAGCACTGTGCTTGCCCTCATGTGCGGGAGGTGCTGTTGGCTCTGTCCTTGGGTTGCCAGGAATCTAACTCCAGAGTCAGTGTGCATTCTTAAAATGTTTGAATTGTTTTTCAATAGAAGACAGACCTTCTTTGTGACCACAATATCATCAACTTCATGACTTTTATCTTTGACTGAATTTTTTTACTAAAGACCAATTTGGCAAAACTGTAATCCTGGCAATGGTAACTAAGGGTTTGTGTGTGTGCATGTTTCTGTGTGTGTGTGCGAGAGAGAGGAGGAGAAAGGAAGAGAGAAAAATTGTATGTATGTGTGCGCATTTGTGTGGCTGGCTAGCTGGGGGGCATGAAGCTGAGAGTAGGGCATTATTAAAAACCATCTGCTTTCCTGCAGAGTCAGAAGGCCGTCTGGACACAGTCTCTTAACAGGCCTTGTTTTCCTAGACGCCCTGAGGCAATATGACAAATTTGTATGCCCAAACTAAAAAGTAGGGGGCGACTGAAACAATATTTTTGCTAAATCTGTATGTGTCTTCAAACAGAACACTTAACACTGCATACCATTGCATACCACTATATGGTTACCAGAATGTACATTTTAAAACGTTAACATTTAAATCTAAAGTAATGTTATGTTAGCCACATTCATGGTTGTTACAGTTATGTTATAACAAACAAAAGGATTCCCATTTCGTCTCACTCAAAAGAACTGTTTCTTTCAGTTGGTTTCTGTGCCATGATGCGTCCTGTAAACGCTACAGATGCAACAAAGCAGGCTGAGCACAATACTGTTAGGCTGCCACTGCTATTATTTGCAATCAGTTACACTTGCAGGTCTACTATTCTCAAAGAAATGGTCGTGGTTTCAACAGGGTTCTCTTGGTCCAGATAAATGAGAAGAAATAACCCTTCTAGGCGCTAAAAGACAGTAACACATGCTGTAACAAAGAATTAGGTAATGTAGCTCTATACATCAAGTTGAGGGCAAGTGTGAGTTCAGTCTCATGCAGGCACATGCGCCTATGCAGTACCTCAGACATTTTGATAATGGTGGCTCTCTAACAACACCTTTAAAATGACCAAGCCAATGCACACTGAAATGACTGCACCTGATTAGGTTTAGATGATAGCCCTCCTTGCTTAGGCTTTCTTTGTTTGCATCACAGCACAATTTCCTTTCTGTTCTGCTCAATGACCCTGTTTTTTCCCCTCTTCCCTCTTCTGTTGGCATAAACAGACAGTAATGGCGTCTGCGTTTTCCTTCCCCCTCACTGGTCCTTCACATGGCTCAGCAGCTTAGCTTGACAGCTCCGCTGCGTGTGAGTTCAATTGGTGGAGTTGAAAGCCTTTTGCAGCATTGGGGTTTGGACTGATAGAATCCTCCATTTACCTTTTGCCCTCAGGCGATGAGAGAAAAGGAATAAGGTTAAAGCCATGCTGGTAGCAGAGACTAAATGGAACATGATCCTAAAAAACACAGAAAAATGCAAGACAAAAGTAGGAGGAGTAAGAAGGAACATACAGGGTTGGTAAAGAGGGCTTTCTCTAAGTACGGCATAATTGTTAGAAATCAAGTTTTGGTTTCAGGGAATAATTCTGTGTCAAAGCCTTTCATCAATCACCTTGATTGTTTGAAAGACATCAGCTGACAGTGCGCTTGCATGCAGAAATGCACTCAGTGAAGGTTCATCACCTATCACACAGAACCTGGCGGCACTATATGTCATTTCTTCACGAAGAGTAGCTCACTTAGCTTAGGCAACAGTTTCTCAAAGGGGAAGCAATCATGCGATAAGATGTGTGCAATTAATAAAGTAACCTCAGAGGAATTAGAGTTTTAGTTTTCATAGATAGTGAGTAAGAGCAAATGTATTACACCAGTGTCATTTTAGTTTTTTTCTGTCACTTATGCCCCATGAACTGCATCCACTGATATATTGGCCACATTCAGAGCCTACCAGTGTAGCTTCTGAAATAAAACGCTGCCCAAAGGGAGTTTTGTAGTTGCAGTGTAGACAAAGAGCAAGGAGGTAAGTTGAGTCCCTAGTGAGGCTCTGAATCTGAGTAAAAATGTATAGGAGCGAGTTGTAGTTGTGATGGCAAATGTTTGATGAATGACAGCTGGTTGTCAGGAATTACTGTGAAAATGTTGACAGGCAGCAGGGGTCACTGTAGAGTTCGTGATGATGGAAAGATCTTGCAGAGGGCAGAAACAGCCTTGAAAGAAGAGCAGTTCAGTCTTGTCAAGGCTGAGCTTGAGGTGGCGGGCAGGCCTCTATTCAGAGATGTCAACGTGGCATCCACAAATGAATGCCTCACACTGAATATTGCCAGAGGGAAAGGAAAGGTTAGGTTGAGTGTCATCAGCATAATAATGGTAGGTAATATTATTTGATGACAGAACAAGGACATTTCTTGTGTAAAAAGAAAGGCAGAAGCATGTCCTGAAGCATTCCACAGGAGAGGATATTTAGTGGTGACAACAAACAAAGACTACATTGTCAAACTAGGAGATGAATGGAAGCTGTTCAGGTCAGAAATGTATAGATGAGCAAGTGTGGCAAGAGCCACCTGAATGTTTCTGGGATTCTGATGATCTGGGAACTGTCATAAGAACAAGCATCTGAACAAGAGTCCTCATTGTCAGGTCATATGAGGGCTTGAATATGCTATCATTGGACACAAAAATAGGAAAAGATATGTCATTTTAATTTATGCATTTTAATACATGCTGAGATTAGAAAGGATTATATAACCAGATAAATGAAAGGCATATTGCACTGAGGAATGAGCAAGTTAATGAATGCAAAACAATGCTGATGAACAACTTTAATCTTGCCATTCATTCCATATTGTACATTTTCTCAAGAGCCAGGCTTGAAGCTGGCTTCTTTGTTGAAACAGTGCCATCGTTTGCTCTCGTGTGTCTGTTCCTTTTGATTATTTCGCTTTCTGTGGATTGTACTGTATGTTCAAAGGTTTGTACTGATTGCTGGTTCTGAAATACTGGGCTAACAGGCCCTTTTGGGGCTAGTGTGGGGCCACTATGGGCTGAAATGTGGGCCCTCTTTGGGTGTCCCATATGGGGCTTTTATTCTGTGGAATTTGTGGGCATTATGTTGGCATGTTTGGGTAGGTCCTTTAAAAGGAAGTAGGTATTTATATTGTTTATATTTGCACAGTGTAGTGTTGTGATAATGTGTGTGTGTATGGGCAATATTGGATTGTGAGAAAGAATCAGATTACTATATCATCAAATCATGTGTTTGATGCAAGCTAACCAATCTAATTTCTCTGAAGAGGCAATGTAATAAAATATAGCTATTTTGTGCTAATAGTTTGGACAGAGGATCAATTTCAAGTGAGACAAAAGGAAATTTAAAAGGATGGGTTTCATTTTGAAGCCACCTAAAGAGTTGAAATGTTTGATTTGACTGTATTAGTGTTGGGTCAGGGACACTGCCTGAAATAATAATGAAATCATTGACAAGTTACAGCTAGCCATCCAGCTTTAACACTGCACTATTTTCCACTGTTGGTTGGAGCTGCTATTCAAGTGCAAAATACAAATGTGTGTACAAGCAGGGAGTCACTGGACATTGTGCTTACATGCAATACACTGTATGTCAAATGTGCAAGAAAAGCCAGTGAGTAAACGTTAGTGGTGGTTCTCACAGTGTGTTTTTATAGCATAAGAGAACATCAACATGTCTGAACAAAAGTGGATGGCCGACCAACCAACAGACCAACATTGCCATCCCTAGAGCTGTGCTGCTAGCAAAGCTAAAAAGTGTCATTAAATGTGTGGCTCAGTAAGAATCTGTAAAACTCTCTATAGTGCATTTAGCTCTGGCATGCTGCCACACCACACCCATTTATTAAATGCCCTCATGTTACTTTAAAGTGTTTTTACATGTTGTAAAGTGCCATTTGTTTTCAAGTTGTGCTTGAACAGCCTTTTTTAACTTTCACAATATGAATCAGCTGTAACATTTATCTGTACTTTTCCTCTCCCTGAGCTAAGCTTTTATTGAGCTTGAAAATAACTGGCACTTTACAACACTGCAGACACCAGCGGCCAAAATCACTGAATGACAGGAGAAATCAGACAGCCAATGCTAAAAACAATCACAAAAACACCCGCCTCCTGAATAGTAATGCTCTTGTTGTAGGCAAAATCAAAGTAAATTCCCAGACTTCTTGGGTCAAAGAACCCAATTAAGACCAGGCACAAAAACAACCAACAATATAGAAAATGCAACAACCCCAATGGCACATGACTTTGTGGGGTCCTTGTTCCACATTATTTCTGGTTCCATCCGTGCATTGATTTTTCAGCTTCTTATCCAGGTCAGGATCGCTGTAGGAACAGGGCAGCCCACATGCCGTCTTTTTTATGTAGATCTTCTTTAGCTAATTGGGAGATGTAAAGCCTCCAGTGTGTCCTGGGTCTCTACACTGGTCTTCTTACAGGTGACCATGCCTAGAACACTTCCAGGAAAGTGCCTGTGGTCTTCTGTAAGAGGTGCATAAACCACCTAAATTGGCTCTCAGTTTGAAGAAGAGCCTGTAGCTCGATACTGAGGTCGTCCCAAAACACTGAACCTCATAGACTGTGACCAGCCACCCTGTTGATGAATCTCATTTTGGCTCCTAAAAATCCATTGACCCTAAATTGGTTTAGTGGACTCATTACATTGTTCAATGTAAAAGCAGGAAAGCAACAAATGTTGAGATTACAGAGAGAGGCAGAGAGAGACCATGAAAGAAATGAAGACACCATATGGGCTGTGAAACATCTGTTGCCCCAGGGGGTGGCAGGGACCGATGGAGCTCCATTACTCCCGTGGATAATACATTATTATGATTGAATAAATAAATAAACCATTAAGTCACTCAAAATTATCTCAAGTCCTGAAAGGTTTCCGAGATTCCATTGTCATCTGTCTCATTATGATATTGTAGTACTGTATTCAGTAGAGTGGACTATCTTATGCAGTGAGATATTGACACTGGTGTCATACTCACACTCAGCTTTTGGCTTTTTGCCTATGACTGCTGAACACTACTGTAATATGAAATGGTATAGCACTCCTTCTTATGCATTATTGCTTAATCGTACAATATTTAGCATTAAACAGTCAAAGGAATAGTCTAACTGTGCCAGTGAAAAAGAGTAGATGTTATAGTTTAATCAGTTATAATTGTTCGGGCCTGATGCACAAACTGACAAGAGTAACAGTTGAAAGAGTGGCAAATTTTAACCTCTGGGCTTATTGTACACATTGAACACACATAATGCTTATAAGGACAGAGTAAAGATGGTGCAATAAACATGACTTTGTCCTGAGGCAAAACAGCTGCAACAGACATTATCTCATTATTATGACACTATGATGTATAGCAGCCTACATTTTCTTTGCTTGTATTCAAAACATGTCTGCATCGAACACATTATCTGTTTCATATCTTTGTTTTTGCTGCTGGAATTCTTAATTTCTTAATTTGGATTAGTAACATGTAGAACTTCCCTTTGAAACCCAACTATTAAAATCAAACCACAAGAAGTCAACATGTTTTATTTGTTGTTGACATTATGACATCTTCCCATAAGCCGGCATTAGACTCCTAATGAAACTGACAATCAGTATTTGATAAAACAAACTATTCATATTTAGTTCATTGCCATTCAATGTCGTGTACTGCCTTATCTCTGTAAATTACAACTGAATGTACATATATAACACATTTCAAACCTGAATAAGCAATGCAAAAATTTAAATAATTTGAATTAAACAGGCCGCTAGCAGATGTCTATGTGAGACTGAAATGAATAAGATAGAATAGACTGGATGCTTCATAAAATATACCTACTGTTATTATGTGACCCTGACATGTGCTTATATAATAAACCACTCAAAGAACTGATCAATAATTTTATGGGTTTTACACAATTATTCAAAAACAATACAATTAGTCGGAGTACTTTTGTCAGAATCACGAGTACAACTTACTAACAGCAGTGTACAACATGTGGTTTTGAATACACAAAAGGATCTTGTTGTCCAGGGTATTCTCTGTAGGGGTGCCATCAGCTCTGAAACAAAGCCTAGGGGAAAAACACAGGGAGATTGTTAGAATTCCAAGGACTGTGTGAAAATAGCAAATCATTAATCTATTTATCCAGTATCCTGTCTCACAATTAAATATACAGTCTGCCAATCCTCACAGGTTTTCAGCCACTGTCATTGTGTGGCCAATATTTGCTTGTCAGACTGTCTGTGCTTAGGTGCCAACTCTCCAGTTGGAGACACACCAAAGTATTATTGGGCAGATTTACTCCAGATTTGTCCACCAAAAACACTGAGGGGAAAATCCCAACTGAAGGCTTTGTTGGATCAGCTGTAATCACTGATTGTGTTTGTACTTGAAAATTATATATTTAAGAAAAAGATAAATGCAGTAGCACCAAAGTAAATGATTAGCCAGCGTTTCCATGGCAACACCAATGCTGTGTCCCAAATACATACTACATGCTGGCTTTGAGTGTTTATTTTAAAAAACCGACAACATTTAGTATACTGTACTGTAATGCTTAATGATGTTTGAGAGCACTGTTATTGGACACTATTGTCCCATAATGCAATGCACAAAGAAAGTAGTTGCTGGAAAAAATGACAACAAATTGTTGAGACAACGATGGCGTATTAGGGCCATTTAGGGTAAAAAAAAATTGTAAATTACAGAGTCGGGCAGGGTGGTAATATTACGAGAAAAAAACTCTGAATTTCCGAGATTAAAGTCGTAAATTTTATGAGAAAAAAAATCAGCTATTCTCTGTGATTATAAAGTCACAAACCTTTGAGACAAAATTTTTATTTTTATTTTAGCTGGACTGAGACTGAGCTCAGTTTCCATGGAAACGTAGCCATCGAGGCTTTCGTCATACGGAAGTAGGTCCAACCTTGAAAAGTGAAGCGATGTGGTTCCTTGACAAAAAAAACACTATTTTTCAAAAAAATAAATTGTAAATGTGTGAGTTTTTTCCCCATAAATGTGTCATTTCAATCTTTAATTTCTTCTGGGAATATTACCCCACTCCCAGCTCTGTCATTTTTCTTTTTTACCTGCAATGGCCCTAAAATGCCGTCGTATGAGAGAGCCCCCAGAAACATTTCTTTTGGTTCAGTTGGCTAATATCAGATCAGAATGATGGCTCGCCTCCTGTTATATTATTGCTACAGAAAGTGGATGATAAAGGGCTTTAGGCTGACAAGGGACTGTCACTTCTGCATTAACACATAATGATGGGCAGCAGTCTCTCATCAATACAAATGAGCTCACCTTGCCTCTAACTATCCAAGTACAGTGTATTGCGTCCTATCCTATACCATCAACACTAATACAAACATCTCTTTGAGTCCTTTTGAAATGTCTAAAGTTAAACATACTAAAGTTAAAAACATTCAGCACATTTAAATTGAAAGAAAAGCTTTTCTTTCAATTTAAATGTGCTGAATGTTTTTAGCCTGTGCTGTTGTTTCTTTCTCCTTTTGTAAGCTACTTTCTGTTTCATACCCTTGTATGTTTTCTTTCCTACTCCCTTGACCATCCACCTACATTGAGTTAAATAATGTGTTGCTATTGTTGTATTTCCCAACTTGCACATTTTCTGTGTCAATTAAGTATTGAGAAAAACAGAATGAAGTACATACCTACTGTATTCAGTGTAAATGCCTTTTCAATAAACCACATCAACCACCCTATCATTTGTGTAAAGATGGACTACATAACCACTTTTTAATAGAATATATAACAAATTACAGAGCTGGGCAGGGTGGTTATATTACAAGAAAAAAACTCTGAATATATAGCATGCAACTCAAGAGGAGGTATAGCCATCATCATGCGTTTAGTGTTGCCCTCCCTTCCTTACCTATTCAGCTAACATCTATTGATGTGTAGTGGGTCTTGCTGTTGAAATATGTGTAATGCACAAGCAGATGCATTTAAAATTTCATTGAGCCTAATCCAAACCACAAAGTAGTGAATGAGACCACTGCAAGCACCACAAAATGGAGACACCTAAATGTCCTTAAAAACTGAATTCCTCTCAGCCGACTGCAGCAAATAACTACATTATATTGAATTACAAAAGCTCTCATTTTCTGTTTGTATGATCAGCTGAAAAGGCTGCCATTAGCATTATCACTTTGTAGTCTTAGGTTCCCAGAGGAATTATCATTGGATGAGGTATCAAAAGCTTCCGTTCCTCCCACCCCCAATGACTCCACATTCATCAATAGAGGAAATTAAATTAAGGCCATGACAACTTGATAATAAGGATTTGGTTGGAGAGTAAAGAATATTTTGGGGTTGTAATGAGCTCCCATTATTTATAAAGCATAATAATAGAGGGAGGTGTATTATGGAAAAAATACTGCCCTCTTCATTTTGAAAATAAATAATTGTTAAAACTATTGTTGTCTGTTGCGAGACCAATTTATGGGCAAAACGTTAGCGTTCTATGACTTGTTTATAAGGCATTTGTTTTGATATATGTGGGTTAGCTGATTTTGAAGCACTGTCTGAATAAGGCACGCCACCATGTTTAATCAGGCTTTTGTTCAAAAACATTGTCCTCCTCTTTGGGTCCAACTTGTGACAGTAAAACAACATTGCTAATTATTGTTGCAAAGTTTCAAAAGATTTCAACATGTATTTATTTGTTTCTTCCCAAGATATCCGAGAGTTTTTGCTTCATCTTGTTGAAGGCATCCCATGCATATGTATGGTTTGAAGTTGTTTGGCTTTTTCAATATGTTTATTTTAAAATCTTTTTTTAGCTTTACTCATAATTTTGTGTTATTCCAAAGTAGATTGTCTTGATGTTGGAAATTATAATGAGATTTATGTTTCTAGGACACCATCGGAAATGAGGCTTTAGTCTCAGTAGGATATTTCAAGCACTCATCTGCTGTTTTCTTTTTTTTTTTTTTAAATTTGAATCGAATAACAAAGCAGAAGATGATAGACAGGACGAAAAGAAACAAAGGAGATTGGAGGCTTCATTTGAGGGCTGAACAACCAAACACTGAATAAAACTAAACAAAAACCTGACGAAAGTAGCCTCACAACAAGGGATGAAATGCAAAGCATGCTAGCAGTTCACTGGAGATGAATCAAAAGTAAGAAGTCTATTACTATAAGAATTATTTAATTAGTGAGATATTGATAAGAAAATGTGGGTTATTTAAAATGCGTCTATACTGTGTTATTACGTGTGTTTTGTGTCCTGGAGGTCAATTTTCAGCATATTGGCAAATTTTAGGTGGTTTTGTTTTAATGTAGGGCTGTAACAGTTTGCATAAATCATGCTCAATGATATGAAATAATGACAACTTAAGCTTTTAGTAAGAACGAATCAAATAATCTTTAAGAGTTGTGGTCTATTATACCAGAAAGTAATGTAATGCCAGACTAGTAGAGCAGACTACATGATATTTTCGTCTTGTGACATGGTCACTTTGGCAATAATAGAGTCATAAGTTCTTGAAGTGACTTGGCTGAGAGACATAGCAGATACGTCCCTGCATGAGGGACATAGGTGCTCATTGTTCACCTGACAGCACCAACACATTATTCCTCCTTCACTTCGCCATATTACAGTTGTGGGGGATTGTTGGCTCTGTGCTCTTCACAACGTTGAGTGATGTGAGTAGTGCGTAGTTGTCTTTCACAATGGCACACTACATGGGATAAACCATCGCTCATTTTTGTTCCTAAAGCCCCATGTCTGTTGGGTCTAGCCATTGTCGTGAAGTCTGATTACGCAGCTTACTAGACACAGTTTGGAACAGTCCCTTCAAGCAAAAAGAAAGAACTTCCTAAAAGAAGAACACTTGAAAAGACTGTGACATGAGTAACACAGGATAAACACTCATGACGCCACCACAGTAATGTGTGAGGAGGAGCAGCTGACTATGCCTGTTATTGCCCCACTCAAGGCTGAACTCCCAAAACATCTTGAGTCTAACGAAGACGACTCTGACGTTCTGAAAGAAATAGAGCGTGTGATGTTAGAGGACCTCTCTGACAGACGCTCTGATCAAGACGCTCTTCACACAGGTAAGCCAAGGTGATACATTTTTACCATGAATTAATTCTTTCATGCCATGCAGATCATACCTCGTGTTTGGGAGTGGGTGTGGGCACATATGCTCTAATATCCTTTTCTCTCTTTAATCAACATCAACATTGGACCCACACATCAAAGGAGCTGCCTCTCCTTGAAGTTGAGTACGCTTGACTAGCCGCTGAGGTGAATGACAACCAGGTAAGCCAACAACAACATCAACAACAGGAAATTGACCACAGTTAAGCTGCTTTTGAAATGGCTCATTAGGCTCTGTCACAGTCTACTGGAGGAGCATGACTGTGTATTTGCTAGACCTGATTTCATAAACCTGAAGTTGTGAGAGAGAGAATATCTCACTTAGGACCACCCCCATTACCTCACCAACCGGCCTGCTCTCACTCACACACACTCCTTCCTGCCAGAATCGAGGTGTAAATTGGTACTGTGACCGTTACTATTACTGCTACTGTCACTACTGATATTACTACTGAAATATAAGATCAACACTGTTTGACCTGACATCCTTCAACACATATTAAAAACTTTTCTTATTGTATCCTTTAGATTTTCAGTATAAAAGATATTCAGATCTTTATTCATGATGCATTGATAGTCTTCAGCGCTCGGTAAGATCAGAATCAGAAATGCTTTATTGATCCCCGGGGGGAAATTGTACAGTACCGGTGCTCCCATTCAAGAGTAGAAAGCAGCATAAATTTAGAAATAAAAGTATGTACAAAATATAAAAATAAGAAATAGAAAATAAAACATATACACATTTACAGTATTGAAGTGAACAATGAGGTAAAAAATATATACAATAACAATGTATATGTATGTATGTATTGCACTGAAGTGTATGACTATATATGTATTGCACTTAAACATTTAAGAATAAATAGTGAGGTAGTATATGAACAGGTGAAGTAGATACAGATTTCCAGTCTCTTCCTGAGTGTCTGACACTCAGAGGGAGGAGTTGAACAGTTTGATGGCCGCAGGCAGGAATGATTTCCTGTGTCGCTCTGTTGTACATTTGGGAGGAATGAGTCTCCCACTGAAGGTGCTCTTGTGTCCGACCAGTACGTCATGGAGAGGATGTGAAACATTGTCCAAGATGCCCCGCAGCTTAGACAGCATCCTTCTCTCTGACACCACCGTCAGAGAGTCCAGCTCCACCCCCACAACGTCACTGGCCTTGCGGATCAGTTTGTTTAGTCTGTTGGAGTCCGCCACCCTCAGCCTGCTGCCCCAGCATGCAACAGCATAGAGGATAGCACTGGCCACCACAGACTCATAAAACATCCTCAGCACAGTTCGGCAGATGTTGAAGGACCTCAGCTGCCTCAGAAAATAGAGACGGCTCTGGCCCTTCTTGTAGCGGGCATTAGCGTTCTTTACCCATTCCAGTTTATTGTCTATGTGAACTCCCAGGTACTTGTAATCCTCTACAATGTCCACACTGACCCCCTGGATGGAAACAGGGGTCATCGGTGCCTTGGTCCTCCTCAGATCAACAGTCAGTTCCTTTGTCTTTGTCACGTTGAGCTGCAGGTGGTTCTGCTCGCACCATGTGACAAAATTGTCCACAGCAGCCCTGTACTCCTCCTCATCACCTTTGCTGATACATCCAACTATTGCTGAGTCGTCAGAAAACTTCTGAAGATGGCAGGTCTCAGTGCAGTAGCTGAAGTCTGTGGTGTAGATGGTGAAGAGGAAGGGAGAGAGGACAGTCCCCTGCGGGGCCCTGGTGTTGCTGACCACTCTGTCTGACACACAGTGTTGTAAGCGCACATACTGTGGTCTGCCAGTCAGGTAGTTGACAATCCAGGACACGAGGGGGGCATCCACCTGCATCTCCGTCAGATTCTCACCCAGTAGAGCCAGACGGATGGTGTTGAACGCACTGGAGAAGTCAAAAAACATGACTCTCACATGGCTCGCCGGCTTATCCAGGTGGGCGTAGACGCGGTTGAGCAGGTAGATGATGGCATCCTCCACTCCAAGTCGAGGCTGGTAGGCGAACTGAAGGGGGTCCAAGTGTGGCTTGACCAAGGGCCGGAGCTGCTCTAGGACGAGTCTCTCCAGGGTCTTCATGATGTGGGAGGTCAGTGCCACGGGTCTGTAGTCCTTGGAGCCACTGGGTCGCGGAGTCTTTGGCACAGGAACGAGGCAGGACGTCTTCCACAGCACGGGGACCCTCTGAAGACTCAGGCTCATGTTGAAGACGTGGTGAAGTACTCCACATAGCTGGGGGGCACAGGCTTTAAGCACCCTGGGGCTGACACCATCAGGGCCTGCAGCCTTGCTGGAGTGGAGTCTCATCAGCTGTCTCCTACCATGGTCAGCAGTGAAGCACACTGTAGAGATGACCGGTGGGGGAGGGGTGGTGTCGTCAGGTTGAAGAGTGTGTCAGCCTGGTGACTGGGGAACGAGGTGTGAGGAAAGCTCTCACAGGGGGTGGGGGGCTGTGAGAAGCAGGAGGGGGAGGGGGGAGTGGAATAGGTGAAGGTTGGAGGCAGACAGCAGAAGAGTCATGGGGGCGTTGAGCATGGCCCACAGAGTCAAATCTGTTGAAAAACAGATTCAGTTCGTTGGCCCGGTCCACACTGCCTTCAGCTCCTCTGTTGTTGGTCGGCCTGTAACTCCTGATAGTCCTCATTCCACTCCAGACCTCTCTGGTGTTGTTCTGCTGGAATTTCCGCTCCAGCTTCCTCCTGTACTTCTCCTTAGCCTCCCTGATCTTTACCTTCAGTTCCCCCTGGATCGTTCTCACCTCATCTCTGTTGCCAGCTCTGAAGGCCCTCTTCTTTTTGTTCAGTATGGCCTTGATGTCCTTGGTCACCCATGGCTTGTTGTTAGAATAACAATGGACAGTCCTTGCTGGGACAGTGGAGTCCACACAGAAGTTGATGTAGTCTGTGATGCACTCTGTGGGCCCATCAATGTCCTCTCCATGCGGCTCACACCTCAAAACATCCCTGAAGTGTCTCATAAGCCTCCTCTGACTAGAGGCACATAACAGGGGTTGAGGTGCACTAGGTTGTGGTCTGACCTACCCAGAGGGGGGAGGGGAGAGGAGCTGTATGCATCCTTAACGTTAGCATACAGCAAGTCCAGGGTCCTCTCCTCTCTAGTGGGACAGCTCACATACTGTGTGAAGGTGGGAAGTGTCCTAGCCATGGTGACGTGGTTGAAGTCACCCGAAATAGCAATGAGTGCATTCGGGTGTTGAGTCTGTAAACGGGCTATGGCGGAGTGAATGACGTCACACGCCGACTTCGGGTTGGCAGAGGGGGGGGTGTAAACAGTCACAACAATGGCATGTGAGAATTCCCTGGGCAAATAATACGGCCTTAGTCCAACAGCCAACAGTCTGTCAGTAACAGACACGATCCTTGATGGTGATGTGGGAAGGATTGCACCACCGGTTGTTAACGAGAACGGCAAGCCCCCCTCCTTTGCGCTTACCGGTCCCGGTGCAATCCCTGTCGGCCCGGACGGTCTGAAAGCCGCCGATGGAGACGTTGTCGTCGGGAATGTCCTGGTGCAGCCATGTCTCCGTAAAGCACATTAAACCACACTCCCGGTACTCCCTCTGACTCCTGGCCAGCGCCGCCAGCTCGTCCATCTTGTTTGCCAGCGATCTCACGTTGCCCATGATGAGAGAGGGGAGACACGGCTTATATCTTCTTTAAGAGATGAGATTCATGTCAGAAATTTACTGCAGCATAATGCAGCATAATGTTCCTTACTGTACAGGTGTTTTTTTCTTATGTATTTTTGGTCAATTCGGGTCGAATGTGCTGAATTGAATCAAGAGTTACAAAGAAAAAGAAGTCGCTCTCTTGAATTGTGAAAGTCTCAATTGACTGAATTTCTGTTAAGCCAACGATTCACATCCCACCTTGATGTAAATCGGCAAACAAAAGCCAATCTTCTTTTGAGTTATCCTTCTTCCTTTTAAGGTACTGTGCATTTAAACAAGAGGTCGTCATCCTTGCCCTGTAGTTCATTTTGAAATGTATTTAAATTTTGGAATAAGTAACTCAAAAAGCAAACCTTGAACATACTTACTTACTAAATCAATAGTGACAGAAACACGTGAGTTAAACATTATGGTTAGCTGACACAAAAGTTGATGCTTGAAACGAAAGGTAGACCAGTGTGCTTTAAAATCGCCACAATAGTTTTTGTGGCAATTTTCCACAATAATTAAGCCATGACATTTCTACAGTCTACTAAATAGTTTCTCGTTAAAACTGCCAATTTCATCTTTAGTCAACTTTTTTTATACATGTACATAGTAGGAGAAACCTTCACAAATTGCGACTGATGAATCATTAGCTGATGTAAAATAGTGTCAAGTGTCATGGGATTGAAAGTAGCCAAGTGAAGGGGAAGTGAAAGCCTTTAGTTTAGTTGGTCAATATCAAGTATGAGAGCACACACAGGGGACTATACAAACATTAAATGATCTATTATTAACCTTCACATGCCATTACTGAATTGAATATCAAAAGTACCAAAGCAAATCCTAAAACTTTCAAAACAGTTGATTCTTTTCTCATCTCACACTGTTGCAAAATGAACATCTTCCCTTCAAGGTGTTTGGCCATGTGTTTGAGTTAAGATGCCTCAGGGTAACTATTAGTCCTGAGGCTTAGAGGAATTGGTATTATATAGCAGATGTGAACGAAACATATATCCAACACTGATTATTATTAAAGTGAAAAGGCAAGGAACATATGAAGTCACTAAAATGAACAGAAAGTGTTTGAAGTCCAACACCTTGCCAAGACCCTTAAATATTTCACCTTTGGGAAAAAATACATTTAAACTGCATAACATACTCTGAAAAAGTAGTTCCTCGGTTTGAAATGAGCTTTCACTGAGGCACTTAAAGATGGACGTTGTTTGCTTGAAATTGTAACTTACAGTTGTGTCTGTTTACTTTTAAATGCCTGTCTGTCTTGTTCAAGCGTAACATAAAAAAGACAGCATATTTCGACAGCAGGATCAAACTACAGAAGAGCAGAGAAAAGCCATCTGCACCAAGCTTCGCCTTGAGTCAAACATCTTGAGTAGAAATGGGAAAGGTGCTCCACTTGTGGTGCCTGCGGAGTTTCAGCAGGAGGTTGTGTCCCATCTACCCTCTTCTTACAATAACTCGGTCCCATTTAGCCCTTTGAGTGATCACAGCCTTAATGGATTGACTGAGTGTTGGAGTGACGTCGTAGAGAAACGCTGGACATAAATGTACCCGCTTGCCCTGCAAAACATTCATCGCATTTCTGCTGTGAGGTAATCAATAATTGTCTCCATACTTTTACATTTACACAGCTGAAAATGTCGAATAATTATAGGCATTCAAAGTCTTTTAGTACTGTGGGCTAACAGCTATGTTTGCATAATGAAGCATAGCATTAAGAAGTCCTTTTGCTCTTCTTGTAATTAGGACAAATATTCTTTCTGTTGTAAAGGGCTGGTTATTGCTGGAGATATATTCCAGGCTCATTGTCTTGTCTGTTTAATGTCATATTTTTAAGAAACATGACTTTAAAAATGAACAGTCTCAATGTACGGAAAGAAATGTTGTACTGCCTCTAATTCTAATGCTGGTCAATAAAAAATGCAGAGTGATGCTTGTGAATGCATAGAGGAGGAGTTGCCAATAAAAAAACAAGTTTAGATTCAAAAGTTCCTGAAGAATCCCACTCTGTCGATCCGCTGCCCCTAAAAGCAAATGTTACTGCTCTGCCTGACGAATTATTAATCGTTTCCCGCTCAAATATTTTCTCATTCTCTCCCCTGCATGGGCCAGTGTTTCATTTCTATGGCAAGCACGAGCTGCCATTTGCAGACTATAAGAGCAAATGTTAATTTGCCCCATGCGCATTTCTTTGCCGCAGGAGCCATAGGGCTGGGAGCTAACGTAGTGGTCAAGAGAGGGGGGGGGGGCTGACTTGGGTATTTACATAAGGTAATGTGATTGAGTTGTTCCCATAGATTTATCCTTTCCCTCAAAAACCCTTGGGTGAAGTGAGGAATAAGAGATGTGTGTGTGTGTGTGTGTGTGTGTGTGTGTGTGTGTGTGTGGGCAGACTTATGAGAGGCACAGTTCTAGCCAATTGTCACAACTGTTGCCTCAGATTCTTCAGTGGCTCCCGCTGAGAAAGGTGACACATCCTGTAGACGTCATCTACTCCAGATTATATGTTAGTCTGTCAGGATCATCATCTTCTAGTCTACAGATGGTGTGTGTGCAACTACAGAAAGCTTTTAACATTTGAGACTTGCTTCTGATTAAGGTCTACAGAAATGAACCTACCATTATGTTAATTTACCATTTTGGATTTGACTCTCCTCCTCAAAGGAGGATGGTCATCACACTTAAACATCTGGTATATTTTTATTATTGTATTGAACATGACCCACTATTTACTCTTTATGTTGTTTCAGGTTTTGTTGTGATTATGCTTTTGCAGAGCTTCACACAAAAACTCAGATGCATAGTGAGGCGGTGTTCATTTCGCCAACAAAAACTATGACAAGAGAAATGAAAATGAAACTGAGTAAAAAGTAACCTTTGAAACGAGAACTATGACAAAATCGGAAATATTTTTCAGCAATGAATAAAAACTAAACGATAATGTGAAAGATGGACAAATGTACAAATTAACTAATTGTTGTTTTAATGCAAAGTCTAATGTTAAGAAGTAATGTTATGTCTCTGTCAGTAATGACGTTACCACCGGTCCTTGGAAGAAACAGATTTATGGACTAAATTCATCTTCAATCCACTGAGAAGCGGCTACTAAACAGCTGGAACAAACTATGAAAACATGTAGGCCATCACGCTGAAAGAAAAGTAAGCTAATGTAACTTTATCAAGTGCTGTGGATTTGGATGTAACATTAACGTTACTTGCAGTCGTCTTTTTTTTATGTTGCTATTGGAAGGAATGAGTTCCAGGATTGATGTCGGCAGTTAACCATCTAAAGCTTCCTGTAGATGTTAGCTAATCAAATATCATTACGTCTGTTGTTTTAGCATCTACTCTCAAGCTAGACCAAGACATCTAAAAATATAAAGGTTTCAGGCTAACAAACATGTAATTTTGTTCAGGTAGTGATGAGCATGAGATAATTTTGCTTTACAGACAAAACGAGCATAGCACCACAGTAGCACATTAGAAATGGACATTTCCAAAGGTCAATGTGATTGATTTTAAACATGGGCCGCAATCTTTTTTTCCCACAAACTGAATGGTTGTCTCATCCAAAGTTAAATGGTTTTACACAGCAGAGAAGGAAAAGGGAAGGAAGGAGGAAAAGCAGGTCAGTTGTTGACATGGACGAATGGGGATACAGCAGAGCAGCATACACCGTAGTGACCCAGATAGGACCCAGTCCAAAGCTAGAACATGCACATGAATATTATATTATATTATATTATATTATATTACACAAGTGACTGTATTTACATTTGCAGTTCAAGATAAGCGAAAAATATAACCAAAAGTGTATCAGTGCATCTTTATGGATATATACAATGTGTGTGCAAGTGTGTTGCTGTACACTTGCTTTAAAACTTCTGCTTTTACTATACGTGTGTATATTGTAAAGTAATTCAACAAGGAGACAGTGAGAAGGACAAAATGCTCACAGGTGAAAATGTGTTGTTCTGAATGATTTCTTAAGTGTGTAGGAGATAAAAAAACGACCTCTACACTGTGAAGTATTGCCCTAATGTTTCAGCCACATGGTGGTGCTGGTGGACTGCTGACCATAGGCCATCAACAGTTTATCGGTCGCACACACTGCCTCCTTTTAAACCCACACCATCTCATTCTCGCTACCTCTCGCTCTGACTTATCACATCCTTCACTCTCTCCCTCCTCCTCTCCTTCCTTAACATAATGTGAGATGAGGTGAGCTGTTATGGCAAATTAAGTAAAATTAAGACAAGAGAACAGCTCTACTCACCTATGTCGCGCATGATTTTTATTGCACAGCCACTGATGGAGCGCTGCCTGGGCTGTCCTTGGAGATTGGTGTTGATGACAGACTGCAGACCATGAAAGGAGTGGGAGTGTTGCATCCAGTGGAGGTGGAGGTGCCTGCACAACACATTATCATTCACCCTCTATGGTTTGTTTTGTTCTCTTTCCCTTTTCACACTTTGTCGGCTATTTTTTCCTCTCTCCTTTTTTCATATCCTTTCTTTGGTTGTGTGCACCCCCCCCCCCTTCTCCGCCTTTGTCCTTCCTGTTTCCTCTCTCTCTCCACTCTTCTGTGTAGGTCTCGTCATTTGTTGAAATCTTGAAGTCTTTTCCATCTCCCCCTCTTCCACAATTCTGCTGTTATCTGTCCCGCCACCTTTTTACCAACATCTACCATTTCCTCATTCTGCCAACCTCTCCCCATGGCACCTGTCTAATTCTCCTTGTACCCACTCTGTGGTGCCACTCATAGCTTGCTCCTTCACCCTCCCCTTCTTCCTTTCCTGGCGCTCTCTGCCCTGGCAGTCTGACAATTGTTGGAGCTGCTAAGCAGTTATCACCAGCTCACAGAGGTGTGCGCGAGTGTGTGTGTGCATGTGCGTATGTATGTTTGGTAATAAAAGAAAGAGAATGCGTATACGTGAGCATACGTGTGTCACTGTGTGCATTTTGCTATTTATATTGAGGCGTACAGCTCTTGTGTTCAGTAAAACAATACAAACAATGTGTCAGACAGGTTTCTATTATATGGGAGCTTTGTATGACTCTTCTACTATAGTGTCATTTTTTTGCAACAATAAGGGGTAAAATGATACTGAAAGGCTGCAACTCCTCTCCTACCCCTGCCAAACATCCCTGGTGTCTAGCTGCTCTGGATCCATATAAAAGGTACTAATTTCTTTGTCTTCAAGGATTTTTTTTCTAGTTTTGGTCCCATCTGTCACTGGGAGGAGGTTGAAAGAAAGGAGGAATAAACCCAGCTGGAATCCTTTGTTTATTGAAGGTAGATCACATTGTAGTAAGACCAGGACAATGCTTCTCTGGCCTTATGGGCACTGAGAGATGAGGGACACAGGCCAGGCCTGGGACCTCAGGAGCCAGGTATGCCAAACAATCATCCTGGAGGAAAGTGATTCAAGAGGGTTTGATTTGTTCTCCTTGATACAGTGAAATCATATTTTGAAGCTGTAAAAATGTAGCACCCTGCGTTGTTTATTCAGCTGTAAATTAGACACATTTCCAATGGTAAATGGTAAAGGATCTCACTTATATAGTGCTTTTCAGCCTTCACTTCACTTCGCTTTACAAGTCTCATTCACCCATTCACTCACACATTCACACACCGATGGCAACCGAGCTGCCATGCAAGGCGCTGGTCTCCATCGGGAGCAACTTAGGGTTCAGTGTCTTGCTCAAGGACACTTCGACATGACGGGGGCAGCCGGGGATCGAACCCCCAACCCGCTCGCCACCATGCCGCCCGGTATGTCCATGTATTTAGCTTTAGCTATAGCTTTTCATAAACTCCTTTGTTGGTCATTTCTTTGCTAAGTCAGTTCCCATACAAGTAGTAAAGGCAAAGATAAATTAGACTTTTTACAAACCATCCTCTGTGTTGCATTCTAAAAGGAGGGTGAGTGTATTCAATCAAAAATTCTGATGAAAAGGTTGCTTCGTTCACTCTAACATCCTTGAAAAAACGTCTAATGCAGAGTTTTCTTTTCTCCCTACAGGAGGGCATGCATGAAAAACATTAGATCTGTTACTCATATGCCGACTGCCCCCCTGCAGTGATTGTGTGAATTCGACATGATAAGTTGGGCTTTTAAATCGCTGGGATCAGGACCTAATTCGCAATTTTTTGTGTGAGTCAGTTATGAGAGCAGTTCCAGGTTTTGGTTAGACATACACAGCAGGGACCTGAAATTATTTGGATGAGTTCATTCTTTTCAGCGTGTCCTTTAAAAACTGTGAGACTAGCTTTAGTAACATGCAATATAAAACTCATTAAAAATTCATTTCATGGGGTGAGTTGCAGATTCTGTAGCAGTGACAATTTACCCTCCACCTTTAAAAAGAAATAAGTCTAAAGTTACGGCTATTTAGATTTTATTGTACCGTAAATGTAGGTGTGGATATAGCTCAGATACAAGACTTACGGTAGAAAAAAATGAAATACAGTATGGTTTGATATTAAAAAAGTACATACGCACAAGTAAGGCTCAGATAAATGAGACCAACTAGTAGCAAGATGAGGCCAATTAACATTGCACTCACAAGTCTAGAAGTGATTAATAAACTTTTAATTAGTAAAAACAAATGAATAAATAAATAAGTATAATAATAGTTGATCTGACTATTCCATTCCACCATTATGGTTTGACCTCATATGTCTTGTTCATGGCGCCCACTTATGCCATTGCACTGGCTGCTCAACTGTGCTTACACTGATTTCTTTGATGGTTTTATGATAATAGAATTTTCTTTATTTGTATGTGTATAATGATGGTAGAGCATAAATAAAATTTGTTTGGCATTACGTTATGCAAGTTTTTCACTTTTCTACCATGCTGTTTCAGGTCCTTTCTAACTATAAGCCAGCATCCAAGTGGCTTAAAAATGCCTAGAGGGGGATGGCTGGAATGTTACTGTCTTTTTACAGCTAAAGAACAAGTGCATATGGCTGTGGCAGAGGGGAAGCTCCTTGCATTGGAAAAACAAAATGAGCACTAAAATGTCTTGGGAATAAATGGAAAAGAGAACAGCATTAGGTAGGTGTGTCTTATCCCCCCTTCTATGCATATCTTACAAATTATCAATGTTTTTATTTTCCATTTTGCCACATATTGGTTGGAGGGCCCAAGAGACCTATTAAGGAACCAAGGGAAGAAAAACACCAGATTTCAACTGATTCCCTGGAGGGTAGAGTCTTACAATGTTAAGAACACTTGCTGGAAAGAGTCCATAGCAGTACAAAAGTTTTAGTGGAAGGTTTTTTTTTTCTATAGTATTGATCCACTTAGCATATACTCTCCCTGGTGTCTACAGCAATAGTGCAAATTAGACAGGACTAAAGCAGCACGTGCACCAGTGTGATTTAAAGTGCAACAAAAAAACAAAGTTAGAACGCTCAAGAGATGCTCCTTTAGCTCAAACTATAAATGTATTGATTGAACAGTTTAAAAATCATTAACGTTTCAGCGCAGGAAGGCCTTCATCAGAATGTGAAAGACTGCAAATTAGCCAAGAATAAATTAGCCACTAATATATTAGGGAAAGCTATTGTCATAGTGTTGCAGCTGTGCTGAAATGAAACGATGAACCAGAGACTGTCCTTTTTTCCCTTCAGGATTCTGTCACTCAAGAAATCACTACGCCTCACTATCTTTTGAATTGTTAAAGGACCTACACACTCATTGTCCACCCACACAGGTGTTTTCACTTATTTTTATATTATACCTTTTTTCTGGACTTGGATGAGACTGCTTGATTGAGATTTCCCGCACATCCTGTTAGCGTTGTTTAAAACGTATGCCTTTATAATTTCCTATAATGAAGGTAAAAAAAGAAAAGAAAAAGAAAGAGACTTAGCAGATGATACACAAAGATTGAACTGGAAAAACGTTTAAGTTAGTTTTCTACATGGAGAAAGCCTGGGGATGAAAAAATGCCCTTTACCAGAATACAACGTAGGTAATTCCCTTTTGTGCTTCTTTTTGGTTTATGCAAATGAAAACTTTTTATTGTAATGTCCTTGAAATCGTGTACATAGACATGTTAGACATGTCAATGTTTTGGCTTTGAATATGTGTGACCAGAAGATGCCTTGTATTTTTGATGTTTGACCCACAGTGGCTTGTAATTCTAGTTTTGATGTTTGGCATGGCACTAAAATAAAAATAGTAAACTTATTAGTGCATAAAGTTTGGTGACCTCTAATAACCCCTGCAAAACTCCACGCAAATTCAACCTGAGCAGAGGTCTAATGAGCCAGAATAACTGAAAACACCCGTGGGGTGTGTGAAGATCCACATGGTTGTATGACTTATGACCCATTTACTCCATAAAAAGTGGTGGGGAGACTGCATTGTGTGACCTGAAGTTACTACTTGCATTGATAAGCCTGGATGATTATCCTAATCTTTTTTATTTTTAATAGCCAATTTTGACTAATGTGTATTGTTTTTCAAACAGTGCTTCCTAGCTAACCAGCAAAGCCTTGTGTGCAAGTACAACTACGTGACCATTTCAATAACAACATAAAATGTGAACAAATTTGCTTAGATTTACATGACAAACTGTAATATGGATTAAAAACTGCTATCAAAAAAACCCAGGCTAAAAGTGGATATCCAAAATTTTACGTTGCAAGGATACAGATGTTGAAACACAACACAATAGGGATGTTATGTTAGGAAATGTGTATTTTTCTGTCAGTGTCAGAGGTTGAAAGCAGATGACTGAATCCTTTGCAAGAGAGCATTTTGCCCATAGGATTAAGATTGGATGGCTGGGTTTAAACCTGTCAAAAGAGCAGACTTAAATCCCTCACTCACAAACACTTTATGGTTCTCACTTGAGGTGCTTGTGAGCAGTGGTGGAAGGAGATATTTCTCTTTCATGCCACTTACTTCAGAAGCCATTCAGCACATCAACTGGATTGTGGAGGATTTGTAGGGCACTGAGTAAAGAAGCTAAATTCGGGAGAAATTAGTTATCATTTTTTCTTTCACATTTGTGACAGTCCTATTACAATTCACTCTTAAAATTAGTTCCTTTGCATACTGTACAATTTTCAGCAAGTAAGTAATAGTAAATATCTAATCGCAATATTGTATTCTTCTCACAGAAAAACACATTTTAGTCTCATTATGATGCTCTGCTCTGTTGTTAAAGAAACATTTGGGTCAATTTGGTACCAAAGTGTCGCGAACAATTGGCTGTACATATTTCAAATAATGTCACAATGCATTATGGCAAAAACCTTTGTTATTAAAATGTGTATGCTGTATTAAAACCTTTGTGTCACAATGTCAGCCAATTTTTACTGTCATGTTTTCCTTGTCTGCTTTTTTCAGCTGCCATGTACTAACTCTCCTGCCGTTTCAGATCCTGCCACTGCCACCTTCCCACCAGAAACCCTTGTGTCCCCGCCATTCCTTGTCACCTGACCTCCACCACCAACCTGCACACCTGTTCCCACTTCCCCAATTAGCCCAGTAGCATATATACCGGCCCACTTCCATTCATTCCCTGCCAGATCGTACATTGTGTATTCTACCATAGCGTTCCTTCTCCTTCTGAGTTTTATGACCCCCTGCCATTCGGACTGCTGCTCTCTATCCTGATCCTGTTTTTTTTTACTGGCCTGGTTATGCTTTTGGGTTCAGACTTGTTTTTAGAGAGCCTTTACAGTACAATCTGGCCAGTATGGACGCAGCAGTCTGATTCTGTGCATAAACAACTGGCAGCACAGATAAACGCCATTCACCACCACGAGCAGCAGCTCACCTCCGATGGCCTGCAGGAGATCTCTGTCCGCCATGAGCATATCCTGGAATCCATCCGTAGGTGGATCCAGCTGCTGTCTGCCAAAGCCCAGCCTCCATTTCTGGCACCCCTGTCCAGCGTTCCTGCTTGCTCTTCTCCTGCCTCCGAGCCCCGATTCTCACCTCCTGAACGCTAATCTGGACACCTATCTGCACACCGAAAAGCCTTCCTCCTTTCCTTCTGAGTCATCTAGTGTAGCAGAGAGTCGGTGAGTTCACTATTAGGAGAGAAATGTTGTTAATGTCACACAAAATAGTACCATCTTTTTAAATAGTATTTTTCATATTGTGATCTGAATGAAGTAAAGGTATGGAAAGAGTTAGCAAGAGTATAAGAAGTCTGTTATGCTCTTCATGGAATCTCAACCCCTTTTTGTAAGTTTTTTTTGCTGCCAGCTGGGAGAGGCATTTGCTGACTTGCAACTTTTCCCTGCAATGTTCTAAAACGTCTCATATTTTGTCTCATTGTGAATATTTGGTCTGAACTTATATGAATTGGCCTTAATGTACTGCCTACTACATACTCAATCAGTATGTACTGCATACTGCCTACCAAATGAAGGATTAAGTATTGCATTACCAACAGACTGTTCACACCTAAGTATACTCAAGCAAGACTGCATCAATTGACTGTATTGATCACATGACCGGTCCCAGCTACCACTGAATGAAAATCGATAAATCACAAATGAAAATCAACGTAACCTGTTCCATTAAATTTAATACTGTGCAGTAAAATTTTAAAGCAAATTAAGATTATTGAATACAAAGGTCAAGGTCACTGTGACCTCTGTCACATCTGTCCCATTCTCATGAATGCAATTCTCAAACGCCTGGAATGAATTTCTTCAAATTTGGCACAAATGTCAAATTAGACTCAAGGATGAACTGAATAGAATTTGGTGGTCAAAGGTGTGGTCACTGACATCACAAAACATGTTTTTGGCCATAAGAATTGATTACCATATTTCGCAGTTGGTTGGATAATGAATTTCTGACACTTTTGACTCGAAGGTCAAGGTCACTGACCTCCAAAATGACCTTGACAAACTTTCACACTAATGTTTAATGGGATACAATGATGAAGTGATATTTTGCTTACCTAAAAGGTCAAAGGTCACTTCACTGTGACATCATAATGTCACAAAACACTTTTTTGGCCATTACTCAACACCATAACTAAGGAACAGAAGTGGAGATTGTGACCATATTTCATCTTGCCCTCCACATCACCAGCATCTTCTTTGTGGACAAAAAGGACAAATCCCTCTGTCCCTCCATTGACTACTGGGATCTCAATGATATCCCTGTCAAAAATAAGTACCTTGCTTATCAGCTGGTACACATTAAGGAGGGAAGGTGAGTGGAAGACAGTCTAAGAGCCGGACTGTGACCCTTGCCTTCAACGCAGCAAGTGGCCACTATAAATATCTGGTCATGCCTTTTGGTCTGACCATTGCTCCACCAACCATTGAGTTTTCTAAGCCCTAATAAATGACGTGATCCAGGAAATGCTAAAAAAGTTTGTTTTTGTATATTTGGATGACATTCTGACCAAGCAGGAATATGTGCGGTGTGTCCTCCAAAAACAGCTGGAGAGCCAGCTGTTCGTCTAGGCTAAGAAGTATGAGTTCCATGTCTCCAAGGTGTCCTGGGGTTCATTGTCACTGCAGGCAGCATCCCGATGGACCCCACCAAGGTCTACAGAACTACAATTCTGTGGCAGCTGCCCTCAACTCCCAGAATATTCAATTTATGGGGTACCGGTCTGCTGAGGAGGCCTTCAGCAGAGTGTGGTTTTGGTATTGTTTCGTCAAAGCTGTGGCGGAGGTTGATGCATCTGATGCAGAAGTGGGCGCTATTCTCTCCCAGCGATCCTTCCAGGACCAGAAGCTTCACCCCTGCACGTTCCCACAACTACAAAAAAACCCAAAACATTTTTACTGAGCCTTTACACTTTGGTTCACTCAAAGCATCATTGAGCTCACAAATAATACTTAGTCAAATATAGAAAATAATTAACTTGAGCGCAAGACTGTGTGTGTGGCAGTGCTTTTTTGGATGTGTCTTAAGTGTGATGGTGAGCAACCAAGGGGGAAATTGGAGAGGGCAAACAACAAAAACTAGAAATCATTTTCTGAGGAGAAGTTATTTGAGTGGAATTACAATGTCTTGTTATTTTGCAAAATTATACTGTGTTTGCATAAAGAGCACAACCCTTGGGAATTGCCTTGTGTATCATGCAAATGTTACCCTGTATACTCTATCCACTAGTTGCTGGTTATAATTTGGAATATCTTCAATGCAATGAATACTGATTTATCAGTGATAGTAAACTTTTACATCTTACAGGTTGCTACAACCTGCCTGATTTGCCATAAAAAAAGGAGACCACACAGTAAAATTGTAACTGAATATGTTTTTATTAACTCATACAGAATAACAAAACAACTCAGAATGCATTATAGGATGTGCAAGTCTGAAACACCACCAGTTAAGTGTATTTCTAGATGAGCAAGAAGTATCCTGAAAGAGAGATCACAAATCTAGCATCCTATATGCACTTGGAGTTGTCCTCTAACTCTTCCCATAACCCCCTTTTGATGCCTATTTTCATACAGTAACACCAACACATACAAAATATTGAATATGTTTTTGCAGTTTTACAGTAATAGGGAACTGCTTAACCATAAGGTTAAGGCTGAATAATTCATTGTTTTGAAATCTACCCAGTTTGAATTGCAGTGCAATTTTCAAACTGCAAAAGATGTGATTCAAATAGCCTATAAAACACATCATTAACAATGTCTTACCATGCTCTAAGAGGTGAACTTATTCGACGACAGTTGCAGTTACAATTTTGAGCAAAGCATTGTTCAAGTTCTTCACCTTAAATCAGTTCATAAACATAGATGGTAATGATGGTGTGCACAGACCCTCTGCAGCCCATACAAACATCATCATTTTACTGTACACATTAATGGCAAATCTTCCTCAGGTAGCTCTGCTCCAGCTAAAATGTTTCTGGTGTCCATCTGAATCTTAAATGCTTCATCAAACCAGGTAGCTGCAATGGACTTACTATACATGCCCATTTATACTTTTATATGCCAGCTGACTGCTTCAATAAAATGTGATATAAATTCACAAACTGCAAGACATTTAATTGAAGAGAAAAATTAAAGAACGTTAGTGCATTGGGATAGAAAAAGTAATGGCAGCCTGCAGGGGAGATAGCTTTGAGAGGAAAGTACTCCAAAGAGAGGTTCTCTTGATATACAGACTCAATTGTGTGTCACCAGAAGGCCTCAATGAAGAATTCAATTAACTCTTTTCTTGTAGACCTGACGTTATGCATTTTGTTGCCCATTTTATTGATCAAATCGTATGAATCTCGTGATGAAAACCGTGTATTTTTCTAATATATGGACACATTGATCCATGTAGTCTTTGCATGAGGCATTTTTAATGGCAGGCATGACAGACTTGTCTTAGCAGGGAAATCACAGGAAATCACAGGTGTGATAACGCTCTTCATTTGAAGTGTCCCAGTAGGTGAGCACACCTGAATGGAATTTAACCATTACTAATTACACTTTTGCTTGCTATGACATGTCAGAATCTCTGCTGTGAAAAGGACCTATTGGCACATCTTTTCTTTTGAAATATGCTCTGCCTTATGATAGTTTTAATTAATCATTTCCAATTGAACCTACCTACCTGTTTAATCAGGGTTACACTTAAATCATTAAGCCTGCAAAATGAGGGAAGCTTTAGTCAGCTGTTTGTACTTGCAACTCTTCTGGATTCTAAATTAATGAATAACCAGCACACAAGAAATCCAAATGATCTGAAACCTTAACTTGTTATGTGGTTGAACCTGCATGTTGAGCCTGCTATTCAGACATGAAACAAATAAACTCTGCACCCTTATTTGGAAAGGATTATTTTTTATGGTGTGTCAGGTAATTTGATTTGTAGTTAATATAATGTGAATTGGCCATTTTGCATTTTTTATTTATTTTTATTTTTTATCTTCTACACATGATAATATTTTAACTCCAAATTACTAAGTGTGTTTAAACAAATTCGAGTGTCAATGCAGTTTTGATCAAATCCTGTTCAGGTTGACATATCAGAGGAGTTTGAGTGAATAAATTGAAAGTCAGATGTGTGATTTTTCCCAATAAATCATATTACAAAGTTAATATCTGTGCCTTCAAAAACACAGGAGCTGGCGAAGGCTGTCTTTGTTGTGGTTTCAGTATTTTCCTACCATTTCTCTGTAATACCCTCCCAATGATAGCATTACTGTGCATATGGATACATGCAGATATGACACGTTAGTGTTAGCTTTGGTCAGTAGTACACTACTACCACCACTAATAATAATATAGATGTGCCATTGTTAGAACCCTTCCTTTCATATCGTTTCACAGGAATGTGGATTATGTATTCAAAGGATGTGGCTTTTGTGGGGTTTCTCTGCTGGTTAACTTCAGGTCTTGCCCCTCTAAATGTCTGCACATTGGTTGTTATATTCATGGCAATTGTTTAAGCGATGGTAACAATGATGATGAAACTCTGGGAAACTTTCGTAAAAGACTGCTGTAGAAGACCAGCAACAGGACTGTGCTTCAGGCTGAGCAGAGAGTTGGCAGATGAGTCCCAGAAAAAGAAGAAGTCAACTTGTTGATGCATGGGTGCATGCAAGCACACACACACACACACACACACACACACTGCACATCACTTTGTGATTAACCTCAGTGTGACCATTCAACAGGAGGCTGGCGATGAAACCACAGCTTTAGGGACTGCCAAGGTTATGCAATGTTTTCAGATATTTCAGCATTTCTGCTACTGACAAACATGCACTCCCTTGGCAATAAAGCTACAATCAACAGGCTGTTACCTTAACTCAGTTAATTGGCCTAACCAAACTCACCTCTCTATGAACTTGGCCCGGATCGATTCGAGCTATTGTTATGATCATGTTCAGATGGGCATTGTCATAACA
The DNA here is from genome assembly GCF_043641665.1 of Enoplosus armatus. Classification (NCBI taxonomy): domain Eukaryota; kingdom Metazoa; phylum Chordata; class Actinopteri; order Centrarchiformes; family Enoplosidae; genus Enoplosus; species Enoplosus armatus. The sequence continues at coordinate 10,061,535 of NC_092180.1, read as the reverse complement.
AAGAGGTCAGATGTATATATTGTGGCTTTCCATTTATAATGAATTGTTGCTCTGGAGCCCTGCTGTCGAAATAGCTATTGATTAGGAAGGGCTGTTGGTAGCTGGGTTTGATTATTCATGTGAGGACTTACCTGGGCAGGATCGGCAGGATCGATATGGCCCTAAGGATGGGAATTACACACATGCTCATACGTGTCGATGAAAGTGTAAACACACACAGGCAGACACGTAGAGAAGAACAGGACCTCCGTAATATTTTGTAACAACACATGAGTTGCTTAATTTTTTTAGCTAAATCAATTAATTGTCTTCTGTTAAGATTTTATGACATACAAATTCATGATTTTAAAAACTATTTTATTGCATCATTGTGTTTTATATTCTACACTATATAATCTTGCTCCCAGTGAGAAAGACAACATGTCAAAACAGAAACTTGCAAAATAAGTTTACAATTAATAAACTGAGGAGCACCATCACATTTCTTTAGACAGAAATGCGCCAAATGGCTAAAACCTAGGCTCATCTTGTATTTGCCATTGACAAAAATAAACAAACCTGACAAGTCAAGAAAACAACAACACAATAGAAACACAACCAAGAGCCTATTACCTGCGGAAGATATTGTGCTTGTGCTTGTTTCTCTGGTGCCGGTGGAATGGTAATGGATGGACAATGATGGCAATGGAAGCAATCTCCTCATCGTAAATGAATGTACATCTGCTGGATTGTTTCCCCCAAAGAAATCAAGAGGAAAAACCCCATCAATTAGCAGGCACACACAGAGGCATGGTGTGATGTGAATGACAATAATCAAGGCCTCCTCCTCCTCCTCCTCCTCTCCTGCAGCCGAAGCCAGGCATCCAGCAATCTGAAAACGAAAACTAGGGCCCATCAACCATGCATTCCCTCTCACAAAGAAAGAAATGCTTACTAATAAGTGTGGCAATATATTTTGGCTTTGTTCTCCCTTGTAGATGGAAGTGTGTGTGTGTGTGTGTGTGTGTGTGTGTTAATTTGTGAGTGTGAGTCCAACATGTTTGTTCCCATGCTTGATTGTATTTATATGAGGACTCAAAGCTCTCTCTCTCTCTCTCTCTCTCTCTCTCCCTGTGTGTGTGTGTGTGTGTGTATTCACATTCACATAAAATGGGCATATAGAGCAGCAGGTGAGTCTACTCCCACCTGAGGACCCTGCGGTGAGGCTCCAGATTTGGCTAAGGAAGAGCAGGAGGCCTTATCAAAAGCCCGGGGAACAACAAAACCTCAGCTGCACAAAGGACTCCACAGAGAGAGAAGAAGCTCTTATTTAAAAGAGAAGACTGCTGCATCTGTTTTCTCTGTTTGTTCTAATTCCACACAACTGAGGCGCTAACTGTATTTTTTTCAATGCGAGAAATTGGATAGAAATAGAAAACATACAGCCATAATGCTGCGTTAGTCTTTCTAGCTTTGTCATGTGACAAATACATTATACAGCATGCAAAGATGAGGTACAACAAAGACCTCATGCAAATAAATATGTATAGACGCTGCCTTTATGCTAATCTGTTGTATTACTTAAAGGTGATGGAGCTGACATGACCACCAAAATCCTAATTTTCACATGTATCAAAATATTTTGCCTCATGCTCAGATGCTTAAAAAAATATCTTGTTAATGCGATGCAAAGCTCAACTTTGAGCTTTGGGAAAATAAAATAAAAAGGGAAAATGAAAATGCAAAACCTTCGTCAAAAGTTCAGGACATGTTTTGTTGCTTTGCATTCATTCTCTATTATTGCACCATGGGCTCGGGAAATATTTAATCCGACACACACGTTTATGAAATGTATTTTTATGCAGTAAGTATGATGAGAGTGCATTGCATTCTGCACTGCTGCTCTGTTAATCCTTGTGCTATTATTCACCTTATGCTGAAAGTGGAGGCCACAGCATCTTCAACAGATTACAACTGGGGAAAAAAAGTAAAGTAAATGTCATAGAGGGCCATATTTTTTCAGCCTTTAAATGGTTCGTATTTAGACGAGGAACAATAGAGTTCCTCCACAAAATTGCTTTTGTGTGCCGATGGTACACCAATAATCAAGATATGAAGAGCTGCATATTTTGTCCTTTCCTTCACTGGAACATACACTCAGTATCTTCTTGGCAACTCTTGACGCACAACGCAACACCCAAGGTCAGTTTTGTCTCCCTGGCAACAGTGCAATACATTTGGCGCATTGTCAGGCTATTTAATCAAGACCCGCTCTCTATGTGTCAGATGAACATGGACATTCCTTTTATCTCTAAAAGTGCTGAGTGAGGCGGACACCCCTCCCGAAAAAGTGCGCGGGATGGAGAAGGGGACGAGATGTGAGAGACGGAGAGGTAGAGAGTGAGAGGGAATCTTGTAGAGCGTCAACTAGTCTGGCTGTTAGAAGTCCTTGATGATGCCTTTGTATTGATCAGACTGTATCATGGTCACCCACGGTAAATCTATTCACAGATGACCGCTGGAGCTGAAATGCTTTTGGAAACAGGGCAGCAAGAAGAATATACAGAAACATTCCGCCAACTGATTTTCAATCCACTTAACCTCTCCACTCCTCATTCGAACAATAACAGGGCAGGAGAAAGGGACAGAGAAACAACAGATTGAGGGAGGGTGGGAGGGGGGTGGGAGGGGGGAAATTTTGCATCTCATCTGTTGACAGTCAAGCATGTTGTTATCAAAGTGTGCTGCCCTCTAGTTTATCTCCCTCTAGAAGATAGTAGCCCGCTCCTCGTGACTATAGGGCCAGACAACCAATTATCTATGTGCCCTCTATCAGATGTGATTTATATCACTAGGCTGTCCCTACTCTGCTGTCCCCTCTCTGCCTGTGATCAATCATTCCCTGCACAAACACAAAACAGGCCTTTAACAAAACACAGTTAATGTTCTGGATTACCTGCTAAGGAGACTGAAGATATTAATCGGCGCAGATCTTAAAAGAAATAAGGCAACACTGACATTGAGAAGGAGCACAAGGTGGAGGCAAAGCGGGGCTGATATTCTCAATGTTGCCTGCTACAATATGTCAAAAACCTGAATTCATCTGATGAAAATAAATACACAGTTGGAGGCCCTGTCATATTAATATGTTCATATTTATTCAGAGCCAGTAAAGTTAAGATCTTTAAGATTTCAGTCCTGGTTGGTGGTGACACCTGTGATTCTTGGTGGTAACAGGAAGTGTATTTTATTGCTACAGATCCCACAGTTTTGTTGGAAATGAGTATTGACGCTTGTATATTGGTGTCATGAATGCAACAGAAGAGCAATTTATGTATCTGTTTACAATGCAACCAGATAAACCGAGGGGTGAGAGGATTCCTTGCATTGTGTTGTTTTAATAAAAAATAAAGTAAATTTATTGGTGTTTTTCCACCAGGCCGTTAGCAAAAATCATAGTTGCAGCCTTTCGCTTGCGGCTCTTCATTTAACAGCTCACTGTGGCTGTTTCCTCTTATCACATTAATCCCTTGAAAATAATAGCCTACATGCTCTGCTGGCAATAACTGCAAAAAATGCCCATGACTTGTTTAGCGGATGCATCAGCGAAGAGCTAAACTTGGTGACAAAAAAACTGCATTTCCTTTGGCTACACGCTGTGGTTTACTTATTTAATGTGGAACAGCACCAGGAGAAAGTCTTTGGTTTGTGTTAGTGGTAAGTTAACACAGCACCGATACAGCTGAGAACTATCAGTTAACAGATAGGCTTCTATCAATTCAATTGATATTGAGACAGTTGAGACAATTACCAAGAATAACTCCAAAGTACATGCTTGCATTGTTCCCCATGAAACTCGTGCGTGTGAAGGAAATATGAATCCCGCACGGGAACGCAGGTCTGCGCTAATAACAATAAAAAACTATCATACAGAGAAGAAAGTAAATATGCTCAATGATAGATACTATTAAAAATGGGGTTTAATATGATAACAGATTTTTTTGGCCACTTGAGGGCAGCAAAAACAAGCTGTAAACACAACCTTGACATATTGTCATGTTGGTGAAATTGTTAGCAAACAGTTGCTCATTTACACATCCACCAGTTGCAAAGCTACATTAGCATTCATTTGGAGGCGTGTCTCTGGCCACCTGGTGAATCTAAGTCCAACATTCAATCTGTTTTTAACTCTGTTAACTTTGTTCTCTACAAACTCCTCAGTGAAATATCTGGCTTCATTAAAATGCTCCATTGTATTCACCAGCTTGTCACTAACTTGGTCTGTGTGTTTGGTGCTGGATTGGCAGACACAACTGGTTTTTAAAGCTTTTGCACAGAAAACAGCTGCCTGCTGCGCCTGGAAACATTGTGATGTTGATGAGAGTGGTGAGACTGAACCAAAACAGTAAAGTTGTGGACGGCTAAAACTCTCCATAGAACTGAGGGGACACCTTTTCACATACAATTATGAGATCCACTGTTAATATAAAAATATTGATCATTATAACAATCATTGCATAATGCAAGATTAATTCATGATGACATAATTATTTAGTGCTTTTATATGCCTAACAAAGACACATCCAGAATGGTTTCAGTACTCTAAGTTGAAGGCTTTAGAGAAATACTTGAAACACTCCATCTGTTAACACAGAGGCAACACCAACACAGTAGAGTGCTTAAGTCCGAGGCAGTGCTGTGCTAAAATCTACACCAGCCGACTATCTGATGAATGTGAATCACTCTAAGTCTCCACCTATGGACGCTTTGAGAGCCCACTAGACTCCATAAAGCCTTTGCAGCAGTATAGGTATAGAGAAAACAACTCCCCTATGTATTTTTGTTATTGTGAGAATGTGGTGAATATTTCAGGATCATGAGGTGATCAATACCAGAAGGCTAGCTGGTTAATGATGTAGAACCTGTGCATCGTCTGAGAGAGGAGAGATGGGAAGAGTCAGGTTTTTGGACCCTTCTCTTTCATTAAAGACGTGATCAGTAAGCACAACATGTTTCTCACCCAAGGGCACCGTTTTAAGAAGCTTCATACAAAAGAAACTTTTCTCACTCTTAGAGTATATACAGTACATGCAACTGTATGCATGTGCAGTGGAGTTGATGAAGAAAGTGAATTTCTTTTTTTACAACCTTGCTGGTTTTTCTTCTTTAAAGTTAAAAGGTGACAGGCCACAGGACCTGGTATGCCTGATGAAGACGCTACCACACACTGAGTTTAGTTGGTAAAGCACAGTTTTGCTCCTCCAGAAATCCCAGGTTCTTGTATCGAATGAAACCGTTCACTGCTTATTACAGATTACTGTATGTGCTTGTTTAAAGACCAGGGAAGGGTTTGTATTGTTGACACGATTCTAATTTGATCCTGTTAAAATGCAAACACACACACACACACAGTGCACTCAACCGCAAGGCAAGAAATGGTGTAAGATGCTGTGTAAGACTTTGACGAGTTTTGTGTTTGAGAGCAACTTTTTAATTTTATCCACTCCATTCTTCCAGAGATTTCTTTCTGCTATTTCTCTCTTTTTGCTTCACCCTCACACTTTTGCCACTGAACACGGCTGCCAACCAAGAGGATTGACAGCGCTATGCTCTCTATTAAAACAAAGTATCTTCTGATAAAAACAGTCACGCTCACCCGCCCCCCACACCAATACAACGGTCAGATCTGAGTTCTTCTCCGTTTGAAGTGACAGAGGAAATCTGGATAATTGTATGATTGATTCTCTTGTGTTCTTCCTCCACTTCACTGAGCAGGCTTTATTTAGGAACTGAAGAGGGAGAGAAATCTTGAGATACAAGATGCTCAAGCCTGCAGAGACTCACATGTGAGCTGCATGCACACTTAAATGCACCCACACACACACACATAAACCCACCAACTATTTTTGGAGTGTGGTTGCGCATTGTCGAATGTGTGTGTGCATCAATGAGTCAACTGACTCTTTCTTTGCCCTTTGTCTCTCTGCCACTTCCACCTCAGAAAGCCAAGGAAGATCACATTAAGTGGGGCTGCTGTTGCGTAGCTGCATTTGGCTGAGTGCTGAGGGAGATATGGGGCAAGGCATTACTCTAAGTCAGTCCCTACAGGCTTCAGCCGATCCAGAAACAACAAGGCCAGTGTAATTCACAGAGCCAGACATCCTCACTTCAGTGGTTCAGGGCCTGTTATAAGCTCATGTTCTCTTTTGAGAGAGGACATTGTCACATATTGAACAATGTGTGTGTGTGTATATCAATGCGTGCACATTAATTTCTTTGTGAGGATGGGGTGATTACAGATTTATATTTCCTATTTTATATAAAAAAATGTACATTTATATGTACATTTGAAAAATTCCCTGTTTGTCATTCTTCATTCAACTGTAATTGTAAATACTGTAATTGGGTATAAATGCCATGTTCATGCTCCAACCCTTGCAATATTACAACATGTTAGTATATTTCTTTTCTGGTAATAAATCACCTACTTCAACACAACTGATTGTTCTTATCCTACATCCTTATGTACACAGTGTCACGGTCACACGGTTGTCATTGTCCAATTGATTGGTTGATGAAAGGCATAAAGGTGGGTCTTATCTTATATGAGCCTGTCAGGGGAAGATGCCAAAAGAGAGACAGCAAGAGAGGGAGGAGGGAAACGAAAACACAAGGGAGTTGGCGTGCTGCGGAGTAGTGAAAACCTCCTTTTGTTAAGACCGTGATGGACAATGAATGATAACCCTCATCCCTTAAATAATCTGGTTTTGTTTCTGTCTGCGTTTACACGTTAATCTAAAAAAGCTTCAGAAAAGTGACACAGCGGGAGACAAGTCAAGCTCACTGGGGTTCAGGGAGGTCAGCGTCCTCTCTTAGACACCGCTATTATTGACACTCAGTATATGTTGTGGCCTGTTAGTAGCTAGTAGTAGTTGTAGTTATATATGATTAATTCCCATGGATGTAACAACATATCATTTCTCCAACCTGATCTGTGACAAAACAAACGTATGATTCAAAAGAGAAATAAAATGTGTGAGTTTTCAAAGTTTCAAGCAGAAAAGTCTTGAAAAAATTGAAATAATTTCTTTATACACTTTTCCGCAGAAGAAACAAGATTAAACTTTAAATGTGGGGGTGCTAGGGGCAGCAGGACTTGAACTGAAGGTCATTAATTCACGTGTGCAGTCTGGGAAAGTGTAAGAGCATAAAGTCAGCGCCCTCAACAATAACTGCTGAGATGCCATTCAGCAGGGCACCTAAACTCCCACCTGCTCCAGTGGTGCAACTCAGTAGCCAACAGCAGAATAGTGCAGCTGTATGGGTCTGCTCTGTGTCTAACTGTGTGTAAAAGTGAAGAGGGATATTGCTGCAAACAGCAAATATTTTCCCTCCTAAATTATTCCTTAATGAATGATAAAAATAATCTTAAGATGTGTACCTTATGTTCCCAAGGTTTACACAATCATAGAACAGGATGTGAAAATCAATTTTGCCTTTTCCTCTGTGATGACTTTGACACTAAAATAATTCAATTGGTATTCTTCACAGATTAAAACAAACAAAAGTCGGTACGGCCATAAATAAAGAGTTATTTCAGTGATGGGACACTGATGTATATTGGTTCACACATACACACACACACACACACACAAGATTTTATTAATATTAGATCCAATGCACTATTCCTGTCAGCTTTGGCTTGCTTTATATCTGAGGCACAGGAAGTTGAAAGTTGCTTTTTAAGTCTTTCATCTGATATGCAAATGTTTATAAGTTGATGTCTTAAATGTCTGAAATGCTTTGTAATTGTTAAATGCGTCAGGGGGAAAAAAAAGTGTTCCCTACAAATAACTGACTTCTTTAGTCTGACTCAGTTATGATGAAACAACACAAACAAAAAAGACATCTTGTTTTCACATATTCCGTTTAAAACGGGCTTCTTGACAGGATTTGAGGGCTTTGGTTGGGAGCCAATAATGTTCTGATTGTGAAAAGGTTGACTGACTGTAAACTAATTGGCCCACTATACTTTACTGACATACTCTATTCATGCCCCACGGGTGAACGCCCCTTAAGTATCTTGGTCAAAGGTACTTTGGCTGTAATGGTTGTACTGGAGATCAAGATAAAACCAGTGAATTGTTCTGTCACAGAAAAAAACCATCCCCAGCTTGATTGTTAAACCCAGTATCTCTGTGTGTAGTTCACATGTTCACTTTGTGTCTGCATGGATTTGCTGGCACACGTACAGTAAATGTGGAGGACTGCTAACAGCGAGGATAGGTATGAATGTGAGCAGTCAGACCAGCAGTTGGCTGTTAGCTGACTGGGTCCAAATAACTTGGTTTTAGGATGACCTCACTAATAGCTTGTTCATGCTTTAAATAGACATTTCTTTGTTTTTTGGGTTACCAAAGCAGGCAGTGGTTGGAAACTATCTTAAAGGGAAAGTAAATAAAATCTGCCCCAACAGTTGCTGAATTCTGAGCTTGGCTCTTTTTTGGAACAGTCATGAAATCTGTCTTAAAAGTTGCCAAATCTAGGGACACAGTCACTAGACCGCCAGTAGTGGGAAGGTTTCAAGTGTGCCCCATTATATCATGATGATATTGTTACATGTGTATTTCAACAACGGAGGCAGTCAATTAGTCAGTGAGGGACATTCATTCTCCTCGGGCGCTCCACCTCCAGAGTCTGGCAAAAACAACCAAAGTGCCTGCGCTGCCACCGACAGCATCACATGGAGTCACAAGTACAAAACAAACAAAAACTTGCAACAATTTTAAAAAGTATGACATTCAATAATCATAAAGGGATTACAATCCTCAATTTACAAGGAAGGGCCAATCAGTCAAAACTGTTACACAAAAAGGAAACAATAGAGGTTATGTGGTTAAATGTCTTTGCATTTACTTCAGTTGGCTACAGCATTTTGGACAAGCTGAATATTAATTTTATTTTTTGTGGTTGTCAGAAAAAAGGACATTGCAGAAATCAGCTCTACATTGGTAGTAAATGCATGTAATAAGGTACCCACTGCTGTAAGAAGAGGGTGGACCTTAACGGACATATGCTGCATTGGTGATGCTGCTGATGTGAGATTTTCATAGGAGGATTAGTTGCCGACGAGCTTTATCACAGTAGGGTGCGGTAATATTTTATAGTCATCAATAGTTAAGTCGTATCCTCAAAGTTTGTATCAGCAATCAACATCTCCATTTTGTCTGTATTCATAAGCAGAAAATAATTGCGGGATGATCAATGGGGGTATGAGGAGGTGGTAGCACAACGTGTAGTGTTGTGTGTTTAGTTTGCTATATCCATGTAACAAACATCAGTGCTGTGACAACACAAAAAATGCTCTTTTTCTAATACTCCCAACACACTAAGACACTGCCTAATCTCCTGCACATGTAGTTGTAGACAGCTGCCCTCTTGGCAATCATGAACATGCACACATCCTCATTCACACTTGACTGACTGTCAGAACAGAACTTGCAGAGGTCAACTCACAGCAGCCTCACCAGATGAGTCACTGCAAATCAGCCCATCTGACACAACACAAAACTCATAATAATTACACACAGACAGACAACGCGATACTAAATCACCCCTTGACAACACACAACAGCTCAGAGATAGCCTTGTATTCATGTTCATCGGCGCCTGGTTATGTTTTTTAAATGGGTGAGCAAACTTGGAAAGGTACATATTTGTAATTTAATACAAATGTCCTGCATTTGTACGCCACCTAACCTCTTGGATAAAGTCTGCTGAACTGTGTTTATGTGCGTTTATCCTCCACTGCATCCCAAATAATAAATTCAACCGGGCTAATACAAAATGTTAGCCTTATCATTTAGCCTTGTTACACTTACAAGAGCTGACTCTTGGATTCGGCTTTTTCGTGAACGTCCCATCTCCACAGACAAATCCTGTCTGATTAGCGAGCTAACGTTAGGTGAGCGGGCTGGCAAAGTTAGCTATCAGCTCAGCATTTCGGAGAAACAGTACAATCCTGCTTCATTTAAAGTTTGGCTGGAGTACTACGACTAAACATAATAACTGTAGTGATGAGAGTCAAGCGGGCCCATAGCAGCAGCAGCCAGGCGTACCAGGACCATGATTCACAGGAACCTGCGAGATGGTCCATGATCGCAGTTGAGCTAAATGGCATGTTACTCACTCTTGTAAACATTGAGAGTCTGTCTAGATTGACAGACTGTGATTGACAGCCAAAGCCTGCCATGGCAAACGATCATCAACGGGTTCAACTGAATCAATAATGGGGATGCATTATTCAATCGGGGCGAACAAAGTCATAAGCTCAGATGCATATGTACATGTTTCATCTTATTAGCCACCAATACATCCAAGAGTCATCAAGATTTTGTTCAGTTTGGAAAGTCCCCCCCATTTCTGAGATGCTGCATAAAGTCAGCAGGCCCAGCTGTTGATGGTGACTAAAAAGCCCAAATGCAGATACGATAAGTGCTTGCTAAGCCACATAATGTCTTGTCTTTCTTTTCTATTTCTACAAATGTTAAATACACAGCTTTCATAGTTGCACCTTTCATGGGGCTGTGCTAGCCTTTTTCAACTGCTTCCAATGTTAAGCTAAGTTAAACAGACCCTCAAGCTATGTTTGTACTGAACTCACAGAAGTATACTTGATATTGATCTTCTCATCTAACTCCCAGTAAGAAGCTAGCATATTTCCTAAAAGAAAGTATTCCTATAAAAAAAGAAAAAACATGTCAAGTCTACACATTCATTTCAGGACTTTTCAGTTTTAGAAATGAACTTAAATTAGGAAGATAAATTGTTGCAGAATTACTATTATAACATGCCAAAGGCATATTGTGTTGGATCGCATACATTAATGAGAAATTCATGAGAATATTTGAGTATTTACTATGTTGTAAAAATAGATCATACAGCACAAGAAGAATGAAAACTGGACAGGCGTAACAGATGAAGTTGTGTTTGTTGGATTCCATCCAAGATGAACACAACACATTGTACAAGAGAATCATGCACTGTCTTGATTTTTATGGTGAAATAGTCATGTGATCTTTGACTTAAAGCTCACTGTTGACCAATGCATATTAAAAAAATAAGGCTCTTGATACTGCAATTCTGTACACACAAACACACACACACACACACACACACACACACACACACCCTGGCCCACGCACAAATGCCAGTGGATCTGCTGTGGAAAATATCTGCACAACTAGTATTTGTATTTAGCTGAGGTCAACTGTAAATGGTTTATGGCAACACGACTATTGTTCAGTTTAAATATTTTCTTCTTGCAAAGTGTGACTCAGAGGTAACAAATATTCTTTATGACATTTTAAAAATCAGATTCAAGGTAAAAACATGCATTGATTGCAACATGCAGAGATTTGTTGTGTATGATTTAGCCTATAAAACCACTTTAGAAACTAATGACAATAAAACACAGAGGAAAATGACTTATCTTAAGTTGCATCAAAAATCACTAAGAGTACTGAATAATCTAGAACTGTCTGCAAAATGTATTTTTTATGTAGCCTGAGATTCATGGCAATAATTATATAGTAATGAATTTAGTGATTTAGTGGTTTAACAAATACTGTTATTTCTCAAAGAATATTTTAACAAACATTTTAACTCCTAATTCAAATGGTATTTTATTACATTATTTCAGTGACTTAATTCTGGTTTGACACCCAAGAGCTCCAGCTCACATTATTTCCACATTTGAATAATTTAGTGGATATGTTGGTGGTCCACATTCGGCTCACTCTGCCGTATTTACTGTAGCCGTGTGAAGTCCTTCCATATCTTCTCAGCGCACTGGATCTGAGGAAATCCAAGACATCAGCAGTATTAGACTGTGTGTGTGTGAGTGAGACATGCACGTGCCAGCGTTATTAGAGACTAAGCCTTTTAGCCTGGTTCTCCACTCTATCTGTATCTCTCATGGAAAATGCCCAAAGACTGATACTGCTATCACTATCTGAACAAATGGGTCACAAGGCTTCATGTTGTCGCTCAGATTACTGTATAACCAACTGAGACATAGCCAGTGGGCGGGGAAGGCAGGGGTACTTTCAGCATCCCCTTCAAGCCCTGGGCCTCAGGTAACTCCACAGTTTCACCCTAAAGAGGGAGGGCACACTCCCAGGGAGATGGGGGTGGGAATGCTGCTTAGCCTACACCATGGGTTTTTCTTGCCTCATCAAAGAGCTTCACCCAGCTCTGCTTTCCCTCTCATGAAACATCTGCAGCCAGGCAGCTCAATCAGACACTGCACCACTGGTTATTCCTAAGGGTGTTATACAGTACATCAGCAATAAGGCCAAGCTGATGTAAAGGCTGTCTTTACACTGGCTGTACACAGACACAGTGTTATAGGCATACTTTGCCATAAACAGACTGCAATCATTTACAACAACTTTGGGGAGAATACCATTGTATAACAATTTATTGTTTGAGAATGACAAGATAAATGGTGAATTGAAATCCCCAGGCAGCTCTGTATGGTACAAGGAGTTGTCAGATACAAGAGTGACAGTGAATGGAATGTCTTTATATGTATTATATATCTTTCATGTAGATATATGCAAATGATCTTCAATTCTTTTATTATGATTATTGACTATATAGGTAATTACAGTAAAGATGTAGTGTATAGAAAGCATCACAGAAATGTGCTAACAAGATAACTATTTCAAATCAATGCATGTGTGAATGCAATAAAATACAAGGTTTCACTGAATAGTACTGTAAGTAATGTGACAATACACACGCAGGAAACACTTTTTCATCCTTGGTCTTGACATGATGTAATGATAATATTAATCAAATGCTTTTATAAGAGTAGGTTTACGTTTCTTCAAGTGGATGGATTAATTTTAGATGAAACTGAAATAAAAACCTTTAAAAAATGTCTCAATGTGTTACCACTTTAAAGTTTCGTCAACAAGACTTTTATTCTGTGTTTACACAGCGAATGAAGTGGGGACGCCGGTCATGCTACATGAGCTATCTAATGAGGCTTGTGATTGGAGGAGTAAATACACAGCCAAAAAGCAATATGAAATGAACATGCACAGCTAAGGTAGCATAATGTAATAAGTTGTGTTCCTCACTAGTGTAGTGATTATTGTTGATTAAATAAATGTTTTATGTATCAAACTGGTATTTATATTAATGATATTCAGTTACAATTAAAGTATGAAGTGGAATGGTTTGTATCTTGTTTACAAATCATATTTGTGGGCTTCACGAGTGGTGATGGAGGTAAAAAACTTTTCTTATATAATTGTACATTTGTATGGAATGGTTCTCATACAATTTATCGTGTGTCGGTCAAAAAGATGTATTACTTGCATTGTTGATAGTGCTGCTTCAGGCTTTAGTGTGACACTAGAGATTAGGATTGCTGTATTATCGGTTCCATTTATACTGACACTCTAGCAGTGCATAATGTGTTGTATTTAGCCAAGTTAAGCTAAGGTTTTTTCAGTACGGTCATCTTCTTTCTTGTGAGAGCTTGTAATGCATGTTGCTGCAATACATTTTACATATAGTGGACATATAGTGGTAAGAGGACACAAATGTGTGGATAAATGCACGAGTAAAAGTAGTGCATTAAGGAGCCCCATTGTACACGCTTTTACCCTTGCTTTAGCACTCTACATGTCAAAATGAGACACAAACAAACAAAGAGTTGTTTGTAGGTTGAACGCCAGCGAGGGATCGTGTTCTTCTTGCTGCTATGTGTCATGGAGGTTGCACATGTCTCTCTGCAGCCCTCTACCAGCTCAACGAACATGGACTGCAGTTGGACATTCCATAATGAGAGCTCATCCTCAGGACACAGATATCCCACTGAGAAAAAAAAAAACATTACTTTGATCTATACAACAGAGATATGTATCCATTAACTGCCTTCTGTCCTTGAGCACAGAGTGTCAGCCAAATGCTACAATGAAAAATTTTAGAGTTATATCTCCATGCAGATGATCCAGATGCACAGACCATTGATGATGTCGGCTGTTGATACCATGTAGATTTCAAATGATTTTTCAAGTTAATGACATCTTTTACAAAACACATATATACCTGTTGTATTTGATTTTGTTTTTATGTAAGAACTCATTGCAATAAGTTTCTGAAAGTGTGAGATTTAGCATGAACATAGATCCACATATTACTGATGTGACAATGGGAGAAATTAGAAAGACCAGTTCCACTTGTTCACCATGAGAAATAGTTAACTAACAGGCAAACAACTTTGGTTGAAGGACAATGATGATTTAAATTCTTTTTTCCTTCTTTCTTTTCCCTACATTTTCAAAGCCTCCATCTGTATTGCAGAGTGTGGGGAAAACACTAAAGACTCTGCTAGTGAGAAATGTTGATTGGGGTTTGTCAGGTTTCAGTTCTCTATTGACAGTGTCAATGCCATGTAAAGTCATTACTTGAGTAATTAATTTACTCACATTCACAGACTTCTCTACAACATTTTCAATTTATACCATACCAACAACGAGGTGAAACAACGTCACCTACGCAACGCTAAATGTACCATCGTCTTTGCGGAAAGGTACAGATAGGATGGCAACATGTTTAGATCTCAGTGCTTTTTCTCTGCCAGCAAAGAGGGTCAATGGAGAGGGATCCTAGAAATATGAAAAAAGAAGGAAACGAGGTGACGCGACATGAGGTCACCTGGGACAAATGACATATTGCTTTATACTGAAAGGGTCAACAGGAAAGATCAACAAAAATGTACATGTAATAGTTATAAGAAAATGGTGATGATAATATGGGGATCAACAGAAGAAGGCAAGCCGGCAAGACTAATCCACAAGAGGCAAACTCCAAACAGGATTACAAAAGAACAAGACATATCAAGTCCTTTTTGACTCTAGGATACGGTTTGCAATGGGGGAGAGTCTTTCCTATTAATGCTGCTCTTGCTGTATGTTCAGGGCCCACTGTGCTTTACCTACATACGGTATAGTTTGGGACAAGGGCACTGAATAGCATAAACAACCTCTCGGGAGGCGAGAGATTGAAGATGGACCATCTTCCCACTTTTGTGATTTACAAACTCCTTGAGTTTATGGGACAAAGGGCAGATAGAGCATTGTCCATAAGGTTAGTGTCCACATGATGGAGGTAGTACAGTGCTCTGTGTTATATCAAAGTGGTGTTGTGTTTCAGAGCCACAATGGGTTTTCTTTGCAAAAAAAAAAAGAAGAAAAATCATGTAACTGTATGACAGTGGTCTGGGAGGGCTCCTCTGATTTTATTGGCTTAAATTGAAGAGTGTACACTGCAGAAAATACAACTGTTAAATTGTTTTGTGTATAGAGGGCTCACTTTTATCCATCCCTCAACACTTTGCTTCTATATCACCTCCATAAACCTGGCTGTCACCTCTTGGGTGGTTGTTGCCTGTGGAAGAGCACTGAGGTCTAAACATGATGCCATCATATCTGCATCTAATGCAAAAGTGTCTTTGATCTTTGATCTTTTTGCTCTATGTGAGCTTAAAAGCTTTAATATTTTCACTTTTTGAAAACAATGAGCTTTCTATTCTCTTTATGTTACATGATCAATATATCAGTAATGCAGTGCAAAACAACATCAGCTCAAGAGCAACCCTATCATGGAGTTGTATGACATAGTATGAAGACATTTTAACATTATAGGTGCCACTAATGCACTAAGGCAGTTTGTGGAGCTATTGGATTGTATTATATTTAAGTTCATGTTTTTGTGTCTATCCATTGTGTTTCTCTTATGATTGGTGAATTCAGCATACTCACTACTGTTTTTGTATTGTCAGACACATTTTCCTTCCAAATGTAAGGAAACTAGGCTCACCATATGTGTGTGTTAGGCATTTTTAAGGTTGAAACAATTTTGGGTGTTTTAGGTTCTAAGACAGATTTTCCTTTAAACTTGCATGGCTGAGGGGGTAAATGGGCAAAAAGAGAGAGAGAAAAGTTTTTGTGGTTCAGTGAAAAGGACTTAATGGAAAGAAGAGTAAGCTGAGTGAATGTCTTTGCCACCTTGCATTGGCTTAATGAGGGACTTCAAGAGCGTACATGAAAACTGGCATTAGGCTAGGATAAAGTGGATAAATGCCATCTCTGCTCTTTGATCTGCTTTTCCTCCATAATATTATGGACAACTGGCACACTGTAAAAAAAGAAAAGGCTCAGGTCTTCTCTTGGCATCGGATGATTAATTCTCACAGTAGTTCAATCTGTCGTACAACAGTATTAACATCCTTGTGACTAATACTTAAAATATTTTAAATACTAATTATACACTTTAGGCAGTTATTCTCAAATGTCTTTCACAGGCATATCAACATATAGGTAATAACAAAATGAATACACAAAGTACAATACCAGGATGAATGAATTAGGAACATTAGGAACATATATTATATAGTAAGCATATTAATATTTGATAACATTCATATAATTATGACATTTAAAGCATTGTTTCCTGATTTGAAACTGGACTGTTCGTCCAAAGACACAGAGGAGAATCCCAGCATTAAAATGCATGGCTAAAAAAATCACACTATAAGAAAAATACGTTAACATCATCATGTATGTAAATGATTAGAGAAGATGGTTTAATTAGATTATTTTGTGTTGAAGCATGACATATACGTAAGTACACAAACCCAATGCAGGAATCTCTATGAGCGTTTGCCAGCAGGTTACATTGATTGGTTCATGGCTTAAGCTCAAATATTCTGCATTCACTAGCCAGAGGACAGGATTTTTAATGAATAACACATATCCTATAACTGGAGGAAGTCCACAACACTGTGATCCAACAGGAAGCACACCATTGATTTGCTGTGCAGCGCAACTCAGAAGAAAACAGCGGAAAAGCTTCAGGGCAGTTTTGATCAAAGAAAAGACTTATATCTATAGTCTGAATCTGCACTGCAATAATTCATTACCAGTTTATCCAGTTTGGTGCCTATGTGGAACTTGCATTGCGCTACCGTATGTTCTCTTTTTTCCTGCTCTCTGTCTCTGTCTCTCTCTGTCTCTCTCTCTCCCCCTCTCCCCCCTACCCCACCTCTCTCTTTCTCTTTCTCTTTCTGAGGCAGATGACCGCCCACCCAGAGCCTGGTTCTGCTTGAGGTTTCTGTGGCCACTGTCGCCAAGTGCTTGCTCATGGTGGGAAGTATGGTCTATAACTGCTCTATGGAAAGTGCCCTGGGATAATGTCTGTTATGAATTGGCACAGTATAAATAAAATTGAATTGAATTGAATTGAATATGTACAATGGCTGACAATCTGTTGTAATTATTTGAGCCATAATAAATGTGAGGTGTTGTACAAAAAAAAAATCAGATGTTGGGATACAGTAACCAAGATAGACAGGCAACATTATTTGCAAGCCATCTGATCTAAATGTTACTAGACTGAGGGCGTGAGTGTCAGTCAGTATACTGGTGTTATCAAGTGGTGTCCCATTTCCCATTACAGATGTTTGAATGTATGAATTAGGCAAATGCCACCTCCTATTACTGTGTGTGTGTGTGTGTGTGTGTGTGTGTGTGTGTGTACGTGTTCCCACAGCATCATTTGGGTATTTATAATTCCTATGATTATCATAAAGAATGTTTGTATAGTGTAGTCAGCATTCTGTGACATATGTAGTACTTAGTACTCTGCAGCTATGCTCATTTGTATGAGAAAGAATCAACTAATCACAGCGATCATCTGATGCTGTGATACTCTCGCAGAAGATTTAGACCTTAAGACAGCAGGCTAAAGGTAATCTTTAAAACAGCCGACCATATAGTATACACCGCTTTCAGGCACCTTCACTTCACAGAGGTTTTCTGTCTCCTTATTGTTGAGTGAAGTGCTGCCAAGTGAACTGTTGAACACATATTTTTCTCTGATAGAGATCTCTCTGAAAAGACTCCCTCAGAAATATAGGAATAAGGCAACAGAAGGAGGGAAGGTCCCATGGGAACTGAAGAAGAAATATGGACAAATGAACATGTTACCCTGCACGGTCTTGGCCGTCTGCTGTGCCTCAACTCACAAAAACTGCCAGACTGTTTCACTGGGTTTTACCACATCTTAAACCCTACCTCTTTCCTCAGCAGTTTAAATGACACTGAGGAAATTATGGCATGGGTATAAATCTGACATTAAAAAAATATATTTTAGCCTTAGATTGAGATATCTGTAAAAGAAATACAAATGAGTCATCCAACATTTTAACAGTTTTACTCAAAAAGCCCAACACACATGTAAACATAACAGTTAAATGATGAACAGAAAAGGGACTGGCCATCCACCACTTTCTTAGTCGTCAAAACGTGTCAATGTAATCCTCTAAAAATCTTTTTGTCAACTCTGTTGACTAGGAGCTACATTCTCCTTCATGGTGCTTCTGATAGATAACAGTCAGCTAGCGAAAAAGATATGGTGCCAAGTAGGCAAGTCACATCAAAGATACTGACACTTGGCAGGCAGTTTTCCATTTCTGAAGCCACTTGTCATCATAGAAAGGATGTGAATTTAAGAGTCTGTCAGTTATTACACAGTATAGTTGCCAGCTGTACTGTCCTGAGATCATATAGTGCCATTATGTAAGCAACATTATGGGGCCCCTTAATCATCACATACTGCAGTTATAGTCTCTTCTACCCCACTCAAGGACCACTTTAGGAGAGGCAGTGATGACAAAGTCAGTAGATCAATTATTTTAGTAAAGACTTGACCATCAGTGAATGTAGATATTGTAACATGATTCACTGTGGTAAAACCTCTGGGGTAGTTTTTTTGATTTGCAAAGACCTTGCCATTCTTCTTCCACTTCTAGATGGAAACACAGCCCATCATAAAAAATGGCAATGACTTTATGCCAAAAATTCAGGGCATTAAACTTGAAGCAAAGAAGACAATAGTGTAGTATGATGTCAAATCAATTTCATGTGTATCCAAAAATAACAGGCAGTGTAGACAGTGAGGGAAAGATTACAAAAAGGCAAAATGCAGAACGCAATCCAGAATAAATACGTTAACTTCTTCTATATGTCTGCTCCTCTTCTCCATTAATGTTGCAGAAATCAATATTAACCAAAACCGGTGACCTAAAAAGGAAAGGTCATGTACTACTTAGAAACAACAGTCCTACTAGTTAAAGGAGTGGTTAGACGTGTTTGGAAATACACTTATTTACTTTTTTGCCAAGAGTTAGATGAAAATATTGATACTACTCTCACATCTGCACAGTAAATATGTAGCTGGAGCCAGCAGCTGGTTAGCTTAGCTAGCTAAGACCAAAAAACAAGGGGAAACAGCTAGCCTGGCTTTTTCCAAAGTAAAACAAAATCTGCATACCAGCACCTCTAAAGCTCAATATGCGCTGGCCTATTTCTTGACCAGGAACAGTAACTTCCTGGTGTCTCCACTGGTTTCTGGTAAAACAGAGAAATGAAAAGTGCACATTTTACACTTCAGTGTTTGTATGGATTAAACAAACTAAATAAAAAGCATTAATAAGTTTGAGCTGCTGTTAGGCGGATTTTGTCATCCTTGGGCAGAGTCAGTGTAGCTGTTTCCCCTGTTTCCAGACCCTAAGCAAAGCTAAGCTAACCAACTGCTGACTCCATCTACATATTTACCATACAGACATTACAATGGTATAAATCTTGTCATTCCATTCTTGGCTAGGAAGTGAATAAGCGTATTTCTTTATAAAAAGGCATATATATTTATTGAACTAGTCCTTCAAAGTGTCAACTTCATACCCACAGTTACCACCTATAGGGAAGAGTCCCTGTTTACTAATGATTGGAAAACCAATGAGCAGGAGGGCAGTGTAACAGATTTAGTTTATTATTTTTTTACAGACACCTCTTTAGGAAAAATGACTTTTAACACCTGGTACCTGGAGCTCATGCTATTTTACCCTGTATGATCTTTTGACTTTGGATTTCTGTGCTAAGATACTGTTTGGTGTTTTTCAGCCCCAGGGTGACTTTGAATAGGTGTTCTGGTTTATTTGGGTAGATGTTAATGAGACATCACAAAATATGTCTGCGTGTTTATCCATAGTATTTTAAATATCACCATGGGGCTTGCTTGGCTTGGCTCTAACCATTAAGAGTGAAGGCATGATATATGAAGCAAGCTTAAGAGAGTAACTTGTGTGTGCTTTGCCTGATCCCAAGACAATCCCAATTTAATTGTGCATTAAAGACCATGCACTGCGTCATTTATTACATTGTTTATTTAGCTGCCCCCACCTCCCCCTTATTCCTATTTGAGCTCTAATTAATCCTGCACAGAAATCTCAACTTCATTAACTTAGGCAGCTCTAGGCCTCAACTGGGGTTAATTACTAAAATAAAAATGGAAAGATTTTGTTCAATGCAACCAAACACTGGGTGTGATAGTATTACAGGAAATATTCAGCACAAATTTAAAAGGTCACATTTCACTTTTTTCACTATTAGATATGAAAATAACATGCATGGTAAAATGAAGACGGCACAAAAATTAATTACTTTCCACCCAATGAAAGAAATTATGATTTTAAAGCCATTAAACAGTATCAGTCAACTTTGCCCTCATTGCGAGGCACAGATTAAATCCTGAGCCAGCTAAAAACCTAACTCTCCAATAACTAGAGAACAAAAAAGGTGTTTAACACAAGCAAAATGCATGCCACAGTGTAATTTGTTATAATACTACTGAAGATTATTTTGAATGGATCACAGAGGTCAGCTCCCAAGATCAATAAAGGTCACCAAGACTCCCAAAGAGGAAGTGAAGAAGAAAACATTGCAAAAAAAAGTGTTATGGCACTCTTTGGGCTTTCAATCAAATTCAAAAATACATAAAATTAAGTGTAGCTCATGAATATTTACAACAAACTTCCTCACAAGTCTATAGTGCTCTACATTGCTTTTTGTCAACAAGGTTGTATATTGCAGCTGCAACATCTGGCTCCCATACACAAGGGCTTCAGGGGGCGCTTAAACACATGCATGCAAGTATGCACATATGTACACATCATTACACACACACACACACACACACACACACACAGGCTATACAAAGATGGGAGGTGGAGGGATAAAAAAAACATTGAATTGGCTCAAAAGTTAACAGCTGTATAATATCTGCAATGGGTCTCGGTAGATGCATCCCCACAGTAAAGACTCAACAATTAATTATCATGCTGCAGACTCCTGGCAGCCCCTCATTTTACTGACGAGTGCACTCCCGCTGCTTCTTCAAAGATTAACATTTAAAAATTCATCAGCTGGCTTTTCCAGGGTACTCAAAAGCCCCGACTATTATTTCATAAGAGTATGCTTTATTATCTCTATGCACGTATTATCACTACCATCACAGCTATGAGGCCAAATTAGGAGCAAAATGCTAAACTTACTCAGCCAGTTCACAAGAAAAAAAAGGAGAGAATTGACAACCAATATCTGTTGGGCTTCAGGCTATGGCTCGACTGTATGCTACCTGAATCTGTTACTATGCATTTTTTTTTTAGCTGAAATGAGGAATGATGGTCAGATAGGCTAACAACGATGCCGTATTTATTCTGAAGCTTTTCATTCATGTTTTTATGTTATAACATTGTAATTTGATTCTGCTGCTTTTGAACATATTTGCAACATTTGTATGAGCCTGGTCAAAGATGCATCCCTGATGTGTTAGCATGCTGTAGGGAGCAGGGGAGACATAGAGGACATTTGTATTCTCACTAAAATTGTGCTTGCAAGATAATTATTTTCCATTGCTTGGATCAGCACAGGGGATGCTGATCATGAATGAGACTTTTACTATTATGGAAAAATGTAGCTGCATGCTGCAGATGAAGTATGAGTGGTGCTTACTTTTGCTGACATGGGTCTAGCATGCTAGTTTAATGAGGGTAAACTAGCACTGAATGAAGGACAATGACTGGCTGAATAGCCCCCGCAATGCAAACAAGACAACTTCATATCAAACTGTAGAAATGTACAGTAACGCAAAGCTAAACTAAAAGCTATAAATCACAGGCAGTATGTAGGATTCAATCAAATTCCCAGACTATCTGCATTGTCCATCTTTCTTCAGAGGGTTTTAGCACTATAGAGTGGCTGGCCATGCATGCAGGAGTAGTAATAAAGCAGCAGTTGTGAACGTTAGTCTCCCAACGTTAGTCTCCCATGTTAATGGGCCTTAGCTCTCTCGCTATTTTAGTCATTCATGACCACAGTGTAACCGTGCTCTTAATAGCTTCTTCATTTATCCTCATGGTGGCAATGTAATTGATACCAGGGCAAAGTCAAAATCTGATCAGAATCAGAATCTCACTGAACCAAATCTGTAAGTTTACAGAATACAGGACAGAGACAGACTCCTTAATGAAAGCAGAGAAAGTGATACATGTATTCTAAACTCTGTGTCCAATGTTTTCAGTATGTAGTAAAAAGATAGATACAAGATAATGGAATAAAATAGTCAGTTCATGACACCAATTGTCTCTTCAATCCCACTAAAACAAGGGATGGACAGAGATGCAGAGAGGGACAAGATAGACATTGCAAGATACCAGTTAAAATAGTGTTATTTTGTCTCTAGTTTACAAAATTCATATTTTTTTAAACTCCTGGTTTCAGTGTGTTCTGCCATGTTCCTGTAGTTTCATATGCATTTATTACTAGCAGAAATGTTAAACCATAAGTAGGTGCACTATCAGTGACATTCATTGTATTGCGTGGGTGTCTGGGCGCTCTACTGTAAAGTGACACTCTGCTTGTTGCTGCTAATAAAGCACCTGTTCAAAAGAAGAGAAAACTGTCTTGCTGACCATGAGTGAACCGCAGCTCGCCACAATATGAATACATACGCACTGTTAATATCAATCACAAAGTTGTTGTGAATAACATGGCAGTTAATATATTTGCATCTATCATGAGAAGAGATTAAAACAACTCGGGCATCGGCAGGGCGCAGGGAGCTTTTAATGGTTAACAGCAGATGTTTTGATGACTTCACTTGTGCCCCAAGAGGCTTATCTTTTCATCAGGCCAAAATTAGCTAAATTGTTTCACCTCATCTGGCTCAATGTGGGGTTAATAGGTGGGGTGATTTATTATCACTTTATTAAGTACCATCAAGTGTTGAGTGTAATTCTGTCTTCTTGAAAGAACGTGCATAATTACAGGGACACACACGCCGCTCTGATCAAATTGAATTATAAAAAAAAAGGCAAATGTGGAAGATAAAAAAATACATTAATATCCTGGCCAAGTCTATTTAGAATATTCAAATAAAATACAAAAACAAATACGCTCACAACTGTGTTTAATTCCCAAAGACCCAAAGGCCTGCTGAGTGTTGGCTCCAAGCCTGAGGTCTGTCAAATCAAAAATGGCTCCTTGTTGGTTGCCACCCTTAAGGCCATTCAGCAGGGACACAAGCCTATTCAGTTTTGCAAAAGGGAGTAGAAAAACATCTGGGAAATAAGGATGCCTCTGGATGTTATTCTGCCACCTTCTCATCTTACATTAGGCATTAGTCCATCAGTTGGCACGAGCACATGGCCACAAGCAGTCAAAGCAACACACACATGTACACACACACACACACACACACACACACACACACACTGTACACCACTAGAGGCAGGGGGATGATGGACCAGTACTGATGTATGGCCCCTTAGAAGTCTTCGTCTCTTTTCCTTTAGTTCATTGTGATAAAAAATATGTAGTTCATTTATATAGAGCTCAAAAGGCTTATGTTTTTTGTGAAAGTGATGATTCATCACATTTGAGACCTCAGATATTCGTATTGGATTTGGTTTTGAATAGACAATTTCATCTTTCTAATCCGGTTTGCCAAATTTTGCAAAGTAGCTTACATCAAGCACATGTAACCCAACAAGTAACAAAGTAAATACCTAAGTACTGTAAGTAACTAACAAATCATGTCCTGCAGGATTTTAAGGCAAAATATATATATATATATCGATATACACATTTTTTCTTGCTCTCATCTTTTCTGAAAATAACTCTCCTTATAACTTTTTCTTCCAGCCAAAAGGGCCTGTGAAACTATCACATCCTAATTTAAAAATCAAGAACAGTCATTTTTCCAGCTGCAACTTATAAAGAATGAACTAAGAACCATGCTGATCCAGAAGCGTCTAGATTCTTGTTATACCGTGGCTAAATCAGATGTGGATCTTGGACATCTTTGACAATGTAGCATATTTTCATATCTTGTAATTATGATGTTGATTTGGATTCATCAAAGAAAAAACATTTACAGATGTATGGTCATAAGGGATTCACTGGTGTGCTCTGAGCATGTTGTTAAATCCACCTTGATGTATCTTAACAGATGATAAATAATTGTACTGATTAAATCCTGTATTGACACACACACACACACTAGTGCGATTTGTACGGTCCCACATTCCCATGTTCTTAATCTGTAATGTTCATAAATATTTTAACAGGATCAGGAAATGGATTTATCTGTTCTGTTCTCAAAGACAAGTAAGTTGAAGAGGCAGCATCAAAGATATAATGTAATACAAAAGTGGAAAATGATACACCGTAACTCTACTGTCCTGTAAATGTAAGATAATATAGGAAATTAGCTAAATCTTCATTCACACTGGAATTGTGAACCAATTAAAAATTGGTTAACTAAATGCATTCTGTTGCATTACATAGATAGATATTTGGATATCAGTAAAGACTTAAGTATTTATAGGATCCACATAAAATACTGCACTCTAGTGAATCAATTAGCAGTTATTTTAATCAAATTGATTTTGCATAGAAAGCACCAAGCCCTTTTCAAAACTCTGGAAATTAAATGAAGCCTTCCCTTATGCTTAAAGTTGAGTATGTATATCTGGTAAATGTATGTTGTTATATCCCCTAAGAACACTTCACTGCAATTACAAACAAGTTACAATTCAAGTGATAATTAAGTCATAATTACCATTACAAAATATATATAGAAAATGTATCACATATAACATCGTGTCATGAAGAAGGTAAATTAATGAACTTAAAACTCAACTGTGTGCAGTCAGTCTCTGCAAGTGATTTTCAGGTCTCTTTTACTGGAGGCTCGTGTGGGGCTTGGACAAACTTCTGTGCATGTAAAAAGGTTGTTTCAAGGAGACTGAGCCCACCATTCTGCACACACCAATGTCTACAGAGATGAGGCGGTAGCAGCAGCTGGACTGAAAAAGTAAAAAGCCCCCTCACCCCCAAAGTCTCTGCTAACACGAGGATGCTCCTTGATTCTGAAACCAGCACAGTGGCTCTGAGGCTTCAAACATTTACAAAACCAAGCGAAAGGCTGTGGTACTTCAAAACTGACTACCAAATTATTTAAGAGAAGGCGGCAAGGGTGGAACATATTGCACCGGGCTTCTTGGATGACATGACATCAGGAGAGGACAGGTGACACTATAAGCTCCACGGCTCATGATCAATAATGCATGATCAATACTATAAGCAAAAACCCAAAGAAACCACAGGCAAATGCTATTTTATAAGAAAGGCACAAACCAGTACAAAAACTAGTAAAGATGCTAAGACCAACATGTCCGTACCATCTTCTAATGCTGCTGATGTTTCTACCTTACTGTCTGCAGAAAAAAGGGCCTGACATAATGTGGAAAGACCTGTTCACTCAAGTGTTTTATTGGATCTCTATATAGGAGCCATGTAAATATAATAAAAGCAAAAGCAAAATAAGCAGGCAGAAGGTAGTGGGTGGGTGACATTCTACCAAAAATAGATTGTGGAGTGATGAATGAGGACTGAGCAAAACCAGGTATTCAAGACCACTTTTATGGTGAATAGATAAATATTATTGGGAGAAGTGACATGTTTAACAGTTTGATCGGTGCAAATACCTGAGACACATACCAATACCAGATGGCACGATCTGGAAAACACTTGTTAGTGCCTGGTGTAAAGTGATCTATTTTCACTCCATATAATTACAGGTGACATTATTTTAGGTGTATGAATATCATTCACCAGAAGCTCCAGTGAGAGAGACAGTGAGGCAGTTAGACCAAGAAATAAAAATTGGAAGCTTTTCAGATGCAAAGTGGAACACCACATGTGGCCTTGTGTGTAATTCACTGGCTGCATGTAATTACATATTTTTTGTGAAAAACTCATCCACTTCAGCCACTGACTCACTGCTCTCAGCTATTCGTACAATGCCATTTGCTAGGTTGTTGGTATCTGACCTGCTGAGGGGGACATTTAAGCCAGCAGTGTAAGCCATCGCCTTAGCTTTTTTGTTTGTAATCCTCTGTGCTACACTTTCCACACCCTGTGTGGACAAACACAACGCAAAGTATCGCACTTAAGGTTACCGTAGAATGGACCAGCAGCGGCTGCATGTCCAGTGTGTGATGCTGTTTTGTTTTGAGAAAATTACTTGTCATGCCATTTAAAAAAGAAGAAAAAATTACTAGATATACAAATATATCTTAAAAACCACATGATTTATAACTTAAAATACAACAGCTGCACTTGCACTGCACGGTTCCTTTTATACTAACATGTACAACTGAGGGACTATGTGACCTTAAAAGTGATGACAGTGGTCCTAAAAAGGCATTGGAGGAAATAGTACAAATTTAGAGGTACAAAGCCTCAATTCCAGTACTATAGCTCTGGGAATTTACTGCTAATACTTTCTCATTAAGAAAGATAAGCAAGATAATATCCATCCGTTTGTCAGCTTTGTATAAAATTTGCGTCTCTAATCAGTATTTGACTTGTATTTGACTAGTAAATCACTATGTCAGAATGAGCCCTGAAATGATTGAATTTATAGTTAGTTAAGGCAGAGTGAGAGGGGGACAGTGAGTGGAATGACAAGAAATGACAGACAACAGCTGGTAAATTAGGTATAAAACAGACATGTATTGAACTTTCTGTGCAGTCAAACCAAGTGTAATGAAGTACACAGTGGAAAAAATAGCATTATCCAAATAAATGGAATTAGGCTGTAGCATCCCAAATGTAATCTTTTTAATTACATCTTTGCATAAACAATATACATACAGCATATACAGCAGCTCCCTGCACTGTCCTCCGGTGGTTAACTTATATTGCTAGTGTTCTTCACTTTATTCACAGACTTGCTTGCATATCAAACCACAACCAGACAATTGTACTTACTCTTCTTCTAACTTCTTATTCTCCTCTGCTTGTTATACCTTTATCCTTTATAACACATTCACTCGGTTGTTTCATATATGAAAAACCCATTAACAAGAACCTGCATGGATGATAAGTTCTGTCTCGTCCATGGACATAAGCACAGAAAGGAACTGTTTGCCACAGCACATTCCAGCTCATAGATTTTGGGGAATCTGGGGTATCTAAAAATTAAAATCACTTACATGAAATCAGAAAGTTTGTGCCTGAAGATTAGATATATAAACAAAGCCCACAGCCCAACATGCCTAACAGACACATATAGTGGCACAAGGAATCCAGGAGAGCTAGGTTAGTCTAAGGCTGTTATAAATGATGTAATGTTAGAGGTAATTAAAATACTAAACTACCTAATCAAAGCTTTATTTCTGCTAATCTGAAGTTAAAGAGTTCTCTTTCCTATTATGGCCCAATTAGCCAGGAGAATTAGCCTATCAGCAGTACAAAGACTGAGGGAGTCATCAGCCCCAAGCCAGTACAGGCCTTTCTGTGTTAGAGTTATCACATTCTTCCTCTGTGTCTCTGAGGGTTTTTTTTTTCTGCTGCTCCACTTTCGTCCCACATGCCACAGACATGCAAATCAGGTAAATTAGAGACTCAAAATTGACTGTAGATGTTCAAGTTACAAATCTTGTCATTTATCTTGGTTAATGAATTGTGATTGGGACATTGTTTTTAGCTGATTGTTGGTGGTGGCTGATAACAAGTCATCTATTTTGAGAAAATGTATAACCGCCTGTGTTGTATCCTGCAGTGTAGTGATTCTGTAAACACTTGGTTGTTTTCTTCTAAATGCTGCTTATCTATATCTAAAATGGACATCACAAACAACTAGGCCTTCTAGGCTGTGATGTACTGCATAGACAATGGAAGCTGCTTGCATAGCAGAAAACCGATGCAGTCATTGTTTTATGTGGCTCAGTAGTTCTACCTGGTCTCAAAGCAGCTTAAAGAATGTTAAGTATTAGGTACATCCTGTCAGGAGTGCAAAGCTGTAGGATACTGACTGCTTGATGAGATTTCAAAGTGCTGTATTAGTAGAGAGCTTCAAGTTAAAGTTAAAGACTGCAAAGCAATAGACCATGTAGCAAAATGGTACTGGAGAGAGTCAAACAAGCAGAAAGATGTTGTACAACATTTCAGACACATTGTAATTTTTTTTAGAAATAGCCTCTCTAGCTAAGGGGGTTAATGCATTGGACTGGCTGTCAATCTGAGACATGAAGTCAAATGTGATATGTTAAATCATTAGTGTTCTGATTTGTTCTGATCTGATAAATCCTGGAAGAATGGGGAATCTTGTAACTTTGTTGCAGGGCTTAAGAATTTTAGTTATTGGTTTTACAGGATACTGCAATTTAAGTTTCAATTTTGAATTTCTAATTAAGTTTCTTAGTCACTTATTATTTCATTCAAGCTGATGCTAAACCATCTCCTTGTAAGGATGAGTCAGTGGTAATGAGTAATACTGGAACAACTGGAGAGAATTCTACAAAGAGATGTTACTTCAGCAGCAGGAAAACTTCAAATGTTTTATTCAGCTGATCATGGATGGAACTAACAAAAGACTGGAAGGCGTTATTAAAGATGTACAGGAGCTGAAGACCAGCTTGGAAGTCACCCAAGATAAGTTAGGAGAGACGGGAATGGGGTGCAAAGAGATTGAAACAAAGACAATGTAATTTGAAAATGACCTCATGAATTCAAAGCAGGAAATGAATGGACTAAGCTGAAAATCAGTGCAGGAGGACAAACAGTAATTGACGGGATTGCAGAGAGGAGAGAACTGGAGTGAATCAGAGACAAAGGTTTGACAAATTCTCTCAAGCAGCCTGGGGCTAGATGGCATAAATATGGATATTGCGCACGCCCAGAGAATTGGCTAGTGCCAGGAGGGAGGGTGTGTGTGTGTGTGTGTGTGTGTTGGGGGGGGGGGGGGGGGGGGGCTAGGAAAATTGTTGTAAAACCTTTGTGCTTTAAAGACAGAGTACACTTTCCTCTGCCAAGAAATTAAAGGGCATAGACATCTATATAAATGAAGCAGAAAGAACTGTTGCCCATGTTGAAAGCTGGCCGTGAAAGAAGTGATAAAGCCATCCTGAAGTATGATAACCTGGTCAACATGCCCAGGGGTGGACAAACTCACTCATCAGCTTAAAGCATTTTTGGTGCTTTAACACTGAGTGCTGCTGAGAAAAAAAAACAAAAAACTTCAAATTGCAATACAATTGTCTTGTCATAACTAACTGTAGAGGCTAAATTTAAATATTGTCTTCTGTTATTCATGCAAAATATCATTGGAAATAATACGCCATGTGTATGTGTATGTGTTTTTGTCATAGGTATAGCACAAGTCAAGTGAGCACTGGTAATCTGGCAGTACCATGTCCATGAACAAATTTTATGATGAGAACTGTTCTTTGTAGAGCTTCTTCTGCCTGGAATATGCAGCTACTTGAATGATTTACTTCAAGAGGAAACATAATGATCCTCACCATTGTGATAGGTGAGATTTTCAGTATGATTGAAGAAAAGTTTTTCGCTTCATTGCTCAATAGTTAATTATTTTTAAAAAAGTAAACCACTCAGCCATTTCGGACCATTAATCTGTTCTGCTGTTGTTTGAAGGGGTTGATTGGTCCCACAGCTGTACATTATATGCTGTATTCCTTATGAAAAACAGAACCCTCTGAAAATCATCTTGCAACCCAAACCACGTCAGCTAATTGACACTCAAACAAAGCTGAGAGTGCTGCAGTCTGCTGCACTGATTGATGGACGAACATGAAAAGTAGCCTGCCTTTTCCCATTGTGTGACTATTCAATCAAACATAGGCCAGTGTGGCTGGCTGCCATCACTATGCATGGAGATAGCCTGTCACCACTTTTCTCTGCTACTGTGTGAAGCGACACAGTCTGTTTGTTTTTCTTTGTTTGTCAAGGTGCTATCCATCTGTCCATCGGTGAACATTAAAAGAGAGTGGCCCGCTGCACCTCATTTTCATCAGCCTGTCCAAGAGTAAGGAAAGAAACCCTCAGAAAAGTAAGTGCTGAAAGATTTCACTCTTCTGCCTGCGTTTTAACTTATGTTTACATCATCACATTTCCATGTGGTATTATGTTAACCTGAAAGCTGTTAATCTGTAACACAATACACAGCACTCTGTGACGTTTTTAAGCATTGCCACTAAACCGATGGTACAGATTTTAGTGCCAATCCACTCATTACATGATGGGTAAAGTGACCAATGGGCTAAACTGGCAAAATCCTAAGCAGTCCTTTCATGATGTATTAAATTGCATAATAAATTACACTTTGTTTTATTGCCTGTTTTGGTATGTCTGTGTATATCCAATGTGAAAAAAAAACATGCATGATCTGGGACTTATTTAATATTATGGTCCCATGCAGAATATTAAGCAATTACATTTTGGACCACATCACATCTGAAGGAAGACTTTCCTGATGTTTCCTGATGCTCCATCCAGCATGATATTTGAACAGATGTTTTCAGTGAATGAGACACAAATAAACAGGTCCTGTCATTGTGTCTCACTGGTGTACAACACCTGTCAGCACTCATAGGACAAGAAGTAGGTCAAGAGAACTTTAAGGAGGGGATGCATTTTGAGGACAAAGGAACTCCTTTAACTGACAGGGGAAAGTCAGTTCAGAGCTGAAGGCATCTGAATGCTTGTGAATTCCAAATAGTTGGGACCTGTATAGTAATTCTTGTATAAATAATTATTGACTGTGTATGATTATTGAGTTTCATGGTGGTGTGTCATATGGGCTGATCTGAGATCACCCATCTGTAATCACCTGGTGAGTCTGCTGTGAACTGACCATGGAACTTACAAGTTCTCCAAATTAAACAACAAAATCCGTTTATGCCCTCTCAAATGACACATGGAGGCATTTTTTGATCTGACAGGACGACATCATTTGTCGATACCTTCCAAAATCGTAACAAATTACTATTAAAAAAATACATGGCTAAAGTTTGGTTAGGTAACTACCCTTGCTAGAGGGCTTTGTCAGTTGAACGTAAACTGCTCTGACCTGAGCCCACCAAGTTCTGCGCAAAACCTTGGCCTTCTGACCCCACCATTGAACCACTACCATACGTCACACGTCTGCAAGTTGCTCTGCAAAGCTACAAAGCATGGTCATCTGCCCTTTTCCCCTCATCTACAGCGGATGAAGTCTGGGTGATGGTGTGGTTGGGTTAACAATAGGCCCCTTCGTCATCGAAGCTCAGCTAAGAAAGTAAATAAGCCCGCCGTATTTAGGGATGGGGGAGGACAGGCTGAGTGTCTGGCTAGACGAACTAGAGTGACACCAACACTGAAACACAGATTCTATGATCTTCCTATGAACTTTGCGCAACCTAAATAAGATGTATATTCCTGGCAAATGTGCACCCACAAGATGTATTTCAAAGTTGTGCAAGACGAGAAGGGATTTTGGGGAACAGGCCCCCCGGGGTTCAGGGTCACAGATCTGAGAGAGTATAAAAAGTCAGGCATTTTGATAGTTGAGGGCTTCTTTGACTCGGACGGAAACTCTGTCCATCCAAGATTGCTTTGAGACTGCGGTTTACTTTTCTCTTTGCTTAATTTGATGCTTTGATGCAAGGCTATTACAAACTAATGATAATGACTTTTCATGTTTTATGAATGCTTTTAATTTGCTTGCTGAGTTTGAGGATGGATTGGACAATGTAATCTTGGTGATAGACATTTAATGTGATATTTTGATTATTCCTTTTATGACATTCTAAATTGATTTGAGAAGCATTTAGTCCTCTTAGACTAGAAGCTACCATTTTTACATTTGCGTGAATTGGTTTGAGAAGCATTAATTCCTTTGATTACGTTCCAACATTTTTTGGATTCTGATATATTTAGTAATTTCTTGATAATTGATTATTGTTCTTTTCTTGATTGCTGATTGATTATTGCTTATTTCTTGATTATTGACTGACTTTTGCTCATTGGTTGATCAATTGAATGTAGCTAATTTTTTGATTATGATATTTAGTATAGTATCTGTAAATAATCAGTAATTTCCAAAATGTGGTTGTTTTGCCTGGTTCATTTTTTCCACCATAAACATATGTTGTTTTGGGGCACTAGGCTGAAATGTCTGACTCCATTGTTTTTTCTTGGGAGGTCTCCTGTTGACAGTTAAGAAAGTGAATGTGTCCACGACCAACATAGCCTTGAAGGAAAGGTGGACTACAATTGCGTAGATGTGAAAGACACACTACTTTGTTTTAGTATGTCAGGCTAAACACATTACCTAACTGGGCTCACAGCTCACAATTGATAAATTAATTGAATTATTTGGATGAAACCACAATAAATACACTACATAAAATACATGAATTATACTGAAAAGTTCTGAAATAAATCTACCAATCCACTGTAAGAACTCTTTCGGGCAACAGAGGACTTTTTCCATGATATCCCTGGACAGTGTGTCCATATGTTCGTGGAATTGAATGATAAAGAAATCCATTGTGCAATTCAACTCTGTAAATCATGATTTGGAAGACAACATACCGCAGCGGACTGAGCCCTGTGCAAAGGCTGGATGCACCGGGCATCTGTTGAACTCAGCACTTTAAAACATTTTCTTGGCACCCTCTGTATGCCCTGCTAGATCTGTCTCCTTTGATCTTTCTTTAAAAATTCAACTGATTTGTGTGTGAGATGAAGCTCTGAATGTGTAAGAGGTGTTATAAGGCAAGAGAGGAGACAGAGGATGCAAAAAAGAAAAAAACATATTCCAAGCATTGGAGAGGACGCTGTTACGATTACTTTTTAATGGATTTAAATGTTACTTAATGTTCACATTTTTTACTTAACTCAGAATCTATTTGGTGTGCAGTATTCTTGTTTTATTTCAGCACAAGATGGACATTTTGGGCAATGGAGAGAGGATGAGGGCATGGGAAATAATTAACAACAAATTACCTTAATTCAAATGAAAATTTAGGAATTGTAATAGGAATTGCACACCTTTGTTTAAATGCTGTTATACAAGGTGCTTGTAGCAGTGAGTCCAAGTATCCCCTCACACTCCATGCTTGCTGATTGTGGTGTAATTATTTTCCTGCTGTAATACATAATATAAATGATTTCCTGTGCACACCTTGCTGGAGGTTATGCAGTACAATTGAAGAGGCACTATGTGTCCCTATGGTTCTGTTTGGCTCTTTTCCTAATATCATGGAAGAGTTTAGAGAAATGGTTCTCCTGCTTGGACCAGAGCAACACATTAACCTCTGCCCGTGGTGGCTTATTCAGGATGCTGTACATTCACTCATCAGTTTACTTGTACTAAAAAGTTTTGTGGTGTCAATGCTCCACACTCTTCCCTTACATCATGAACTTGTCAGTGCTTGGTGTTGCTGAGTTCACACCGGACAGTACTCAGTACTCATGGGTCAGACCACACCCACATACTAACATAGTATTCTGCGCAAACATCTGTTAAGAACAACCATTAACAGTGATCCGCAACTTAGAACAAATGTGGACAAGGGGTTTAAATTGGGAGGGCCCTTCATTTGATTTGAATTACACACCTGTAAAGGTTTTGATGCTAGTGCGTTGATAAAATCTGTCCACAGACAGAAATACAAAAACACCTGGCAAAGTACTCAAAACTGCTTCTGTGGTAGTTCCTGCTACAGGAGGTGTCTCCAGGACCACATTTTGCCATGATGACACAGACACACACAGACTCACAAGGTGAAAACAATACCAGCCATATACTGCCACAGCTGGTAATGATGTACTAATGACTACTGAGTACTCATGGGTCGGAACGTCAACATGTTAGCGGGGTTGCGGCTGATGTGATCCCATCACAAGATGGTCTCTAGTGAGAAGTTATGCATCCCATTTTTTGTACAAAACTGGTGAATGGGAATCTGAGTAGCATCAAAGTGACATCAATACATGCAATAATAATATTTTCACTCCATTTTCCCACATGAAATTAAGTTTAATTTTAGAAAAAAGTATAAATATAGTTTTAGCAACATTGCTTTCTATGTAGCTGTAATAGTTAATATAAAGAGATTTATTACAGCTATACTGTTATAAATGACCTGATTTCTAAATTGATTTGACACTTTAATTTTTAGTAATCCTATGAGACATCATAGAGCTGGAGTCCCCATTAAGTACAGTATAAGAGGGGAATGCCAGTCAATAGCTAGCACAATACCATTGCACTGCACTATCCTAAAGTGTAGATGCAGAATGACACAAAGGTCTCAGTTATTTTAATTCATTCTTACATAATATGATTAAAACAATGCATTTTATTATGTAAAGTGCTCCCATTACATGTCATATCAATCTCAAAATGAAAAACGAAAGCAGGGTTTAAGGATAGATACTATATTCAGTAAATGCAGGGGATCAATAATGAGCTGACACTTAATGCAGATATGGTGAAGTTTTATGAAATGTATTGTTGTTCACTCCACGCTAAATCCCGTTTACTGGTCAAGTGTTCCAGTTAGAGGGCAATGCAATGTCAGTCTGCTGACTTGTTTGATTTAATTGATAGCATTTACAATATGTAAAAATTTATAGTATAGACCTACAATATATATACCACATGTGTTATTCTAAGCAAATCTTCCCTAAGGTAAGGAGGACACATATGCTTCACATACAGTACAATATATTGTAACATAGCATTGTTCCACCATTGACTGAGGCTGAAGTTACTAACTGAAGTATTCAAATTCAAGATGTCATTTGTTTTATGACTGCACCATTCAGATATATTTACAATGTCTGTCCTCTAATTCAGCCTGATATATTTGGCCTCTTTGAACACTTTTGAATCTCTACAAAAAAATAATGAATGAATTAGGTGTGGATTTATGCCTTTCTAATACAAATTAAGGGATACACAATTTAAATAAATCAGTTGATCGAGAGTGGTTAATGCCATGATAGAAAACTTGATTTTAGTGCACCAATATAAATATAAGTAAAGCAATACTGAATGCAGGTACCGAGAACAGACCTTCACCTACATTCAAAATGAAATGGACCAAAATATCTTCAACAACGTGAAAGAGCAAGATAATATTTGTTTGGATGGCTGCTATATGTAAGATGAAAAGGCAACATAATCCACATGGTTTAGAGAAGTTAATATCTTTTTCCTTCCTTCTGGCTGTTTTGAAAACATTATGGCACACAGGATTTTGCTTGGTGCAGATTTAAATTGTCCATAAAACAGTAAATGTAGTCCAAAGGATATGGTCTTTCTGTATGTTAATAAGTGAAAGGAATTGTATTGCATTTACACACTCTGACAGTGTGGTCATTATATTTACAAAGCCTAAAGGTTGTACACAGAAAACCAAATTATTAATCATGTAATGACCTAGAACATAGTAGGGTATTATGTGATACTTAATGAACCAAAAACGTGTTATCTATGGTATTACTTGTCGGTATCCAGAAACTACTTTACATGTAACACATTGAATTGTCCACATTTTACAGCTACGACAAGATGCACCTCAGTAATGACTTTTTTTCACATGGATTCTCAAAACATTATCTTCATATATTTGTTCCCCACAAGCTGTATTATTTTCAGGACTATTTTCATCTCAGGTCTGCCAGACAGCCAGATTGACACAAATGAGTGTGTGTTTGTGTGAAAGACAGAGAGACAGAATGGGAGGTGGTAAGTCCCTTGCCTATACAGCAATCACTGACCATCTTGAGCTTCTTTGACAGTGATCAAGTGTGGCTTACCAAGACAGCTTAGGTGATCGAGGTATCCACAGTGGCAATTCATCATGCTATCAGGGAACACAAAGATGACAAGTTGTTTCACTGCTTGAATCAATTTTCTACAATTTTCAACTGCAACATAGTTGAAATGGAGCAGTGTTCTAACTCATGTTATCAGTTCTTTCTTTCTTTAAAGCATCAAGTCAGTTAAGGCTGCGGCGATCTCTAAGAAAGCAATTATATTCAGAGAAAGTGATGCCTTCTGAGTCATGTGTTCATCAACTGTCAGATATTTCCTCCAGCTACTACCATTCAACCGCACACACACAAGCACATTCACCCAAAGTTTTCTATTCAGCAGAATATCCCTCTGGGTGACAGCGAACCATTAATGTGAACAACAGATCTAATCATCGGTCAACCCCAGCACCAACATCAAAACATCAATATGACATCCGCAATTATCAATAATTGTCTCTATGGAAAAGGAGTGTCAGCTATTGAGTAGAGAAGCTGAAATAGAGCAGCTACAGTAATATTAATAAAAGGAGGGAGAACCATGAAAACTAATAGACCAACATGTCTTGTGTAAGAGTGTAAGAGGATAGATACATAGCTACAAGAATGGATACCAGAGCAAAAGTATTAGTGAGATGGCACGCAAGAAGTGCATCTCTGCATGTCCCTCAGGACTGTTCATGTAGTCTTCCCCGGTAAAAAACACTTCTGTAAAAGACAACAGAATCATTTATTGAACTAACATTAAAATTTAATACTAAATGGCACTCTCATGCTGTTTCCTATTGTTTCTTCAAATGACTTGATAGCCTTATATTGTTCCCAGTTTGCTTTTATTATCTGGGGGCATTGTATTATGTTTCCTTTTGTGTGTTGGATTCCCTTATTCTCCCTCCCCACTCCCTTACGCCGCCTCTCTCTTCCTCTTCCACCTGCTCTTGGCCTCCATCTGTTTCTCCGAGCATTTGACTTGCTCTTGTTTTCCCTCCTTCTGTGGCTTGACTAGCTGTATCATCCTCAGGAGATTTTGACATGATATTAAGTTATAGTTACAAGGCAATACTGTGATGTGGTTCCTGGGGGAAATCTCTCAGATCTGGAGTATGCCATTTTTACTAGAGGAGGCAGGCGTCTGCCTAGCTGAACCAAACAACGATATATTTAATTTTGAAAATGGATACATAGTACTACCTTCGAGCCACCAGGGATTTTCATTCTGGGATGAGAGAATCTACCCTTTTTTTTCTCTCTTAGCCCAGGAGGATGTTAATTCGTTGACAGAATGA
Organism: Enoplosus armatus; assembly: GCF_043641665.1. NCBI lineage: Eukaryota > Metazoa > Chordata > Actinopteri > Centrarchiformes > Enoplosidae > Enoplosus > Enoplosus armatus. Next base: position 10,024,175 of record NC_092180.1, on the reverse strand, counting down.
GGTATGATTCCAGCAGTGACAGGTGTAGGCATAAGCAGGTGCTGCCTTGCGATACTGTCATGAAATTTATGTCTCTCATCTCACAGTGAGGGCCTTGTCTATACCAGCTGCTGCAACCTTGTGAGGAGAAAGCTAAGAGGTTTTAATTAGGAGTAAGAGTGTCATTAATTACGCATTCGTTCATGCTCACATCACTGTCTTACTGAGAACGTCCCTCTACATTCTGACTCCTCCCCCTCTCTTTCCTTGTCAGTGCAATGCAGATTTAAGTACCCAAGAATTTACTCCGTTGCCTACCGGGAAAAGGAAAGCAAATTTGTTAATTTGATGAATCGCACTCCTAACTCCCTTCATGCCAGCCCTCCACCCCGTCTCCCAGATCGTTCAGCACACTTTCATCTCTGATCTAGGACCCCCATGTGGAGTCATGTTTAAAAAGGCAGACCCCTGACAGCTCTTTCAGAGGGCCAAGATTTAAGCGAGATGGGGGGGTATGCGGCAGTCTCTTAAACGACTTGGGGAACAATGAGTGGAGACATTTCTTATGAAAAGCACCTAGGTTCATTACTCTAACTAATTTAATTTTTCCCTTTTGTACAAACGAGATGATGAGGTCATAACTCAATGCGGAAACCTGAGACAGAGGCTGTTGCTGCCGACAACGTGATAAAGACATGTAATATGCTTAAGTTCCCCAGATTTATCCTTCAGAGAGAGGAGATTTTAATCTTCCCATATAATATAGCCAGGCTTCATTCATAGTTATAATATATCGTAGCTTTGCTATATTATTCATGTCCATTCATAGTTTATCTGCAAGTCATTACAGGCAACTGGTGCTATAGTACATCTTCAATTGTACAGAACAAGTCCACTGATCAAAGCTACCTGCTAGCTATATCCTGTCTTAGTGGAGTTTGCATGTTGGCCTCATGTCTGTGTGGGTTGCCTTCACATTCTCTGGTTTCCTTCCACAGTCATGAAAGTTATAGGTGAATTGGCAATTCTTAATTGCCCATTGGTGTGAATGTGAGAACGTGAGAATTTGTTTGCCACCTCTTTGCTTTTGTCTCTTGACCATTGCATGCAGCGATAGGCTACCGCCTCCCATGATCCTGAACAGGCTAAGCAATTTAGAGAACAGATTGATGGACTCTCAATGGCAGATTTAGAAAACGTTTTATGGATCATTTACATGGACATTCCACAACCATGTGCGGTATAGTTTACAAGTTCAGTAAACACGTATTGCTTGCATAAAGCTTGGTTTTTTGAATATGCTAATATTTAATGTAGTTTAAATCTGCCTTGATGCAATAGCTTATAAATGCATTACCACAGTTACCACTAATCAGTTATGATTAGAAGTTAAAATGAAAAAGTAGAGAAAAAACTGTCTTACAGCTGCTAAATTCAATTGGACCAAAAAAGGCAAAATGTCAACCATACTGGCTCTTCATCAGGCATTTGTCTGAATTTCATTGAATTTGCCTATACCTGGCCTAAATGTAGAATGGGATGTGTACACAACTACCTTTCTGCAAAGGTCTCATAAGCTCTTTTTGATTCCCTTTCATTATAAAACTAAGAAAATAAATCTAATTTATTGATACATTTATTCATCAAAGCAATGCAATCAAGCTAGCTACAGACCCAGCAAAAACTGTTCATCGTCAGATGGCACCCTTCCACCAATTGGATTGTGAGCAACAGTTTGATCTGTGGTTTCTAAGGAGAGTGAACAGAGAGTCCACTCAGGAGAGGCAGGTCTGGATCTGGTCTTTCACCCATTTTCTGCGAATGAGGGTGCCAAAAACATTTGAGCCTATGCCAGGGCTCTTGCAGTAGTTAACTTAATTTAAGACATCCAGACAACTAAGAGCAGAGCTTGAAATGAATAGACTCCTATCTCCACTTTCCTGTCAAACATCATTTAGGATGAGCTAGCCTCACAGCAGCTTGCAAATGACCATGGCATTCTCATCTCCTTGGATAGACAATCATCTTTGTGAACAGAGGAAAAACATCTGGTGATAGAGCCAGGAGAAGCTGATTATTTTTTGGCGCACGTCATTTTCGGCTTTTGTGCGCACATACAATTTTAGTATGTCCTAACCTGAACCACAGGCAATGCATAGTGCTGCTCCCCAGCTCAGTCATTCCCCTCTTGAGATCTCATGCTGCCATCCACCTCCTCGTGCTTGTGTTGTTTCAGGAAGTACAGTTCAGCCTCCCCAGCCACCCCATTGACGAACTGCTTCCCGGACCCTGCAGGGATCAAACCTTTCAAGAATAATCACAAGAGCACAGGTGTGGGTAATCTGAACTGATTTTGAAGCATATGCAGATCTACACAAGAAAATACATGCAAGAAAAATACAAAGCAAAATAACATACAAAGCAATTTAAAACTACCGACAGACAGAACTCAACACAGCTCAAAATGCATGCAAATAATACAAAAAAACAAATCAAGCCAAATATACAAGTGTTCAACTGACCAAATGTCTGCAATGTCACAAAAGCATTGCCGATCATATTGAGATCTACTCAGGAAGCAAGAAGCTTTGTAGTATTAATCATGGGAAATAATTACTGGGGCTTGAAGCAGGATCAATGGTAAAAGTGATGGAATCAGGACTGGATGGGATTAGAGACAAGATAAATGAGACTGGGATTAGACAGGAAAAAAAAATCTGGTCTGGACAGGAAGAAAATTCCACCCTCAAGCAGCCAGCATGGGTCCTTGTTGCCACTTCTTTCTATCTCGAGTAAGATATTTTTGCTTGCTTGAGTCTGACTCTCAAGGGGCCTATGCAATAGGTAGTTGAGCCTGTTGAGCAAGAGAGGAGTTAAACAAGGTGTTGCATCTACCATGTGGTCCACACACCCAGAGCTGATCAGCAAGCAAAGGAGTGCTGGTGAGCCAAACCAATTCCCCTAGTTCTTCTTCTATTCACCCTCCGATGTATGTTTATCCTTGAACAATCGGTATTAATCTCCCCTAGGCCTAATGGATTCTGTTGCAGATGAATGTTTTATAGACTCAACTTGTTTGTTGCCTCTGCGTCTCAATGCTACCCTTTGACATTAACTGATTCCTATGGTTCCTACAGTGATCTTCATGTTGACTGGTCTGTCAGGTCTGTTAGACTGAGCCTACTTTGTGTGCTCTTTGTTCAGTTGCTGTAAACTATGAATAATTTCTAGTCTTCTCATTTCTTTAACCTGCAATGGGGATCTGATGGAGAATATTAGTAAGCAATTGGTTACTTCATTCCCATCACATATTCTGTGGAGTGTATCTTTTCTTGGGGTGGACTGTATTCATTAGCTGGGCCAGAAAAGGCACATATAGCAAAATACATTGAGAAGTCTTTGGTTGCTGGATTAATCTGTCAGTAAATCCTACCAGAAGCAACACTTCCGAACCAGCTGAACCAAATTTCTGGAAAGAACCAGTACAAGTCTGATACCCACTCACATGCAATATTTATGGGATCCATGGTTTTCATTGTTCTACTGTATCAGTATTTTAACCTGGCATGTATTGATGTGATTGTATGAATTGATTACTAACATAATTATAACAAAATAAGCAAGATACAAATAACAATAATAATAATACATTAGGGAAGATTAAAATAGAAGTAGGTGAAAGCCATCCAATAAAAGTGAATTTAAAGACATTATTTTAAATCTCTCCAGACCGCTGGTTATCAAGGCAGAGATGGGAATCACATAAAACACTCAAATTAGGAGCAGATTCTTTTATTTTGAGTGAAAGATGGGAATGTTGTGACAAATGAGGACCAGAACAGGAGGAGGGTCAGAAACAGTATTTCTTTTGGAATAATCAGGCCTTGAGTTCTGTGCTCAGCTTTTGATATCTGACAGACTGGGCACTGGATATATTAATTGAGTCACCTGGTTATACAGGAATATAGAGCTATGTATCATCTGCATAACTGTGAAAATGTATATTGTTATGCTGAAATATGTGGCTCAGCATCAGCACGTACACAAGAAATGGCAGTAGTCCTAAAACTGACCTCTGGGGAACACCACATGTGAGTGGGGCAGAAACAGGATCCTCTTGCTGTATGTGTTGAGGGACATGACAAAACATTTTGTTGTCATGTTTTTCAATGATATCTTCATCATATGCCATGTCTGTCGGGTCATCAAATGACTGTTAAAGAACCAGCTGTTTGTCAAGGTCAGCAAGTGTGAATTCCTTGCATCCACCATCTCCCTCTTGGGTTTTTAAAATAGATCTGTATAGATGGATCCAGCCAAGGTCAAAGTGGTGACAGAGGGGCCTCAGTCAGGTTAATTTAAGCAACTCCAGTGTTTCTAGGGATTTGTCAAGTTAATTTACATTTCCTCTGTGACTTCAACTCAGTGACAGCTCATCTTACCATCTTACCGCAAGCTCCTCTTTGTTTTCTTGGACTCCTGAAACTGACCAGGAGTTCATTTCACATCCCCGCCTTGGTCTACCCTGACCTGTCCCTTTCTTTTGTGATGGATATGAACATTATTGTGCTATCCCAAAGACGAAAGAAGTCATTCCAAATAGGCAATTATATAGTGTCATAACTATATAGTATGGTAACATTTTAACAGTATACCAGTTGCCAAAGTCCTGGCTAAGGTTCTGGTTCAAAGATTGGAGTCCATCATACCAAAGCTAATCCACAACGACCAGACAGGTTTTATCAAAAATAGAATGTCTTTTTTCAATATTAGACGAGTATTAAATATTATTTATTCAGCTTCCACTCCAGGGTCACAGGAGATCCTTGTCCTTCTTGATGCGGAAAAGGCATTTGACCATGTCGAATGAGACTATCTCTTCGCCACTTTGCATTGGTTTGGTCTTGGTGGGAGCTTTATTGCTTGGGTCAAGCTTCTGTATACTTCTCCCCTTGCTTCCATCTGCACTAATGATGTCTCTTTATTTTGAACTACAACAAGGGACCAGGCAAGGGTGCCCTTTATCTCATTGCCCCGGCATCATCATATTATTGGGCAGCAAATATACACAGTATTCTGCACTGGCCTCATTGTCATTATAGCCATAGTGACTGGGTCCCTACGTGGGTGCAGATGGAGGAATCTTTGTTCCAACCAATGTCCCTTATGTTGCTGACCTGCACCCTCTATTTATGTCTTCTTCTAATCTAAGTTGTAGCCCTGTAGTTGGAAACAGTTTTCATGCCACCACGGAATTCAAGCAATTCCAATACTCTCTCCCTGTAACAACAGCAACAACAATGCCTTTGGAATGTGGGATGAGAGAGGTATTACAACATTTGAAAACCTGTATATAGCTAAGACATTCACCTCCTTCTCTCAATTGTCCCTGAAATTCAAACTCCCTAAAACTCCCCTTTTCAGATATTTTCAGATTCTGGATTTTGTGAGGAAACACTTTAAAGATTTTCCGTCGGCATGGTCTTATCCAACTTAAGCTCATTCATCGAATATACTGGACTAAGGTCAGGCTTTCGAAAATTAAACCTGTCATCGACCCTCTATGTGATAGATGCAAGCAGGCTCCAGCTACACTGATGCACATGTTTTGGCTTTGCCCCTCATCATTTGCCTTCTGGAAGCCAATTTTCGATTCTATTTCTAAAGTATTAAAGACAATAATTGACCCTTCCCCACTCATTGCTCTACTTGGCCTCTCACCCAAAAATATTCCTCTCTCTAGCTCCCAGAAGGATGCCCTGGTCTTCTCCACCCTAATTGCCAAACGGTTGATTCTCATGGGCTGGAAGTCTACTCAACCACCACCTCATATACATTGAAAGAGAGATTTAATGAGTTGCTTGCACCTTGAAAAGATTAAATATACACGACAAAGCAAGGCAGAGAAATTTCATTCTACTGTATTTTCTCTTGTCCTCTCAGACCGCTAGCGAGCTCTCTCCTCTGCTGACTCCTAAAGTCTGACTCACTCTCGACTATCCTCATGAACCTAAACCAACCATCCTCACATCAGAGATAAACCCCCTTGCCCCTTCCTTTATTTATTTATTTTTTGCTTTTGCTTAAGGTGTGTGTATTTTGTCTGTTGTGTTAGTGTCTAATTCAGTTGTTGCTGTCAGGGTAGTTGGAGGGGGGAGGGGATTGTTATATGTCAAACCTTTGTCAACTGTTATCACTTATCTAGTCATTTCCATGACAACAATAAAACAAAGTTCAAATAAAACAGCGTACCAGTATAATGTTACATACATATGTAGAGGCAGGTGGAGCGAGCCTAGTACAATTTCTTTAGTTCCTGTTTGGTATATTTGTTTACTTACGTGTGGGTAAACGTTCACAAGTGCACACGTGAAATGGCATTAGCTTTTTGTCACGTGCATCAAATACAATTCAATACAACATCCAAACTGTAGAGTTTTTTGATAAATTGCTACTACAGCTGCACAGAATGATGTAGCCAATCAGAGCACAGGTGCTTTCACTGTGAGTGTATGTGAGTAATTACTTCAATAAAACTGCCAGCCTCCATGTTTGGTCTCCATCTAATTATTGATTGAGAGCTTTCCAAGATATTACACCAACAAATGGCATAACAAGGCCTTGATTTTGTAGTGTGTATGAGACGGAGACAGACGCATTTATTTAATGATGCCAACAAGTTACGCCCAAGGTGCAGCTTTAGCAGTACATTATGTGGTTACTAACGGTAACAAATGTGGCATCACTGCACAATAGATTTGGTGGACTGACCTGTTGGTGAGATTCAGAATGTTAGCAAAGCCGCTGTGCACAATATTTAAAATTAACTTGGTTACTAAGCCCAATTGTTTTTGTATTATGTGCTAACTGAAATTAGCACTGCACATATTGTATTTCATAGTGATTTGAAATTAGTTACCAAGTGTCCGGCTTAATGGAAGACTGTCCTGTAATATTCTTTATACCTCTGCAAGTTGCAAGACTATTAAATCTAATTAGCTAATTAATATCTGTCAATCAGATATCAATGACAATGTCACATATTTGGAAACTGTCATTTGCCATTTGTCATTTGCGATGACAGAAAATGTAATTTTCAATTCAATTTGATTTTTTTTAAACGTATCAACAACATTATGTATATTTATGTAATAAGATGTGTTCATGGTAATAAACCCATTGGTTCTGAACAAATATGCCAATAAATCACACACAACAGAACATTTTGTTGTAGTTTAGAGGACATTCAAGCTCATGATTTTGAATGGCTCAGCCACTTCATCACAGTATAAGTGCACTGTAGGACTGGACTGTTTTATATTTGTTTCTAGTTTTCTTTGGAGATTTTACTTTGTTCTCATTAGTGGAGTGGGTTTATAGTGTCACATTCACTTACTGTTTCATGAGGAAGTTGTACTGTGAAATGCTTTAAAGGTAGCTCTCTTAGAGGGCTGAGTAATTCTGCAAAGAGAAGCATGTGGACCTAACTAACCCATAGTTTACCTTTTCCAATCTTTGTTTTTCCAGAAAAAAAATATTTCAGCTCCATAAAAATGCCAAGGTGTAGACAATATCCGCATACAGCAATTGGCACAGACTGCCATATAACTGTATTGTTTTAGCTGATCATTGTAGGTGGCTGATCACTGTTTGATGGAGCCAAGGTGCAGAAAACATACAGGACACAGCAGCCACAAAATGAAGAATTATTGACCATTTTCTCTGTAATTCTCTCTCTTTGACCCTAATCCTCTTCATGCTCCATCCTTCTCATGTTTCAAATTCATACCTTTTTCAGCGTACCCTGACTCTTTGTTCTTTCTTTTGTCTCTCTCTCTGTTTCTTTCTTCTCAGCTTCTCTGAATCTGTTGCTGCACCACCTGCCCAATACCAGCTCTCAGCAGGACACAGGCATCTTGCTGATGAGAGGGATGCCATACACAGCTATGTAATTCCTCCATTTTTTCTTCATTCTCTTTTTCTAGGATAAAGATATGACTCTAGATTGTGCCTGTGAGTGAGGGCTTGTTAATGAAAGTTCAAGAATGCATTACATTCAACTCAGATGTGCAATTGTGTGCAGCATCACTATTTCTTTGTTATTAAAATCAATCAGAATACTATATGCACCTTCAACTTATTTGCAACTGTACACACCTGCTGATTTTCTTATGATAAAGAAAATAAGTGAGCAGAAATTGGTTTGGAAGCAGCAATAATTCAGATGGCACCTATTAGATAATAGAACGCCTAATTGTTTCACACGTCTGTGCACACCAGCTCTGTGACCACTACCCATCCCTTTTGCTATATTGCTTTATGTTCACAGCGCCAAAGTTGCCACAGTTGTTTGACTGCAATAGAAGTCAATTTGTTTGAAAAATATGAGGCCGTGGCTCACAGAAAGCTAAAGCAATTGTCAGTGTGCATGTTTTCTTTTGTACATGCTCATGTAAACAGATTTTTCTTGACTGAATGACTCCATTATTGTGCTGCTTGAAATTTCTCTTGTAGCCTACTATTGTGGAGAAAGAATCTCAATATTAGTGAACATGGTCACATTTGGAAAGGCAAATGTATGGGTAATGGGTATTAAGACATCTAGCCTTTGTCTTACTATAGTATTTGAGTAACTATTCTTTAGCATATGGTTTGTAATGCAATGTTTTACTTTTGGGGGGTCAACCTCATGTGGAGTTACCATTGTTATGTAATTGGACAAACACTGAAAGCTATCAAGCTGTCCAGAAGAGCACACGTTTACAGTGACTGCCAGTGATTTGCAGTGATATCTATACCTATACAACAACAAAAAATTGAAGCAGCTCCAACAGGAACCATTACACCCTTTGCTCGAATTTATGGCTGATAGTGAGGATTGGTTATCATGGGGTACTTGATGTTAAAGCATAATGAACAGTGGCATTTTAAGATGTTTTCTTTTCTAAATCACTAGCACAGACTGACAAAATAACTTGCTTGACGTTGTTGTCTGTCATATGATATACATCATGAACATTGGCAATACTCATGTCTCACCTGACACATTCCAAAATCAATTGATTACACCAATCACTCTGACGAATAATCATTTCACAGGAATTTTGTTTTGGATCAGTTTTGGTTAAGTTGAACAGTCAAAGGAGCTTTGTTTCGGTCAGCAAGACAACTCAATGTGTAGTTCCCAGAATTATCAAGTAAAGTGTCATGAGCAAGGGGTAACATACACCCATTTTGTTGTGTATGTGTATGTCTCTTTGTATATCAGTTGTTGTCTGTTGCTATTCTGTTGTTGTCGACAGATTGTAGATTAATTCTTGTTTACCTTTCCCAACTGGTTATTAATTGTATTTTGATTATGCATCATTACCATTTGTTTAATAACTTGGTAGCATGTAGCAAGATAAACACATTACAATTGGAAATGAGATATTATCTAAATCAGCTTAGTATGTCCATCCGTCACTCTTCAGTGTTTTTTAATACAGCTGAAGCTTTTAAAATATTTAATCTCCACGTCAAATTGGCATATGAATTACTGAATTGTTGACCATGTTGACCAGTTGTTGTTTGTATATTTCACCTTGACACATTTTACTGTCATTGAGTTCCATATAAAACTACATGCAAACGGACATGGATCCACTGTAAAATGAATATTTTATATTTTGTTCAAAACTGGATTATTTCCATCTACTCAGTCAAAACATTAGTAAATATGTGAAGCACAGAGGTCAAAGTTGATGCTTACCACCTTCCCTTGGAGATTTCCTACTGGAAACACAGGTGACACAGGTAATCCTGTTTCCAACACTTCATTATTACATGCATAAAGTCTACCACAGCCCTAGGATACAAAGCACAGCCTGTTAAAAATGAAGAACATTTCAACTACGAGTGTAGCCTATACTCCTTGTGGTGTTTTTATATGACAATAAAATATACCACACAGTGATTTATATTCAGTGTTAAAATAAAACAAATGATACCAGGATACAGAGAAATACATACTGTTAATGCTGCCAATCTGAGCACATAGTCACATTTAGACACCTGAGAATACCTGAGTTTGCTTTAGCATACAAGATGCCAGAAAGATGAAAAATCTTGCACTTAGCAATACAGGTCAGTGTGTATCTGAGCATAACTGGGGCGAGGGCTTTTACTGTGTTAGCCCCGTTTGGGATAGTCCGAGATGCTTGCCATAGAAAAGTTTAGAGAAGCGGATGTGCACTGCTCTTTATCAGAGGTGGGGAAGTAAACCAGGTGTGCATTTGCTGAACCAACGAGTTATCCTTGAAGCCATTTATTTTTTACATTATTGTTTAATTTCACAAGCATTTCCATTACAAATGTAATGTATGTATATTGTAAATGTGGACTGTCTCAATAATGTCTTATGCCTAATTTTGCATGCATATGGTAATTAATAGTTTTGTGAAGTAAATGAAATATCCTTCATGTAGAGCAGTCCTTAAACCTGTCATGGTCTATTTCTCTGTTGCATATTGGTTAGCCAGGTGCCAGTCATGTGTATTTGCCAATGCTGCCATGCACAGTTCTGCAGATGAGGTGCTCTGGACTTGCAGCTGCATCCAGAGGAACCACAGCAGCATATAAAGCCTCAGAACATGCTTCTCCACCACAAACACTGGACACTTTGTTACAAAATGTGTATGTTTATTTTATTCTCAATTAGTGAGTTACAAATATAATTTACATCTAGTTATTTTTCACATGTCTGCTCATATTGTGGTATAGATTGTACATTTTGGAGCTATAGTTGGTGCTATGTGAATGCATGGGAGTTTTAAGCTCACATTAACAGTATAGCTAGGTAGAGGTATTTATCTCTATATTATAACAGTGAATGATTGTTTCTTTTCACTCAAATTCTACTTCTTTGAAATGTGGGAGAAAACTGGAGAAACGAGGAAACCGATTCAAAAGGACTAACTACAGAGACAGGGCCAGTGATCTTTCTAGCAGAGCCTATTATACAACACCAACTATCTTAGGGGTAAGTTCAAAGTAGAATGGGACAGGAAACACTGAGAAATGATGTCACGCAACAATGGACCTGAAATGGACTTATACCTACGGTAAGTCACATTGTCATGGTCTGTGCCTCAATCCATTAGTCTCTATAGAGGCATTCCTCTGTATTGAGGTATTATTAGTGACACAGATTGATACAGATGCAAAGTGCTCTATATGCAGTTAAGACCAGTGTATAACAATAACATATGACCGGAATATAGACCTGTTCACATGCCTCATTCTGTTTTGAAACAGGAGATCACTAATATTCTGCACAATACTGAGCACAGACATAACTTATATGTATATATTTTCTGTTTACAGTCCTAATACCCACTGCATCAAAGAACTCAATTTACATTCACACAGGTAATTTGCACTCCATATTTATTTGCCATTCACTTTATTTATGATTTGTTGTACCAATTAAATTGTCTTTTTCTTCTGGCTTAAAAGGTAACAGTATTTGCTCAGCTGTGCTTTGGAATTAACATCCAGGCTCATGCACCAGATTGTGTGTCCGGACCTTTCTATCGGGCCATGCCTGCAGTGGTGTATTTGAAAGCACAGGCATGGTGCAGCATCATCTGTTGGGAAAAGCCAGATCAAATAACAGATTCAGATTTGCCAAAGTCATTAATTTCACATGCTGGCAGTGGAAGTCCTTGTGGCTACTGAATGAGAAATATTTTCAAAGATTTAAATTCTCATTCAATCATTGCAACTGCCATTTGGGAACCAGACTTCAGTATTCACAAACAGAATAGAGAGTCATGGATTTTGGTATTCAATAAAGAAAGAACAGAAAAGAAATACCCTCTACCAATAGAAATTATTTTCATGGGCTTGTAGTTGTGGTTGGCAGACAAATATTTGTTTCTTATGCATCATTGCTCTCTCTTAAATTTAGCAAACTCATATTGCATTTGTCCCCCTGCATTGTGCTGAAGACTGAAGTGAGTTTTACCTGACCACTGTTCAATCCTAGCATAATGCGTTGGTGTCTGTTATAAAAGATGTAAATGTGAAGCAGTCACTCAAATTTCAAATAAAAAATCAAATAAATATTGCAGACTAGGGACTAACAGGACTTTGACATTGTAATGGCTCTACAGAGTGGAGTTATGTGTTTACTTGTGTGAAGCACTTATGTTCTTGTGGACCTGTGCTGACATTTTTAGGGATCCTATTTAGGGCCAAAATGTTTTTGAAAAGTAAACTGACTACTGTAGCCCCATTAGTTGTTGTGTAAGCCTCCTGTAACCCTACACATTAGATTTCATGCCTTTCATCATTTATTAGATATGACATATAGAAATCTCCAGCCAGAGAATTTTCATAGCTCGCCTGATGTTGTGCACCCTGCAAAGAAGATGGTACATGGGATTTGTCTTGAGTGTGGACGTTCATTCCTGACCTTGGGAACAGTAATTGTGACGAATAAATCTCAACTCATATATCCACTCTCTGTCTTTTTCTGAGTTTTCAATGGCATCTCATGGTCATCACGTGTGGAACGTTGGTCATACAATAAGTGGTTGTATATGGTGGGAGATCATAGTCTCTGTTCAAAGATAGTCTCTCTCTCACCGTCCAACATCTGGTTGATGTTGCTCCCAAGTTGATGCTGTGACCAGTTTTGATTTGGTGTTCTGTCAGTTTCTTGTCCAGGTTCTTGTTATTTCACCAATGTCGTGTTCCTCTCTGCTGTTGCATGTAATGTCATACACTTCTCCACTTTTCCTCCCTTGGCCCAGAGTTTTCCACTGACCTGCTGTGCCTCCCACTCTCTAACCTTCCCCCGGGAGGCTTTTTTCCCTGTCCATATTCTTTGTTGTAAATTGTAAAAAAGACTGTATTTGATTTTTGTCTATAGTTTAGTTTTTTCTGTGTGGTTTAGAATCATTTGTTTACAATTGAAGTGCAAAATGAAGTGCTGTAGAGATTTACCAGTGAAGCAGAAAACAACATGAAACCCACAGTCAGGTGAAACTGATTTTGGTCTGGTTGGACCTGTTAAATGGGTACACCAAACAGTGCCCCAGACCATGCCAGCAGAGATGAGGAATGCACATGAATAAAAAACAAAGTTTTGTGTTTATAGTAGTGTGTTGAGCGTTTGCAGAGTTTATGGGGTCAAGCCAACAGAGTGGCCCTTGCCTGTGTTCATGCAGCACCAAGAGCCCAGTCTGAAGGTGGTATTTCAGCCTGTGTTGGCGGTATGTGTATGGCCAGCAATTACCAGCCAGTGAATCACTGCTCTGGTCACAGTAGTTTTGATTGCTCAGTTCTGCTCAGTTTGTGAATATTCTTGTCCACCTCAGGCATCTGCTATTGAGTATCCTGTTAGTAGAGTAAGAGGTCTCAAACAGCATGTAGGTTGTAAGCCCCTGCTTACAATGCTGTTTGTTTGTCATGGGGATTATATATTTTTTTTTACAATAAAGATTGTTATTTTAAAATAATTGTGTGTTTTCATTTTTTTATACCTCAGCAGCTCAACTGCTCTTCTGCCAACTGGTTTTAGGTTGTTGTCGCTGCACTAAGAAAAGCAAAACATCAACATAAACCGAAGAATGGTAAATATCTCCTTGAAAATCATTGTGGAAAGTAAATCAAACAATTACCATTTCTGGGAGAGAGGATGAGGATGTGACCCATTCAAAATTCAAGCAAAACACATTTATGAAGTGAAAAAGGAGACACTGTGTGCATTACAAAAAGTTATGTGACTTCTTTCTCCTCTACTTTTAGGCTAATTTATGTGGTTTGCAATTCCATTCAAAGAATCGAAGGATTAATTAGCAGGAAAAAGTTGATAGCTCTCCATGTTTTCTTCTCTGTCAAAGAACGCCATCTGCACTGCCTTCCTGATTAATGAGCAGGTGGAGTAGGAAGTATTTTCATCATGGTGTGCATTGAGGCAAACAAAAAGTGAATTCATTCTTCCCAGAATACCAAAACAATTTGAAGGGGTTTTTTATACAGTCAATACAAATGTAATTTTAATGTACAAGTTAAAATTACATTTACAAGTTACTGTTTTCTTTTACAGGATATAAAACATTCTTCTCAGCACTCATATCAAAATAATAATTAAAATAATTAGAATGAGGTTTCTACAAGGCTTGATTAAAAGATTCTTAATGTACAATTTAAACAAATCCCCTGAAGACAACAAATCTACCTTTTTCTTATAATGTGGTTCATTGATTTGTGGCCATCTCTGTGCCAATGCTGGAGAAAGAGAGCCAAAATTGTGATCATAAAACCTGGAGCTGTTCCTCCTCTGATGAATGAGATTGACTTGGTGGAATCAGAGGCTTTTCCCATTTGACACAAAATAGCCATTTTGTCTGAAGTTGAGTGTGATATGGATTGCCTGAAATGTTCAATAATTAGAATATTTTTAGTAGATTATTGTGCACTGTCATGTCGGGGGCAGGTACATACTTAGGAATATTTGTCAGAATGCTCTCCGCTGACAATAAGATATATTAGTGGTACAAGACTTAAGCTGACTGTAAAGTGTGGGCTCACAAGCACTCACAGTATTAGTACTTTGTGAGCACAACAGAAAATACTTCAAGAACTGTAATACATTTCCAGAACCAAGCAGCAGCCTCAGGCTGCAACAACGCTCTAAAGAGTAACTTTACACTAAATCCTTTTTTGAGTTAGTAAATGATGTGAACAGTCATTCAATTTATTATATACGTGGCTATTATATTCATAACCTGTTACATTTATTTAAAAAAAATGTACGACTGACACTGGAGACCCAGGTTCTCATACCAAGTTTAGGTTACTAATACATCTAGGAAAATATCATGGTTTTGATTAGATAATGAAACATGTTTTGGTTGCCATGAGAGGATGTTGTAGGGAAAACAATTGAAATAAGAATTCTTTTAAGGTGCTTTAGGAGTGACTGTATGCAGATCAGCTCCAAAGGGTTTGTTGGTTGATAAGGTTCTGCACTTGAGGATGCACATGAATACAAGCAGCATGAACTAATGTGGGAGTGCAATCAACCCCCCCCCTGGCGAATATAAAACAGTACTTAGGAGACATCTCTGCTACAAGGAATATAGATAATGCACAAGGCAAACTTACTTATGGCATCATAAGTAAGATTAATAAGGAAATGGAGCAGATGTGGACTGTATCACTGACAATCATTATCTAGGGCACAGGAACAAGACTTATAACCAATAACTGCAGTAGTAGCTACTGTTAAAGGCTATGAACCTGTCATTACTCTCACTTAAAATATCCTCGGATGACATCACAGATTATGCTCTTTTTTGAATTTGCAAGTGAGTCATTCATGTAACAAACCTAAAATTTTGTAGATCAAATGAATAACTTATGTAAATTCTCTTCTGAACTGAATACCACCATTAGAGTTAACATAATCACTACAGTGCATGCACAGCTGGAAATGGAATATATGATCTTTAAATTAACTAAACAGAGTTGCACTCCATTAATATTATATACAAATAAAGCCTTCCTAATTGATACAGCACAGGTGTTTGTTAGTCAGGAAGGCTTCATGCAATAAGTTAGGGGCTTGGTTTTTAATTACCTTAGGGATTTGCTAATTTACATTCTGCCTCTAAAAGTCTCTCGTTGATACTAGGAAGTGTGTGTGTCTGTGTATGAGTATATGTCTAAGTGTACTGTATATGCTGCAAAGTGGTTTGATGAGGGTGTGGGTAAAGAATCGATAGAGATTTAATGGGAAACAGGATGTCCTCAGGTAAAATTCAGACCAAAATACTGCATGAAATTTGATCTGTGGGGTTATTTTATGCGGGTTGGATGGAGGAAGGAGAAAAATGTAAGGAAAGGCACTCCATCTTGGCCCTGGTGTACACTTCTATTCTTGAAGGTCAGAAAGCTTGTTATAGTGGACAAACATTAAATGTCCAATGGTGCTGCCTTCTCATTAATCTTTTCTTCTCATCTAAGACAAAACCTGGAAAATGGTCTGCATATACTGACATATATCAACAGTTCACATCTCCTCTGATGTAGAACTTCACAAAGTGATAAGTCTGAAAACCATGGTTGCTCATCCTTTATTTAATAACCAAAAGCTTCAGAAATTGGGTCTGCCTCCTCCCACTGGGTATCCACAGGCCCCCCCTCACTGGTCACACAATTTTCATGAAGATCATCTTTCCTCAAGATTTTTATTGACATAGCTACATTATTAAATGGTACACAGTTGAGCAAGGGCAAAAGTATTCAATTCATATTTGATGAAGACATTACAATTGTAGTCTGTAGTCGCTAGATAACACCCTGAAACCCACCCCATGTTCTATAATATACATTTCTTAAGGCATAAACAGAATTGCTGCTTGGGTTACGTCCATTGGCCGATCTAGGAAATGTACAAAGCACAATACACTGGAGACCAGAGTTTGCATGCTAAATTTCATGTTTTAGTTTTAGGCCAAAAAACGTCTCCGTGTCACCTAATAACATTATACCGGTGCAGTAAAGAGAAAAAGGACAGAAGACAGAGAGACATTATGTCATGACTTAAGGCTGCCACTCTATTTTATAGTGTTACAAATGCAACATAAGCACTGGGGTCCACTGATAAACTGTTCTCTGATGGATGTAAACATTGAAAGATGGAGGAAACTAACACTTCCCTCCTACTATTTCACACCAGAAATGTTGAAATAGTAGGAATGAGTAGGTGACTCATGACCCACTAGAAGTGTGTGGTGGTGTCTGGATCTGCAGAGACCCTGCCCTCTGCCTGCATTTTCTTATTTTGCTGTGTTTGTGAGTTTCTGGGCGTCAACCTTTTGGCGGTGTGTGTGTAGCCCCCAGCCAATAACAGCCCGCAGGGTGTGAGGGCACGACTCTACAAAGATGTAGCGACCAGGTGCCAGCTCATAAGCACCCATCCAAGAGGAAGCTTCTGGGGTCATTGAGCTGGGGAGGAGGGGCCAGCTTTGACTTTTGTGTTTACAAACCGCAACCGTTACTACTAATTCTGCCTTTAATGTCCAACCTCCACTAAAACACCAACACAACATTGAATTTTTATTCACATACAAGCTGTTTTACACATACTAGAAATGTTTCTGCTCATCATATTTGACTTATTTTTGTGCATTCACAAATGCACTATTAATGTGGATGAGATTCAGAACTGGACAACAATGAGTTTTAATTTGCGTAAATCAATTCCTCTGGAAAATTTGCCATGGTTGTTGTGTCCACACGGGTTTTTTTTTAAGAAGGGCCCAGGCCGGAATCGAACCCTGGCCACTGCGGTAAGGACTAAACCTATGTGGTACGCAATCTAGGGGTGCCCCCAAACAGGATATTTAAAAATGTTGATCTCAGAGCTTTTATTTTCCAAGAGCGCTGAATTAACATGCAGTACCTCACACATGTCATTTCATAGTCACATTTTAATTGCTCTCCATTAATTACATATTCTGAGCGAGCAGTGCATTTGCATAGATTTCACATGCAAGTGTGACCTACTGTTATGTTGTGTGGGTGAAAAGGTTTCCACTCACTGATACGATATGAATACAGTATGCAGTTGCAACCTGCTCCACCAGACTACACCACTGTTGGCTTGAACACATTATTTCAACTTTTAGTATGCGCCAAGGCCAGGCTGAGTTAAGGTTCAGGGTGGTTGTGATGTTGTTGTTTGGTGTGTGTTTGTACTTTAAACATCTTTGTTTTTTTTAATAAGTAAGTAATGTTTGTATTCTTTTAGATTACAAGCACTTTAAAGCTACATGAATTGTTATCTGCCACAGTGGCTTGCCAAAGTCAGAAATTTAAGATTTCACGTAGTGGCTTTGAACAATGTTTTTACAACGATGTCCCAAATACATTTGTCTTTTTACATTTTTAGTTTAACTCCAGTTTGTCATGATAACTTTTATTTATTGTGATTGCTTTTGGCTAAAATGAGGCAAGAAAACAGACTCTTATATGTTTGAAGATGTAAATAAAAAGTCATATATGTATTTTTGATTTGGGCCCAGCCAAAATGAATATTATAGATATTATCAGGTGTGTTGTAAGATGTGAGCTAAAAAATGCCAATGCCTAAATCAGGGAGCGAACTGAGCTTATTTAACAAGAGAACTGGCTAAGTTACCAAGAGAGAGTCTCGTTGGCACCAGAAGGTCTTGTTTGTTTGGAATGGATGCTACTGTCCCGCGTAAATGTCATATCTAACTGTCAATAAAGAATTACTCTGATGAGTGACCTATAGAACATACTTACCAATCTGGTGTGTTTATGGATTGGTGTATGAATATTTGTGAAAAAGGGACACCTGTAAAAATATAAACCTATATAAATCTGTAGGAACAGTATAATGTTTATTTGTATGAACAATACTAATTGCTGTTCATTACCAATTACACATGAGAAGCATAATTACCAGTTGGCAATTTTGTATAGTTCTGCCATAACAGTGTTTAAAAGTGAATACTATTACAAATACTGCATCATTATTTTTGTTACCGTGTAATTTATAATAGTTAGTAAAAAAAATTGCGGCCTGTAATTTAAAAGGGTTGTTGTTGTTTTCTCCTTTGTGGATCTTCAGCTGACTATCCAATTAAGACGACAGACAAAATCTTGGAGAACCTTTGGTAGCCTACAGACAGCTACAGTCAGTGTGACTTTCTGCATCTAACAGCTATCACGTTTTAGAGTTGCACAATGACATCTTGTCAGCAGTCTGCCAAATTTGTCTTGATGGCAACTTTCTCAACTGCAACAGTTCTGTCCAAATGAAAACTACTTTTCAGTGACATTCTGTATTCACCATTTTCTCTTCTGGAAAATGAGCAAAAAGCAAAAACCTAACTATGAAAGCTGATCATGCCCTCGACAACAAATTCAAATTAAATCATGTCTTAAAAGACAAAAGCCTGCACTCAGAGACAGATTTTGAGACTGGACATTACTGTATTTCATTTCTAAAGAGCCCCTATTGTTGACTAACTGTTGACTTTCAGTTCTTTCTCGAAAAGCTCCTTGACTGCAAACACCATCATTGGCTAGTTCTGAAATGTATCTCCCTTTTTCTCTTCTTTTTTATATCCCTGGGGCAATGGAGGCCATTCTGCTGTCCACAGCACATTCCCCTGAAAATACCTCTGGGGATCCTTTTCTCAGTTGCAGTGCCATCACTCCTATCATCAGTCTGCTGAGTGTCACTGAGCTGTGCCTGTCTTGGCAACCAGGGAGGCACTGGAAATGCAATGGCATGTCATTACTTGTTGCAAGCTATCCCCAATGAGAATGTATGGGACTGATATGTTCAGTTGGGAAATAAAAAATTAAATAAACAAGATAAAGTGTTTCAGTATACCAGAATAGTCAGAAAAATGGTTAATATAAAGCTTAACATAACTGAGAGCAGTTTTATTTCATCATTTAGCATTGCAAAGAAGCATTTACCAGTGAAATGTAACACATAAGTAAAAACTGTCTCCCAAGGCCATACCCATGTATGCCATGAGATGCTGAGAAATGACAAAACTGATTTATTAGCTTGCTTTTGTAAGTTTTTCTGTAGGGGAATGTACATCTTCATGAACATGTGCAGAATTCTCTCTTAAATGTTGCTCTCATCTATGAATGAATTTACTTTAATTAATGAAGTCACTGTGTAAAGACAATGTTATCTTAGCTTGAATCAAACCAAAACAATGTGCTGGGACCCAAGAGGAATTCCCAATGCTACTCATTCATTTTCTTCTATTCTTAATTCACTGATGTCAAACATATCGGTAACTTTGTGCAGCTTTCTGTCACTCTCTCTATGTATATTTTATTCCTTCTTTTATTCGTTATTAATGTCTCAAGAGCTTTCTTTCAGAGAATATATATATATATATATATATATATATATATATATGCTGCCTTATTTATGGTTTAAAGGAGAGGGGGGAAATGTGTCACATTACTACATTACTTAAGCAGAAAATGCCAGACTAATTCAAAATATTTCTTGTCAGTACTTTCCCGTTGTACACTGACATGAGAATAAAATCCCCCATGACAACTAACAGAGCAAAATCCTAATATATGACTTCCATTCATGTGAGCATGCATAGTCATTTAAGAGCATTACAGGGTTTTGCATGACTTCCAGTATTAGTATTAGCATTGTGTGTTATTACTTAATTTTCTTGATTGTGTATTCATTAAATGATAAAGGCCACCTCAGTTTGCTACAAAGTGAGGCAGTATTCCTATAATACCATAATAGTTACATTTGTAATAAGCAAGGGCTCCTTTATTTTTGTTGTTATGTTTCTTAATACTGTACGTGTGTTAATGTTACAATATGTTACCTCATGGTAATATGTAGATCTGTGAATATTTACTTTTATATTCAAATAATTCTTCACAAAATGTTTGTTTTCCTGTATCTACATCAGTCATTGATAGATGAGTATATTGGTATTTAATTTCCATAAAATATTAAGAAAATGCTAAAAACTGAGAAAAAAACCCCAGCTTCAGTCATATTGAAGAACAGATAAACACAGAAGCACAGATGACTTGTTACAGTTTGAGCAGATGGATGAGTTTCGTGTATGTTTGACTGCTTCAAGAAAATATGACACAGTACACAGCAGCATAAAAACTACATGTGAACCACACTGTTGGAGGGCTCAGGGTCAATGATATCTTCACATGCCTGCACACTATTATTTGCACTGATAGATTGCCTTTGTGTGGCAGCAGTCTTCGAGGATCAATACATCTTTTCCAATAGTTGAGGAGGTACAATTGAGGTTGAGGGTTGTTATTAAGTAAAAGCAGTGAAGTGGACAACCTCTAATCCAGTCAGTTGTCAGGGCAATAGGAAAGGAATAAATACTGGACCACTTATTTTAGGAACATTGTTATTTTGTGGCATACATGCTTCTCAGGTGTGCTGGACTCTAATTTAAGGATATTGTTGAGTCATGTTGTCAAACTAATAAGGAACTCTTTTGACTTCTTATAAACTAGTAGGTGGGACATATACATAAGAATATCACTACATGACTGGCTGCTCCAGAGAAAAAATTTAGATCAGAGACGCTTGTGTTCCTGATCATATAGACATGATTGTCTGTTGTGAGACTCCAGGCAGCTGGCAGGTTTGATAGATTGTCATTTTCTATGGAAAGGTGTTGACTAGGGTTTGAACATTTGGAACTATTTCTACAGAGCTGTATATGACTAAACAAACTATCAGAGAAACATCTGTTATTGCTGAGTAGCAAGCAAAATGTCAAGGTACTTGCATGTGAATGTGTAGAGAAAAGGAAAGGAGTGTGTATGTGTGTGTGTGTGTGTGTTTGTGAACGAGACATTTCATAAACAAGAGCTGGAAGAGAAAATTGCAATCAAGGTTACTTCTGTTTTGCCAGCCTCACTTGCTATTGTGGGTGATGTTCTTTCTAGATCCCCATCATGCCAAATAATATACATGTGGAAGAAAATAAGTGATGCTGAGGAAAAGGCCAAAGCATTTACAGACATTAAGCATTACTTCTTTAAATATGACAACTCTGTAGCCCAGCTACCAATCTTGTCAAGTACAAGTGGTGGAATAGAAAAGGCTTAGAAAAGGCCAAAACATTTACAGTCATGTAGCATTAGCTGTCTGAGACTGGCTGCCAGCCTGATTGGCCAGTGTGACTAAAAAGATGTCCTCAAGCTTTTATACTTTTTTCCTTAAAATATGGAACCTGGTAGTTCCAAACGACTTTGACATTGTTAATAAGTGGTCTGTTTGCACTTATGAAAGAATTACAGGGCTGATAAGAAGGGCAGAATTCTTTCTAGAGCCAAGAAAACTGTCTGATAATGCACCCTGTGATTCAGTCAGCTATCCAGATGTCACCTTCATCTCAACTAGCCAGACACAGCTGTTTTTTCCTTCTATTTTCTATCCTCTAAGAAATGTTTCAATATTCAGTATTTGGAATGTTTTTTTCAGTAATATTTGTAGACAGGCATTGAAGAAGGTTATTGAGCAGTGCAGATCTGTGTGCTGCTTGACAGATATCTCAACATTTGATATGACACATGAGCTTGTCAGATACCTGTAAGTGTCTGGACCACTACTGAACTCCATCATTGTACTGTAACTGAAATAGACTCAATCTCAAGACAGTGCATACCCTATGTTAGAGAAATATTGATGTATAATTAATTATTGCAACAATATCTCCATAAAGGTAGCATCTTGTTTTTTCACATAAGACAAATACTGAAAATAAACAGTCCAAGCAATTATGATTTTAAAATACTGTCTTAATTTATGTGCTTACATATTATTGCCTATGCCTTTGTGCGATTTGGTAAACTGTAAGTACAAAGTTTGGCTTTTGTCTTCAAATGCAAATATCTGCATACAAAGTTAGCCATAGCCTGAGATTGTTTTTTTTCTTTTCTTTTCTTTTTTTTTTCTTGGAAGTGAACCAGGCCTGAATGAACTTCAAGCCCTGGCCAAACATCCTACTTGGTTCTAGCCTGGGGAAAAACATATGACCGCTGGCTATCTAGTCACTGTGCTGAGGTGAGCCACAAATGGCCATGTCACACCATTGCCTTAGCTATGCCCTTGCCCAGAGCAAAGATAGGTGAGGAACAACATCTGCATTCACATGCCCTTCATCTAAGATGTTGGAGTGTGGCCCACTTCAGTGGGCTGGTGACTGTCCAATTCCTGCGACAATTTTGCACTTTCTCAATAACCCTGCCAGATATGCTGGTATGTCTTGGTGTGTCTCCTGGAGTTCTGCAATAAATGCAAAAAAACAAATCAAAGCCCATTTTTGAGTATTTACTAGTTTTTTTTTATTGTTAGTGGCAGAGTCAACCATTCCTGTGCTGCACTCAAATTGCCTACCTATGCATGAGGGATTTGCCAGAAACATGTTGCATGCTTGTAATCCATGGTTACTGATGTAAACTTTATCTTATAAATATATAAATATTAATATTAGTCTCACTGTTTACTGTTCACACTCCTCCTGACTAATCAAAACTGTATTAAGTTGCTGCTAATGCAAACCTAACATTTCCTACTGCTGCTGCTGCACATTGAAAGCATTCAACTGGCGAAACACGAGGTTGCTTTCAGTGTGAGGCAGTCATCGTCCATCAAAAATGCATCTACAAAACAAGACATGGCCATTTTTTGGGCAGCATACTTAAAAAGGTATACATTTGGGTTTGAATCGTTTAACTTGGCTAAACATCTGGGTCATGGTTACATACTCCTGGATACAAAAATGAAATGAAATAAAATTAAAGCACATTGTATTCCATATAGAGTGATTATACATTAATCCTTGATGCCTGTTTGCAGTATAATGATGCCAAACAATTTCACTTTACATGTGGGTGTTTTCAGATAGACAGCAGTGTTTATAGTCACACACTCAATTTAGAATTGCTCTCCGCAAAGACACAGAGGGGAAAATATAAAAGTCCTCTTTGGAGGACTCCAAAGGTTTTTTTTTTTCATCAGAACTTCATTTGTTTCACTATTGCTGAGTGACTTCTAAGACAAGGCAGCAACTGCAGCAGGGATAAGACTAATATGGAGCTGACAGATAATGCTCTGATTTGACACACTGCTTTGCGATTCCAGGGACATCTTGTGTTGATACATAGTCCAAGTTTAGGTGACAGGAAGTCAATGGATGTCATAACAAGACATGCTTCAGGGTTTAGACCAGATTAAACTATTCAAAACCAAAAGTACACTTTTGCAGAATTTAATAGCGTGAGATAATGAATTCACGACCAAAGAAGAGAAAAATATTTAATCAGTTTGTGTAGGCACGTGTCTTTGTTTGCCCCAAGGGTTATTTCCCCCGCCTGAAAGTTATTGTTGTATCCAATATATGCTCCAGCATGATCACAGTAGAGAACAACTTAAAGATTCAAGTTCAGTGTTTACACGATAAGATCAGTGAAGTGGTATGAGCATGCATAGCACATATTGCTTGTTTGTTAAGCGAAATAAGCTGCAGTAGTTGCATTTGTAAAAAGGCAATTACTGTTGTTTTCATAGCCTGGTCCAGTTTACTGCTCTGGGAGGTGTTCTGAGGTTAGTATATGGGGCAGTATAAAGCTTAAACAATGAATGTGTTTGTGATTGTGTCACACCAGAGCTGAGGTCATACACAGAAACAGAATCACATCATAGTTAAGGACATCTTAGGGCAAGAGCCTGTCATTGAAGCTGAGACTGTTAATCATCAGGCAGAGGAATCTCAATTTGGAGAATCACAAGCACAGATAAGAGTACCAGGCTTTAAAGACAATTCTTCAGAATGCATTATTTAATACTATATTTCCAACAACAAATTTTCTTACTAATTAAGTGCAAAACAAATAATTAACTCTTAACCTACAATGTTCATGCAATCGATGAAGACATTTTCCAGACATACAGGATTTTATTTCATATATTTTATTGATATGCCACACTGCTTTCTGTATTGGGACAATGTTTGTAACAAATTGGTCATTTATAATAACTGCATATGAACAAAATTCATAGGAGACATGTTTGCATATAACAGTTTATACAAGATCAACGTAATGCCTAAAAGTTGTTGTGTCCCAGAACACTCCTTCAACACGAGGAAAAACAGATCTCAGGTTCCCAAATCCCAAAACAGTGACAGAAAAGTGCTCTGGCTTCAAACCTTCAGAGGAGGATGCCTCAGGCAAACAGTGGGACCCTGCTTCATCACACACCCAGTGTTATGTGCGTAGCAAATGCTTCATAACAAGTAAGAATGAGTTGCAGATGTGTGTTTGACTGTTTGGTGCTTTTGTGTCTAAAAAGCAAAACTATCCAAGCGCTATCTTCAACGCTGTCACTCAGCTTTGCCTTGCCTGCTATGACGTCAAGAAATAACAGTTGAACTACAAGTCAATAGTGGATTGTAAACTGTGTCTCTTCTGCTGTTTAAGAAGAGACACAGTTCTTCTGCTGCCTGCCTGTGTTTAAGTATCATGGCATGACTACTGTTACTATACATTTCTATTTAGCGACAGTGTATGCGTAGTTGGCTGTTAATGATATGATAAATTACATGGACGATTAATCAAATATGAACAGATGTCTGGATGTGACACCTCTGGCCACCAGGTGTTACCCAACATTTGGCAGAGCTCATTGGTAAGGACCAGACTGGTTTAAGCGATGTGTTGTCCAAAATGCACTGGATGACACAGCCCTTTTATTTTCTATGTATGATGAAGCACACGTTAGCGCAGGTGGATGTGCCAGGCAACATAGTATTAATATAATAATGTTGTTATTATTATTTAAATGACTGATTTATTGCTCTGCTGTGTTGTTCAATACTGTAATTTTGCTGGACATTACAGTTTTCTCTAATGACAATACCAATAGGCGTAATTCAGTACAAATACAGGCATTGCCTGGGTAACATCAGTAGACATTATCACTCACACCAATACTATGAGGTCTTTTCAACTAATTGAATTAAGGTACAAGTTCAGCGATGAAAATCCAAGCAGGAGTCATGTTCTGCTCCTGCAGCAATGGCTGCAGTCTGACATGTAAAATTGAAAGGAGACATACAGTCCGTCCATGTCCAAGACAGATGAGCCTGACATCTGCAGTTCAGCAGACTTGCTCTGACCCATGCCTCTGCCTGTGCCCTTATTGCAAGCCTCCTCGACACCTGTCCAAATTAAATGTTTTGCAGTGTCTGTGAGGCTGTCTTACAGCTACAGTTGTCTCTGGGGTTGAGAGGAGTGTGACTGTCCAAGTACGAGTGGTGGTTATGATCCCAGAGACAATACTGGTAAAAAGCAACAGATTAGTATTAATGTAGAAGGTATGTAGAGAAAAGCTTTTTCAAGTGTTCTGCAGTATATTTTAATGCTAAATTTCGTGTTTTCTAAAGATTACTGAAGATTGTGCCCCTGAAAAAATGGATTTCTCATATTTATCCTGGGTTGTTCTGATGACATATTCATCACTGCATTATTAATATACATGTTATTACCAAGCAGGCAATAGCGGGCATATACACAGCGTGTCTAGGATTGATGGGCCACAGTAGCGTGACCATTTCAAGCATGCTGGTGTTATACACATGTACCTGATCCTGGTTCCTTCCATCTAATCTACTTTCTGTCAGGGACCACTGTGATCAATGGTTTGTTTATTTGCCTGTGTAATAAGCAAATTATGCTAAGCGGGAGAAGTCACCTCTAGCATTAACCTGCTTACATTTTAATCAATGACTTAAGTGATTTTTATCAGGATGCCACAGGCAATGAGGTGATAGAGCCAGTTACAGACTAGAATCTGTCCTTTTTAATGTCGAAGAGACCCGGTTGTGTTATTTAGTAGTTCTATCAGAGAAAGCAATTTTCTGGAAGTCACCCATCCAAGAAATAGCATTCATCATATTTGCAATTAATGGCCTCATTTATTACAACCACTGCAATCCTGGTAGAATTAAAGTTTTGACTTAAAGATCTATTTTGATAGAGTCAGTGCTGTTTGATCAGACTACACTTTATTTGTTTTTGTGTTAGTACAGTATTTTAATTACCAATCACTGTAGTCATTACATGGTAAGCCAGATAGACAAAAGTCATAGTACTGATTATCTTTTACAAAAGATATCAATGTCAGAAAAGGGGTTAATAGAACATCCTAACAAGCACGTCAGCATTGAGCAAACTTAGATTATATATGTATGTGTTCGTTTTATTTTGTGATGCATTCATTAGGTTGTGCTCAGTTCAGAGGTGGGTTGGGGACTGTGAAACTGCTGTACTGCGGTAATTTGTATTTTTTCTGATGGATCTATTTTAGTGCCATAACTTTATACTGTTTGTATTGAACAGTTATGCTAGTAAAGCATTTCAATGTTTTGACTGTTGGAAATGTTGAATTGTTACTAAACTGAAAGTTTAATCAGTGTCAACATTCATCCATCACATTCTGTCTTGGCCTATGGAATTATCTTGTATGTTGATTGTGAGGTTACTGTAATAATACTGATCATATGCTAATTATTGTTGTTCATAACTGTAATCAGTCGTCATTATAACAATTAGCATTTACACACAAGCACTGCCTTACCATATTTACAAGATTGTAGCCATTTTCCTATAGCAGTTATTATCCCGTTATCATTTTAGTTTTCCATTGCACTGCTACCA
Source organism: Enoplosus armatus (assembly GCF_043641665.1). NCBI lineage: Eukaryota > Metazoa > Chordata > Actinopteri > Centrarchiformes > Enoplosidae > Enoplosus > Enoplosus armatus. Next base: position 9,996,905 of record NC_092180.1, on the reverse strand, counting down.
TCTCCACCCTCCCCCATCATTTTCAATAAACAATGTTCAGCATACTACCAAAAAATAAATACATTTTTTTTAAGTGACAACTTCAGAAAGAAAGCAACAGTATATAAAAGATGATTTGTAAGTAAAACATTAAATCACCAGAAAGGATCGCTGTGTTACAATCTAAGTTGTGAAAAAATGATCAGTGACCTTGGGCCTCATTCCCAAATTATTCTTCCCTTTTCCTCTATAAAAAGTGAACAAGAAAAGATGAAGCAATTTACCAAATGGTAGTACTAATACTTAAACGACTACTACAAATAATAATAATAATGATTAATAATAAATATAATAATAAATAGTTTGTTATGTTATGTACAGTATGTCATACATCTCTGGTATTGTGGGTCATCAGAGCCATGCCAAAAACAATATAGTACTTTTAAAGAAAATATAAAAACCTTCTCTACAAAGGCTCTGCAAAGGTTTGCAGAGCACACTCAATTATGGCGGGACAGAATTTGTGGGTCGATACAGGAGGAGGAAAAATTGCTTCAGGGCAGTAATGCCAGGAGCCCTGATGGTCATTAGAAGTCCTAAACCAGGGATGGCTGCCAGGGTAGGGGGAAGAAAACTCCATGGTAGCCACTGCAGATTACATCATAGTAGGATTAAGAAAAACTTGGTGTAGTTTGTGTTTGTGCCACACTAAAGCAGCTATTTTGAGTCTTTGACAGGAACCATCAATGCTCCAGTAAATGTACCAGAAATGCAAGCCCACACTTCCTTAGCGCTACGTCCAACATGCAAACACATCTTGCTCTCGCTTTGGTAGCAGCAGGGATTATCCCTGCCAGCACAGAAAGCATATTGCTGCCAGTTACTTTTCAGAGAAACAACTAAACAGAGTGGAATTGCCTGTTGCTCCTTTCAAGTCATCACAAGCCATGTACAGTGAGCTCTTGATTCACACAGAGCAAAAACGGAGGCAAAAAGGTGAATCAAAACAAGAGAATTGGCAGAAAGCTACAAAAATGAAGGAAGAAAGAAAAAAAATGCAGCGGCCGAAAAAATCAGATCAGCCTCCAACATGCTGCAGCATGACACTATCTTGAGACCAATTGAGAAGAAACACATTGGTGAAGGAGTGCATTGAATTTTCTACAAGCTGTTTTCACCTCCTGCATACAGTTACAGTTAGACTCTGCACAAGTTGCTACTGGCATGGGTGTCCTCCCATGGCTTCACATTGGACGTTCAGCGAATTGACAACAGATAAAAAAACACATTCAGCTCAGAAACTATAGAATGAAGAGGTCAGTTCTCCATGTTCTGTGAGGATCTTAAGTAGACTCAAAAGGAATTTAGGAAAGGTAGATCAAAATATTATTTCTATTAAGTAAAATCAAATTACTTTAAGTGTCTACTAATTTTAGATCAACTTTTGATTCTTCCCAAATTAGGCTCCTTACATTAGACTTTAATTTGTGTAACATCAAAAATCATTAGGTGAAATTATGAGCTCTGGAAGGCGAATAATATTTGTTTAACATCAGCCTTCTTGAATGAAAAACCACTTCTCAATGTAGTTTGGCTATGCTATCTTTAAAAAAAATGTGTGAAACAGAATACGAGGCCGAACAAAAAATGTGAAAATAGAAAAGTAGGTGCCTGTGCTATCTATTATAAAATATGAAATATACATATTTTGATATGTCTGATCTTATCTGTCTCAGTCTCAGGTGTTGCCAAAAGTATATGCATGCATCAAACTGCATGCACATACAATGGTATAGGCTACAGCATGTTGCATAAAGCTGAATTGTATTTGAAATTGTTCAGCGCAAGCTGAGTAAAGGCCATGTAAGATCATCCACATCTCCAAGCAAGAAAACATCTATATCACAATATATTTAATTAGACACAAATGTCAGACCCATTTCATTATCAATTTCTAATTAAAGCATTCTTAGACACACACACACACACACACACACACACACACACACACCTACATTAAATAATTAGGTGTGTTCATTTGTACACCTGAGCCACAAGACGGACTTAAATGTTACAAATCAAAGTCAAAAAGCCCTAAATTTTTACCAAGCACACAGCCACATCATGTCATGGTTTTTCATTCTAAACTCAAACTTCCATTAAATGCTGAGCAGCTACAACTCAACACGTAATCAATATCTCTTCATCAATACCCCTATCAATACCACATTCAGGTTGAGTTTCAGCATTGAATTTCAAGAAGAATCCTAGTTGTTCTATGCACTATCACCCATCTTCTTCCCCTTTTTAGTCTGAGGAAGTCAGACCCATTACAGTTCAGCTTGAGTTAAGCCTCTTGCGTTTGATTCTTTTCATTGTAATTCACTGTTTTGGCATTAAAATTGAGCTTTAAATGATTATTTAAATGGTTATGTGTGTGTGTGTGTGTGTGTGTGTGTGTGTAAGTGTAAGTGTGAAAGTGGGTTTACGTACGTGAATTTAAAAGTTCCTCCTGTCAGTTATTTGTTCATTTAAGCTTTTAAGCGGGGGCTGGGTTGTGTGTGTGGGGGTGGGGGTGGGGGGTTGATGGGCTGAGTGGACTCCCAGAATGGCTATGGTCTGATAGGGTGCAAATCTAACTATGGGCCTATCCTGCTGTTATATGGCTTAATGTCACTCCTGCATTTGGAGACCGAAGAAAATCCCAGGAATGATTATGAAAAACGAGATTGGTTTTCACTGTGTTTAGCACATTTTCATTCCCCAGGCACAAGCAGGAGATTCTTAGAGAGAGTGGTCTGTCTGTCACTTTAGCAGCTTGGTGTTACATTGTCAAGGAAATGACTTTTGGATATGTGCTGTTCACACTGAGCTTCATATAGGACTGGCTGATACAATCTGACAGTGATCCATGGTTTTACCCTATAACCTACAGTACAGCCCAGATCTGAAACAAGCCAAGCAGTCCACTCAAGTCTGTTACAGTATAATCGAGATCCCACTTCTGACAAAAGTGTACAAACTGTGTCTTATCAGGAATGATGCAAATTACTGTGCTACTGTATGTACATATGCATACAGATATATACTGTTGTGCATGCATGCATGCAGGCACCCACCTACACACACACACACACACACACACACACACTACACAAGAAGCCAACTTTATAGATGAGAAACTATAGTGCTGACCTTGTGGAGCAACACCTCAAAGCAAAATTCCTGTCTCTATTTCTTCAAATAATTATTGATAAGAAAATATGTCTGATAGGGTTGCTGGCACTGCCCCGAACTAAGGACAACTTGGCTGGGTTGTCAGGTCAAGCTGATTGATTGATGTATGTATGACATTCAGCCGAGTAAACATATTCTTAGTTGTTTTTACAAAGTAGTTGATATACAGTATGGCTACTTATAAATATAGACATTGACCCATTTCTGTGTAAAAACACCATGCATACCTCACGTGAAAAGTATAAATAGAAAACTGGTCTATTTTTACGCTTGTAGAGCAGATCTCCACGGCGCATTCGCACCACTCACGCGTTGCTTTCACGTCTGGTGTAGTCAGTTTCATTGGTTATAGTGGAAGCGTAGTGTTGCAGCATCGGCTCTGCAAACGCTCCGCATGTTTAATGTAGCCTGCCTGTAATAGTAAGGCATACCATATTTTCTTCCACAAATAAGTATGAGAAATATATCTGAAATATTTCTAGAACGAAAGAATTTGGCAATCCTACCCCCAAAAATGTGCTGATATATCCAAGCGCATCTTGATCTTCTTTCTACAAACTTTGAATCTTTATGTTGAGCAGCACATCTGTCAGTCCTTCAAGGCATAAGTGCAACAGGTCTTTCCAGGCAAGGCTATTTTAGTTTGTGCCATTTTTTGCAATTTCACTAATTTTCACTTAAATCTTTGCTTTAAGCAAAGTGATTACATTGCAGTGTGATATTTTGTATTACTAATCAAAGATCATATCCGCAGATCATAAGTAATTAGCTAAAATATGTAATGTAGAAAGATTATCATGTTAATGATCATATCAAGTGTGCACATAGAAACATTTTTATATGGTTTTTCAAACTGTTCTATTTCTAAAAAGGAAATTACAGGTTTTCATTGTCATCACTTTGGCCTGCAGCTGTGATAATAATGATCTTGTTTTACTGTTTGCTTTGAAAAACTTAAAATAAATTATAAAATTATATTATGCCCAAATACATTAACAGCTATTATAAGGAGGAAAAAACGTACAAGCTAAAAATAGCTGGACACATCCCCCGCACACATACGTTAACACATACACACAAAGACCACACAGTCACACTGCATCAGTTCACCTTTTTTCGCTCAATGGAATTCAATTATGAAAAGAAAATGCTGAATCATCACAATTTACTGAATGGAAATAAAATGAGATGCAAATAAGTGTGGTAGTATGCATTTGAGGCATTTTGTCACACCATAATGGTATAATGTTGATAAGGGAAGTGAGGCCAAAATAAATTCATTCTGAGTAACAGAAATAGAAAGACTGAGAAATATGAAAAGACTCAAGAGTAATACGGGGAAACGAATGTACACATTGTAACATAATATAAATAGATGTGGAGGGTGACTAAAATAGCATGTTAATAAAAGAAAGTATGCATTCCATTTGAGGTATGATTGTAATGTGTAGATTTTTTAATATGTAATGGATGTTTAATTTAAACATACTGATCCCTTTTTTAATTTCAACTAACCATTAGGTTATTACGCTTTCATCCAGACATCTACTCAGAAGAAATAATCTTCCTTTGGATAATGTGACAGCCCAATATTAAGCTTAAATATACCATTAACACCAGGTCTGTGGTTTTTGGAAATGTCTGCCTGCCAGCTTGTCTGCCTTCCATTTCAACATGGCGCAATTTGAACTGTGACAGTTCATACTGCTTTGTTTCACCCTGATCACTGTGCTGCCAAGATGTCAGAATCTCGTTAGCCAGTAAAAAGCCACCAAATCTTAGCCCATGATGCCTACAGCTTTGCTTTTACGACACAAATATGGTGTGTGTCTGTCTGTAGCATCTGTCAGTGCCAGTGGTGGTGCCAAAGACTTATCTCCTGTTAGCTACAGTCATTTGCATATGTCCTTGCAGTTGTTTGACATGAGCTCATTATGACAAGAAGGGGCAGACTTGTAAGAGAGCTAAGACACAATTCTGACAGATCCTGTCCATCTGCATCTGATTTGGCCTGATTTGGTTTGATTTTGTGGTTCAGTTAATGCTGTTTAACTTGGACATGGGCCAAGTAGCACTTATGCTGCCCAGGAATTGCTGTCATTATTGTGTCCATGAGTCATTACTGAGTCCATGAGTGCCATTCTTTATTTGAGCTGCCTGTGGATGTTTGATTAAGAGCGGATGGTTGTTCTATGTCATAAAAGGGTGGGAAACCGGGACTGTTTTTGTTACTGGACAGGTATTTGAGACCAGTTTGGATCGTGACCTCTGGCTTTATGAGAACCTCCTGTGCTGAAAATTCAGTGCTCTGTAATCCTCAAACACCTTATCATCTTTCAAAAGCAAACTATTTAGTGCAGTTCAAGACAAGCACGTGGGTGTAATACAAGCGAATGATTGAAACTTTGAAAATAAATTGAACACATCCCTTTCTCCGTTACATTAAAAGTCAATGTTTCAGTATTATGTAGGCAGCATTATTGGCCTAGCCATTGGCCTGTTTTTAGACTGATGTGCAGTTGAGAATTGTTGGCCTTGTTGTCATCTATATTAACAGTAAGTCTAAGTGTAGTTGCAGTGTTTGTGAATATAGGTCTGATTGTTGCTAAGAAAGGGGGAGAATAATTCACTCTTGATTGTCTTTTTTGTCTTTATGCTTCTTTTTCCCCCTAAAGCTAGTGTAAGGCTAATGAACAATGATCATAAATGTTTCTACCCAGTCCTCTGTATTCTGACTTCCTATCAAGGCTTCTACTTAAAAACTAAACCGTAGTTTAGTAGCGCAAGTGCTGCATATTAAACTGAGCCTTTGAACTGCATGAAAAATATCATCTCACCTTACACACCTCTTAATACCATAAAAGATCAGAGTAACAAAACATCGCAGTATCACGGCATCGTGTCATCACTGATCCCTAACATTCCCATATTTTCCCATATTTCACTGAGTTGTTAGGCTTAGCTTAATAAATACCTTTTTTGAATCTGTTGCAAGTCCTGAGCCAGGTTTGTAACTCTCTATATATGTGAAAACTACACTTCTACTGCATAGAGTCATCCAAAAGCGTCATATGTGTTTTTGCCAGGTGAGCCCACGGAAGAAAAGCAAAAACATAAGTAGTGAAGTGGCAGTATACGCTGAGCAAGAGGGAGCCATCCATTGACAGCATAAGTACACTACCTTATTGCAAAGGGTGCATTATTGAACACTACAGAGAACTAATTTCACTATGGGAAAGACAGGACTGACAGCCTACTGACATGAATAACAAAACTTACTTTTCAATTGTATAATAAACTTTCTAGAGAAAATCAATATGACATAGATTGAATACATCAGAACAATGGGTTGTGTGCTCTCGGCTCACTCAATGGCTCATATCACATGTGCATTTCAACAATGGGGAATCATTCAGTAAGGCGCATGCAGTTATTTCAGCCAGCGGCTTGTTAGTTTGCAAAATAAATGCAGAGAAATCCCTTCAACTAACGTGATCTAGAAAATTCATTTTCATTATTCTCATCCGACATGAACACATTTTGTCATCAGTGTGACATAAAACCAGCAGAAGTCAGGAGGGGAACTGTATGTCACTTTTGAAAGAAGGCAAATGTTAACCACTTGCAAAAAAAAGGTTTGATACTTTTTTCTACAAAGTAAATTTTTCAAGGATTACTGATAAAAAGTTTGCTACTTGGCTACTTGATAAAAATGTAATAAGATTAATAAAGTATATACAGGAAACACTATAGCCAACCAATTCTCACTTAGAAATAGGGAAATTCATAAGAAATGAACCCTCAATGGAAATTCTATTTTTGCTTGACTCATCTAGACAGGTCAGAGTGCAGGATTCAGTGCATTTGATGGCACTCTGCTGTATTATATATCATACGAGATGACAGCTCGGGGGGAAGTTAGCTTATGTGTGTGCCTGTTTTTTTTGTCGGTGATTAAAAGAAGGTAACTATGGGCGCAGGGGCTTATCTCGTTACTGAGCAGCCTCAAGGTTAATGCTCTCCCTATCTTTTATTTAATGTAGAGATCCTTTTGTTGCTTCAACTGCCCTTTACTCATTTCACATTGCAATGGAGCGATGCTTTCCAACTGACAAGGCCATATTCCAAGTGTAGACCATGGCCATCTGCACTCGGTGGGAATAGAGAATCAATCATTTGCTGTGGAGAGGTGAAAGGTGTCCATGGCCTCTGCCGCATAGACTAATACTACCAAGAAAGCTACACTGCCAACGCACAGCCAGTTTCATACACTTTTAAGCTCCAACAGACGAAACCAACATGCACACACGCAAATGCACATATACAGTGTTACTCCAAACATACAATATGCAATTCTTGTAATTCCTATAATACAGAAAATACTGAATCGGAAATCGGCTGAATCAAGCCTACGTTTTGCTTGTTCCCTTCGATGCTAGAAAAGTCTTGTCATGAATGAACATGCGGCAAGGTACCATCAGTATGTTGATTCAGGGGAATGTTTCTAGATTTGAGAGAAATATTTTGTACTCGACCAAGCCTGTGAAGACACAAGCCTTAAATGCTTGGCCTTTTTTAAAAAAAGGAAATGTTACTAAATGTGCTTAATTACGTGAAGCGTGTTCAGTGCACCTGTCTTTGAGGTGTACAGCATGCTGCCTTCTATGAACAAGGCACAAATTACCTAACAGCGCGGGTCCACTGCTCCTGACCTCTGCATGCTACACTCGCTCTATCATCCTCTTCCACAAACTCTGAGGAGCCTTCTGGGCCTCACTCTGAAGCAGTAATGTTACTTGCAAACAATCTTCCCATCTCATCGTCTAGTAGTATTAGTGAATGTTATGACATATTGCGACGATTCCCCGGTTTGTTCATATGTTTATCATGTCCTATATGTGCACAGCATGTTGAACCACAACACACTATAACATCATCAGAACTAAGGTGCCATTTTGCATTTGTTTTTTACATTTCTTCAGCTGCTCCTGCTTCTTCACATTTCTGTCTCTTGCTTACATTGCCTGCTTGGAAAACGGTGACTTTTCAAATGGTTGAAAAGCTCTTCATGGTTACACATACCTCTTCCTAGCCTTTCATGGAGGGCCTAAAGGTTAATGGAGACGACTTGTGACTTGTGAGAGGTCACATGTTTGATCCCTGGACCGGTAGGACACATCTGGTTCTTGCCTCTCCCTCATAATATCACTATTGAAATACCCTTGAGCAAGGCACTTAATCCCCAAATACCCCATGGGGTTGTCTAACAGATTAGACTGTAGTTGTACCAGGCAGCCTCCAGGTGTGAGTGTGAAACAGGTACTTTGTATAATACTTTCTACTTTGTGTCTGCAAAGCTAGCAAGTGTGAGATGGTGAAATAGTAGCGGGTTAAGAGGGAGAGACTGCTTTTGTTTAGCAAGGCCCATGAGAGAGAGTGTGAGAGATCTTGGGTTAGTTTTCTTTTGCTTGATTTTTTATTTGTAGCAGTGTAAACTAAGTCTGTGTTTAGGGCCCAAGTGGCCAATAGGTTTGTTGGATTTACCAGCCAATTACACAGTTTACCAGCATTGGGCCGATGCATGGTGATCAATTAATGCAACTCCGTGCCAATAAACAATAAACTGTCATTTAAATGTAGTATATGTTACTGGGATGTCCTGTTGAAGTGAGACACAATATTTTACAGTATTTCCTCAACAGACACAATAAAAAAAATGTATTCTCATTTTCGGTATGTATGAGTAGTTTGATGGACTGCTAGGAAGGATCAATTGGATAGTTACATGGAATTAAATGTAACGTTTAAATTAGTACATATTTAAATAGATCGATATTTGCCAAGTACAGTTTCCTACTGTAGACTGCTTGCATTTTGGGGCTCTTCAGAGGAAAAAAATCTTATTTGGAACACAGATGAAAATGTATTAATTGAAAATATTGTAGTACCCTAAGTTCAAACTTGTCTTTTTTATGGAGGGTACCTTTTCTATGCCTTTATAGCTTGTCAAGAATGTTGTGATATACGGTGCACCTACTCAATAAGCACCATCAAATCAAATCAAAATACAATAGGAAAACAAAGGGAAAAGAAAGTAGAAGGAAGTATCGGAAGTTCAAAGAAAGATGGTATTATTATTTCTGCTTGGATATCCTGGTGTGAATTTGCCAGAGACATTTGTCTGAAGTAATAGCTTTGTCAGTTATGTCATTGACTCACCACAGGAGACAGTCAAGGAGGGATTACATTTTTGGGCACTCTATCATTACAATTCGAGAACTGCTGACTTGGATATTAGCTCCCAATAGGGAACAACGCTTCCAAACCCTCCCACAGAGCATACTGTGAATATTTCACAAAAAAACGAATGAGATATAAATGAAACCAAACAATTAGTGTGGTGTTTACATGAAAAAAACATGTTGGAATGTCAAGGTTTTAAACAAGAGAGACTTGTTTTGTTCCCGTCTCCCTCCTAGATGTTTTGAGTGATTCATCCCCTGTTGAGCCACAGTAGACTCAGAGTCTCATTTTGAAAGGCACTCTGTGCATCTTCTGTTATCTAAGCCAAACGGATCCATTGTGACTATAAAAGAAAGTAGATTTCATATTTGTTTGTTTGATAAAGTTCATCAAAGATTCGTAGACCCACATGGAGGTCAAATAGTATTTGAAGTCATTTTCACACACTTTAGACTGGGTTTTATTGTCTTTACATATGCTCCCAGTGGGCTCTATTAAAACAACAACAACAACAACAAAATCCATATGTCCATCTCCGTCTGACCACACTCAGCTGTACTCTCCACTGAAACTGGGTGATCCATGTTGCTTTAAGTCCCTGCCCTTGAGGATGTTGAATGTTGGTTTACTAAAAGCTTTCTGAAGCTAAACAACCATAAGAGGTTCTGATCTTTGTCCTCCAGTGTAAATATGATGATTCCGGCTTAAAATTAAACTCATATAGGCCTAACATATAAACTCTTACATCTAATTAAAATTATTTCTGTTGTTTAGGAAATTTGGAGATCATAGTACATGCTTCAATCCCCTCTTGTCTTGATTATTGTAATTGTCAAGACAAGTAATGTGGGAATCAGCCAGTCAGCCTTGTCTCGCCTGCAGTAATGTCCAAAATGCAGCTGCAAGGATCCTCATTCAAAGGTGAGAACATTCTTTTCCTTTAGAGGCCTCCCTTCATTTTACAACATTTTAAGTTAAAAAATATTTCTTGCTTACAATTAAAATATAGCAGGTAATCCAGCATTTATAAACTGTTGCCTCTCAACAGGTTACGTTTCACTTTCAGATCTACTGACATTTTTATCTGTTGTTTTAACGGAATGGTTTGGCATTTTGGGAAAAATGTAATTTGCTTACTGGCAGAGAGTTAGATGAGAAGCTCCTACTGCGGCTCCCACCCAAGAAAAAGCCTGCAAAATGTCGTTTTTACACTTTGGTTTTTGAACAGGTTTAAAAAATGAGATACAGTAATTAATTAGTGAACTTTAGAGGTGCTAGTAGGCAATTTTCTGTTACGTTCAGACAGAGCCAGTCTAGCCTTTTCTCCCTGTTTCCAGTGTTTGTGCTAAGCTAAACCAAGCAGCTGTTGGCTCTGACTTCTCTGAGGAAGGACTTGGGTGAACATTTGTTGTTTTTAAATGTTAAACAATGAAACCCCGCCTGTCCTGTGGCCACAGAACATAGTACAAATTGTGGAAGAATACCTGAGGGCAGTGCAGTCAATTCTCATTTCCTAATGTTTTTGTCACTTTTCTTTTTAGCACACTTTCTCTGGGTGATTAGTCTGTTTCTCTGTCACTGGATTTAGTGTTGATTGGGTTTGTGTCTGTAGGCACTGTGTTTTGCTTTGTCTGTTCACCAAGGGTGGCTAACACTAATAATGCTTATAACCCAGTTCTTCTTTTATTTATTCCAGACAAGCCACTGCTGCGGTATATGTTAATGTTAATGCATCACTAACAGCTACCTGCTGGTAGGTGTTTAGAATAGCAAATGCAAAAGCCTTGTTGAATAAGGGAATGATTGGATCTTTTGGGTGATATCAATTGGAAAAGAAAAAATCAATTATTAAATTGAGTAAAATGTATTTTCTTATATTTGTAACTGAGCAGCAAAACATATTAATGCCATTTGGGGTATATAAGTGACAAATAAAAATGGTAGCATTTGTGTATCTTAAAAGTAATATGTAGTTAGATTCATAGATTCTTTGTTTTGTTTTGTTTGTTTGCTTTTCTAGATGACTGAGCTGGCCTGTCAGGACTGATGCCTGACTGATGCTGCATTGTTAGAAGTAGCAGGAGCCCTTTTCCTTAGCTTTGCCTTTGGAAGTGAGTGACACAGTTATAGATTTAACTTGTAGTGTGTAGAAGGATTGTCAGTAACGTTACAGAATCTTTTAGTTTCCATTAAAAGAGAGGTATTTTCTAAACATTTTTTTCCAGGTGTCCCCTGGCTCCTACAAAGAGTGTTTCCTATAATATTTTCTATAGTGTTTCTCAGTCTCACGGAGAAATTAACCAAAAAACATGATTCCCCAGACACAAATTGATAATCAAAACTGGTGGTCATAACGTAAAAATAATATATTTTTTATATATTTTACATTTTTCACAGACTTAAACTTAAAAATTGGAATTTAGAGTGGGGAAAATACTTCAACTTCAATAAACAGGTCTCTCGACTGCATCCCTGCTGTCTCTATCGTGAACCAGATCTAGGTAACTCCAACGGAAATAAAGCATCCCGAGATAAGTCTCTAGAAAGTAAATCTTGTCACAGACTTGATGCACCACTACTTTTATATGTGCCTGTTTAGCTGTATGTATCTGTGTTGGCAGTGGAGATATTCATTGTGTAATGTTTACAGCCGGTCCACTTTGCTGTCAGACTTCGGTTTATTGCTGAAGCAACATGTGAATGTGTGTACTACTGCCAGTTAGTAGTGGTGACATCCAGCATGTGTCCCTGCATGCACAATCTAAATCAAGAACGAATCAATAAAGAATCTAAATCAGCCACAGAGGGATAAAGTACTGCACTGTAGTTTGCAGTCAATGATAGATGTTGCTTATAACCTAAACTGGAATTATGTCAATTGAGGACAAAATAGGTCGAGCAGACAGTGACTGCTGTGGCTATTCATCACCTAGACGCAGCTCTAGGGATGTAGCACAGTAGTAGCCTGTGTTTACATCAGCCATCTGTTGAGCTATAAATGGACACTTTTTAAAGTATGTGTGCACACATGCAGAATATTATCATCTGTTACTTTTCAAAACAGCTTATGTACTGTTCTAAGTATTTGTGAAAATTATATATTTACAGAAGTATTTCTACAGTTTTTTTACAATCGGTTACACACATTTCTCAATACTAAGTTCCCTTTTTTAAAACTCTTTACACAGTTTTCTTTACCAACATGAAGCTCAGCCCAACAATTAATCTCACATCCAAAATGCACTAATGTGTTGCACCAGAGCATTGACATTTGTCTGTCAACAGAAGCATTTTGTCAGTTGTTACACAATGACCTAAAAAAACATTAACAATGGGTAGCAATACAATATGTATCATCATTGTCTTTGAAGTAGTTTTTATTTATTTAGCATAAACCAAGATTCTTTTAAAACAGAAACAAGAGCACTTCTTCATTGCATAGATTGTACTACCTTACAGTATATGTCAAGGCAATTAATCAGAAATGCTGAAATAGGCTTCAGTAAGTAATTCCACTAACGCATTACATATGTCCCAATTAGAGGACATTACAGGATTAGGAGTTCATGCATTTCTTATTGTTTTTTTTCTTTTTAGATTTAAATGTAGCAGATGTATGGATCTAGGAAATTACAGTCATTTTATATTATGTGTTATATGTTTCAAGAGTAAATTTGACTGTTTTTTAAACAGTATGTAAACATGTGCAAAATTGACTGTAAATACACAGACTTCTGGTGGTGGTTGAGTTTGAGTGAGAAAATATTTCATAAAATTTGAAACATCGTTGGATGCACTTTGTTCCAAAGCAATTGAAAGTGATCCACAGTTTATTCCACATTGACTTCTGTTGTGCTGACCGAACCCAGTATTGAGAAATGCATGTTAGAAATGCATGTTACAGTACCAATACTCCTATATTAAGCACAGTAATTTAATTAATTAATGTATTACAATTAATTTTGATAAAACAGTATGTAAAGTGTAACTGGCCAGTTTCCATTTTTCTCTATTCAGATAGCAATACATATCCTTTTTTTGTTTCTAATCAATCTTGCTGAGTTTAGAAATTGATATTGAAGACATTGAAGACTGCATTGTGTTTGTGTTGTGTTTTTGTATTTGAGTCCCATTACATAACATTACAGGGATGGTCCTAATTACTGTACCTATTGAAAGGCTCGGTTGGTCCCCACACCAACCCGCTGGCCATCCCCTCTGCAGCTGTGTGTACACTCTCCGCAGCAATACTTGTGCAACAACCATGCAGCAAGGCTGAGACATACTGTACATGCAATCCACAAATCACATGCATTTCCGGGATAGACTCAGTTTAGTGCATGATCTGTACATTAATAGAAACATGCGACCAACAATAAATACCCCAAAAGCAACCTATTTTTATATACATATATAATATATACATTTTTTTTCTTTGCTTCTTAATTGTGGTACTGGGCCACAAGTGCAGCATAACATTGCAAGTTAACCACAAGTTGAAAGTTTTTTCTCAAGTATAATCCACTATTTTATTCATGAAAATGTTCTCAAGAGCTATCTATAATGAATGCTGAAGCCATGGCCTTTTTGCTATGAGCTTTTGACATGAAAGAAGGCTACCTCTAAACCAATGTAAGATTGATATAAAAAGACATCTGGAGAGCCTTCAAAGAAAACCCTGCATCTTATTTATTACATCTGTGCACACACATTTACTTCCAACCTTGACTTCAAAGTTTACAGATTAACATTTGACGGCACCTGGTTGGTTCAAACTTCCTCTGAATTGTTACGTGTTTGTACATTTATTTAAAATTCATAATACATACAGTTTGCTCACTTTTTATGGTAAGCTACAACCATTGCATAAGAAATGCTGCAACTAAAATGTAAATTCCTAAATTACCTTATTTCTTTGAAAAATATGATTAGAATAAATGGTCAGACTTTGAAGCTCAAAAGGCCATGTGAATTATATAATTTTCATTATTGTTCAAGTGTTTGTCTAACAGTTTTCTTATGATGGTGTTTCGAGGCTGAACTTTCACACATCAAAGACTTGTCAAAGAGAGTGCTCTGATGTAGGTTCCTGCCTCTCCAATGTCAGATTGATTCTTAAGTTGAGTATGATAGATAGATAGATAGATAGATGCCAATGCAGCGTGTTCAGGTAACGTAGGTATCTGGGGTTCATGTCCCGTGTAAAACCAAAAGTCAACATTAAAGTTATTTAAAGTTGTACGTTAAAATACATTACATATGTGACTTACTTACATACGTGAGTTGTGTAAGTCACGTGACTTCATATGTCACGTTATCTTTTCCTAACCTTAACCATGTAGTTTTGTTGTCTAAACCTAAGCCTTCTGAACCTGCTAGCAGGTGTGATAACCACTGACAATGCCCATCAACCATGTGAACAGATGATGACGGTCTTCTGAACCTACTAGTAGGTATAGCAGGCCCCTTCTAACACTTATCTATGAGGCTGATAATGTCCATTTTTGAGTGATAACATTCCAATGGAATGATCAATTGAGATATTTCACTGGATATGTGAAAAGTTTTACCTGCTGGAGGTGCTACAGGTCCAAATTTTATGCAAAACCATCCAAAAGTTGTTGAGAGATTTCAGTCTGGACCTAAGTGTCAACAGACCGACATTGCCATCTCTCGAGTCAGTCTAAAAATTCTTAATGTGAGTTGCTACTTTTGAATCTGATTTTCACGTTAATGAGTACGACCTCCTGGAGGTTTATGATTGTGTTTATGATTGTGATCTTGATCCACTACCAGAAATTATACATTTGAAATTGTAAATCTCCAAGGGCAGGAGCATTTGTTGATTACATTGCTCCTGTTTTTTCTGTAGTCTTTACTGTTTTTACAAGCTTTTCACTATCCGTGGCTTGCAACATACATTCTGACTGTGCACAATACACAGCAAAAATGTAATTTTATATCATAAATCCAGATTTTACCTGTTAAAGTCAGCTCATCTGTAAGTCTTTTCACAACTGTTTAACAAGTAATGCTCATTACATTGTTTTTGTAAGGCTAAATTTATTCAAATATTTATCTACCACCTCCCTCAGCCAGAACAGGAAATAATGAAACAGAAATTTTAAATGCCACCTCCATGAAGACTACTTCACTTCTTGAGATCATACGTGTTATGTTCAATGACAATAACATACAAATACAAAAACCTGTCAGAGCTCTTCCCCTACCCCTTCTGTTGATGTTGATGATGATACAGAAAAATCAATCACAAGCAGGATTTCAATATGGTCGTCTTTCGAGTTGCCTGAGTTGCGGGCAAGGGCAGGTATTTCAGGAGAGTCATACTTCTTTCTGTCTTCTCCACTAATGAGACAAACGAGCAGCCTCTGCTGCCGCTTGACCATGCATGCTTAAGTAGGTGGCAACAGAAGAAACAGGAAGCAGAGCCTTTGAAAGTGAAAACATGTCTTAGTTCCATAGTATTCTTCCTATGAATTATTGTTTTTCAATGGTTCACTGTAGTGGCAAGGACATTTGTGTTAGAAGAGCTCAATGAGATCAAAGACTCAAACAGTGATTAATGTATTGTAACTGTCTACAACCTAACTTTACTTAGCCTCATTTTGACTTCTCTTTACTTAACAGCAATTGGAAAAGCATCTATTTCCTGTCAGATGGGGGTAGTTGACAGTAGTCCAGCACTGTGAATAAGATTTTCTTTTATTATCTGTTTTTCTTTTTTTTGGTATCATCACATTTTATATCTAAATTTGATAGAGTAACAACCTTCAATCTTGATAATAGGCAAGCCCAGTATCCCTAGTAATTTCTTCTGCTGCCATTGCCAGGGAAAAATGTAAATTTGTCCAATACTTTGGTTTATAACCAAATACCTGCTATACAAATGACATTGCCATCAGCGTCAGCTCTACTTTGGATTATGGTTGATTAGTAAATGATAACATGCTAACACACAAAACCAAGATGGTTATCACAGTAATCATTACCTGCTAAAAATTGTCATTTTGACATTGAGGGTCAAAAGAATACAGACTTATGTCCAAAATCACTCTGTATATGCTACCACTTTTTTTTTACCTTAAAATGACAGCTTCAAAATCATTTTGTGATATACTGACTTGTAATAGGGAGAATGGCGCCTCTTTCATTTCCACTCCAAGCCCCCAATTCTGTTGCTGTGCAAATGTGAACTACAAACATGCTAAGCATAGCAAAAGGCATGACACTGCCTTCGACCAAATAACAGCTGTCACAACTGGAGAAACACATCTTTTTTTTCTTTTGAATGTCAATGGGTTGTATGAAACCGCCTGAAGGCAATTTTACACACCACTGATACAAAACATGTTTCAGCTGTTTCATACAGAATTAGACAAGCTGTGGTGTTAGCCAGGGAAATTGGATTATGGAGGATATATTTTAATCGCATGTGTCAACAGGTTAAAATACCTTGTAGAAAGACAGGGATAAGAGAACAATAGCATGCAGACCCCAAGAAAATCAATCAAGAATGCAACACAGCAGTGGATGTTTGAACGTTCAGTATTGAAAATGACTTGACATAAAACTGCTTCTGAGGATGCCTCCTGGATAAGGTCACCAAAAAAAGTGAATTCCTTTTCTTGAAGACCTACATACAGTTTTTTTATTTCTTTCTCACAAGCAACATGTTTCAGATTGTCTAATCTAATATTTGACTACAGCTTGTGGTCTACAGCACTAACAGCAACAGTGTTTTTGGATGAGAATACAGACAGGGTTCGTGAGAACAGGTGGTGAACTTTTTTGGAACTAAAATGATAACCTGTGAACAAGGATGGTTTCGTCATATTTCTGTTCTCCCCTGAGGAGCAGAGATTGGAGAACACTGTTAGAAGGAAGGCTGTACCTGTGCTCAGAGATCCTGGGTTGCACAATGCCTAAACACATTTCTAATTAAATAGATATGCAATAAAAGTAAATGCATAGCATTTAAACCTGCCACTATGTTGGTTTTTACAATGCCATCTGTAGTCTATCTCCTGGTGTTTGTCTGCCATCCAATTGTTTAATATTGTAATTTTTGTAAACATTTTTATATGTTGATTTGGAAGATTACACAAGCTCAAAAGCCTTATTTTCAACAGCTTGTCTCTCACTGATGACCTTGTCTGATGTGTCCTAGACCCACACTGTCTTCATTTCTAACTGTTTGCACTTTGTATCACTTCCACTGGATCCCTGAATTATTAAGTGTCTGCAGCTGTGAAATGGAGGATATTCCGATCACATAGGTACAGAATGCAAGAACTGACAGATAAGATCACTGAAGAAGATTCATTGTCTTTTGGCAAATGTTTGCTTTGCATTTATGCTCTTTGATAAGTATGTGGACCCTCTGAACTCATTTTGTAAGTGCTGACCATATTGTCTACTTTTGATGTCTGATTTAACACATTAAACTACAAACATTTGGTGTACGAACATGGTTGAACACAGTGTAGTCCTTCAATTCTACTCAGCTCTCAGGCTCTCTTGTTAAAAATAATGCTTAGGAAATAACATTTTTGATGTTTAAGATATGAGAGTATATATGTGCCCAGTGTGAGATTGAATCACTTTTTGTGTGTGTATGATTGCCTTGTGGACGCATGAGCTTGTGTGTTTTTTTACACTCCAAACACTCTTCAGTCTAGATTGCACACCTGGACCAAATTTGGATTGCAAACCCAGAAAATTTGAGATTGTTAAACTAGAAAACCAAAAACATTCTTAACAGCTGGATTACCTGGGGAATCGTCGTTGATGTCTGCCAGCCTTGGTCCCAAATGGAGATGAACATGTGCTCCCACCATACTCCGTCTGGTCTCCTTCAACAGGAGACACTCCACTATCCCATCAGGTGTTGACACCTTCTGCCCAACTCTCCAACCACTCTTTAAGTTTAAAAGTCATTTAGAATCACAGCCAAGTTAGTAAGTATTCTGAGAATTAGCTTAATTGTACCTTTATACCTCTGCCCTTGTGTACTTCTTATCCAGTTAATGTGTCCTTGCATGTGGTTTGATGCAAGATGACAGTAATGTGTAAAACAGGCTGTGGAGCTTCTTTAAAGCCTCCACTAAATTTCAAATGCACAACAATAAATGGGTTGCATGAGGTCAATGTGATTTCACTAGTGCCTGTCCTTCACCTTATTGCCCACACATGCCCTATTATAGGTTTGGCAATCCGTTTAACTGCAGAACTGTAGCTTTCAACTGCTCTCATCAACATTATGCTGTCTCTGCATCCCTATTTGAAAATATGTCAAAAAGCTCCGAAACCACTTACAATTTGCACTTTTTTTTTAATTTGCATAACAGCCAATTATGGTCAAACACTCCTGTGCTGTTTGTGGACTAAATACAATGCTAAAGCAATGGGGAAACCATACCCATTCCCCACATGCAGGAGACAAAATCAACACAGACAAAGTAGATTTCTTTTACACCGCAGGATTCCTAAATGTCATTGGAGCCATAGTTGGAAGGCATTCATTAAATCCATAATACCAATTTCTGAAGACCGCTTTATTTACCAAAAGAGAAAGCACACCTACTCCAATAACACTCAGATTATGTGTAATGCTCAATGACTCATTACTAGCATAATGGCCAAAATCCACAATTACTACTACTTCTACTAAAAGCAGACTGCCTGAGTTAATGTCAAATAGAAACAAATGATGCAGGTGGGTGGTTAAGTGTAGTATGTGTAATCAAAACGTTACTCATATGTACAGTAAACTCATTGTCATTGATAGCATTAGAACCCATCAAAAAGTTTCTGATTGCAGCTGCAAGGGGAAACTATTCACAGCATTTTACAGTAAATAGGGTCCTCTTGTGGCGAGGACGCCCCGAATGTCTGAGAGAAAATGAAGAAGAAATAGAGCTGCTGATAATGCTGCAGTTCTTCCCTTAAGTATAACCTCCCTCTGTTCAGCACCACAGCCACTGTATGCTGCTGGATTGCTAGTTTACACGTAAGCACACACACACACACACACACACACACACACACACACACTGTAAGCTATATAAGACTCATCCTTCTTCCATCTTAAAAAAAAAACTTGTTGGCATAAATACATGTACAGTACAGTGACACACGCTCTCTCCCTCTCTCTATCACACACTCACATACAAACACACGCACACACACACACACACACCTACTTCCAACTTTTATGGTGTCCAGTTTGTTGGATGCATTTGGGTGTCTGTCCTCTGGAGTGGACCATCTGCTCCTTCCTATTTATTGCTTCTATCCCCAGTTGTGCTCTATCCTTCTGGTGGTCTTCCACCCCCATGCCAAAGCAGACACCAATTAGAGAGTTATGCATTAGACTTTTCACTTCTTTCTGGCACTCATTATGTCATATTCAGTTAGAGTTTGCTTTACTATCTTATGCTCCTCTGAGCACTTTAAAGACTTCCAAACACCTACAAATTCCAGCAAAATAAAGTCAGGTACAGTGAGCAACAAACCATATGTTATTTCAAAGTGGTTTGAAATTTGTGTGTTTTTCAGATTTCTTATGACAGGGATACATTGTGTAGATCCTTTTTGGAGTCTCTGCTGAATACATAAATTCTCTGATGCTAGTTTCAAAAGAAATTGTCTTTTTGAATTAATCTTTTGCATCGGCAGTTAAAAGCGCACCAAAGGTTTTCTTTTAAGACATCAGTTCCCACCTCATAGCCTACATCCACTGAATTCATGGATTTGCAATGACCTTTGGATAGATTTGTTTTGCACTGTTTTTAGATGGGTTGACCACTAGCCTTGTCTTGTGTAGTCATATATAATTTGAGAAATCTAGAGATAATGTAATCCCATCGAAATTTCAACAAGCTAAAGCTAAATATTTCTACAAAACATTTACCGTCAATGTTATTTATTTGGCTGTTGCCTTTGTTGTCTCATTATGGCAACTAAAGTATGTGTATGGCCATGGGCTTATGAGGCCATCCACCTTCTATGTTATATGAATGTATTTTACAGACTGTTACCATTGAATGTAAACTTTTAATGCAGAATAGTTGCATATGAGCAAAGATAGGGTTGTCTCTGCTCTTCTTTAAAGCACACAGTCAAACAGGCATCCGTGAATCACTCAGTGAATGTGCTTGTAGAGCAGTGGTGGATTGCAGATAGTTTTGCAAGCTTTCTTTTCCTCCTCAGAAATACACTGTCAAACAACATGACAACATGTACTACATTATACCATCTCAGGAGATGATGAAGCCTCATTAAGTCTTTTTCATCCTTCAAGAACCACAAGTAGTAATTGTGGATAAATAGCTTTGTCAGATGTGTTAAAACACATGTTTAAAAGCGTCTGTTTAAGGTTATTTTCATATTAAACTATGTGAATGGCAACAAAACAAATACAATCAATACATTTAAAAATATAAATATTTAAATTGTTGTCAGGTTTTCCAAATGCAACGTGTCGTACAGCCTATTTAACCATGACACTTGCCAACTGTCCACTCACAAGGATAACGTGGAGATCCACTAAGATAAGTCAAGCCTTATATAACCAATTAGAAGTCAAAGCCTGTGTGAAATAGAACATTAGGGTGCAAGTGGTTAATGGATCGGTACAGACTCCCCTCACAAAATAATACCACATTTGGTTAGGTCTAACTTTTACAACTGTTTTCTCACTCAACCGCTTCACAACATTAACCATGTATTAGACCGCTTTTTTGCCAGAAAGCCTAACAAAGTAGTATTGGTGCCTAGACCTAACCAAACAACATTCCGCTCGCATTTTCTAGATAGATCTTTCAGCCAGAAAGGCCTGAAGTCAAACTTCTCCCATGTGCACATCAGGTATTATAAAAACCATCAGTTAATAAAAAACATGTAATGTCTTTTGCTTTTTTACAGGGATATATACTGTATGTGTAGTACATCGCTGTGAGATAGAGGTTTTACTTTATTTTTTGATCCGTTAATTATCAACATGTATTTTTCTAAATGTAATACTTCTTGCCAAGTGAGGCTACTCACAGCAGGTTGTAGCTTTTATATCACACGCACACCCATTGAGGAGTTTTAGGGAGTTTAGAGTTTTTCAAGTGTTCCACTGAATCAAAACAACCACAGACATCTGAGCACTGATCCTGTCAGACAGACCCCTGGAGAGAGCTCAATCCGGTCAGCAAAAGATTGAGTACATAATGTGTAACATAACTGTATTTACTGCCACTCTGCAGTGACACTTACAGGCCATTTGTACAACAGGATGTGTGATTGGGATATAGTTCTTTATTATAAAAAATCTGGTAACTAGAGATTGTTCTAAAATTAGGATTGGCAGAGTATTCAAATGATAATGTTTAAACATCATCAGAGAGAATATGGACAAGAGAGAGACAGCAAGCGTGCATATGGGCTGAAGTGGAGATACGAAAGAAAAACTTTCTTTGATCATCTAGCCTAATGTAACTGCATCATTCTCAGAATCAGAATCAGAAATACTTTATTGATCCCCGGGGGGAAATTGTACAGTACTGGTGCTCCCATTCAAGATTAGAAAGCAGCATAAATTTAGAAATAAAAGTATGTACAAAATATAAAAATAAGAAATAGAAAATAAAACATATACACATTTACAATATTGAAGTGAAAATTAAAAGTAAAAAATATATACAACAGCAATGTATATATATATATATGTATGTATTGCATAAATGTATGTCATTTAAGAATAAGTAATATTGAGGTAGTATATGTAGAAGATTTCCAGTCTGTTTATGAGTGTCTGACACTCAGAGGGAGGAGTTGAACAGTTTGATGGCCACAGGCAGGAGTGATTTCCTGTGTCGCTCTGTTGTACATTTGGGAGGAATGAGTCTCCCACTGAAGGTGCTCTTATGCCTGACCAGTACGTCATGGAGAGGATGTGAGACATTGTCCAAGATGACCCACAGCTTGGACAGCATCCTTCTCTCTGACATCACTGTCAGAGAGTCCAGCTCCACCCCCACAACGTCACTGGCCTTGCGGATCAGTTTATTGAGTCTGTTGGAGTCCGCCACCCTCAGCCTGCTGCCCCAGCATGCAACAGCATAGAGGATAGCACTGGCCACCACAGACTTATAGAACATCCTCAGCACAGTTCGGCAGATGTTGAAGGACCTCAGCCGCCTCAGAAAATAGAGACGGCTCTGGCCCTTCTTGTAGAGGGCATTAGTGTTCTTCGCCCAATCCAGTTTTTTGTCAATGTGAACTCCCAGGTACTTGTAATCCTCTACAATGTCCACACTGACACCCTGAATGGAAACAGGGGTCATCGGCACCTTGGTCCTCCTCAGATCCACAGTCAGCTCCTTTGTCTTTGTCACGTTGAGCTGCAGGTGGTTCTGCTCGCACCATGTGACAAAGTTGTCCACAGCAACCCTGTACTCCTCGTCATCACCCTTACTGATACATCCAACTATTGCTGAGTCAAGTTGTCAGTGAAGTGTATGAACTACACTACAGACAGGAGTGACAGCCGTCTCACATGTCTCAACGCAGGTTGAATGTGCATCAGTAGATCCACGTACACGCTTGTCTCCTGTGTGAAATGGCTGTATCCTCACTGCCTCGAATTATTATAAACTATGATGAACTGATCATGGGCCACATCTTTTTGCCTGCATGCACGTGCTGTCTCCCTCCCTCATCATCATCTTGCAATTTCCATGCTTGACTTCAGTGTTCTTGCCTGTGTAGTTGCTGAGGCTGCTTTTACATACATCATTTTGGTGTTGTCTGTTGTAGTGTGAAACATTCTAAAACTGATGGAAAATGTTGCCAATTACAATTAGATTTAAATTGTCCTGGCCACTCAAATGAATGAATGTTGCATGGCATTTAGTATGACTTCATTATATAGACTGACTTTCTCTCCGCACCCCCAACTCTGACTTCTAGCGTCCCTGTAAACATGCTAATCATCAACATTAGCATTGTCACACGCCGGCATGATGCTATGCTGATGTTAGCATTTAGCTAAAAGCACAAGCTCAAATTTTGTCTTGTTCATACCTGCTTGCAGCAATATTTAAAGTCTCCAAAGCCTCAAATTAGGATTGCTAATTATATTTCACTAAGATACAAAAATGTAATGCTGATTTAAGTATATGGATCTAGAGTACTCCAATATGCATTTAATTTATTGCATTTTATAGTATTTTCTTCTGGAAAATCACTATCGGGATAGATTTCCTTCATCACCAAGCCTATTTCACATTAATTACACATGGCAGCCTAATATTCCCTGAACAACAGATTAACGGATAAAAGTAGATATATGTCGAAAGTATATATTGTGACAAGATAACGTGAGTAATCCACTTGATGCCCTGACAGTGTTATCAAAATAAAGCCCCTGCAAACAGCTGTGTGTCTGTATCTGTCCCATGTTGGCTGCAGTGAAGTGTAACCGATGGGAAAAGAGAGGATCCATAGAAAGAGGACCTTGACAAATATCTTATTTTCTCGAAGCGCAATGCATGTGTGTGCATGTGCAGGTACATTTATTCAGACACAAACTGCATGTGCATACAGACTGTAGGTGGTGTGTGAATGTGTACAGCCATGTGAGTTTATGTGCACACATCAGAGCTGCCATGGCTAGACATTACCTTCTCCTGACAATGCAATTAAAGCTCTGGTGCTGCATGTAACCTTCTATTTACTGTCCAGGGAGACCAATAAATTGCCCCCATATTTGTCACAATAAAGCAGCCATCAGACTCAAGGAAGTAGGTACGTGTGTATGAATCTTGATGCTGAGCAGCTGTTCAATTAAACTGGTAAGGTGGATATGCACCCAAGGCACTAACATGCCACCATCTGAAATGACACTGAGACCGGTGTCCAGGAGCAAGGTTGCATATGTACCAATTGTCTGTGAAACTTTAGCTGCCTACTTTTAATTAGATCTCCAGCTGGAGGTGTATGTTTCCAGCATTTAAATATAGTATCCACTGAGCATTCACTAATATACATAAAGACAACAAAGCACTTGCCCAGCCTGTGATCTCAGAGAGACGTACCATATATTTCCATGGAGAATGAAGATATAAAAGGTGGATGTGGCAGACCTGTTGATGTTTTTTTTTAAATATAATTATGACAACACAGAACAGAGCTCTTGTGTCTGGGGAAGGACATTGTTAAAGTTAGAAGACAACCAACACTTTGTCCCTTATTACTGATGCTCTATGTGGATGAACTTGTGTGTCTTATTTATCCATCAGGAGCACTATCAGCACACTTTTCCTATGCTCTCTATTATGCATATGCATTTACACAAAAGAAGTACATAGTATGTGGCATAGACGAAGAGAACCATATCATAAAATTATCTAGGGAAACACACTAAATTTGTTCTAAAAATGAAGACATTATTAATGAAAATGAAGATTATGTAAAATTTAGAGAGCAAACATAAGGCAGGCTACAGCAAGTCAAACAGAGAATGGTTTAGAATTATTGCATTATTGCAATTATTGCATTTTTACCATTTTATTACTACATATGAGTTTTAATTTCTCATTCATATGCTCACCTGTGGGGATTGCACAGTTGGTCGTTCCACCACTTTGGTCCTGACTGAAATATTTCAACATTTATTGGATGGATTTCCATGAAATTTTGGACTAACATTAATGGCCTCAGAGGATGAATCCTACTGACTTTTGTGATTGCTTAACTTCTCATCTAGCACCACCCCCAGGTCAAAGTCTTCACTTGTTCAGTGAAGTATCTCAACATCTATAAGAAGGATTAGGACAATGTCTTGTACAGGCATTCATGGTTCTTCATGGTTCCTAGGCAACAAATCCTAATGACTTTGGTGATCCCCTGATTAACCTTTAGCACCTCCATGAGGTTGGTTTTGAGTGAAATATCTTGACAACTGTTGGATTGATTTCCATGAAATCTGGAAATCTGACATTCGTGTCAAATGGAAACTATGAAAGCTTTAATGATACCTTAACTTATTGTCCGGCGCTATCATCAGATCAAAATGCAAATTTAGCACTGTCTGATACAAATGATTGACAGACTTATAACCGATGATGAAAAATTAATTTTTATTGTCTAGACCCGATAATGTGAGTCGTCCTCTAAGAGAACTTAGATCAATAATGTCAAACATTGTCAGCACTTTCCAAATTCTATTACATCTTGCTGTCTTTCTGTCTGTCGACTTGTCAGTCTCTCACTAGCCCTCCTTTTGGTTTTAGTTCAAAGACCAGCAAATTAGAGAGGCTACAGTATGTTCAGCCAGAGGAGAGCCATTACAGATGACAGAGAGAGAGAGAGAGAGAGAGAGAGAGAGAGAGAGAGAGAGAGCGGACAAGGGAGCATTTGAATGGAGACAGAGGAATGATATTTGGACAGTTGTATAATTGACTTTTTATCCAATGCACTTTGCACACCAGAGGGTCTCCCTCTCCTTCAACTGTGTGACTGATCAGATGTTCTCAAAATGTGGTAACTCAGGCAACAAAAATAAATCTATCCCACAATGAAAATGTGTCTTGACAACTGACTCTCTTGTTCTTTCCTTCCCTTTCATTTCCCCTCTTTGTCTTTCTCTCCTCCTTGCATTTTTTTATACCCTCATGACAGCCCAGAGTTTCACTGTCTGTAATGTAAGTGTCAGATGTACACTGATTGAGACATGCTTTAACGCTAACTGATAGTTGGATATTGTTTAAAAGTTATTTTAAGTATACAGAGTTATTTGTCTCTTTATGTTAGAAAAACATCTTGATGGTGTCAAAATTCAAGTACTTTTGTTGAGTTTTCTATAAGCATATAAAACCTAAATAAGATTGGTCTCTGTCCTGTGTTAAATTCTTTCCAGACCACGCAATTCTAATTAATTAAAACAAGGTTATCTTAATAAAGTAGCTTATTGAATTTACATAGTCATTTGAGAGTTAATGCTGTCTGCATTATCCCTATTCTCTGTTAAGAATAAAACGATCATCATGGTTAGTGATTTAACTATTACCTTAAAGGATACAAAATGTGCCACAGTACATCTGAATAGGTGCATGAGTGCTGCATTATACTGGAGAACAGTGCATGACTAGTGTTATCACACATCTTAAGTAAAGTCCAATACACCGCCTCAAAATGTTTTTATGGAAATTACAAGGAGAAGTGTCACCATCTGCCAGAGTAAACACAGAAACAAATTACCACTGGCGAAAACCAGGTATCTCTAAAATGTCAATCAAACTGAGAAACCCAGCCTTGTAAGGTTGGCAACCATCAATTTGAAAAGAATTTGAAAACCAAGTATCCACTGTGTTTTGATAAGGTTTCATGAACCTCAAATGTAGATAATATGTAGTTTCGCTTATCATGTAGAAATATGGTTTTCACTGGATAGAGTTGTCATGTAAATGCTACCAAAGGAATTCAGAAGTCCAATCTTTTTCATATTGTGCTGACTACTGATACGTATGTTAGAGGAATTCACGACACTACTACTGGCAGTCATCCTGGTTAACTTTAACCCAGACACGCTGATACATTCTTTTAAATATTTGTCTCTCTTTTGATGTGGTGGCCGACAGAATGGTTCCTTATATCCACTAAAGTATTATAAACTGTCTTTACCATGTTCTTTTTTAATGCTTTCGTCGCTGCCCATTTTTTTTTGGCACACAGATGCCTTCATACATAGTAATGATGATTCATTCTTCCTAAGTTGGTTGAATGCCACAACAGTGTCAATTAATATGTTCCTCTCTGCCCCTGTAGGTTGCCTACTTTGGCATGAAATGCATTTAACCCATCTATTCAGCAGCAGGCCAATTAATAGTTTAAATGTGATGTATGTGAATGTGATGTGAATTCCATCGGAATCAGGCCACTATTGCCTCATTGTAAGAAGATTCTAGAATAGAGACTGTCTGTTTACTGGTCTTAGAGTTACATATCAAGACATGTCTCATGTCTGTCTGTCAGAGAGACAAAAAAACCTGGAGTATGTTACTGTTATTAATTGTAAACTCTAAAACTTCAACCTCGAAGCCTACATGTCAGCACCAGAGGTGAGTTGACTTCACTTTTGGCGTGCACACATTCGTGCCCGTGACGCTGCGTTGAGCATGAACAAAGCTTTACAGCAAACTGCTGCTGTGCTCAGGAGCACATTGACTACACAGAGTCCAGCCATATACTAGGTTTTGACATAGTCTTCTGAAAATGAGTTTAATGTGTATTTGCTGGCTTGTTTATTTTATTTGTGTAGTACAGCTCAGAGGATTGTTGACAACAAAATATGTCATAAAATGCATGCCAGGGAGGTTTTAATTGATAATGTAATGATAATTATGTAGTGGGGGTATGTAAACTACTACTACAGGTAGGCTGTTTACAGAGAAATGTGGTGTCACCAAGCCTAATTGTACTGTGTCTTTGGAGTCTCTCTTTCTCTAAGTTAAGCAGTGCAGATGTCCATGAGTAGCACTTTCCAATTTGCACCTAGTTACCACTATACCAGGTGGCCTCAGGAGGTGGATAGATTGGGGTGCTGACCTTTCTGTGATGTTATGTTGACAAGTATGATGGCATTTTGAAATAGATAGTGTGGAAAGGTTGCACAACGGCACTGCCAAAGTAAATTGTGCATTCTACTACATGTACCAGGAAATAAACTGAGACAAGTCCTAACAAAATATAAAGAAATTAGGAAGGAATACCCACTGTGGCAAATATAAAGATAATGAGTTTCATTATTATTAGGTTTCCACTGCAAATATTCTAAAAATGATCTGCACACAGTTCTGACACCACTTTCTAAAATGATAAGATAATATCAATGCATTATTTGAATATCTTTTTAATAGTTTTTATTATTAAAAGGAAGGGGAAAAAAGGGTCTTTGTTGAAATATCAGAAATGCTCCTTTTTGTCTCAGATGCCACCTTTATGTTACTCAGAGCTTGACTGAGCCTTGATAATCAAAACCAGAGGAGGTGACAAGGAAAGCCTTTGTCAGAAATAAAGCCTACTATGAATATGCTTTATTTACTTGTTCACATGACCCTTTGGTTTTCTGCGAGACAATAGAAAGTTGGACCACATATTACTTTCAGAACAAAATCTTGAATCTAGTTTTGTAATTTCCCGGTCAAGTCTCTTTAAGATTGTATTTCACTGTATTTCACAGTTGTTGGAACACACCCTCTGCTTTCCTTTCTTAAAATTGATAACTGCCTTCACTGTTTACCAAACCAAAGGTACTGTTTCCAACATCCACAATCCACATAAAATAGGAGATTTATGTGGCATGCCAGCCTAACCATGTCCATCTCATTCAGTTTAGATTAAAGCAGCATTAAAAGCCTGCAAACTGACTTGCAGTCTTCATCTTAAAAGTCTACTCAAACAACATAATGCAAATTATTCTTTCACTACCATCTTAATGACACTCACGGACACTGATACTATTACCATGGAAAATGATTTAAAGAAATCAAAAACACGTATTGATTGGCTGACTGATTGGATAAGATGAATCGAGCCAATCGAATCGAGTCTCCAAAGACCCATACACAAATGCAGTGAAGTTCACACATGATGTAAAGTTTGTAAATACAGGTTCAACAGTCTATACACAAATGTAACAACATCCAAATATGTTTTTGATTTGTGGATTTGTACTACATTTATTTAAAACAGGAAATATTTGTGCGTGCAGCAGAAAATACATTTGTGAATCTTTTTTTAATGTGGATTTTTTTTTACATTTATATACAATAAAGTATTTTTGTATGAATAAAAAAATATTCAGTCTTTGATATATAAATCCCAAAATACATTTGTGCATCCTTCTCTGCACACATTCATTTATATTGAGACTGATCTGAGTCCATACTTTTGGCTTTTTAGGAGAGCCAAATGAAGATCTCAGTGTTCCTTTGCCCTCACTTAAGTAAAAATAGACTAGGAAATGGGGCAGCAAACAGGGAGAAGCACTATGCAGTATCACTATTTAAATCAACATGGCAGCGTGAGAGATGTAACATTCTTAATAACCAAATGCGAAAAAATGAGAAATATTAATTATTGACATTGTTAATATTGAGACTCAATGTTACAACATCGTCTTCATAGGTTCCGACACTATTCTTTCTGCGCTCCAATGTACCACCAAATAGTTGAACTACATTTGTTTAAGCCAGGAACTTTAAATATTAATCAACATTTTTGAAAAAGAAAAGATAAAGCCTGCACTAACTTTTAAGAATATAAGTGATTGTGAAAAAAATGTCCATTTTACAGATTACTCAAGTTAGGTTGTAGATACTGTAAGCATGTTTTATTCAAATTAAATTGAGTTCACCTTTTTCAAGCATTACTTGTTCTGCGTGGAATTTCACAATATGAGACTGGTTTAGATTAGTCCCCAACCTCTGGTCTTATATTGGAGAAGTGTCCTCAAGACCTCCAAATTTGAAACCTTTATCTTGCATGGTGTTAAAAATACTGTTGTGTATGCACCCAGTCCTAATGGCATAGAATGAGCAAAAACTAGTATTCAACGCAAGTAAAAACAGCAACAAAGATGGTTTTGAGGAATTGAACTGGAATCAATAAGCACCCATAAGGACAACCCTTACCCAGGGAGGTCATACGTTGACAAAGAATAAGCCTGTTCCATCTCTGGTTGTATTTCATTTAACTGACTAATTATTCATCATGTAAGTTGCAAACTCAGTAGACAGTGTTGTTTTAATCAGGAAGGAAGAAGTACCTGGAGACCATAGCTTATTTTCAGAACTAAACCAGGCATTATACTATGTTTCAAACACAGCGGTAATAAGATGCAGGGCTCATGCAAGTGATGAAGAGTAGGCCTTAAGAACTCTTTGTATGTGTACATGTGTATGTGTGCAAGAAAGGCCTAATGTAATGTTCTGTACTGTCAAAAGCTTGTTTATATAAAATAACTGACATGTTTGAAAGACTGATTTCTGTGTGACTAATGTGCGAAAGTTAATAATTTTCTTACAAACTGTAAAGAACCAGTTAAGAAAAGAGCATTTACGACTGACATCAATCTACTGCATATTATTTCTTGACACCATATTACAAGGAGAATTTTCACAGTCTCAGTCTATGATGCGTATCTTCATAAACCGACACTTTACCATTCAGAGACAGACAGAAGCACAGCACTATTCTCAAACTATTTTTCTACACAACTGGGTAGGAATATACAAAGGTATCATCACTCCTGAGTACATGTAGGTTAAGGTCTAGACTTGCCCGTCTATGTGATTTATGAGAGGTTGAACATTTACACCTTGGCTTTCCCTTACTGTCTGACCAAGTCATTCATCAGGCTCCATATAATGAATGGACTTGTTCTTTGCACTGGAGCTAACAAGACGATGGGGTCCTTAGAGTTCAGTAAAACGAGATTACAACCACTGGTCAAGCCCAGGAAAAGGGAGCAACTCCTTCTGGAGTTGGAGAAGGAGCATGAAGGCACTCGGGGGGGGGGGGGGCAGCATTACTGTGAGTTTCACAAAATACTTATCTTAGCAGAGAGAAATACCAAACAGAATGACAGATAAATTGGCATGCAAGGAAAGGCACCATTTGTTCAAAATAATTTGCTACTTTATTGATTTCTGTAGTTATATTACCTTTTCACTTGGGCCCCTCCTCAGTGAGGTCAGTTGTCACTGTCTGCAGACCTGTTGTTAAAAGCAGATAATCCTGCCTATCCTATCAGACTGAGTCCTCCTGGTAAGTGCCAACTCAACATGTGTGACTCACACTCAGCAGCTCCAGCTGTGTATCAGTGACTCTTTCACAGTAATAAATGAATTAATGAAAAATACATTACATTACATAGACAAAACAACCAGCCAGATCATGTCAAGATTTAGAACATCCCTGTACATTGGACAGGAGAAAACAAACAAAACCTTAGGAAGAAACCTTCACCTGTGAGGTTCACATAAGAGTAGGGGTGTTCCTTTTTAAGCAACACCCTTTGATAAAAACTTGATTAATCTTAGATTTGGAGTAGATACACAATAGCTAGCATGATCAGGCTAGCATGAGCAGGCCAATTCAAAGCTAATTCAAGCTTGATTGAAACAGGCAAGATAAATGCATTTGTGACTTTAAAACACAGACCCATGCCAAGTTAAGTCAAGCTCAAATCTATGTACAAGGATGATGGAGATGTAAAGCAGCTGTAAAATTCACAGCCACAGGAGAACATACATTGTGCAGTAGGCAATAGTAAATGAGAGGTTCAAATAAATCTAATAACTTGTTCTTATAAATTAGAAAGTACTGCTAGAGGACTACAGCTAATTGTTACTTTATAACTTGAGTGCGTAGGTACCAATGCACAAAGGCTGTTAAAACTTCAGTAACTGGCTTTTTGACCATTGGGAGCATCGTAAAAACCTGAAAACAACCTTAGACAGCTGTTACAGGAAACGTGTTAGCATACAATTCTTACACATCCAACAGACATGGAGCAAGATTAGCATTTATTTGGAGCTGTGTTTCTGCACACTTTATAAGAGTTCATTTGGAGCTGTGTTTATGCCCACTTCATAAGAGTAAATCCAATATTCACTCTCCTTTAAGCTCTGTTTGGGTCTCCTCCAGGTTCTGAGAAATATATTTATCTCTTGAGCTGGTCGCTGTCCAGCTGCAGGTTGAGGAAAGTGGAGATTTGGGAAAACCAAAAAAAAAACCAAAAGACCCACTTAAAGAGTTTTTTAGTACTTTTAGAACTTTCAACAGATTTTTTTAAGTAGTGCATAAAATTTGCTGGTATCATCTAGCTTGTATTTATTTTTAACTTTTTAGATTTTGTCTAAACCTATAACAGTCATGCAGGGATGCCCATTACTGCATCCCTTGCAGTATCCTGCCCCCTTCTTATTCCTTCTAGGTCTGTGTGGACACGATTAAGAAGACAGGTATCCATTACCTTGAAGCAGAGCAGTACACACTAGCTCCAGGCTTTATGTCACACTCTAATATATACAAAGCCCTGTGAATCTACCCTCTTGAAATCCCCCATGCCCTTTATCTGCCAATCCCATGACTTTCATTGGCTGACTTGAAGGATGATATCCCTAATGTTCATGACAAATTAATCCACAGGGGGAAAGCCAATGACAGTGAGCTGCCAGTGGGTCATCCCTTTGGCTAAGTCTGTCAT
Organism: Enoplosus armatus; assembly: GCF_043641665.1. Classification (NCBI taxonomy): domain Eukaryota; kingdom Metazoa; phylum Chordata; class Actinopteri; order Centrarchiformes; family Enoplosidae; genus Enoplosus; species Enoplosus armatus. Next base: position 9,964,162 of record NC_092180.1, on the reverse strand, counting down.
TTCACATTTGCAGGGACTCATGTGCAGGACTGCATAACTAAGCAGCATTTGTACAACCTGAATGAAGGGGTTGGTGTCTGTACATACATACAGACAACCGGTAAGGAATCAAATCCTAAGAAAAGGAACTTAATTGGGCCTAAGTGTTCCGCTTCAGAAGCAATAAAGATTCCTGGATGAAATGCGCAAGTGTACCTATTACAGGCTGTGCATGAGCACTGCCTGTAATACAAGCTCATGGCTGCCCATGAAACTTATAACTTTTATTAACAGTTATTAGGATAAACCAGATGTTGCAATGATATCATTGCAATTATATACTGAAGTGCAATCTTTTCAGAAACTGACCAATTGTTTCCATGAAAACAAACCCAATAAGACTGAATGACCTAAATAATAATCGATTAAAAAAATGTACTACTGTAGTCTGTTCACTTTCAATGTTTGAACTACTCATAAAATTTGACACGTCGCAAATAGAATTGTATATATCTATGTATATATTGCTTCAGAAGTAATATATACAATTCTATATCAGCACTTGGCTTACTCTATAGAGTCTATAGAGTCTAATAATCTATAGACTCTATAGCGTCTATAGAGTAAGCCGAGCGCTGATATTGATTATGGTGGTAATGTTTGCTCGAACATTGATCCATCTGGTGTGTAATGGTGAGTATTATTTGGAAGATTATTTTTGGAAGGAACCCTGTTTCTACTCTGGCTGACCTGACAGCAAGTTTGGAGAAGTTGTTGAAAATTTGTATCACAGAAAATTGAATTGTATTCTATGTACATAGTTTAATTTCTAATAACTATTAGTATGTTACACTACTGGAAATTACGCATTAACAGTAAATAAACTACAAATTTCTATGTTTTAAACTTACACTATAACAACAAAGAGTATTCCATTGCAAAAAGCCACAGTAATGTACTTTTTTTTTTTGGTTTACATCTTACAATAAATAGTAAGTAAGTAAACAGTAGTAGTAGTTAAAACATAAAGATTTTTATACTTTGTATACTAACTGTAACATTTACTGCGTACTCCATTTACTTTGTTCATCTTGACAAACTTGGGTAGCTGATAACCCATTACATTAGCACAGTATTTTAACTCATAAAGTATGTCAGAATATGAATTTGACTACGATGCGCTACGATGCAGTTCATTGCATGTTGTTTCAACATTACCAGTAAAGAGCAATTTGCCCGCATGAAAGTTATATACACCCTGTGTTCACAGAGGCGAGAAGGAGCAAATAGCTATCGTCTGTTGAGTGCTTCAGGAGTAAGAGGCTAGATGAAGCATACAGACACAGATGCTAGGACAGAGTGCATTTAGCTGCATATACTGTACATCAACAGTAGCAGACAACAAAAATGTGTACCTGCCTGAGTTTTGCAAAGCAGCATGCTTACGTGGTAAAAAAAAAAAGTGCCACTGCCAGTCTTTAAAATTCATGCATGAAAGAAACCATATAATGCTAATTGTATCATTTCTTAGCAAAGCTAGTGGAAGTCAGTGGGCCTAAACAGTTTGATTCCAGATGCGGCATGGGAATCACTGCACTCTTCTTTTCACATATCTGAATTCAAATAAGGCCTCACAAAAGAATAGGGCTCAGACCGTGCAGAAAAATATTAGCTTGTTGCTAGCAGTGCTGCATAGCGAATAAATGCTGGAGAAATTTAGTGACTAATTTTGCATGGCAGAAACACTGTTTAATTTGAAAAAGAAATATGCCACCAAACATTGTTCCGTCATGAACACTCTAATCGCAAGATAAACCACAACAAAGGATGATGCAGTTAGGCATTCATTGCTCTACATTAAGCTGTTCCCTGCTTATCCAGCAACCATGCTGGTGGTATAGCAGGGGCATAATGAGCAGCAGCAGGGTAGCAACACTGTGCTGTGTTATCACTTTAAGAGCTACCTTAGGCTCAAGTAGATATGCTGGCACAGGTGGAGGCTGGGTAGGTGGAGATAAAGCTTTAACAAGCAATAGAGTGTGCAGCAGTTGGTGTAGCAAGAATGTTTTTTGAATGGATTGAGGTTTGTGTACTGATCAGCTGGTAAATTAGCAACACATGATGTCTCTGTCCTGCCTGAACAAACATAATGCTCCGTCAAAATAAGTAAAGTACAATTGTCATTTGGCAAAAAGCGAAAGTTCATTAAACCATGAAACTGAAACCCTGAGCTGTTCTTTTGGGATGATATATAGAAGATCTCTGTGAAAGCTGGCTAGGGGTTTTTGATTTACAACTGTGTGAAAATGTAAACAATTATGTTTTAGTGCATATATTTAGGGCCATATCAGTGATCAAATACATTCGACATACTTATGCAGAACAGATAAAACATTCACTTGTATTTTTGTAACATTTAAACCTTATAATTCCACCATACATCATCCATTCATCTATTTTTGTTGAAGTTTTATCGTAATTTTATTATGATTTTGCAGGTAAGTTATCCATTAATCCAAACACACTTACAGTGCATATCTCTTATGGTCCGAATCTGGCTACTCACTCACTGAGCAGTAACAGTTTTGAACTTAGCTTTCAGGATTAATTATTAAGTGCATTTTTTGATGGACCTCTGAAACTGCTTCTCCTGTTGCAATATTAATTGCCTTGCCAAAATGTATTACAGATTTTTTATTTTTTTTTATCACTGAAGGGTGTCAAAACTGTACCCCCCTTGAAGAGGAGCAATACAAACACAGTGGGGAAAGCAAGGAGATTACTGACCCAATGACTGTGATTTCAAAAGAGGGATGATTGAGGTGTCCACAAATTTGTGAATTTGTGCAGGGTGCATCATGTACACATAAACATACATATCTCTTTTTCTCCCTCTCAGGCCACTGTGGTACCAAGAGCGCCAATCTTAAAACACTGAGTAGCTGCTATTCCAAGCCTCCTCTTTGTGTTATTTATGCTTGTTGGAGATTTTTTTTCATAACATTATTTATAGGACATTACGTTTATTTTAGAGTTAAATGTAGAGAGTGATAAGTGGGGAAACTGGAGACGTTGCAGCTACATACTGTAGTATGTGTCTTGGACCAGTGGGACACCTGATAATAACCAATATATATGACTATTAATGTAGCAGTTGTAAGTAATGTACGTGTAAGTAGGTTAAGACAAAGCAAGTCTAAAGTTTGAAGGAGAGATTTAAAACTTGTTAGTGAAACCTGTTCTCCTCAGGGAGGTCATTCCAAAGCTTTGCAGCCTTAATAGCGAAAGGAAGGTCACCCTGAGTTTTCAAATTAGATTTGGGTACAGCTAAGAGTGACCTTCCCGATGATCTCAGGCAGCAACTATAGGCTCGTAGGGACTTAAAAGCTCAGTAATATAGCTAGGAGCCAGACCAGCCAGTGTGTTAAACATGAATAGTAGAATCTTAAAATCAACCCTGAACTGTAGCTGGAGCCAGTGCAGCTAAAATACGTGTGATCTGCTCCCTCTTTGTAGTAGTAAGGATTTTGGCCGCAGTGTGCTGTAGTTTTTAAAGTCTGGTCAGGTTGTGTCTTCTCATTCAAGTGTATAGTGAATTGCAGTGATACAGACATGATGAAATAAAAGCGTGAGTAACTATTTAATGATATTATTGTTATTTACACACAAAAAGAAGATGAGCCAGTTTTTATTGGGATCTTTGTACAACATGTGAAGCATAACTTTAGCAAGAAAATTCAGTGACATGCCATGTCGGAAACTTACACAGGATATCAAGCTGGTTCTCGGGTTGGGATCAATGCAAAGTTACATGGTAAATGATCTCAATATATACAGCACTTTTCAACCTTCACGGTTCACAAAGCGCTTTACAGCTAAGTCTCATTCCCCCATTCACTCACACATTCACACACCGATGGCGACCGAGCTGCCATACTGCACCACCATGCCGCCTGTATAAGTATAGCTAAGTCCTCTCAGGCTTCTCTGTGCTGGACCATCACCTCCATCGCCTCTGTCTTTCCTGGCTGTTGGTGCCTCATTCCGTCGTTGATCTGGATCTTCGTCCCCCAGGAGATTCAGCCTTTCCTTTTCTCTCCCTCTCTTCCTAGCTTGCATGTTGTCATGGCTCTCTCTCCTTCTCTGTGTGTTTGTGTGGCCTGTCCTCTTTCCAAGTTTCTATGGTGGAGAGGAGGTGGTAGGGCTCAGATCCTACTTAAAGGGTGACATCTGAAGCTGCTCAACTGTCCTCCTGGATCCATCATCTCCACTTATGTTTTGTTTTGTATATACTATTCTGCTGTGAATCTGTTCTGTGCACACCATATATATTGTCTGTTCGCCCTGGGAGAGGGATCCCTCGTCTGTTGCTTTTTGGGGGAGTTTTCTCATTCTAATCAAGGGTCTAAGGCAGGGGTACTCAACCTGCTTTGCCCGGGGGCCACTTTTGCAAAATGACAGAAGGCCAGGGGCCTGTTAATAAAAAAAACATGAATAGGCCTCAGGCCTTTCTGCCAGAAAGCCTTTCTAACACGTGGTTAATGTTGTGAAATGGTCGCAGTTTGGTTAGGTTTAGGAAAAGATCATGGTTTGGGTTAAAATAATAAGTCAAAGTTGACTTTTAGTTTCACACAGAACACAAACAGCTGTCTTCTGCAAACTTCTCCCACGTGCTCTGTACAGGTCAGGTGTACATGAACTTTTCGCAGATGTCACTGCTTCTGCGCACTGCACTGCAGATCGCTGATAGCCTGGCCTGCAGGCCGTAAATTGAGTATCACTGGTCTAAGGACAGAGGGTGTTGTATGCTGCATAGGTAATAAAGTTCCTTGAGGCAAATTGTGATTCGATATGATACTAATGAATGAAAGAAAATATTCTGTTGATTCAATAGATCTAGTATCAGTAATTTATTTGACAAAAATGTGTATGTTTCCAACAGACTCTAAAGAGCACAAAATGAAAGGGGTTATGGGTTATTTTCCTTATTCTTTTGGACAAATTAATTCAATTCAGTTCAATTCAATTTTATTTATATAGCGCCAAATCACAACAAAAGTCATCTTATGACACTTTACAAATAGAGCAGGTCTAGACCGACTCTTTATAATGTTATTACAGAGACCCAACAGTTCCCACCATGAGCAAGCACTTTGGCGACAGTGGCAAGGAAAAACTTCCTTTTAAGAGGCAGAAACCTCGAGCAGAACCAGACTCTAGGTGGGCGGTCATCTGCTTTGACCGGTTGGGTTTGAGAGAGAGAGAGACATAGAGAAGGAGGGAGAAAGAGAGAGAGAGAGAGATAGACGTAGAGACACAGACAGACAGACCGACAGACAGACAGGCAGAGATGTATGGCAGCACTAGCAGTAGAAATAGCAGCTATAATTATAATAATAATGGAAATATGACTGATAATAGTAGTTACATCTGTAATAATAGCTGAGATTAATAATAGCAGTAACAGCTTTAATAGTAACAGAACTACGACTAAACGTAATAACTGTAGTGATGAGAGTCAGGCAGGCCCTTGGCAGCAGCACCCAGGCGTACCAGGACCACGATCCACAGGAACCTGCAAGACGACAAAGCACAAAGAAACTCCGGGGAAGATATAAAGTTTGTAACATGCATTGGAGGGTGATGAATGTGTAAAGATGGAGAGGGAGAGGAGGAAAGCTCAGTGCATCATGGGAAGTCCCCCAGCAGCCTAGGCGTATAGCAGCAATACTAGGGGCTGGTCCAGGCAGGCCTGAGCCAGCCCTAACTATAAGCGTTATCAAAAAGCAAAGTTTTAAGCCTACTCTTAAAAGTAGAGAGTGTGTCTGCCTCCCGGACCCAAACTGGGAGCCGATTCCACAGGAGAGGAGCTTGATAGCTGAAGGCTCTGGCTCCTGTTCTGCTTTTGGAGACTCTAGGAACCACAAGCAACCCTGCATTCTGGGAGCGCAGTTCTCTAGTGGGGTAATAGCTCTTTAAGATATGATGGTGCCTGGCCAGTAAGAGCTTTGTAAGTCAGGAGAAGGATTTTCAACTATATTCTAGATTTTACAGGGAGCCAGTGCAGCGAAGCTAATACAGGAGAAATATGATCTCTTTTCCTGGTTCCTGTCAGTACACGTGCCGCAGCATTCTGGATCCGCTGAAGAGTCCTCAGGGACTTATTGGGACAGACTGATAATAAGGAATTGCAATAATCCAGCCTAGACCTGACAAATGCATGGATTAATTTTTCTGCATCTGTTTGAGACAGGATCTTCCTGATTTTTGCAATGTTACGGAGGTGAAAGAAGGCAGTCCTTGAAGTTTGTATCATTATCAAATTAGTATCAGTATTGTGTGTCCATGAATTATCTGTAAAAATGATTTTAACTGTTTAACTGCAGTTGTTTAACTACTGCTAAACACCTCAGATTATCAGGCTATCAGCTATTACTAGTTAACTCTAGTCGGGTGTAAGGCCTTGCTCACATGAGTGATATGTTTTCAGAGTACAGGGAAATGTTTGAGGGATGCCTTGTCATTAGCTTCAATTTTGTTGCCGTATTGTGCAACACAGAAAACCATTATACATATAGGTGTAATATGTCAGTTCAGTTTAATTGTAAACTGTATATGTTCTTTTTTGTTTATTCCATGCTTAAATGTTGAGAGACTTCTCCTATTTATTATATGTCAGGGGGAAGAGAGAGGTGTCCCTGTATATGATAAAAATCTGCTTGTAACTTTTAATTACTGGAAATCTAGGGTTGCTTTTGGTTTTATACAATTCTTTAGTGTATTCAATATAGTCACTCAGTTAGCTTTCAAAGTCTTTTTTATTTCATAGATTGGTAAAAAGTATAGATCGAGAGATATACTTGGTTGTTTGATTTCACTATTGAACCAACATGGGCATGAACCCAACCTCAACTTTCAAGTTTTTTAAATTGTCAACCTTTTATATGAAATACAAGCTACAATAATGCTGATCTCTGCAGTTTCCAGGAATGTTAATTGGATAAAGTAATTTATAAATATAAGGAGCTGTAGCATTGTGATACAGATATCATTAGGCAACCCAGGAACAGTGTCAACTGCTCCAGTATTCTCCTGACAGAGGTCTTAAGTGTTTGGTTTCACGCCTGAGAAATACAGTGCATATATCGCCTGACCCTGACTGCACTGATGAATCATGCAGCACTGTAACAAAATGTACCCTGGGACCCATGTTAACAAGGAGAGTGAGGCCAACATGGAACACAAGTAACATAACCTTATGCTTAGCATTAACAATTAAATAACAGATGCCAATGGGACTTGCTCCTCTACTTTCCACACAACAGTGGGCACAAGATAAAAAGATGTAGAGTATTATGAAAAACTAAAACTATGCCTCCAGTATTTCATGCAGAATCAGGAAAATCCCATTTACATTTGAAACAATGCTAATTAAAAAATCCTGCCTTGGAAAAGAACCTGTCTCAACAGTATTTTGTGTTACTCGCTTCATATGTCTAGATGAAGACGGTTGTTTCTTGAAAAACAATCAAATACCGTTGTTTATTTAATATTTCTGGTTTCTAGACCTTCACATGCTAAAAACAGGCGAGTCCATGGACGAGTCGAGGTGCCACAGTCATGTTTGTACCTGTAGAATATGTCACAGACATGAAAAGAATCCAAACAAATCCAAACATTGAAACTGTAGTGAAATGTGTGTAATGTTGCCTGTGTGATGTCAATATGACTATAGACATTATTCTCATAGTCTTTTTGCTGAGAGACGCACGCGACATGCCAAAAAAATAGGCGAGCCTCTGCATCTCTAGATGACACACGCTGCAGACGTACCTGAAACGCGCTGACTGCTCTAACGCTACACTCATGCAGGATGTGAATATGGAAAGTAATCCTCGGGAACATGCTTCAGTTTTTCAGAAATAACGATAAAAGAAATTCTTAATGGGAGATTGCATTGAGTAGCAAGCTAGTCGAACAGAGGATAGCCCAGAACCTGACGTCATGACTCCGGCTCTTTATACTTTCTGAAGACTCTGTATTTACGTGAACCTTCATGAACCTATCTAAATAATCCCATTACAAAAACTATAATCCGAACGGTATAGAGATCTTTAGAGGTGCCAGTAAGCAGATTTTGTTTCCTTTGGGCAGAGCCCGGCTAGCTATTTCCTCGTTTCCAGTCTTCATGCTAAACTAAGCTAAGCGGTGGCGGTGGTTTCATATTTACCGTACAAACCTGAGTGTGGTTTTAATTTTCTCATCAAACTATTTCTTTTCATGAAAGTGAATATATATATTTCCCAAAATATCAAAATACTCCTTTAAAAAAGAGTTTCTGATCTTTCCAAATAAAGACATCACTAAGGCCTTATCTTGAATAAAGCACATGCTGAGATTGTTAATTTGAATGTCAACTCACAGTGATACAGTATCTCTCCCCTCAGTTTCTCTCATTCTAGCCTCCAGCTGTTATGGTGAACTGTTACAAATGCCTCATGAAAGTGTGAGGGAATGTGTGTGTACCTTTGTGTCAGTGTGACTGTGTGTGATTGTGTGCTTGACTAGTTGTATTTGGTTTATTGTGTAGACCAAGTCTGTATGCTTGGCGAAGAGAATGTAGCAGTCAAAGGTCTGGTAAAGCAAGGAGCAAGTTCATATGACTGAACCATCTTATATGAAAAGCCCTACAAAACTCCACGCAGTATAAAACGTCAGTGAAGGTATACAATAAGCAGTGAGCACCGGAAACATTCTGTGTATCTTTAAGGGAGTGAAATGCTTTGGCGTATTCTACAGAATGCACTGCAGTTACTGGAGTTTACCTCTGTTTTCATGTAAATTGCATTCAGCATTTTGACACTGAACATAAATCTGGGAACATCCTACAGCAACAGACTTTCAGTGTTTTGTGGGAAAGAAAAAGTTTAAAATTAGGATGGTGAAAACTGCAGAGGTTGTTTCTGTACAGTCTGCATTGAGGATGACTAATCTTTGGCTAATTTTTGGTTTAATCCCTGTTCCTCAGTATAAAATACCAAAATGATCCAGTATTGTGTCAAAAAAACATTATGCAGAATGGCTTAACAAAGCTTCGCCCCTGGCCTCCTTGGTTTACTCAATCATCATCACCTGATTACAAATGAACACAGCCATGGGTCCCAAAGACTCATGTTTCAGGATCTGATTACCTTTGATGTTAATGAGAGCTTTGCCTCTATTGCTAACCCCCAAGGTATCTGGATGAAGCTCTCCATCATCCTCTGTTGGATTCTGACACCCCTGCCCAGATGGTGGTGTAGTCTCACCCCTCTCCATCTTTCCTTTTTGCACATGCTAAATACATCGGTAGAGTTTTGCTCCTGGGCGTTGACGGTGCATATGGACACCATGAATACCTGCCTGATCTCATTATAACAGACACACACACACACAACTGCATAACAAAGGAGAGGAAACATGGTATGTGAACAGCTGGCTTGCCATCCTCACTTCATCTAAAACTCTGCTAATGGTTGGTTTAATTGATAGATTGATTTCTGTTTTTTTCACTGACCAAGAGTTGAAGAGTGTGGGGAATTATGTGGGTTCAGTGGAACCAGAATTTTCTGTGGTTTTAAGTTGCTCTCAATGTACTTAAATACAGTTAAGAGGAACAAGTTAAAGGAGGATAGAAGTAGACATACAAAGACACATGTCAAGTGTTTCTACATTGTAAACAAATACTAAAAAATACAATATAATAATATTGCAAAGGTATAAACATTGAATGGATGTAATTACTTTATATACATGGAATATGTGCAGTATATGCATGTATATAATATATACAACATGCAGGATCTTTGACAATGTTAGATGAATTGTACATGTTAAATCAATGTGTGTACTTTTTTGTAAACTGTAAACACATTATTTATAATCTGTAGGTAAGAGGATGTTTTAGTGTCACAGGGTTATTGACAGTATATGACTAATTTAACTGTATTTAACTGTCATAGTGGTGGCCTGGTTGTTTTGGTGTACAGTGCTCTGTAGGGCCAACCAGAAGGATGAAATTGGAACAGGTTATGGAGATGTATAAGTCATGAATGGAGGGCAGGTTGGCACCTCCAGTCCAACGTGCCCTCCATTATGGCTGCAGCTATACTGTTTATTACATAATAAGTTAAAACTTTATGCCACTTGTTGGATTATTTTATCTAAAATGGCTGATGGTAGAGTTGTTTGGTGTTACTTATTCCACAAGGAGTCAAAACCGAATAAAACATATGGTACACAAATAACAGCAGGTGAATGCTCCCCATAGGCTTTTACCCATCACGCTCCAAGCTTGTTCCCCCTTTTCCTGCCAAAATTTATCCATGTTCAATACAAACAAGTTTATGGAAGCATCATTTTTATCTAAAAATGTGGGCAGCGCCATGGCTCCATATGAGTAAGTTATCGTTATCATATATAAAGCTTTCCAAAACTGAACTTACAAAGTGCTTTACAAATACACATAATACATTACAACAAAATACAATGAGAAATGTCCAATAAATGGAGTATAAAAATTCACATAGGATTAAATAAAAATGACAATCTATACAAATCAGATCACATTTTTCTTATTCAGCAGATGCAATACTGGCAGGGATCTTTTCAACATCCACAGCAACAGTGACAGTGCAGTGATAGACAGTGCTAAATCTATAGAACACTAACAAACCACCCAGTGTGTTAAAGGCTGTGCTAGATAACTTCAGCAACAACTAAACAGAAAGACAATAGGTAACATTTTATCGGTTAATTTCTACTTTCTTTATAATAATTAATCACTTCAGCCATATACAGTACTTATGATTCAAGGTCAGGAAACATCTCTCTGTGAGATTGATCATTATGAGCATAATGACATGAGATCAGTACTTTTTAACTACAGCCAAATCCCCTACCTATGCCAGTAAAACATGTATAAGCCATCCTTTCCAGGGTTTTGTATTAAGACTGTCTCAGCGCTAATTCCCAGCCTTACCTTTGTAATATTCCTAATGAGCCCCTAAGCCCTGAGATCCCTCGTTCTGCTGTGTTCCACGTTCCCTTTGATCCTGACGATCCCTTTCCCAGCATCCTCGGGGGTCCATGCATAGTGTTACTTGACTGCGTGGTGCTAATACATCGAATATTCATCCACAGCCCTCTGTCTGCTCTATCTGTCCTCCACAACAGGAATAAGTCAAACACAGTTTTAAAATATTTCAAGGGGAAAATTCCATTTACAGGCAGTGGTGACTCTTACATGACACAGAGAAATGATTACAAAGTGATATTCTGGGAGATTCTTGTTATTCTTGGTTTTGGTGACAGGTTTGGTCATGAGTGGTCAGTACTGTCTGGTTATATACAGCAATTGCCTGTGATTACAGTGTTGCCAGTCGTTTGACATTGCCAGACTGGCAACAGCACTGAGACCCCTGAGCAAACAAGCACAGACTGCTCTGCTGGGTCTAAGGGAGCTATTACAAATAAGACCAGGGCAGCAATGTCTAGGATCTTATCCTATGTTATACATATATATATCATCTGTATATAAATACACTGTATTTATAAAAGAATGTGAGTGTGGTTACATTGTTGCTGCCAACGTATATTTTTGAGATCAATGTGAATCTGAATGAACAATTATTTTCCAGAACAAGAAATTGTCTCGAATTTCTTGATGATGTTGTTGAGACAAAATGTTCAGTTGATAGTACATAGATGACATGCATACAGTAACACTACAATTAACTTTTTTATCCAGAGGGCCAACCAAGAGGTAGTCTTCACTGCATACACTATGTCAGAGACTGAGGGCACAAAGATTAGTTTACAACGCCATAAAGGTGAACAACAGCCACAGTTAACCCACTGTAAGTTCTCAAATCTAGACACAGGCATTTATTTCTAATTCCCTCTGTTTCATAAGTATGTTTGCTCATATTTTAGAATGAAGCGTCCTTGTTTTTTGATCCGTTCCCATTTGGTCTGTTAAAGCTTTGTTATTGAATTTTGCTGCTAATTCAAACTCAACACTTCCTGTATCCATTTCAAATTAAAAGCCATCTAGTGTTTCAGTGGATAGAATCTTTATTGGAAAATAAATTTAGTGGAAAATTCTGTGACTTGCACTTGCATGGTAGTTCAAGTGTAGCTATTGTCCTCTTGTGGCACTTACTACAAAATATAGTTTGGCTGTAGACCTACAGTGACTGAAATAGGACAATGATACTTTAAAGGGTTAAAAATAGCATGATTATATTGTTGAACTTGAAATCAAAGCGATAGAAATGTACATCATGCTTAATTGGCATGTAGATTATATGACAGACAATGGGAGTTAATCCATTGCTTATGTCCCTGGCCTGTTTATGTGTGATTCACGTTTTAGTGTGTGTATCAGTAGTGTTCCAGTCTTTCTGTGTGTTTTTTTGTGTATTGTGTGTTTATCTTTTAGACCATGTGCTCCCACACCTGCCCTCTAGACATCGTCAGTGAGTTTCCTGTCTTGAATCAGCTCATTAGTGTTGGAGTATATATGTAATTTGTCAGATTGTCTGGGTTGCTTTCTTACTCTTACTGTTCTTGCCTCTGAGGTTGCCTTGCCTATTTCTTAGTTACCTGTTACCTGCCTGCTTTCCTGTTGCCAACTCTATGCCGGAACAACAAACAAGTAAAAAGCCTCTTAACCTCAGCTGTCCAGCCTGCGACTTTTGGGTCCAATGCCTATCCATGATTGTTGCAGTGCTAATACTCAACTACAGGAACTGCAGCTAACCTGGTGCTGCAGGAGGCAGAGACTTTCATTTAGCCCTGCACTGTACTACATCAACCTTTCCCAGACAACTCACCCTTGAGCATGCTGCCCCTTCTTTCAAACGCTCCCTCACACTGTTGTTCAGAATGGCATCTGATAACTAAGAGCATCGAGAGACAGGGCAACAGGGATAACACCATTGAGATGAATTGCAGTAAATCTCATTTGTCATTTGTCGTCCAACTGTTCATCAAGCAATCATGGGGGTTCAAAGTTTTTTTCTAGTTGCATATCTGAGGCTTTTCAACCTAAACACAGAAATTCAAAGTCCTTGTCTGTATTACTCATCTAAATCATATACTTAAAGGACATTTACAGCTGTGTTTGTTTTCCATATGGCACAGACACCATCTCTACAGTTTTCATATATACTAAATCATCTGTGGTGTTCAGTGAAGCATGCTTATGATTTGTCTCTCGAGTGTTGGATGATAGTTTGGGAGCTGTATTTGTACAGGATCACATTGTGTAGGGGGCACTGTTTGGGTTGTGGCCTGTGTCTTGTGGGAGTAACGATTTTTTTGTTATATTGCTTTTTTTTAAACTTCCTTTCACAGAATCATCTGACCTGCTCTTCTGGATTTCTTTCTTCTTATACTATCATTGGCAATGCTGTATCAAATTGGCCTACAACAGGGAAAGGCCACCCTAACCCTAACCCAGATTTTTTTCTAAATTTGATATTCAATTATCACATAGTAAAATTGGTGGGTACCTCAATCACATTACAGTATTAGTAATAGGCAATCTCTTTTTTTAAATGTATCCATGTTTAAATACTGCAAGTCTAGCTTTCTTTTAGCATGCAGTCTGTTTATTGTGAATGAATATAATATGTTGTGTTTTTCTTCCATTGTTTTCAAAACCATTTGCCTTAAATGAATTTGAATTTCCCTCATCCTTCATCTTCCCTGCTTTATTTACATGATTAATTCAATTGCATTTATTTTTTCAAACAAGTCTGCATTTGCAACTGTCCCTGGTGGTTTGGTTGATTTAAATAACAGCAAGAGGCATGTGTGCACGCATGCAGGCACAAACGTAGCCCCTTGTGGCACTTTTTACATAAACCTCCATACAAATGAGCTAAATACCAAACAGACACAGGTGGCCCATGGGCATCACAATGCTCTTTTCTTTTCCCACTTTGTAACAGCCACAGAGATTTCTACAGGCAGTAGAATGGAACTGGGAAAAGAGGTTCTGCTGAAGGAAAGTGTTTAGTTTGCATTGAGCTCAGCTACAGCAAGAACCCGCTCTTTTTTCTGTTGTGCAGTGTGAGGCTATCTACCCTCCCAGGCCTCTCTCCTCCACCCTTCTCCCTCATCACTAACGAACTCTCTCTGCCAGGCCTTACCTCAGGCGGCCCCCTATAATTATTCCCCAATGCCACAAACTGGTGAGATGTGTGTCTGTTACTCACTGTGTGCCGAGCTAAGAAAAACAACAACTGTGGGGCCATTATTTGTCAATCAAACCCAGGGCCAAAACAAAATGCTGTCTGGTACATCCTGAGTCCTAGTTATCATCATTGAAAACTGTCAGGCCAAAGAGCATTTTTATTGATTTCCATACTTATTTATTTTTTTTATCATCCTGGCATTTCCCCTGATCTGTGGTCAGCTTTGCTGCTGAGCCTTTTACTGCAATCACTGTGCCCTTCTTTGAACATTACAGTGCACATACGTTGTTTTTGTTGGTAGTGCTAAATAGCAGTGCTACATAGCAAGCTGTTCCCATAGAAAGTAGAACAATAAACAGCTGTTTGTGTCTTTATCCCTCAATGTAACAGGATGTGATACTGGAACACAAAGTTAAGCAAAAACATGGTAAAAAAAAAGAAAAAAAAATGTATATATATATATATATATTAACTTTATTCTTGTGGCACCACCACGTTTTTAAAGATGTCTTCACAAATCAGTCAATCTCAAATTAGAATGTACATTTTTCCCATTCAATGATTTCTTATAAATACAACATGAATTAGAAATGTAGTCATCAGCAACAGAAGACCAATGAGTCTGGATCAATGGATTGTAGAAAAATGAATCAATTAAATGGTGGAAGAACTACACTAAGCTTTACGAACCAAAAGAAAAAAACAATCTGCTAAAATAAGCTTTGGCTTCAAACATTCTGCAGAAGTCAAGAAAAGGTTTGTTGCTTGTTACCCCTCTGTTGTTCTGGGCTGAAGCGTCTTGGTAAGGGATGCAGCAGGTCGGGGCTCAAGTTGGACAAGCCGGGCCGTTGATGCTGATCGGGATGGAGCGGATTTCACTCGGCTCTGAAGCTGATCCCAACGGGTCGATGTTGTATCTTTCCCGAGTTTATCTGGTCTTTCAGACTGCCGTTGCTGATCAAACAGACTTTTGTCGTCATTTGCAAAGGTGGCAGATGTGCGGGTGATACACGCACAGCAGGGGAGGTCATCACTTTGGCTGCAGGCAGAGTCTGTTAAAAGTTTCAGTAATGTGCTGCTTATGCACAAACACAGCTGATGATGTTCTCCTTCGGTGGTTGTCAAAGTCTTCTCCTTAGGCATAAGGCTGGAGGAGCAGATGTAGTTTTCTCAGGATTTCTGTATTCCTTAGTTCAAAAATTAAATAACTTGCTGCTGCCAACATTATTTTAAAATTAGGAAAGCCACATATATTAATACACACAAATACCTTGAATGTTAATGTACAAGAGCTTTGGAGGAAAATATAAAAAAAAAGCAAAACAATAACTTGGTGCCTGTGTCAGGAAAGAAAAAGTATTTGATATCGTAATACCATTTAAATAAATATCCATAACATTGAAATCTTAAGACTTTTTTCTAATATAACTTCAGCCAAGAATTATGTGTTTATTCTAATAATAGCATATAAAGGCAAAAGAGTGCAGGCAGTTTGAACAATAAATATGTTGCTTTGCATGTCCATACTGTAAATAAAATGGAAATGTGTTGAGGATATTGTTGGTAGGCTATAGAAAAATTGATCTGATTTTGGTGGCCTTCTGGAACTACATTCAGTGTTCAAGCATTACAGTCTGTTACACATAGTTCTTCTCCCTAAAATGACCAGTTTCTCCACATTTTCCTGTTGTGAGAAACCCAGTGTCCCCTACTGTGCTTGATGTTAGTCAGCATTACACATACTCATTTCTGAAAAATTTAACTTTGCTCTGCCATCAATAAAAAAAAAATGCATTCTAAAGAGTGCCTGCAAGGTGCTGCAGCTTCTTGCTGTACACTAACACTATGAACACATTCTGGGGTTTTTAGCTGCCTGTGTTCATGCTGGCTGGAAAGTACAGTATAACATCTTCTTTTGATCCAATCCTGTTTGATGCAACCCCAGTACAAGAGAGACTTTAATCAAAAAGTATAAGGAGGATCAAATTGCATTCCACCTGAAAACATGCTTCATAATAACATTCTTTAATAAATGCTTATATACTACCATTAAACGATAATTTTTATCTTTTGACCAAATAAATAACAATTTTAAACAGTGTTATGAGGAAGTAAATGGGGAATTAAATACTACCTATGGAGCCATGTATACAGGGCTGAAAGTCTATTATTAGTACTATCATTATTTATACATTTATTCAGCCAAAGGAGAAAAAATATATAGTTACTTATCATCACACACAATTCACAGCAGTACATCAGGTTTAGAGATCTGGAATACACACATCTGACGCTGCCAGCCACAATCAAATGCTTTCTACAGTACTTGCCATACAGTACCTGCATTGGATTTCACTGTGCTTGTTGCTTTTCATTCACTGTAACAACACAAGGCACCTTGCAAGCCACAATATCTTTACAAAAAAAACTAAACTAACAACACCGAACAAATACAGAAAATTGCGATTTTACTTTCCAACTTAACACAAACCGAGCACAATAAACTTGTTTACAATTCCGTTAGCACACTCACGATCCATAACACACATTACCACATCAGAGAGATAGCTGGTGGGACAAGCAACTAATTAGAGCGACCCACAAACATTCTCAGCCTAAACGTATGACTAGAAAAATACTACACACACTTAACGAAGCTGTGTAAATCACACCATAGCAACACAAAAAATAGGCTTGCCACTGTTGACATAATGTTTTCACGAGAAAGGTTTTTGTAGAAAAGAGCTTGATTCATTTGTCTCTATACCTGTTATATGTTTTATAAATTTAAATCTCTTGTGATATTTGTGGCAGTTGAACAATGCAACATGATTATCTTTCAGATTCACAACTTGTTACGTTGACATTTCAGCAAGTCTTAGTTTTAACAGATTTAGTCAACAAAGGTTTTAATGAATCCCTTTGCTTTCCTCTGAGCATTATTCAAATAGGCTTGGAAAATTGTTTAGTGATACAGTATCATGGCATGCATCAGTGTGAACCTATCTTTATCATTATGATCCACATAGAACTGGATAATGCTGTCACTGCTCCATTCAGGAAATCTTCAACATATTTTTTTGGAAAACTAAAACACTAAATCAGTATTCCAAAAACACTGATAATGTGATCCATTACCCCATAAAACTGTTGCTTTTGTGATGACCAGAACAGGGCTTAATTGTCAGTGAATGTACATCTTGGAGTTGGGGTTGAAAATGTTTCTCAGTGCTGGATAATGTTATAGCCACAACCAATGTATAAGGAGACCATATGTCAGGGCTGCAGTTTCTTTTGGAGTCATTTAAATAAAGCTGAAATATATAACTGCAGCTTTAATCAAATATGTTAATTTGCCTATATTTAACTTAGAATTTTTGTTGCGTGTGTTTTATGATGAGTTCACAAGGCAATAAGCTAGTCTTAGTCCGGTGAAAGAGAGAAACTTGAATTCAGAAGGCATGCGGTTGTAATTTATTGTTTAATAAGGAAGTCGTTTTGTGAGTTTATTTATAAGACTGAAAGAAGCTAAGAGAGTTTGTGGAGGGCACATCCATGGGGGTTGCCCGTGCTGTATTCTGCTCGCTGCACAAACACACCTGCGTGAATATTGGCAATCGCCGGCTGTTGGGCTGACTGCTGAAAAAACTTAACATATCGCTCAACCCCAATGTGTAACTAACGATTGTCTTCTACTGGCCAAGAGCGATGCAAGGCAGGGGTGGACAACTCTAACTGTAACCTGAGCTAAGGTAATGTTCGGTTTAGCCAGCTCACTGTAACTTAGCTATACGGCATGGATCTGGCGTTGGTCAGAACGCTAGCTGATGAAGTAACTTGCAAACGGCAAGCCAGTTTGTATCACAGAGCCAATGGTCCAAATAAAATATAGGAACATTACAGATTACTTAAATGTTTTAAGGCAATCAGTTTCCTTTATGTTTTTCAAGTAACTTCAACTTGACAGTGAGACGGGGGCTTATAAAACGTTAATTTCAGTCTCACTGTTAGCCAACAGGTAGACTGGCCCATTACATATACCTCCTCTTCCTCCAGCTTGAGACATGATTTTGCCTTTTGTTTCTATACAGACTGGGTCAAATGTGGGTCATCTGCACTCCTTCAAATCTAATACTGGAAATGAGGTACTCACTGAGTACCATGTGCCTTGTATAAACATCTAATCTACTTAGCTAGATTGAGAGAGCGTTTAGGGTCATGTCCTTCATGAGAGAAAGATAATAAAAGCACATTTTTGAAATACTTAATTCAGTTAAATGAAGAAACTGAATCTTAAGTCACCACATGCAAAGGTAATTTGGGTTGTTTACGGTCTACATGTACTTCTACATCTACCTGCACCGAACACATAATTTTAAAAGGCATCCTCAGCTCTCAAATATATCAGTATCTAGCATGATGCATTTTCTTTTTGCCTGTGGGTCATTCTGTTACAGATAGAGGGAAATGCCAGCAGCACAGCAATGCCAGTATTGCCACTCACAAACCAGGGATTCAGTTATATCTTTAATAGAAACTTTACAGAGGAAGCTCAAACAAACATACATTCTTACTGATTTATGTAAACAAAAGAAATGAAAGAAAAGTATAAATGTAGTTGTGTACTATTGTTTAGTACACTTTGCTTGATGCTCTGATAGTACAGTATATTAAAGAAGCACATTTAGTTAATTAAAGTAAGGTGTGCCAACTGTACAGTGTCTTGGCAACCTGCATCATCACCTTTGTTTCATCAGTGACACAGGATGTCATCCTGTGAAACCAGGGTGACAAAGGATTCAACTTGGGATTTAAATGTATGGCAATGGTGACTTTCTCTTCAGGAAAAATCCAGACTTTTGCTTATCAGGTGAAATTTCATAGTTAAAAAGAAGCTCAAACACAGTCCAACAAAGAAGAGATAGACCACAGGTCAACATTGGTACCCCAACCTTCATCTAAAAGACTAAAATTGCTAACAGATGTTTAATAGCGAACACACAGCACATTTCACACAATCAAAGGGGTCCTGAGACTGTACTGCTTTTACAACAGAAACATCAAAGAACCGCTCAGCAGCTGATGTGGCAGAACTCAAGGGGAGGGTTTGGAATACATTACATCAGTATTCAGAGATGCTACTAGTGAAGGCAGCTTTCTGCTAATGGAGCGAGTTTCTATACTGTACACGTTCCACTGTGAAAACAACTGACCTTGTTTGACACCACTGATAACATTCCAGCGGTTTAAATTCTATTTAAACTTTCACTAGTGTGGCATGGCATTTGATTTATGTTTGGTTACTCACAAATTAAAGTAGTCATAATCTCATACAACTATGTCACAGGAATGCAGTTAATACAGTCTTTCAACTGCATACTGAGCTAAAAAGTTTTACTGTAAGAGGTTCCCATCCCGATCAGACAATGTTCAAATAAAACATTTTCTGTCTTGAAAGTTCCTGATGACTGTGCCTAAAATAATCTACAGTTTCTGAATTAAAGAACTGTAATATCAAAGACCCATACTATTTCTTCATGTCTCCGGCTTTGGATGTGTAATTCAACAATGTACAGCAGGGTGGGAGTGTGCTCCGAGATCGTGCTCCAACAAGGACATGTCAGCATGCATCTGCCCTACTGAAGTGTTGTTGAGCAAGATACTTGATCTCTACCAGCTCTACCTATGAAGCTGACCTTGGATTCTGACCTCTCTATGCAGGGTCAAGTCAATAAACTCTCATATTGTTTTTATTGTGGGGAGTTTTCTCTAATGCTTTGAAGGTAGTATAACCTCAGAACAACTATAACCATCCAAATGAATGCATAAAAGAGATCACAGATAAGGTGAAGTCGAAGCCTAAGTATATGATAATCTTTTCTTTTATTCTTCCCAATTTTTTTCTTCCCCCTTTTTGTCTTCCCTCTTCCAAATGTTTCTTAGCTCTCTGGCATATATACCGTATGTTCCTTATTAAAAAAGAATAAGAGCTCTTTCAATACATTTTGAGAAATAATTCAAATATGATGCTCACCTAGCTGGATCTGTCTAGCAAGCAAACATAAAGCCATTTCAGGGAGTCTTCTATCCTCACTATGCGTGTAGGTGCACAGCTATGCAGCAAGCTATGCAGCAAGATTAACACACCTCCAGTAAAGGTTGCAGTGTATTGCCTTGTAAGTTTTGAATGAATGAATGAATGGTGAAACTGTGAAAACAGTATTAGACGACAAATTCAATGGTAGTGATTACAAATCAGAAAACAATGACATTCCAAAAACAATTGTAAGACCAAAGACAATGTTATTGTAAAAATGAATTAGTACAGTAACAAGGAAACTGTATTGACAAAAGTATAGACTAGCTATCAAATTAGTTTTCAGATTAGCATTGTGCTTCATGCCAAGAGGAAACAAAGTATCACCAGTGAAAGATCAATATTAAGTCACTATAGAAAGTATAGCACAGTAATGAATCTAGTAAACATGCACAACGTCCACAAGAGTAAAGGTAAAAAGAGTAAAGCATAGGCTACATAGGCCGCAGAATAGGGCCTCACCAGTCGGGGGCCTCACCAGCCGAGGGGCCTCAGTGAGCTCTATGAAGTTATGATGATCCAACGGGAGGACCACCAAAACAGAGGCAAATAAAGATGAAGAAAATCCTGGAATTACAGTCACCTGTGACATGGCATCAACAGGTATTGTTCTTTGGCGGTCCATAACAGAAGGCAAGTGAGTAAAGGCATCGTTGTTGTGTCAAAATAAAAATATGTCATCACGTTCTCTCAGAAATGGTGAAAACGTAGAGAGGGAATAGTTGTGTTGACCCCCACCCACTGCCAAAATGTAAATTTTTTTCTGCTAGTTGTTTAGAGATGTTAAATTTGCTTTTACTTTTGTTTTGTTTGTAATTGTGAAATTTGACATCGGTTTTACGGAGTATGAAAGGTGCATTGCAATGCCACCCCTTCCTGGCTAGCCAGAACTCACAGTGTAGACTCCCAACTCAAAGACTCTCCCTATAACGGGAATTATCTTATGATCTTAAAGTTTCTTTGTAAGTTTGATTCTCGCTGAACACATGATGAATTATAGAAACAACAGCAGAGGAACACCATCTTTTCTGCTAGCTTGTATATGTGAGGATTTTATTTCTCTGGTGGGTCAGCGAGTTCAAGCGGAAGTCATAATGCAAGTGCAAAATGCCAAATACATCTTGGTTGTGGTTGTTTCTCCTGATTTTACTCATATTGATCAACTAACTTTTATTGTTTAGGAATCACATGAGGGACAGATTTATTGCCTATTTTTAGCATTACTGGGGAGTCCCTGTTTAAATGTGTCACAAATGTTCTTAACGATTTGAATTTGGACATTATTAATTGTAGGTGAAAGTGTTACAATAACACCAGCAACATGAGTGGAGTCTATAAAGGACTGAGGACCCGAATTCAAGAAGTTAATGCTCTTGCTGAGTGGATTCCATGTGCCGCTCACTCACTAAATCTTGTCGAGTGTGTAGCGTTGATTGCTGCTACTTTAGTGTGGTCCAGGTAGTATTCAACTTCTTATTACAAATGGGCTTGAACAAAATGAAAACAAACACATTGAGACTGTAAAAGGCAGATGGTCAGCTCATGCTTGGGCCACTAAGGCCCTTTACCTGAATTACGCAAATATTAAGGTCTGAATAAAATAGCTGAGGAACACTGAACAACTAGAGACGAGGCGTGCACATTAGTTAAAATGGAGCAACTGGAATGGCCCTTTCTGTGCGTCTTTTAGAATAGTCTTGCAAAAATGTGACTCCATCTCAAATCAACTGAAAACTCAGTTCCCAACAGAAAGTGGATTTAGTTCTCATAAAGATTTTGTTGTGGCTCTCTGTGACAAGTTAGGAGAATTTGAGGCCAGGGCAAAAACAATTTCAGTAGCTAAAGAATACAGCTCTGCAACAGCACGCCTTGAGTGTATGCTCTGCACACTCAAAAAACTGAAACATTGACTTTAATTAAATTTATTTCATCAACAAGTTCCATGAAAAAATATTAGGTTTGTTAAAAGCAAGTTAATGAATTTGCATTACAGTAACAGATAGTGAATCGAGCCAACTAAAGAAATGAATTCTGATCAACAAGAGATATTTATGTTTACTCAAATGAAGTCAATTAATCGTTTTGTCAATTGACAGAAAATTAATCGGCAACTATTTTGAAGAATCAATCACTTTGAGTCATTTCTAAAAATAAAAAAAGGCCAAAATTCTCTGGTTCCAGTTTCTTAAATGTGAATATTTTCTGGTTTCTTTAGTCTTCTATGACAGTAAACCGCATATCTTTGGGATGTGAACTGTTCAAATCACTAATCGATTAATAGAAAAAATAATCAACAGATTAATCAATGATGAACATTAATTGCAGCCCTTGATATAATAAAAGATAGTTTCAGTGATGCAACATAAAAATCTGCAAGATGCTATATGCAAGATGGCCTGACAATCCACATTCCTTGCTGTTGTTTTTGGTGCAGCTTGCACTTGTCACTTGGTAGTACCATTAGACTACCACTTTTCACTTGTGGTAGTAATTTTCCAAAAGTTTGCCAAATAATTGGTTATTTTTCCTGAAGTGTAGTTTTTCAATTTTCAAGCAGGTAATCATTTTATTCAGTTTCCAAAATATAATTTGTCCTATATCACGGAACATTCATCATCCAAATCAATGGTGGGCTCATACATACAGTTTGTTCTTAAGAATCTGTAACTTGGTTGAGTCTGCAAGAATCCAATTGAAGGAATAGCTTCTGAAGTACT
This sequence comes from Enoplosus armatus, assembly GCF_043641665.1. Classification (NCBI taxonomy): domain Eukaryota; kingdom Metazoa; phylum Chordata; class Actinopteri; order Centrarchiformes; family Enoplosidae; genus Enoplosus; species Enoplosus armatus. The sequence goes on along the minus strand of NC_092180.1, from coordinate 9,941,126 downwards.
TCAAAGAAGATTTTCAGTTCCTGAGGATAACTGAGGTTCAGTTCATATATTACACCCATTAATAGTGCACGTGCAGAGACCATGTCTTCCAAGTCGAGACAAAACCAAACTATGAAATCACAAACAGATTTTGCAGACTTTCAAAGAGTAACTTTTGCAGCTCAGGTTTCTCTTTTATAATAATGTAATGAAAATAGCATGATACTTCAAACAGTGTTATGTGTAGAAAAATAACAAGATTGGGTGATTTGGGTGATTCTACCAAATTTTAGATATAATTTTATATTATTTAATATACTCTCAGCAAGCACTTTATTGGGAACACATGTACAACCTAATGCAATCCAATACAACAGCCCTGCCATAAATATTTACTTTTACTAAGCTTTGACATTTTCAGCTTTTGTTGTCGCTGATGACACATACCTGAGATGTTCTGACTGGAAAGGATGTTTTCTGAGTGGAGTTCTTACAGCTTGCATTTTATAAAGGAAGTACAGCTGTGATCTGGAACAACATTTACCTGAAATAAATGCTAAAATTACCTCACTGCTGGATTTAATCATTCTGCTTAAGAAGAAGGAACTATACAATGTTTTCCCAAACGTGGATATCAGCCTAAGGATCTATCCGACTGTATCAAATGCAACTGGTGCCTTGCTCCCTCTCCAAACTTGACCTGATCAAAAAATTTACAATAATGTGTGAACAACATTTAAATGTCTCTGGAATATGACTTAGGTCATCAGTTGGACTTTACTGAAAGATTTTGTTTTAAAGATGAGCAGAAAAAAAATGTAACTGGTGAGTTAGATATTTTAAAACTTTACATGCTTACATTTGATAAAGCTTTACCTAAGTCAGATTTAAATTGCATTTAAGATATTATGCACTTCACTTCAGTGCTGACGTTTTCAGAATATGCAGTTCTGTTTGGCTCAGTTACTCAATTCAGCTGCTTCTGTATTTTTAGTCTATTGGCTGATGTGGACTGTTGTGGCACCTAAATAGTACAGAATGGGAAATCACTGAACTAATTAACTCCATAAAATAACATAAAAATTGTTTGATGTATATACAGAAAATGGACGGATGGATATATAGACAGGGTAAAATGCGTGGTTGAGAAAAAAATGAGACACACACACTGGACCTAAAATGCAAAATTATTATTATTATTATGATTATTATTATTATTATTATAAAACCATTCATTCATTGATTGGAAGTCTTCACTTTTACCAGTTTGGGAAATTGGTTTAAAAAGGATTTGAAACATTTTTTTAAATTGATAGTGTAGCTGCACTTCCAGTTGGATGTGAAGCTATCATGTCGGCTTCCTTTTGTTTAGAAACGGGGACAAATTGTTCAATGTGGCTGATGTCCATACAGGTGAGGGTCAGTGTTTTTAGCAGTTAAGTGAGAATTAGTGTTTACCCAGATGGTCCATTTAGTTGGGAACAGAAGGAGTCGGGTAGCATGGCTGTTGCTGTGAAAAATTAATGGTAAATGGTAAATTACTAGTGCACAGTTTGTGATTTGATTGTTTAGAAACAACAATAGAACAGTGGTAAATGTGAAACAGTCCTGCACAGCTCAGGTGGTTCCCTGAACATGTTATCTGCATGGAAATGCAGCACCTTGTTGTTGTCATGTCAGTGAAACTGTGAGTATACTTATTTTCCTAAACACTGAAATTCTTTTAAATTACAACCCATTCCATAACATTAACATAAACCCTAAACTTCACTTAGAACACAACCTCAATCATAACCCGATTCCTAAAGCTAAACTCTTGCCCAGAAATAACCCAGAATTAACTAGGCCAAAGTGAGTGACTCTTCAACTCTCTCTGAGTTGACACTTATCCAATCGCTGTACGTCAACATATGCCACAGGTAAATAACTGTTGGCCGGTTGCCTTTTCTGCCCGACAGATTACTCATATAGCACAAGCACACCAAAGCATAGGCCTAATTATCCTCCACTGCACCAAGCTGCAGTTGTCTTTGGCTGTAAACAGTGCAATCAGGGAGGCAGCAATGTGGAACGCATCAGAGGTTCCTCACTCACAGACTCCCAGGTGAGTTTGTATCTGTCTGTGATGGACATAAATGAAGAGAGGGGTAGGCAGAAAATGGAGTTGAGTAGAGGGGGTAGGGACTTGCAAATAGCATAATACAAAATATGATTGAAATGTTTGCTGCCTATCCTTTGAAAATGGCTTTAAAATCAATCCCACCTCTTAAGGGTACAGGCCAGCAATTTAGGAAACGCTTCTTTGTTGATTTACCCAGCCTTTAGATGAGGAGATCCATATCAGTTTCATCTCTGTCGGTCCAGTACAGAGATAGGTTTGGGACGTATGCCTAGCTTAGCACAATTTGAACTGGAAGCAGAGAGAAACTGCTCGGCTAGCTACTCCAAAAATGAAAAACATGTTTAATTTAGCTTACCAATACAGATACAATACAGTTACCAATACAGATTCATATTTGTTTGGTTCCCCATAGCATTACAATGTGGCAAACCTGGCAACCCCAACAGGACTGTGGACCTGTGTCACTGCACCCAGTCAACAATAGGGTGGTGGTCCAACAATTGTTCAAAGGAATAACTGGTGATAAAATCTCAATGTACATTTCTATTTCTACAGCTGTTAATCCACATGCTCACCCACTAGTCTTTTACCCCCACTTTTACCCAAACTACATCTGCAGCTGTGTCTCCTTCCCTCAATCTTTAATAAAGTACTAAAATATGTGTGCTCACTTCTAGTAAACCATGTACTAACATTTAAAGAGAATCCAAAACTCAGACTTTACATCCTTGTGTAATCCACTTCATGGCACTTTTCTGACTTCATGTCACAAAATGTCAATTTAAAGAGCTTCAGTGCTTTTAGCTTTTTGTGGTGAAGTCTTTGTTTTTCAGTATCAGCGATGGATCTGTTTGTAAAATATCTATTTGCTCAGTGTTCATATTGAGCACTGTTCTACAAGCCTTTTTGGAATGTCAGGATGTCATGACGTGCCTCTCACCTGTCAATTAAGAAAAAACGCAACTTTTAATTTAGTATTTAGTTTGGATTTGTCTTGCTTCTGTTTCCTTCCCATCTTCCTGTGAAAGTGACTGTGAGGTTAATATCTGACAGCAGTCTGTTCGTCTTCCATGATATGGCATCCCATTCCTTATAGCTGATGCAGCATAGTGAGTAAGGCAACTGTTTGAAGAAAAGAAACAAAAACCCAAAAGTGCAGATACATTTCCAAAATTATCTATCTTGTCTTGGTTGTTATAATGATACTGCTGTAAGTGTTTCTTATAATGAGGCTGCTCCTGTTCTGAGTAAAACTTTATTGAACACCATCTGCTTTCCCAAGCCCCTGAACGTCACATGGGACCTCACTGTTATTCATACAAAGTGAACAGTTATGTGATGTTAGTATAGTTGAGCTGCACAGTGTATTGAGTTGTGTGATGTGTGTGCAGTTTTGGAATAGAATCAAATACTCATTACTTAGCATAAGCAGGCAATGATGTATCTACTTACTTCATTTAGGGAATGGTAAAATATTTTTAAACAGTTCAGTTACAGTATGCCATCATTGAGCCTAACATTTCTGACAACAATGTAACAATTCCATGAATGTTACTGACTCCATCCCCATCCCTCCCCATGTTGAAGGGGCGTGATCCAGTATGAAGAATAATTACTTTAACTCACACTCTGGGGGAAAGAGTTTATTATGAAATATCCTACAAGAATTGTCCTTAAAATCTGAATACATACCTGGGTCTGAGAAAATAACAAGCAACATTGCACTACCATGTTCATGTGGCCAGTGTCAGTTTCATGCCGAACCAAGAGGCTAGCAAATAAAAAAGGTTCAACTTACTTTCCCGCGTCTTCAGTAGTAACACAGGAGATCGTTGATCCAGTAATGAGTGTCCCCAGGAGGAGGTAGAGTTTGTAATAAATAATCACACAAATATCAACAGACAAAGGTGACAGTACTTAATGTAGGAATAAACTGTTGATTTATCATTGCAGTGGCAACAAAATATATAAATCAGTTGGGTAAATGATATAGAATATAAGTATACAACTGCAACCAACCTCACTGTTGATATTATCTTATTTTTGAGACTTGTGTGATCACAAGTCAGCATGTAGTTCACATTACCTATTTCAAGCAAGTTTCAAGTCTCTCAAAATTGATTATAATAGCACACTGGAATGAACAGAATCATTTCACCAACATAAAAAGCATAAAAGTATAAAAGATAATATATGTGGAACTTCTATATGCACTCGTTAGGAGACAAGGACTTGTTATAATTGGACTGCACCCCAGGAAATCTTTATGTTCTACAGCAATTTTATAGCCTGACATTGCCAGACCAATTCGCAGATGTGAATTAGTCTGAAACCTCTCGGTTAATTTTTGATTTCCAAACCAAAATGCCTCTGGATGCCACTGGATTGACCCACAACCAATCAGAGCAACGATGTGATGTAGCGCTGACAAATCTTTCTTATCAACAAAAGCTTTAAGTGCACTTGTTTGTTCTTCTTTTAGAGAAAATAAACTGTCCAGTTTGTTTAATACTGACACATTAGCGGATTCAACAGAACGTTCCACATCAGCGGCAGCCATATTGCTTGTTTATGAAAATTCGTAACGGCGCATTACGTGAATCACTTTCGCGAATACAATTTTAATGTCTTTAAAAAAAATTTTGACTGCTGTAAGAGAACATCTGTAATTTTACTTCAAGGGTACAAAGTAAAACAAATTCAATGTTGTTACCAATTAAGGTTTGTAGGTTTTTATAGAATTTGCTTGAATCCAGACCTTTGAACCGAGTTGACTGCTTCTGGTCTGGCATGAAACAGCGGTTTCTCGGCTGAAAAGAGATCGAACAAATAAGAGCCGCGGGGGACTAAGGATTAGCCAATCAGCATCATGGGCGGGACTAACGCCATTGTAAAGCTGTTGTCAAGATTCAGGTAGATACGTTGGTCTCTATTGATTGGTTAAGGAAAATCGAATCCCCCTCCCCCACGGAAATCAGTTACAGTGAAGGCAATGTCAGACTGAAGATGAAAATGGAGTGAAACGAGTTGACAGTTCTGTCTGATATCAGGCTATTATAGAATCACAATTGAATCAAAAACTCTTTGAATGATACTGTGGCAGCCTGTTGCATTCTTGACCATAATGTATGTTAAGATGTAAAGCCTGCAGTAAATACAACTCTATCCACTTCCAACCTGGACTGTATCTCCCAATAGTTTTCCATCAAACCGATTGATTCTAACCTAAATCTTATAAACTGCTTCATTAATTACTCCACTAAAGCTACTGACTGTGCATCTTATTTGCCTTGATGCATGATAATACAGTCTTACAGGGCCAGTGGACACAAACAAATCAACTCCAAATGTAAGTTCTTCTCAGCCTCCTAAGTCTCACTTTGTTGATAACAAAAAAAAATGTAGTAGTTTTTTTTCATCAGTGATCTAATTTAATTTCCCAACTAATCCATACTGGTTGATCATCCAGATCATCTCATTCATTTTCTCATCTATCAAGCTGATGTGCCATGCTAGTATTATGTTATCAAAGTACTGTATACCTCATGTAAAGAACAGGAGGAGACCAGGCGGTGGAGGGAGTAAAAGCAGAAACAGACAATAGCAGGATATGGCAAACTGAAACTAATGTTTGAGGATGAATGAAGGACTGACAGCTCAAATGTACTGCCCCGATAGACATGTAGAAAGTAATTCCTCTTTGTTTTGATCAAAAAATTGTAGCCCCAGTGTCAGAAATGAGGGAGTATAATTGATAAAAATTTTGTTCTAAATAATAGAGGTGGAACGGGTGAATAGATAGGTTTAACTTAAATGAAAATACATATAACATGTTATTATGGTGCAAGTGAAGAGGCATCTACTTTTTTGCTACCAAGCCACTTGCTGGTATGTGACATTTGTACTTTTATTTGGTGTGTACGTGTGAGAATGTGCATGTGTGGGACCACTTAATTGCAGTGACATACATATGGAGTCAAAGTAAGGTCAAAGGTCATTGTGACCTCAAAATAGGTTTTTAGCCATAATTTAAGAATGAAGTGGGCGATTCCAGATTTCACACACATATTGACTGGCTTGATACAATGAGTAAACAATAACTACCACAGTACGGGCTTTCCTCCATCTTGTCTAATCTGCCTTTCACTTCCTGCCTCATTCTGAATTTTGAGCGTCATCACAATAACGTGACTGCAAACCACATATTGGACATATGGACTAGCTAATCTAATCCAGTGAAATGCCACGAGAAAACAGAAACACCACATTTTGTGTAGCTATGCTCTATAAGAATCCATCTTTACATAGTAATCAACTACATGTGTACCCTTTTAGCCAATACATCTATGATAATCCTTCATTGTTTATTTCAACCATGTACTGTATCACTGGAATCATACATATGTATTATCAATATGGTGATAACTTCCATTTAGCCAAGAAATACACTTTATACTTTTTATTCAATTCCTTCCAAGTATTCGCTACATATATCATATGAGTCTGGACAGATATGGATGTAAACTGTAACTTCATTCTATTTTTTACTTGCAAAAAGGACTCAGAGGACTTTTGAATCCCAGGACAGAGATGTATTGTATTGGTGTCTTGTAAACCCATGAGAGTTGGGCACCTTGTGTGCATGACACAAAAATAAAAGAAATCAATCAATCAATCAATATGGTATCTGTTATACAGAAACAAGCAATGAGCTGACATATCCCTCCAGAATAGGCACTGTTCAGTAAGGCAGTGTGTGAATACACTAAAACAAAAGGTTAAGGGGACGAGGAAGGGAAAAACATGGTTTTCAAAAACGTGTCTTTGTGGAGCCACTCTGACTGACATACTACAAGTCAACAACATTCAAACATGATAACACACAACTACTCTGGGATGTCAGGTCCAACGCCACTGCTTTTTACGACTGTTATTTTTGTGCCATTGCAATCTATTGAATTATTGATAGTAAGCGGTGGCATTTTTTATTCCATGTCCAGGCTTCCTTTAGACTTGTATACAACTTCACTCAGCACTCAGGTAGTAACTGGCTAAAAGAGAATCTTGTTTTTTTATTTTTTTTTATTTTCTTGTCATGTGTGTCCAACCCTTCCAGCGTCCCCTTGCTATCTGATATTTTCTCTCAAATTCCCCAGCCACATCTCGACCATACACACCTTCTGTCTTCACAGTTGTCTATCCCTAATAGGTTGACAGGTTTGTGGCAGAAGATGCTGGTTGATTTATTGGGTGCTCCAGGTTCTAGTGGTGCATGTCTGACTTGCATCTTCTTAGAAAGACATTTAGCTCTTTCTCATCTCTCTCTCAAGTGTCCTATGTAGCACACAACACATGCTAACCAAGTAACGAATGGCACATTTTTATTTTTTTATTTAAATTAAATTTAAATTATGAATTTGTAGCAGCTTAGAATATGGTACACAACACTATATAAAATACTATCACAGTCAGAGATGGAATCTTACAAGCACTGAAATAATACATGTTCAACATTCATTATTAAAACTGAATAGTATATTTTTACATAAATAAATATTTCAGGAATGTGAACATTTTCTACAGAAATAAACATCACATTTTCATTCCCTGTCATACAAAAGAAGAGATAGCAAGCAACTCAAGCCTAAGTATGTCCTGATGGCTGAAGACCCTGTCTTTTCACATTCAAAACCCACTGGTTGGAACCAGTATTCCAAGTCAACTGCATCTTTTTCGACAGAAACCTGACATTGCGGTAAGCTTAAGTGCTGCTCTGCGTTTTCTGGTTTTCATGCACAATGACTCCTTGGGGCCCTAGCACTAAAAGCCATTAGCGCTCCCAGTGGCGTAAAACTTGCATGAATCTATAAATCTTTCAAGGCAGTGGATTGAATTTGTACTCCTAATAAAGGATAGGTTTTGGATGAACAGTGCCGCAGCTGAGTGAAGTTGCCAACAGTACAGGCTCTGATGTTTATTAAAGCAGTAAGAGAACATGAAAACTTCATTCTCTAAGGATTTGTTATTCAAACACTGCAAAAGCCTCTTCAATGGATGGATCTTTAGCAGAAAGGAATCTATCCACTGTATCTTCTAAAATATTTAGATATTACATTTTCATTTGCATGAAGACAGGACAAGATTTTTTTTATAGCTGTTATGTTAGAAGATAAGAGAGAAGACTAGCAAGTTCAACAGAATCATAAAATGTTGAAAACAACCACTCATACTCCCATATTGACCTAAGTATGTGTATTTTACCAAGATGTTCATCCTCCACTAACAACTCGAATTTCTGCTGTGTCTCTATTGTGTCCATATACTTATGGTTACCTCTTGTATCCAAGAGGAGCTGGGAGAGAGACAGCACAGTGTTTATGCCAAACTGTGAAGGACAGTAGGAGGGGCAGACAAATAGGGAGGTGGGAATCCAATCGCCCAGCACAAGGGCAAATTATCTGACCAAGGTGCTGAGAGTGGGGTGTCTTCAGCCACTAATTGATAAGAGCCTTCTATCTTTAGTAAGCAGCAGTGTTTGGCTCAGGACATCAAAACCTTGGCTGTGGCTGAAAGGCTTGTTGTGTCCCACTCCCTCCTCATCCCGGGCTATCGAGGGAGGGTAAAAGTCAGGATGTCACCTTGCCAGGGGGTCACTTCTCTACTTTTCTGCCTGAAACGTTGGAGTTGTTTTCACTAATGTGAATTTGAGCCTTCTACTACTTTGTGTTATTTCCATAATAGAAATGGCTTATAGCACATGGCAACAGTGTCTCCTTGAGCTTGTTTTCTCTATGATTTAATCGCAGAGAAAAGTAAAAAAAAACATGACATTGTGCCACTTTATAATTACAAGATAATTATGGTTCCGTTGGATAATTAGGATGGGGTGCATTATCCTAAGCCAAATATACTAAGCCAAAACCATATTTTATTTCTTATATTATATATTATACTGCTCAGAACAAAATCTAAAGGACAGACAAGATCATCATAGGTGTAGAAAATGAATATGCAAATACAAATACAAATATACAGAAAGCAAAAACATGAAACCCCAATGGGATAAGGAACCAGTTTTGGTCCAATGGTCCAGTAAGCCAAAACAATACTAGTTCATATGATACATGTGCAGATGCTCTCACCCACTCATACAAGCAGACTGTACTCTGCCAGTGTGATATGTTGGAGACTCAACTGATGTAAATATGTGGCTGCTGAAAAAAGGCTAAAATTTAGACAGATGGAACCACTCAGTGGAACTCTCTACTAAATGACATAAAGGGTTCATAGATCAGTCTTATATAAAACCAAATAAAATTAATTTAAAAAACTGCATTTTTACATTATGCACACTTTGGCTGGTTTTTAAATTTGGTTATCCATTCAGTATTCATTTAATGTTAATGTGGTGGTGGCATCCTTTCCTATGTGGCCATCATCAGGTCAGATTTGTGGCTTGTTCACAGTAAATATATTAATCAATCGGGCAGGTTCCATGACATTTACCAACCACATGTTCCCCAGAGAATGAACCCTTTCCGTTTTTGGAACCTCAATGAGCATTCCCCTGTATCAATCTCAGGCTAAAATGTCAGTCGATATCTTATAATCCAACAGACAGATATACTGTAGGTAGAGTGCCATGACAGTTTGAGCACATTCATGTTCCAAAGGAAAGAAGGGGAGCCCTTCAAATTTTAATGATGTCACGGCCATTAATCACGTGCAACCCTCAGGACAAATTTGATGTTTTTTGCCCCAGTCAAAGAAGGCTCAAAGAAAAGCAAAGGGTTCAAGGGTTCATTTAATGGTCATTTTACAACACAGGATGTATAACAAAATTTAAGTTTGTAGTCCCTTTATGCTACACACACACACAAACAACACAGAGAAAAAACATAACAAAACAACTATACATTTTGACTGAGTGAGGGGGATGAATTTAAAAGTCTCACGGCCTGGGGAAAGAAGCTGCTCTGGAGCCTGGTGGTACCAGACAGCAGCAGGGTGAACAGGCTCTGGCTGGGGTGGGTATTGTCTCTTAGACTCACTTTGGAGTCGACGCAAGCACCTTGCACATCCTATGCGAATCTCTAATCTTTCAAGTCAGAATGCTTTCTATTGCACCTCTGTAAAAGTTGACAAGAACTTGGCACGGGAATTTTGCTCTCTTAAGTTTCCTTAAGTAGTTTTACTTATTGCCGTTTCTGAGCTTTCTTAACCGGGTGGATATAGGAGATGACCATGACAGGTTCTTTGTGATTCTGATTCCCAGGAACCTGAAACTGTTCATCTGCTCCACCTCAGTTCCACTGACATAAACAGTGGTGTGTGCCTTCTCCTCCTTTTTTCCTTGGTTTTTGCTGACGTTGAGCAGTAGGTTGTTTCCTGTGCACCACACTGCAAGATTGTTGATTTCCTCCCGATAAGAAGTCTCATCATTGTTTGTAATTCGGCCGATGATGGTGGTGTAGTCGGCAAACAAAAAAATGGTCAGGGTTGTTCTTTCCCCACACTTTCATATTGTGGTGTGTAAGATAATCTATAGGGACTGCTGCTTTAGATTTTTTGGCATGTCAACATAGGTAAACAAATGCTGTTTCCTATAAACAGTGTCATCCATTGCAAACCTTGTCATATCTGTATTTAGTCTAGTCTTTCTACCTGCCCCATTACCATCTTCTACATTAGCTGCAAACTTGTGAAAATGTTATTTACATTATTGTAACTGGAATAAATAAACACTTTATTTTATTAAAAATCCTCTTTTTCGGGCGTTTAATCACATGAAAGAAAACCTGGTCTTGGAGACACACTTTTGTCCCCACCCAGTATGTGTCTACAGAAATATCAGTGGTGCACATGAAATGGTGTGTATATTCATATTATTGTACACTTCTACTAGTCTAACACAGAAAATGTGAAATTGGGCCAGTATAACCTCACAGTCACAGTCAATTCACGGACCAAGTTGGTCAGATTATAAGACTGTTAGCTCGTGACACATCCAAACAGCCCACACACTCACCAGTCCACCACGGTTCCTGCTGGCTCTACTGACTTACCATTCCTTTTATGGAAATTGTAGCATATCAAGGGTGGCAACCGTGATTTTTCTTATAACTATTTAATCAAATCTAGTTTTCTTCTGTACTCGATAATGTAGACTGTTTCACTATTGCTCTCATGTCCTGCAATACTGTATTTTTTTGATACTCTATATTCCTTTTATGTATTGATATTAGCTGTTATATGTGCATTTCTATATTTAAAAAATGCATACATTTCCAAGTTCAAACTATCCCCAGTGCTTAATTTACCCAATGCTCCATCAGTGACAAAGAGGAAAATACAAGCCACAGTTTGGTGTATGCCAACTGCTGCAAAGACAGGCTCATTTCTCGGAGGTCATGGCATTGATTAGCCACAGATGCCCTGAAGCCCAGAAGAGAGGCAGGTTGCAATCTGACCTGAATTAGACTGTAAAGACGACATCTAAGCCAGTTCAATTAGCAAATTCTAATCCACACTGATTGCTCTAAAGCCACATCACTAGTGATGACTAACTCTCCTCTTGAGTGACAGTCAGACTCCCACAGTGGTGTTTGAAATTAACCTTTTGATGGGTTAAAGCTGCAGGAAACTTGATCTAGAATCTTGTTTTTTTATAATTATATAAGCAATATACAGTAGGTACAGTATATAGTGTGCAGTACTGCAAAGCATCTGAAACTACACAAAACATCAAATAACTGTTAAAAATGCCACAACGTAGTCTGATATTTCTTACACAAGCCCAAATGCCAGGATGGTAGGAGTGTTAGAAGGGAAGAAGGGAGATACGTTAATTATAACCATAACCAACAAGCTGTTTAACATCACACATGCACAAAGCTGCAGCTATAATGGTAAAATATTTAAGTAACAAGGACAGCATCACTGCCGATTCACAATTCATTTGGAAAACTGTTGCTGGGCTCCACAAAATACCAACAATGGAGCCATTGTATCCTGCACTTAATCTTGTTTACCTAGCCCAGTTTGTTTCATGTTGCATGTGCACAAAGTCACTCATGCAAGAGCATGTGGCAACGTGATACACATTCTCGCAACAGTTTCACCCTGTTCCACTAATCGTACTAAATGAACTAAGTTATAACATAATATCATAGCCAATATCTGCAATGATATTGGATTCAGATGCAATCAGACTGTTAAAACTAATATAAACATTGTTAGCTAATTTACGAGCATCATTGAGCATCAAGTGGTTGACGTATTCATTCGTTTTTAGTGTCCACCAGAAATTTCTGCTATGTTGTGTAGGAAGATCTTTTCTTCATTTTCTTTTTGTTTTTGTTTCTTTTCATGTGTATTCTAAGTTTCAGTTTTAGCTTTAAGTAGTAAGATGAGTAAAACCAATACAACATTTTATACATTAAAGCCCATTATTATCTTATGTGGTTTGCTTTGGTGTCTTTTTTAGGATGCAGAATAGCATTCATCTGTAGAGGCATTTAATTAAGGACCTCATTTCATCTGCAGGCCTATTTTATTGTGTATGAAATTATGAAATTGTGACCAGGAACCGATGCAATTTACACCAAACAGCTCTGTTTTGTATATTGACTTTTCAGCTGTTCCGTTTTTGTTGTAAATTTGATGCTTGATAGCATATTTCTATCAAAACAAAAATCTACAAATATTTACCACTGATTTTCTCTGCCTTTTGTGAATGATGAATAGCTTTCATTGTTTATCATTACAATGTGAATGGCCCCTGTAAGTCCTCTAATGGCCACTCAGCTGATGGCAGCAGACAATAAGGTATACTCATGATGCCCGTAAATTCTGCCTTGTTCTGACAACAGCTAACACGTGCAGCAAATCACTAGACTGGCAGATCCCAGTCTTCCCTTATCCTTCACTGCACTCCCACCTCTTTCTGTTGCTCCACCATGATTAATACCCCACCACCATTAACAACATACAACACAAGTTGCATATCTAATGTAAAAACACTCAATGAGCCTTCTCAGGTGGGTTTGAGGGTCAGACAGAGTTTAAGACCTCCCATCACCACAAATCCTCTCAGTGTCCTTCTGAGGCTGTTCACAGCGGAGACGGAATAAATTACAGGCTGGACAGAACCATAGGCTCCTTTTTAACATCAAATTCCAGCCTTTGTATCACTATTATTTTGTAGCCTTCTCCAGTCTTTCACATCTGCAAAACCCTAAACCCCAGCTTTACTCTCACAATCACCTTACTTACTCCAAAGCAAGGTGAAATGAATGTGACCCAACCAATCTAACTTCTCAGATAGCATGAAACCTAAATCGCTCAAGTAAAATACATGAGGAAACCTCTCTTTTTACCAAAAGTTGATAGAAATTCACCAGCCCACAAATACTGCTACAATTTTCACAGATGCTTGCATTAGTATTCTGCGGGAATGTATCCCTGTGACATGTAATACATCATAGTCACCAGGAGGCACTTCCACTGCAGAGTTGACGTGCAAATATGGGCAGAGCATGTTTCAATGTTTTACGCTGTACTCTTTATCCTAAAAATGTCCTCTGAAGTTTCAGGACAGACACATGTGTGCATTCTTGTCTGTATGTGCAAAGACGTACTGCATTAAAACGCACTCACACTGTGATACAGTAAATGCATTCCACACACCACCAACCCCCGCCTGCCAACACTTTCACACACACCAACACGTTGCACATCAGGGTCATAGAGTCTTCGCATCATGGAATATTTGTAAAATGTGATATGAAGGGGGTTGGGCGAAGTGTGTGTGTGTGTGTGTGTTTAGGGACAGGAGTGTTCTCACCTCGAACAGTGAGCCAGGCAGGAAGGCTGAATGCCCTTGACTAACCTTGTAGGTTTTACTGTGCTTTTATGAGAGGGTATAAATCATCATGATGTTTTTTTTTTAAATGCTGCTGTTTTACAATGTGCAGCCAGATTGACAAGGTAAAGGGGCACCCCTATAACAAAGCCTATTACAAATACTGTCTGGAATACACTGGGCACTGAAATTCAATACAGCTCAAAATAATGAAAGGATGTCTGTGTCGTCCTATGTCAGTCAGAATGGTGAAACAATGAGAAATATTTTCAGTGGACACATTAAAATGAATTACTCTTGTGGGGAACATAAACACAGTGCACTGCTGCTGTACTTGCAGGTGAATGGAAAATACACAAATTATCATATTGATTGCTTTTTGCCGCAATGAGGAGATTTCTATCTTTATTTCATAAAATGTGTACATACAAACAAAGGTTGGGAAGAAGAGGGGTTTAATGGCATCCACCGAGAAAGACTCTTTGTCTAGACACACAGTTTTCAACAGAAACTATAAAAGAGCAGCTCTCCACTACTGCTCTCTACAATGTAAACAGCTCAGGCCCAAACCTCTCCACTCAACAACACATTTGCTCGCTACGGCTTCCACTCACATATTCATGTATTCATGTGTTTATCAGAACTTGGCGGCTTACGTTGCCATTTTCTCCTTATAATGGTGAGCGAATGCACTTCCATAGTGGAATGGAAATAATCATGGATCCCATGATTATTTTTTGGGGGAGGCAGATAGAGAATAGGCAGAGGAAGTGATAAGAACTACAGAGTGAAAGGCCAAATTTAGCCTGTTTTCCATACCTGCCTCGCAAAATCTTACTGCCAAAAGCAACTGTGGGTTTAATTAACATCCTCAGTTGTGAGCGTGGAACTTTTTTTTGAATAAGATGTCTGTGCACAGCTGCATTATAGTTGTATAGCTGTGTCCAGGTGGGAGAAGTTGTTTTTTTAAATAAATCGCGCACAAAAATACAGTGTGAACAGTGAGGGAGAACGGGGGATTAAACTAATCACAAAGAGGTAATTCATTCATTTGATGACGAGCACAATCATCCACTTCATTAACCTTTTCACTTTTCCCACATTGTCCACATACGTTTACATACTTACAACACATAAGTAAGTGCATGAGGTTGATATTTTTCTCACAGTTTTTAGTTAGGTATTTTTGTGATATATTTACAGTCCTGACTATCAATACCTGATGCTGTAGGGCTCTGTACCTTCCTGCCTTAACATCTCAATCTTCAACACTAGTGGGCAGTCACATTCCACACAGGCTCATTGTGTATTATACCTGGATACCAGCATGTTGCACACACACCCATGCACATGTAGCCTTCTTCTCCTTTTTTGTCTTCCTCCCACTGTCTCTTTTGTGTCTTTCCCTCAGCTCTTCACCAACTCAGTTGAGTTGTGTAGTAGTAGAGCAGCTGCAGCTGCTGCTCTGCCAAGCAGAGCAATCAACAAACTGGTGAGGGAAAATGTCATCCTGGTGAGGACTGAGAAAATGGCTTTTTAATTAATGTTTTGATTTTGGGTAGTATATCACTCTTGAGAAAAATGATTGAGCCGAGTGGCATTTAAATGAGGGGGTTACAACCACTGAATGACCACTCAAAGTCATCATGGAGTTTATTGGATATTAATTAGGAGACGAGGAGGAGGAGGAAGAGGAAAGAGAGAGGACAGACAAATGCCCTGCCCAAATGTGAGAGAAGAAAGAGGAAACACAAGAGCAAGGATTAAGAGAGGTTAATGTGATTTGATATTTGAGTAGTGTGTAGTATGTATGTGTGTGTGTGTGTGTGTGTGTGTGTGTGTGTGTGTGTGTGTGTCAAGACATTTAGAAATGTTTTCTTGTGTTTGAGTTGGCAGTTGTCTGCAATCAATATTACCATTTGAAATTTAGCATTTGATCATGGAATACTGCTACTACAGAGCCCTGTGGTAGATCTGTACAATACATCCATACAAGGATTGCTAAACCAAGCACATGGATTAATTAGGCCATGCATGCAGACTAAAAAACCATGCACTCAGTTTAACAATCCAGATTAATAACCTGAGTGCATGTTTTTCGTAATTTAGGGGGGAGTTTAAACGATTAGTTTGATATTTAGAAATATGCTTATTCCCTTTCTTGCTGAGATTTAAATGAAAAGATCAACACCGCTTTCATGTCTGTGCGCTAGCTATGGACCTAGAGCGGGGAGTCAATTAGCGTAGCTTAGCACTGATAGTGGAAGCAGGGGGAAACAGCTAGCTTAGCTCAAGTTAAAATATACACCTATTAGCACCTCCAAAGCTCACTAATAAATCATTTGCTTAATGATAACACAAACCAAAATGTAAAAAAAAAGCAACCAAGTTATGGTTTTACAGATAGGGTCTGACCCATGTCACTGTGCCTGTATTGGATACTCGAGAAGAGTATGAATGAACATGCCATATTCTTCAGTCAGCAAGTGAATATGGGCAACTGTTCTGCAATATCTATTATATATACACTGAGCTATGAACATCGAATCACCTAAATGGTCAAAATGTCTATCCAAGTTCCAAGTGCCATAACTAAGCCAAATCCCCCATAAACACTACGTATTCAGATTGCATGATTATTTTAAATCACTAACATAATCTACGTTTTGGTCCAAAGTATATATATTTTTCAGATGTTGCAGTATATTTTCTTTTATACATTTCTTTCTAGAAACAATATCTTCACATATGTGGAGTCTGTTCTCAATTGTATGTTGGAATCTGATAGAAACAACACAGGGGTTGTTTTTTGAGGATCCCCTATATGCGGTTCTTGATATACATGTATTTTTGTTGCTGTTCACTTTGATCTCTCTCTCTGTCTGTATCAAAGTGATTCAAGGAAAATGGCCTGTTACATATTGCATTTTGGAAGATTAGATGTTAGGGCACTGATTTATGGATTCCAATGTTTGACTTGACCTCTTCCTCCTCACTTTCATCTTTGCCGTCAGTCCTCTTCACAGGGTTAGGTTTTACATGCACCATGTATGAGGCAGATCTGGTTTATTGTAGACCCTGGATTACACATGATCACACTCTACTGTTATTCTTCATCATTTGAATTCTTATCCTGTCTTCCTCCTCAATGTCAAACTACATCTCCATACATCCACATCAAACCTTATACATTTCAGGTCAAATATGTACTTCTTAGTTAAAGCTGCGGCAGGCAATATTATTCATCATAATTTTGTTGAAATAACTAATTTTGACCATTGCATGTCACTAACATGCCCCTTATTTTTTTTTTTAAACTAAACCCGGTCTGAATCAAACAACCAATCAGGATTAGCTTGAATGTAACTAGCCAATCGCAGCGACTATGTACAAATAAGGGTCATCCAGGTTCTACGTGTCTTGGTTCCTCTCTTCCTCTCTGCTAGGCCTGTTGTTTCTTACTTCTATGTCAGACATAATTAGCCGAGGAGAACCGATGTTAGTTTGCTAGTTAATTACAACGATGGACAACTTTGACTTTCCACTTGAAACCCAGGAAAATGCGCGTGCATGTTTGGTGTGTCATTTATTTGGAGGATCTTAGCAGAGTGATACAAGGCACCAGAGAGAGAGGCGGAAGGTTTAGCCTCTCCAACCAAATGGTGATCATTATTTATGTATGTATATAAACATATATATATATATAGATGTGTATATACATATGAGCATGCCTATAAGGTCAACAAAGTGTACTCTTTTAAATTCATAAAAATAAATTAATGAACATAAACATAAAATGGATCCTACATATGCCCTTCTTTCCATTTGGCAATGGGTTTTGGTGAAGCACTACTGTCATTAAAAGTTTTGAAATGAGTAATGTCACTGGATAAGAGGATAATGATTAATCACCACATCCTCTAATTTATATTCCACTTCATGCAACATTTATGCTTACAGTGCATGCATATGACAGAATGTAGCAAGTGCTTGGATATACCCTGATGGACCATGCAACATTAAGATTGGGAATATACCAACAACTTCGCAAAGAAAACCTGAAATAAAATATAGATCTACAGGACAAAAACAGGGCTTCCCCTATGCTGTCAAAAAGGTCTGACTACCCTCACCTAAGCACTATATAAATATAGACCCTGCTAACCTACAGTGGCAAGTTTCTATATGTGTTTTCTTTGTTACCTGGAGGGAGGGGTAGTGCTTTCTGGTCTGTGAGGCAATGATAAATCACTAGTCAGGTGAAGATGAAAGCCTGTGGGCCAAACTGCTTCAAAGTGTGGCCTTCATGAGTCGCCAGCTTATCTTGAAAGGACTGGAACAGTCCTCAAAAACTAGACTGTTCTGAGTTTGTCTGATTGAATTTCAGCTGTGCTTCAACCCGAGGAGTTTTGTGGTGTGTTTCTGTCCCCGATGACAAACATACTTTCTCCTAATGTTGTCCTGAAAATCTTTCAGACTGCATGTCTTATTATACACAGATGCACAACTGGGCGGAGGTCTTATTAACTATCTTTTGATTCTTGTCTTTGTCACTTAAGTTCCTGCATCACTTTGTGTCTTGTCCTGCTTAATAGACTTTCCACTGAATTCTCTCCCTCAAACAGCGATTGTCCAATCATAGCTTAGCCTTCAGTCTTTTTTGCAATACAGTGTTGAGTTTTAGCCTTGTTATTGATACAAGGCACATTTGAAATTAAACTTTTTATATTATGATATTTTTATCAAATAGGGTTAGGGTTAGTGAATATGTAAGTCCCTTGTTGGATTCTGGTTTTAATACTAGTCAGGTGACAGACAGCTAGGCAGTTCAAGCTGATCAGTAACTGAACAGGGCAGTGGTTAGAAATGTTCTAAAACTGACAATGTTTGTTCTACCGCAATGTTCTGAAGAAACTTTAGCTTCAGAGTTTAGCTCAGATTAGGTTCTGTGTTCTTGGTCCACATTAGGGTTTGGAAAAAATATTCATTCTAGTAAAATTTTAGGTTAACCACTCATGAATTTGGACTAAACTGTCAGTTTCAAAGTGCCCAAAGAGATTTGTGTTTGAGCTTCTCATTCTCTTGATCTGCGCTTGAGCCTTACTTACATAACACCATATCCATTCTTATGAAGAGAGGAGGGACATGATCACGGTCACTGTATTCATCACACACAAAATCTTAGAAAATATTTCCATGAAACCTGGGTGAACAATGAGTTTTTATGCAATTCAAAATTGCTCTAAAATTAAAACGGGGATGAAGTGGCAACTTTCCATCTTCTCTAAAGCATCCTGGCAAAGAGAACAATAAAATCTATGTTCCAGGAAAGGAAGAGCTAAAATTTCATTTCACGGTGTATGGGTGCATGGCTGAACAAAATGTAAACTCTCAGTGAGAAGGTAGTATGGTGATAAACGGGTAGAATGTTTCTTTCTCTTTGCCTTCCCACTCTTCTCAGTCTAACAGGTGTTGAGTTTCTTTTTCTTTTTTTTAATCTTGCCAGTTAGATACTAGAACTATTGCAACACATACATAGACACAAACACATTATGCTATGTCCTTAATTTTAGTAACATGTATATTTTACCAACAAATCAACAATCTGTTTTCTCTTAACTCTTTTTTTCTGTAGCAATACAGGGCAGCAAAATGATATTATATCATATATATATATATATCACAGCCACCCAAAAAAAACTCAATTTCTTATGTGCATCCATTTTATATTTATTCCCAAACAAAAAGGTATGGCACAGCTGCATTTATCCTTGCCATGTGCACAGTAAGAAACCAACACAGATGGAGACAATGGGCCTCATGCAAGAACATTTTTGCATTCTTATCCTTGAACTTTCTGACTTTATTCTGTGAGGCTTGTTCATTGTGTTCCAAGTCGGGTTCAAAAAACTCTCTTAAATGCACAAACGTCGCCGTAAGCCGCAAATCCCTTGTTTCTGCCTCGTGAATGTCACCTCTTCATGAGGACGTCTGCGTTGATAAGATTTGATCAGCTCTGCCCCGTTTGTGGGTAAGTTTCATTCACAATAATGTCATATAAAAGTAAAAAGAAGAATTTCACACTGCAGAGATTCAAGTCCTTCTGTCTGAAATCAACAGACAAAACGATAACTGATTTAGCAGTGTCAGTATTAGCAGTCATATTAGGGGACCCAGAACTGTTTGCTTAAAAAGATAAAGCTAAAAACATCAGTCTACAGTCGGAGATGTTACACTGTCAGGTGCAAAGAGGATGATCTTGGACAGAGGTCTGCATAAAGGCCCTGAGGCAGCTGTCAGAGTGAGAAAATGTTCAACAACTCAACTACAACTACTGAATTGTATAAATTAATGTGCAGAAATATACCAATAAAAATCATAAAATCTAAAAAAAACGTTCAGTAAATTGACAAGCCATGATGATGATTCTCTGGTGATATGAATATGAATTTCAATTATGAGGTATGTCAATGGCACAAACATTCTTCAATCACTCATGCATGCCACTTAAGAACAAATCTTTTTGTACAAGTGCTTTTGGCGTGAGGCCCAATGTGTTTTGGAGTCAGAGTAAGATCAAGAAATTGAAGGTATGCTGAGAGACTTCAAACTGATCAGGCATGTCATGTAATTTATTGTTTTCACAGATGAAAAAATGAAGGAACCTTTTTTCATCTGATCATAAGTCATAAACACAGGAGAGAAAATATAATTTAGATCAGACTTAGAAAATGGATGACCAGAATTTTTTTTTCTCACTTGCCTCTCAGGGCTTCTGTAAATTTCAGCACTCAAAGGTTGATATAAAATAATTCCTAAACAACAAAGCCCCCATTGTGTACTTATGTGCCACCAACACCAAAATCTAGATCTATTCTATTCAAGAACATACTAAATTACAGGGGTACTCATCAACTTCTTTTGATGAAATGGAAATCGAATAGCCATTGTTGTATAGGAGGGTTGTGATGTTGGTGAACCTCTCCTGTTTTGTGTGCATGTCACAGTGCATATTATACTGTAAAATGCAATAATAAATAAAAAATGTATAACCAAACACCTGAGATTTAACTTTGAGCCCATTTTGCCTTTTAGTGGTACCATTGTTCAGTTTCTGCTGATACTTCATGTTAAGAAACTTTAATTGCAGCAAAAATGGTGTGTGATTGTAAACAACTCTAAAACATAAACAGTAAACACAAGATTTTGGTCCAAATCCACCCAAATCACAGAGCAAGTACTTTTTGATGCACATATAATCATGCACAAGCTATTCTCCCATTTGCAAATCTGCAGCTATAGCAGTTTGTTTGTTTATATTACATTTACTGAGAAAATAGCATGCAAATGTAGTACAGCCAACTTGGAAGTCCTAAATGCCTGACTTTTTTTACCCTAGCAGATGAAAGCAGCATCATTGTTCTGGCTAAAAACCATTCATTGTTTAATGGTGTAAATACAAGATCTGGATCACCACCAGAATTTAATCAACTGATACTTGGGCCATTGAATATAAAGCGCTGCCTGCCTGGCTGTATCCTTGGCTTTGGATTCTAGTAGCAAAGCATTAGTTCAAGGGTCTGAGATGCAGGTCAAGGCCGTGACAAGCCCCAGAATGTAATGACCTTTATTAAGAATATTTATATTTATATTTTATTAAGAACTTGTCAGAGTCAGTATAATATGAAACTGATATATCCCATTTAGTCAATGGGATTTTTACAAACTTTTTAGACCTTACTTGTCTGGTGTCTTTCTGCGTGTCTCTGTTTATGTAAGGAAGGTTGAGTTAAAGTGAGTGCATCGACATTGCTAATTACAACATTCATCACCAATACTCCTGGAATTCATTGAACAAATAGATGATATCTCAGAGTGTAAGATATTTCAAGGGTGTATTTTTCACTTAATTAAGGCATTTAAAACAGACCTCTTTTCATAGGGATGAATGCTCTGTCTTCTTGTCTTTGTCACTGAATCGCCTGGCAGACCATGAATGACCCAGCCCATTTGCTTTTGGGGAGTAAATGAGCTTTTAATGAATAGATTGAGCTCATACCTTGTTCGTTTGTCACTTTTTTCCTGTCTTTGAATCAGAATTGCTGTGGTGTGTTTTGCCATGAGTGATCTAATGTTCCCCAAGAGTGTTTTATGTCAAATAAAACCTGATAAATCGTTAACTTTATCCAATTCTTGTGAATGGAAACCTATACCCTTCTGTATTTGCATTCCTATACTTTTATTCCTATACTTTCGATCAGCTTGTGTATATTTGTTTTTTGAGTTAATTTTGACTGAAAGGTCTTGCAATACCACACCACCTCTACAGACTAGGAATTTACCACACAGTTGAGTCGATGTCTCTCTGACACATTCTCAAAAAAAAAATAATTTTATAAACCACAAAAGTAGTACTTATTGCATGATTATTGCATGCGATTGCATTTACAAATGTTGCCGTATTTTGTTTGCCAACTGTAAGTTGATGCGATATATTCAAAATCAATATATGTGTGCCTGTCTGTGTGTGAGATTGAATTCCTCTTGAGAGAGAGAAATAAGCAAACAACTAAGAAAAATAGGCATCTATATGTCTTTTTAATCTTTTGGCTTTGAGGATAATTTTTTGCATTTATTCAGACAGTAATACTTGGATACTCTCGCGTCATGCAATGAGTATAAATAAATAATACATTTATTTAGACAACTGCACATTGTGAATGTCTCTTTCTACAATCAAAGTGTGTTATTCATACCAAGTATTCTACTCGAGTACCACACTAATATCATTATGTGATATGTGGAATACTCACTCTGAAGAAGTACACATGATGATATGTAAAGAACATTATTTTGTCCTTATAATCACAACCTGCTTTTTGAAATGATATCATGTTGTAGAAACAACTGTAATATAAGCCTTATGGGATATTAACAGAGGCTGATTTTGGCACTTAAAGTGGGTCATGAAGATCAGGTTCAAAGAGACTGACTCACGCATTACTCATGGTGACTAAATATCACAAACACGACAGAAGATAAACAATGATCTGAAGTGTGCAGCCTTGAAATCTTTTGAAGTGTGCAGCCGTGTGCCTTTGTGTGGTGCTGATGGTATAAGTCACTGGTGTTGTGGGCCACCCCGTGGGCTTGCATGAGCTATGAAAAGTTTTAAAGTGACTATGCAAGCTCAAAAGACAAATTCAAAAATGAGAATAAATAAATCTTTGTTTACGCATTACTGTCTCTTAAGGCATACAGAGCAATGTGGAGGTGAGAGCTGAAAGAGAATACAGCCAAATTCATAATTAAAGTACAAGGGTGACAAAAAATTGGTGATCCTTTCGTGTCAAGTAATTGCATTGCTTTTCAATCTGAATCTAACAATCCCAGCCAAAAGTAATCTGATCAAATAAACACTGAATCAATGGCATTTTGAGTGTCAAGGCACATTTTCTATTTTCCATTTGGCTATTGAAAAACAAAGCATTCGAAACCCCTGCATTCCACGTATTCATTAACTGATTAGAGCTTTGACTTATTTCCAAACGTTTTGCAGCTTATCAAGTTTCTGTAGTTGTTTTTGCCCTCGCTTTTATTCTTCAGATACGAAGGTGACGCCAAGCATGATATTCTGTGGTCATGTGTATGTACAACATTGCCCACATGGTTAAAATAAACCAAAGTTAACCTGGTAGGAGTTTTTTCATGTGCAAGAGGTCCTTGTGACCTAAATGAATTAGACTTGTGAATTGATTTGTGGCATCTCTAACAAGCCTCTCATAAAGATGTAGTGTTCATAGGTAGTCTGATATTCTTGCTCACTTTCTCTAATCCACTTTCATTAATAGACCAGTGCCCCCTCTTTCTCCGTCTGGCTTTTCAACAATTGTTGAATCATCCTGTAAATCTCTTGTAGCATCTATCTCTTCCTGTGAAGGTGCCGCCAAAAAGCTATGAAGTCATCACGGACTCAGATCCCTTGAAAGGTTTCCAGCACTTTGTTGAAATCATTCCTCAAAGAGTTCAGGATGTTCTGAAGGAAAATGTGTTTGTGTGTGTTGGCTGAGGCGCTGAGGGGGCACCTGGTACTCAGTGTGTCTAATAAATCCTCATCTTAGAGGGAATGGTGGTCCTGATGTTGGGAGCTAATCCAATTTTTTTAGGTTAAAGTTATTTTTTGTTCAGATGCTTTTAACACAACCAGTTCCTACACACACATATGAGACTCAAGACGGACTGAAATGCAAGATGCCAAATTGACTTCCTTTTTTTCCTGTCTGTTGATTGGATGTGCAAGTTCTGCTGCAAATTGGATACTGGAGGTTGAGCCACTGTCCGCAAACATACTGTGTCAATGTCTCTTAATTATCTTAATTAGCATTAAGGCACTACATTTTAGTCCAGTGCCTGTTCGGTCCAAATAATTACACATTTATTCAGAGAATCCACAGAAAGTGAGAAGAAATCTCATCAGACCCATTCCAATAAAACAGTCATGAAAAAACGTTTTTTTCATGAAGCTAAGCCTTGGCTCACACTGACTAAGCACTCCCACTAAGACACATTTTGATCTTTATTGCGGTAACTATCGAGAAACATTCACATTTCCAGACACCATTGCTTGACTGTAATCAAGGTTATATGATCAGCTAAAGATCAAATATTGAAGAAAAGTGGCAGCTGTTTAGGATGAATTAGGAAACGGGAGTGCATTTAATCCTCCCATAGCTGTACTAAAAACATTGAAATGAAACTGCTCAGGGATGCTTTGAGATGCAAAATGTGGTAAATCTAATTATTGTACTGTTGTACTTAGTGGCCGTCTGGGATGATTTTTGTTTGAACATTAGTGTTAATCCTTTATTTTGCCTCACATATCCCACTAAATATAAGCATGCATGAATTCATGAAACACGGAATTATAAGGCCGGTAAAAGCAAGGCTGGGAGTGAAACTGAATTCTTTTAATTTACTGACAAATACAGTAAATGAAAAGCACTGGTGGTTGTAATATATTGAAACTGGGGTCAAAGAAAATACTATTTCCCTCCTTAATGCCAGCTTGTCTGAGGATTAAAACAACTGGAAGGTATGCTAACTCCTTGAATTTTGAACTGTGACTCAATTTTGAATTTTGCTACAGAGGACTGATTGTAATCACAGGAAAATAGACGTGGTGCAAAGAAATGGACCTGAGAACCATGCAGCAATATGCCACTAAACTGTGGGGAAGAAGACTTCCCCAATGTAAACATGGATGTAACATTGCAGGTTTCAAAATATTCAAGAGATGGGCTTTGCTAATGTTTCATGTGGAAGGAAATGCATTTGACACATGTGTTGGGCCTAAACGATGCACAGTGCTTTTTCCTAAGAAACACTGAAAGTAAACAACTGTATTTGTACAAAAGAAAATTCCACAGGACTTGTATTTGAGGAAAAATCCAGTGATGCCTAAGGTCTACAAAGAGATTTAATGTTATGTGGTTATTTATTCATTAATTTGTTCATTCATTCATATTCATTAACTCCTTTTTCTTTTACATGGATCAGTCTTGCCAAAAGGCCACTCTTTCAACACCCAAAGTGGAGCAAATTAACGGTGCACAGCCCTGGTGTGGCATGTTTTAAAGTTAATCCCCCTAAGCCAGTGATTTGATTCCTTCTGAACTCCAAAGGTGTCCTGACATTCTTTTCCTAATCATATAAAAGTCAAACTGTCAACCCTAAATAGAACATACACTTTCACTTGAACTATATGCAGCAAGTAAGCAGACACCTATTTTGGGTGGTGGTGAAAAAAGAAGCAAATGTAATTTACCCGTCTGTTTACCCCAAAATACCTTTCAGTTTAATTTATTTACCTGGTGTCTATAAAAAATCTGTGATTTTTATCAGTAAAATCATTTCAGTACAGTTAAAGTGGTTCACTATTACACTATACACTCTTTCACTTGTGAGACTTGTTAGTGTTTTTTATAGTCAGTGACTCTTGGGAATGGCATGACTAATGTGAGTTTCAAATAGGACCCTGCTAGTTAGTTTTGTTGCAAAACAAATATTACTATGGCAGTAAATAGATTTATTAGTGCCTTTTTATTTAATATAATTCCAAATGAGTTTCCAAAATAACAAAGATAGCCTACAGACGTCAACCTTTTAAAATATGTGACTGATATGTGAGAGTATTGCTGCAGGTACTAGGGCTTATAGGCAAAAGCACACCAAATCTCATCTTTAACATAATTTTACCCAAAATAAAACATCCAGCATTATGTCTGAGATTCTCACATCATTCTAAACAGTTCCAATACAAAGACAAATTTTCCTTCTTTGCAGTGAAGCATTTGGCAAGATGCCCGATCTTAACTAGTTTGACGCTGAAACTGATTTGGACAGGTGAAGACTGATGAGGTGTATATAGCCTGTGGCAACTGTTTCAAGTTGTGTGAGTGTGGAACAACCCTGCCTGTCACCAGCAATGATCCTCAGCAACAGAGAATGGCGACATCAAGATTTTTCCATCTTAATCGCTCCTTCATCTGTCAGCTCCACCCTTAGGGGGGAACCGGTGGTGTCATTTACCAAATGCAAAGCCCACCTCCTAGCGTAATTAATATGTGAAAGACCTGTTGTAAAAGCTTGCGATATTAAGATGTTTGTTTTCCTGTTTTCATTTGGGGAAAACCCCATTTGCATTTATACATTCTTGAAGACATTCTCTGCTCTACTTTCTCTGCTCTCTTTGCCTTTACTGCAGAAAAAGGGACTGCTCAACAATTTACAAAACATCATTTTAAAGTGGCTATAATCAGTATTTTTCTATTAACAATGGATCACATAACTACTTGTTTGTGAAAGGAGTAATTCAAAGAGACAAACCCACAGGTAATTATCAATTGACTGACATTCCTCTTAGCTTCATGGAGCTTTATAGCATCTTTCAGCTCATTGCGCGGCACAACTTTACTGTTTTGGTTCACTCTCACAGCTCTAATGGCATCATTTTCGGCTGCAGCAGGCAGCTGTTTTCAGCAGAAAAGCTCTAAAAACCTACTACAACCTCCCTGCAGAAAGGCAGAAAGACAAAGTAGGCAACTAGCTGTTGAACATAGTGTAGCATTTACTTACTAAAGAGTCAGATATTTCCCTTTGTGAGTTGTTGGAGAGCAAAAACAGAACTAAAAGGAGAGTGAATATTGGACTTAGATATATCAGTTGGCCAAAAATACTCCAAACGAATGATAATGCTGCAAAATGATTTTGTATTCTTGCTTTTAGGTTTATACATTTTCTGCTAATATTTTGCAAGTTGCAAACATTGTAAAACATAATTTTACAGGGATTCGATTT
The DNA here is from genome assembly GCF_043641665.1 of Enoplosus armatus. Taxonomy (NCBI): domain Eukaryota; kingdom Metazoa; phylum Chordata; class Actinopteri; order Centrarchiformes; family Enoplosidae; genus Enoplosus; species Enoplosus armatus. Next base: position 9,913,806 of record NC_092180.1, on the reverse strand, counting down.
AGAATATTTGAAATAAAAATGGTGTTGTCAGTGATTCAAAGTAGCATTCCAATGCTGATAACTTTCAGTGTCTTAGCAACTAAAGTGCTTTTTTAGTGGAGTAAGTATCTTAAAAAAGTGACAAATGGATTTGACTGGATATGGCTGAAATTTGACAAATAGGCAATTGGCCCAGAGGTCAGTTAAACTGATTTTAGTCATAATGTGGAGCTGGGATTTCTGCCAGTAGCCATAAGTGGTCGCATATTGAAATCTTAGCTGTATGATCATAAGACAACCACCCTGTCTGCGCTCTGTGGTGTAGTGGTTAGGGTTGGAGAGAGGCAGGCCCCAGGTTGACAACCAAAACCATTGCCAGATGTGGTAACTGGAAGCAGGGATGCAATGATAGTTGCCAGGAGGATGATCACTGGACTGGAGAAACAGGCTGAACTGCTCTGGGGGTCTGCCTGGGCACTGGTAACTGGCAGGGCAGAACTACTCAGGCAGTGGGAACAGTGGTGGGACAGCTTGGGAAGGCAGCCAGGGGACAGGAGAGACTGCTCAGGAGTATGGCCCAGATGCTGGAGAGACGGACAGACACACTTAGGATGATGGCTTGGGGAAACAGACAGGACCACAAAAGTCAATCAATCCAACCACACAGCCTACCCAAAATCAAGGGGCAGGCCGAGAACAGCACTATTAGACTCTCAGAGGCTGGATGCTAGAAGACGAGGCTTGGAGGGAGAAGTACCCTACTGTGCTCAGGCTTAGAATAAAGATAAATTGGCATAGGCCAAGTTCTGAGGGGAACAGAATTTGCAAGCAGAGGCTTACAAAAGTCAAGCTAGGAGACAAATAAAAGCTCAGGAACACACATGGAATGGGGGACAGACAATACACAGGTTACAGGTCAGGTAGTGAAATGGGAACTGGCTCAGACAGTCAGAAAGGAACAGACTTAGGCTGAACCGACTCTGAATGAGAGGCAGAAACACAATGACTGAGAGTTAAAAAAGGATCAGGCTCTAAAAATAACTGTTAATTTCTTCTGTACTCAGCAGTATCCCCAAATCTTGGAATGATGACATAAGCAAAATGTTGTTTTTATTTTGTGTGAATGGAAAATAATCCTAGAATCATTCATTAAAAATGATCTCTGCCAAGACGCATCAGGCAGGCAGAAAGCAGGACACAGAGCAGGGACTGGCTGAGTATATGGTCAGGGAAAATATATTTATCTACACCTACAACATTGGATATAATGGTAATATGTTTGTGATATAAAAACATGAGATGCCTTAGTATAATGCAGAAAAAAATCCCTGTGACTGATTTGGTTTGGTTTCACATGTTTTGGTAGAAATAAGAACGAAACTGCACCTGCACAGTAATGCTTTATGGCCATATACACAACTAAAAGATATTTTTTCAAATACCAAATATAATACTGTGGCAGTAATTCAGTTAAGAGTAAGCATCCTTTCTTGCTGAAAAACATTTCCTGGCCTTTACACACTGCTGATTCACACCCACAATAATTGCAATGTACAAACTCAGCTCCAGTGGGAAGAGGAAGAACAGTGTGTCACTAACATTTGCAGAAGGGGATATCAATAAGATCTAACTCTGCTTGATTCGGAGTTGCACAGTTCAGAATTCTACACAGGGCATGTATCACCCCCTCAAGAATGGACCCAAACCTCTCAGATCAATGCTGCAGAGAAGTTGGTACTACACAATTGTTTTACCTAGCAGTTAAGACCTTCTGGGCAGAGGTGACTGACACAGTCCTTAGCACACTGAACATACATTTTACTTGTCTTGTTTTATGCCTGTTGGGAGCAAGGGGCACAGAGCTAGATATCACAAACAGTAGCTGCTTTTGCATTTTTGGCCACGAGTGATTTTGATAGTGGAAGATGAAAACTGAGATGTTTCTCAATAGATAATGAATTAAGTATTTAGGTTACTGCTTATGGTGTTCTTTACATACTGTAACCAACTGAGACATCTGTATGGACACTTGTTAAACAATTGTTGCTAGAATCAGCTTGCAATTGCTTGAACACTAGAAATTACAAATTAAAAAAAAGAAACAATACATGCTTCATAATCAAATGGAACTGACTGTCTCTGCTGGGACAGGTGTTTTCACAGAGCATCCTCATCTGTTTTCAGACTTGAAATGAAAGATCTGTCCATCCTCCCTTTCTACCTACAGGGAAAAGAAAGTGCAGTGTTTAAAAGGTCATGACATAACAATCATATTCAAATTGCAGTAATACTGATGAGTGACAGATAATAATTTTAGAAACAAAAATGAAGAACTATCCAAAAATTACATTCATCATGCTGTTGTTAAAAATAATAATGAAAAGTTACTTTATCAAATGAGCATAAAGCACAACACAACTCATCTCATTAGGACTGCAAAGAATACCGTAAAACCAAAAATAAAAAAATAGTGCAGCCACAGCATCAAACACAACTTGTGGCAACTGAAACCAAACTCTTTCAGGATCGAGGTGCAAGACTGACAGAGCAGATGGTGCAGCCAAAAAAAGAAATCCGACAGTAACCTCCCTAACCAAATTACCCATACCTCAGAAACCTCTTAATGGCATATTCAACTATCAATTCTCCCCTGAAAGGGTGTTTGAGGCTGTTTACATCCGTATTGGGTGAACAATGAGTTTGACTAGTAGCCCTTTTTAATCTTTGGGAATCTATTCAAAGCGCTGCATTTACATGATTAATCAGATGTAAACAACCTCAAACTAAAGCTCAAAGTTGGCACTTTAGCCTCACAGTTTAATTTCAAATCCAATCAAATCCAGCCAAATCAAAACTGTTTAATACTTATGAACTGCTCTGTAGTTCTACTATCTGATGTTCTACATCATCAACTCAACCTATTCAGTCACAGTATGTCTCACAGCATCAGCACGCCTGAAAATAACAGGTTTCCAGTCAGAATTTCCAATTATATTGATGCATTCTCTCTGTGTGAACGAGCCTTGCAATTTGGCAGGTTGGCCTGGTTAACACTGCTCTGATTGGCATTGCTAATAGTGCCTTTAGTCATGAGTTTGGCTGCAGTATACATCCCCATTTGTGGCAGATTATGTTACTAAACTGATTAATGTGCCATCCCTTCCACAGGGTGTTGAATCATGTGGCTCACCCCCATGACCTCTGCTTCATATGAGACACAGCCAGACCTGGATGTGACCCTGGATCTCTTTTTCTGGCATTCATCATAGACGAAACATCCACAACCCTCCCAGTACATCCACTGGACTTTAAATGAACCCCCACTGCACCTGTTCCTCTCCTGTAAGAGAAGCCACTGTAATCAACACTTTCAATGCTTAATCATACCAAAAAAAAATAAACAAAACCACTGGTAGTGTAAAAAGCTGTACCAGAACAGTTTTACTAATTAACACAATCTTGTGAAACATCCGATAACACAAATTATGCTCCTAATGTAATAGCTAACAAGCAGAACCATGTTTCATATTGTTTTTGGTGCAGGAATGATACTTTGGTAATCTGTTATAAAAATAGGCAGTTAAGGGCAAACTGCATTTTTTCTCACATCTGAATTGTTATTGAACAACTTATAGCAATAAATTAGGGGATCCTGTCCAACAATTTAGGGAGTTGTTTAAATTACATGACTTATCCCAATACACATGTTTAATCTTCTTCATACAATTAACACCACCCTTAAAATGTATTTTCTACACAAACATTAAAATGACATCCTGTCAGCAAACTTACAATATATTGCCCTCTTGTGTTCTGTAATTTCCAATTCCACAGGCCAGTTTAATTGCATAAAATGGCAGTTTAATTAATATAACTTTTTGTTAATTATATTGAAGATTGTCACTGATTCAGGGCAATAAAACTGACCAAATTTTTATTGCTGTTTAGTTGAGATGGTAATACTACTGGTGTAATGACATTCATTCAATGGCCCCTAATGTACGATTCACTCTATTACCCTCGTCTCTTTGAAATTTAGTTCTTAAATTAATATTCCATTTTCATGTTAATCATATAACAACATTTTCAAGGCTTCATTAGTTTGTTGTACTAATTTGACATATTACGAGCCCCAGTGATTGGCCACATTGATGAATTTTTCATACACTGTAGGATTTAAAAAAAGATAAACTCTCTCAACACAAAGTCAAACCAGACTCCTTGAGTCCCCTTCAATATAACAAAAACTGGGAAGAAAAATAAATGAAGAGACGGTGATGTGCTAAATGGGTTCAAATGTGTGTCGCAGTTAACCATTACAAGGTCACTGGTACATTTAAATGCTCCAGAGGAGAGAGAAAGCGAGAAAGGATTGATTGAACAGATTCAACGTCCCACTCTCCTCATTAGACTCATTTCTCAGCTGCCTGGGGTTAATTACCACACACACACCTCACGCTGTTGTTCCACTTACATCATAATTACTGTGGCGAAGATCGAGAACAATCTAAAGCTCATGATATGAGGCCTTCCACCATCAACTAGCCACACATGCATGCACATACGCACACATATATACGTGAACACACACACGCTCACATCACTACAGTATCCCCATCAATATTTTCTGCCTGAACCTCCTGGTATATTCCCAAATCCCCCTCCCTTCCCAGGAGCCAGCTGTTTTTGGGATTGATTTCATTTATTTAATGATGGCTGCGCTAATGACCCTTCGCACATGGCTGATGGTGTCACAGACACCACAACATCTCAGGAATGAGGATTGGATGGGGGCCTGGAGAGTGAGGGGTGGGTGATATTGAAGAGGGCAGAATGAAATAGGGGGAGCCCAACAGAAGGACGAGCAAAGCTGGAGACACCATGTTCGCAGGCGGTCTTTGTCTTTCTCAAACAAACAAGGACACTGGATGCAGAATAGAAATTAATAACCACTCCATGGACAAATTTTTACACTGTGGAACAGATGAAAGAGACCTATCCACCTCTCATCAGAGACTGGTGGCTGGTTAGTGTGACTCTAGTGGATATTTGTTTTCTGAAGCGCTAGTGTGGCAGCTTTGGAGCAAGCCCTGGGTATACAAATGGAATTTTTTGCAATTACCATTGTCTTGGGGACAAAAAAAATACATCTCATTTTTAAAAGATGTCAGGAGCAAATGGAATAGCCCTTTGGCTTACCATGACAAATCTAAGGAAGAGAATGTGTACGGAGCAGCTATTATGAGCAAGTTTTAGGCTGATTACCAAGACATCATTTTAATCAAATAAACGCTACATTAATTTTAGTTACACTACACAGTTAAACTAAGGATGTTGGTGATTAATCAGTGATCAATTATTCACTGTTAAGAATTTGATTGATCAAGAATATATAAACAAGCAATGTTCAAAGCTGGCGCTGCAGTGTTTTTGCATCTGAAGGACGTCTGTTTGACGTGGTGTGGTTGTTTTAAGGAAATTCCAAAAAAGGAGCAGACCAAAATTCCTTTGCAGGTTAGTGCGATAGTACTTTTCACATACTATAAGACATTTTGACATGTCACTGTAGGAAAAGCACAGGTGTAAATAATAAAATTAGTGATGGCTGAATTCCATTTAGTTGCGTCAGTTTCAGGGTCCTGGTATTGTTCATGTTGGATCACTGTCATACTTTTATGGCTTACTGGGACACTTGAATAGAACAGAGCCATCGTTAATCTTATTAGTAACACCTGCACTTTTTCTGCAATGACAAGTCAAAATGTTTGCTGTGGAAAAAGGCCTATTATGGGCAGTACCAAACACACACGCACATCTTTTTTGTCCAGGTGCTTAGTCCAAAAATTAGTTGCTATCTGTTTCATAAGGACTTGCAACACTGTAGAACATTTTTCTTGAATTAATTTAACAAGGATACAACATTTCAAGCCCAGGTACTGAGGCCTCTGAGCCAACTTGTAACAGAGACATTGTACTCTTGTTAAATTAATTAGAGAACAGTGTTTGAAAGAAAGCATTCTGCCGTGTTGCGAGTCCTTGTGACAGACAGAACCAAATGCTAGCGCACTAGCTAGCTAGCAAGCTAACAAGCGTGCTAGCTAGTTTGCCAACTTATTGTTGCAGACTCAATCATACATCACAACTGAATACAAACAAGACTAAATAGACATTTGCACTGCAATGTGTTTGCCACAGAATTTTTTTAAGAGCATGTTTTTCCAAACAGCATTAGCTAAATGATAACTTATGCTATTGTGTATAAGGTTAGCAACTGTAATCATAACCTTTGACAGGCACAGCAAGAATGTTTTCCATATTAAACTTTTTACTATTCCACTTGACATTGCAGCCTCAGCCCTTTTCACAAATACAATAATGGATTAGGCTTTGTTTAAAGTATTTTGCACATTTACATCCTGAACAGCCTGGAACATAATTTGGTTAAACTTTTTTATAAGGAGCCACAATGTTGAGTGATGGAATTATTTTGTTTTGATAATACGTACTGTACTGAAATTCATGAAAAGACCTATATTCAAAATGTAATTTTGTTTGTATTCCAGTGAATGCGGATGCAGCACCTACACGTATCATTTCGCTAGCCAGTGAGAGCTCTCGATCATTGGTTCTTGGACACATTGTTGAGGGACATGGAAAGCATTACATCACTCTTGATGGACCTGTCAGACTATTTATCTGGGCCACACAGCAGTGTGAGGTATGTAGAGCCCATCACAGGCTCTCGCCCTGGCTCTAATGTGGGTTGCCACTCCGACTCTCATACTGATTCCCACACCCAGGCTCTCAACCGAATGTTCATCACATCTCTTGCCCAGACCCTCATCCTGATTCTCACTCTGGATCTGGTATAAGCTCTTACATTGTTAATCACACTGACTCTAATGTAGGCTCTCACAGTAAACCTGAGAACTCAGCACACTTGCCATTAAATATACTTCCAGCTATTGTTGTGTTAACTGTTGCAATATGGACACTTGGCACTTTGAAGTGTCTAACCCGTCAGAGAAGTCTGCATTCAATAACTTACAAGAGTACATCATGTGGATTTGAGGGAATATTTTTCATGCAATGAAAAAAAGTAAATACAATAGCAAAAGCTCTTGGAGTTCTTGATAGTTAATAAGGAGAAATAGTTTGTCTTTTGTGACTATGTGAAATAGAAAATGTACTTTTTCACATTTAATGTGCATCTATAGTCAGGCTCTTTGTAAAAATTAGTTTCTGGGGCCAATTTTCTGTTAATTTGTTCTGTTCAACAGTCTGTGCAGTCTTTGTTAGTACACAGTAAATTCACATTCCTGTTAAATGCTACATGGGAGGTTCAGGTGTAAAGTTGTCAGCCACCACTCCAGGGACTCAGGTTCCATCACTGATCATGGCATCTCTGGCTTGGTCATGTGCTCCAACAAACACAATTGGCTGTGTTCGTGGGTGGGAAGCCAGCGAGGGTTCATGTCCTTGTCTCTGCAGTAGCAACTATTACTGGTTTAGAGGAAACAAACAATAATTTTGCCCTCCTGTACATTTCTACATGGCACCAAAGTTAAGGTAAGCAAATCTGTGCACAGATCATTTTTCTTTTCACATGTTATTTTGTACACAGTTTGGCTATTGGTATAGATTATTAAGATCCTTTCAACCCACACAACTGGACATGTCTGAAATGGCTGCATTATTGTAAATGTTTTTGCTTACGTATATATTTTAACTATGAAATCAAGTCAAAACCTAATTATTTATTTATTTATTTATTTATATTTATTTTTATTTTATATTTTTCCTCTAAAGCAAAGTCAGTTGCACACAACAGAAACACAGCTGTTGTAGGAGTTTTCCTCTGTGTATAGTGCATGTCAAGTGAAGCTCAGAGGTTATTTTCAATGTGCATATGGTGGAGATGGTTTGCTGTATCCTGTTTAAATAACACACGCAATGCATTCAGCCAGATAAAATACTAAGACCAAGAGCTTCGGATTTATTTTCACTCCCTAACTCCACAACATAGACTCTGTGCTCTCATGTGGAAACTACATCTAACAACCTTATACCAGAGTCACAGATACTATCACTGCACTAATGTCCTCACTACCTTTTTACAGATAATCCTGCAAGTAGCAGCTGCAGAGCATGCAGTCTTTAAATCATTTGCTTGTAGCTGTGCAGCTGGTAAAGCAATGTGCAACCAGCCATGCTTCAGACTGCACACTACAAATAAATGGAGATCGACTGCATCCCACATCCCCTGGCATGCACAAACACTTTACATAAGTGGCATGGGCTGCTAGTGGCATATGGATAAAAAAGATTACATGTCATTTTCCTTTGGCATTTATTCACAGTGCTAGAACGAAAACCAGAATCTTGATATGTAAATGGTGTGTGGATTAGAAATTCACCATTAGCATTGAGCACTATGACCATTTCCATGAAAGCCACCTTTCAATTGACACATTTAATACAGAGTCTGATCTACAGTATTTATTCTAACCACACAATGTTGCTCTTCAGGTTTAGCCATTCCTGTCCCTAACATGTCTGCAATAAACACTGAAAACCATCAGCCTATAAAAACTTCATTAGAAAAACATTAAAATCACACTAGAGCATGTGCGAACAAAGGAATGAAGAGTTTACCTTTCTGTGACACCTTTCTCTTCTATTAGCACCAACTGAGGTGTAAATATGACCACAGGTCTAATTTCTTGGGCTACAACTGTAAATGAGAAAGTGTATTTTCAATAATCCTTTCTTACTTGTATTTGTGCTTGGGATAAAAAGGGCCATTGTAATAAATGCTTTTTAGCTTTTAGAGATTTTGGTCGTGAAAATGCAATGAATTTAGGGAAAAATTGCAATATTGTAACTTTATTTTACTATCAGTCATTGAAAGTGGTAGGGTATTTTTGGGAATATCACAGTTACACTTTTTATTACAGCAAGTTTACAGTGGCTATACCGTGGACAGACACATTGCAGTCTGCATCCATCTTTGTAGATTATTGTATTTCACATTAAAACTGTGTCCAGTGAAAATGTAAGCAGCTGTCAGTTGGTGAAATTCCACCTCAAGACAGCCCCCAACACTGTCCATCAGAACTGGGAAATGTTGGACTAATGGGCAGGAAAAACCAGGGGAGTTGCTATCCTTGTTTGTCAGTGCGACAGATTCATCCCTAGAAATATATTCACCAAGGCGACTGTGCGATTGTGATTGGTCTTCTCCTTTTTGATACTGATTGGTTGCATCTAGGTCATATCAAAGCACTCCTGCACAGCTGTAACAATACAGACAATCCAGTGATAATGTCAACAAATCAAAGACTTTGGTTTTGGTTGCAGAATTGACAGGGAGAATAATAAACTACACTGCCACATTCATACACAACATACAACAAAGAGGGGAAAAAAAATCAGCATTTTTTCAAATAGAAGGCCACTGGCATTCATCAAATCATGCCAGAAAATGACCACTGAAAGTTGTATTACGCCATTTTAACAAAATAAAACACAACGGCTTTTGAATCCACAGCTGATTTTACACATACCCATACAGGTGGGTAAACACTTTTTGAAAACAATTTAAGACAAATGATATCAATCACACTTTAACATCATGAACACAGCACATACAATTTTCATTTACAGTCTGTCAGTAGCTTTCTTGGTCATCATATGTGTATCACATTATCATGAAAACATTTAAATTCACCCCCTACAATAGGATTTCAGGTTGCTGTCCTCCATTTTAAATTTCAATCAAGGATGACAGTTTCATTAAACAGTCATTTTTCTGTTAAGTACTTTTCCCTCTTCCACTTAAATTTGGTCTCAGAAAGGACCCTAATTGAAATGTCCCTCTGCTATGACCTTGGAATGGTAATTTCTAACCGAGACATTTATCTCTGCCTATGTCGTCAGTTTAACTTATGTCCTCTGATTAAAAATGTTGGGAGGGTCAAGCATGCATCAAGCTGATCGCTGTCAGCCAAATGCAAGTCATACAGGGTAGCACAAGAGCAAAGGCAATCCCTTGTTATAATAATCATTTAAAAACAAAGTTAATACAAACTAGTGCTCTTGTGTAACTAGGAATTTACAATTTATATGGCTGACCAAACTATTACAAACTACTATTTACAGCATGCATAATAATGCACTTTGTTTAGCTTAAGGTCAACATAAAATGCAGTGTTTTTTTGCTGCAATATCTCCGATCTCCTTTGTGCATAAAGAGGTTGCCTTGTGTCCTCTTTTTCACCCAGCATGGACAAATTATATATATTTACTGTATTGTACTTAGGCAGGCATATTTAAACAGTTTTATTGACATCGCCATCCTTAGAGCCATGCTTGCAGCATTGGCCGGTCCACCAGTTTGATCCAGCCTGAAACATTTCAGCAGCTATTGGAAGGATAGACATTTTATACATACGTTCATGATCCCCAGATGATGCACCCTAATGACTTTGGTGATTCCCTCATCCACCATGTGTGGTTTTGAGTGAAATGTCTATTGATCACAGTGCATCAATCTGAGCAATTTATTTCTGCTCCAGATCAAGAGGCATACTAAAATACACATTGCAAATACTTGCGTCACTTTATTTATTGGTGAACATAACAGATGACCAACTCCACAGTCTTTCCCTTATCTCTAGCTTTCTAGGTTTCTAGAGATGAGATATTTTGAACAACAGTGAAATACAACAAGAAAAGTTTGTTGTAGTGAGGTTTTCTTGTAGTTGTCTTCATTATTGCTTATTGTTGATCCAGACCTCAAGCTTAATTATCTAGATTATTCAAAATCAAAATAATGTAGCCATATTGAAAGCAAATATTTGGAAAATCCCTCAAATACCTGTATAAAATTTCAAATTAAAATCAGCAGAACTACCCTGCAACCTAACAGTAGTCATAATTGTTTGCTAAATAACTATTTTAGTTGCTACACAAAGTACAACTGTTTTACAACTGAAATACATTTGTATGGATGTTGCTCTGCGAGGTGCTGTTTCCCTCTTTTGGTTTTGTTTTTTTTGTGAGGTCTGATTTATATTTGTGCTACATTTTACCAGATGAAAGTCTGAGTGTGTTGTAACTGTTCTATCCATTTAATTTGTTTTCAATCTAGTGGTTGTTTCTGGTATTGCAACCTAATTCAGCAATTAATGAAACGCCTAGCAGAGGAGTTCAAAACAGGAAGATCCTTCTGTTCTAGTTATGTTTTGACTAATGGTGGTCACTTGTACATAGTGGAGATAATCCAAAGCCATCCCCTTGTTTATAGCTATTTGAGTGGCATATCTTATTCAGCACTATGTGAGTTTAGCTGGTTGTGTAACTCAGTATAGGATCACAAGGAGGACACTGGGGGCAACAGTACACGAAGGTTTAAAACGTTATTAATAAAATGAGTCCAAAATATCAACAGTGTGTGGAATTCTTTGGTTCCTTCACAGTCAAGAATTTCTGATCCACCTGTTACACACAAACTTTGGTGACATTGTTACAGTTTGGATTACATTCATTTTTACAACCTAATGACTTGCCCTTTAGTGCTAACATCACTTGCTTCAGAGCAAACATCATTGTGTGCAATGTATTTTGATAATATTATGTAAAGATACAGTATATATATATATATGTCTTTTGTCCTTGCCACTGTCGCCCAGTGCTTGTTCATGGTGGAAACTGTTGTGTCTGTGCAAATAATATTATAAAGAATACGGTCTAGACCTGCTCTATATGAAAGGTGCCTTGATATAACTTCTGTTATGATTTGGCACTATATAAATAAAAATTTAATTGGAATTGGAATCTCAAGCCTTCCTGGCAAACTTCTATATTGGAGATATATTGACTTGATTTGTAGGCTGGTGATACCTGAAGATACCGCTCATTTCGGGGCTTCCCATATATACGCTCAGCACCATGCTGAGATGGTTCATTACTACTGAGCCTGTTTACTGGAACCTCGACTCGACTCAAATTATCAATTGATACCGGATACAGGTAATCTCAGTGCCTGTAGTTTAGTCTAAAGATTCAGGATAGTCAGTGCTCACCTACTGAGAACTAATCTCTCACCATGATCATTCAGGATAATTGGCAATGGGGAGACCAAAGCAAAGGGTGCACTTTCTTCTTATTAGTGTGTTGGCCACATGACCAACCCATCATTGTTCCTGGGTAGTCATTGGTTATATAGTTACTCCTTCTGGATAATTTGCCCGCACTCACAGGCAACAATGAAGGGTGACTCATGCAATAAATGCACACAGCAGCATTTTAACTTGCATTGTGGCCCTAAATGACTTTCACATCAGGGGATTTGTCCCATCAATACTATTTGCAATTTTTAAGTCAAAGACAATTGTGCTGAACATGAGTCATAGATGAAATTCTACTTAACTCACAATGCCTGAAGACATTGGTGTCCGATTAGGTTTCGTAATCTAAAGCTTCCACCACACAGTTACACACGTAGATGGCAAGACACACAAAAGCACAATAACACAATACAAAGGAGTTGCACATATTCCTTTTTAATATACCTTATGAAGAGCAAAGAAATGACAACACACATATAAATGTATTCCCATCAACCCCTCATATTTTATCTGATGCAACCCCCTGTAAATTTAACAAGGGAGGCGTCCCATGGGGAACTTTTACCCAAACATCTTGGGTGTCAGATACAAAAAATGAAAAGCAAATCGCAGAATATCTTGTCAATACTGTAAATTTGTAGAGCACGTTATATTGGAGAAAGCCAAAAAACATGGATGAGATGGACTGTGTGCTTGACATTATGCATGCTATGCACAACTGTTCATTCTCGTAGCTATTTCCGTTGATTCTGTGCTGAGCAGCTTTCTCAAATGTGTATTCCCTCAATGATCATATTGGGAATGAGGAATTTATTATTTCTCAAGGTACTGACAAAGAGCCAACCAGGCTAGGTAATGGTGGTTCAGTATGGTTTCTTACAAGCCAACCATGTCACCTAACTTGTCCCTCCCCTCTTCCTGTTATTAAAATCCAGTAATCTAACTAGATCTGTTTTAATTGCCACAAGACAAGGACCTGAGGCACCTGATTGACCTTGATTGTTGGTTTGTATATGTCCTAACTTGGAAAACAAGTGCTCTCTCTCACATATATTGTGGTGGGCCAATGGATACCTTAAATATAACTAGATCCGAAAAAAATAAAAATAATACCTAGTGTGTTAATTAAGATAATTAGAGTGCAACACCCTGTTCTAGTACTTAATTTGAAAACAATACAGCCATAGGCTAGTGGGCAGCAGCTGAGTCAACCTGGCTTAGTTTTGTGATCGAGTACAATTGTCCCAGTGTGGCTATACAGATAGAGAGGCTTAATGTGTATACAAAAGAGATCCTTATAAAGGTTATAAATCACTGGATGCATATAATTATTTACTCTATGCTCTTGTGATGTTGAATGTTTTAACTCATCACTTTTGCGATTTACACAGTTAACTGCACGCAACGTCTCTTGTTCTCACCATTAGCTCTCTGCGTTACTGTTTTCTGTTCCCTGCCACCTGCCAATCACGTCACTGGGAAACCCTTCCATTGATTCCAACTTGGAGGCTACGTGATGTGCTACATGATATTTTTGTAATTCTGTGACTGCAAAAGGATAAATACAGCATCCAGAAAAAAAAGCTCTACTTTTTACTATAAAAATGACAAAGATGACTATTATGTGTACCGGAAATAATGATTTACATGCAATGAGGCAGGTGAGCAACATGTGAATTACAGATGTTTGTGGGTGTGTACAAATGCACCATGTAAGTGTTGCTGTAGAAGGAGCGGCAGAGATATTCCCATGTTGTAGCCTACTAATGCCCTGTAGCCCATTACTGTGGCACTAATGGGGTATTTTGAGTAGAGAAAAATGTTATACTGTAATGTTTTTCAGGTTTTTAGTATGCATCCATCTACAAGCAGAATATTTTACAGTACTTGTTGAGTATGAGGACATTGTAATTGCGGTGTAAGATAATTACATTTTAAATCTATGCATACTGTAATGTTCTTGGGGGCTTTTTAGGGCTTTTTCTCAATTCATGTTCAAGAACTACAGTTAGTAAGGACATTGTCAAGATATTTCACTTGATATGTGCTAAAAACTCTTGACAGTAGTTCTCAACCCTGGCCTTTAGCCATTTAGTCAGTCTGACATTTGTGCTATTTAACTACGCAGAGTGCCTACATGGAAAGACTGATGTGGATGTTGAAGAGAGGTGGGGAGGCTGGATTAGCACAGTGTGGGGCAAGGGTGTAGGAAGCAGACACAGAAGTGGTAGCATTTTTAACTGTAATACTAAAGAGCATTAAAGTATAAATCATAACAGAGAATATAAAAAGATATAAATATATAAAAATGGTAAAAGTACCCGAGAACAGTTCCCAGTACATGTCTCCATCAAAGGTGAAATGAAAATACAGTACATTGTTTTGCCATAAAAATGTTTATTTGACCTCCCTTATATGGGCAGTACATACTGTAAAGCAAAGTAAGTTTATTTTGTATAGCACCTTTTAAACACAGAGGTAAGTCAAAATGCTTAACACAAGGCAATAAAATGCATTAGTACAACATTTAAAATTACAGGGAAGAGGAAACTCAGTTAAAGTAGAATAAAATGAAATAAATAAAATAGTAGTTGTCATGTGCAGGTCGAGAAAAGTAGTTTTAAAAACATTCACAAAGGAATTTCATTAAACATAATCTGAAGTTTTTATCACTCTCTTTCAGCACTCTGATCTGCTTTTGTATATGGTGCTATTCAAATAAATCTGAATTGAATTGAGTTGAATATCAATGTTTTTTTTGTCAAAAGGGCTGCATACAGACACATACAGTGTAATAATAATCCATCTCTTTTCTATTAGAGAGAAGCTATCACAAATGTACTGTAGATACTAGTGTAGCATGATGTAGAAAGGACCAGTAATTGACTCTGTATAATTCATTGTTGGAGATGTACCACAACAATTGATGACATGTCAAACCTCAAGGTGTTGCATTGGATAGTTATGTAATTGTGAGTAAAGTAAAACTCAATATCAGCATCTCTTTCTTTAAATATATGTGCTATGGTTGTATGTGTTTCCCTGTACTTTTTGTCCCCTTTGCTTTTTCTGCTCTCTAGCTCTGCCCAGGTGTTCGAGATGATTGCCCGATGAGGTGCACCTGGCATGGGCATGTGCATAAGTTTTGCTGCCTCTTGGACTGGGATTTTTGAGTGGCTTTTGGCTTTGTGCCTTTCTGGTTGTCTTCATTTAGTGTTTTGGTTGTGAGTGTCTTTAAGTATTAAATCCCGTGGCTTTGCTTGTTTTAAAGGTGTTTCTTTGTAGTTGATTGGGTTGGTGGTGGAGTTTTGTTAGTCCCATAGGATTACCAAAGGGTGGGGCATAACAATATGATTCAAGGAGCGATCATTTGTTGACATACCCACAGTTTCAGTCACTTTGCCTTCCTTTGAGACAAGAGGTTGAACATTGATATACTGTATGCTGGTTTAATTAAAAAGCATTCAGTCCCTATTTTGTCAGTTCTTTTTGAAAGTAGCGTTTACAGCTCTGTTACATTGGAGAACCCCTTTAAAAGAAATTCCTGTGGTTATATATGTTCCCGTTTTCCAGCTAATTTTCTTGTCAAATTCTGTCTATTATGCATATATCGTTCACTGTAAAACAATTACTTAGACACAGCATGCAGTCCATTAACTTGCGGTTAGCTTCCCATTAAACTTGCATAATGGTGAGATGGGTAGCATGACAAGCATTGTAATGTAATGGCTTCTCCTTACTGCTAAATATGGAATGACTTTGTCGTACGTCATTATAAAGGCAAAAATGCCAGACTTTGAGGGAGGTGGCCAAAGTCACCATGCATGAGTGAGGATAAGACACCGTCTAAACTCAGGGATGTCGGCAAAGAAAATAATTCACTTAAACATTGTTACATGCTAGAAGACGAGAGCAGTATGAAGAGAAAATGTGTGCAGCCAAGCCCATTTACCTCATTGATGTTAGTAAAAAGGCTTGCTTAATTGTGTTTGTCTAACAGACATCAGACAATTAATCAAGAAATTGAGAAATTAATGTGAAGAAATCCTTGGAAAAAAAGTTGAATTTCCTCTTGCCATTTTTCTTTTGCCCTACAAATGTTTTGCCATTGAAATCAGGATGGCTAAACCACAAGGGAGTTTATCAGTCAATGCAGTCAAAATGATAAATCTTCACCAATCTCCCTTTTCTTATCTCAGAGTTAAGCTTAAATCAACAATTGTATGTACAAATAATGATTTAAAGGGTCAACACCATGCCAGCAGCAATCTGCTGAAGGTCAGTTTTCTTCTTTAGTCTTTGCTTTGTGGTTTCTTTAGACAGAGGTCGTCACGACACATTGTTTTCTCAAAGGCATCCATCAAAGCCATCTCCTTTGGCATTGATTACCTCGGCTCATTAAGAAGCCCTCTGAAGACCACCATCACACCCCCACCCCCCTACACACAAACACACACCACCAACATCACCATACACTCTTCAACATGTATGTAAAGTTACACAACAGAAGCTTCTGTTATAAATAATGGATGCATGTTTAAGATGGTTTTCTTTAATGGAAAAACCCAATAAAACCCCTTGTATCACCAGATAGAAAAAGTAAGCTTATATAAATGTGCAAAAGAATATTAGGAAAGCTAAAAAAAAAAAACATGATGAGTAGCTGCCCCGAGGTACATAATGACATTACAACCTTTACTATCCCCTATGCAGGTATACAGCAATGGATATACATCACATTACATTCAAATGTACTGTAAATGTATGATTTAAGTATAATTATAATTATTAAGTATAATTATTTTTCACGAATAACTTCATTCATAACACATCTTATCCAAAGCTTCAGTCAAGGCAAAATACATTCACCCAGTGGATGTAGACACAATGGCCTGATTCTTTTTTCTTCCCAACTAGGACTTCTTTTAAATCAATAGTGCCAGTGATGCCTGATTGCATTCTGTAAGAAATGCAATTGAATGGTGACTTCAATGCAACTCAAATCAATGCTATTTGTCGATCCAGGAAATTACTTGTGTCGTGAAACCTGAGACCGTAACAAGACAGGAATACCCTGTCAATGACATTTGTTTAAGAGGAAATTGTCTCCATCTTCGGGGCCTCCTGACTGTTTGAGTGCTTACAAAAGTTCAGTTGTTTCTGTAATATTCAAGTAAGATCTTGACTATAAAGATAAAAAAAAAAAGAAATGAAGACAACTTTGGCTCATATTAACAGAGAAAAATTAAGGCAAATTAGTTTGATCCACTTCAGTAGAGCCTGTAGATTAAAGCCATATTGACTGTGACTCTCATGTGGTGACTTTGAGTAGGAAAGCATGGGTCCTAAGTGTCATATTAGGTTTTGGCACAGCCAGGTTAGTATGACATAGCTCAAGGAGAAAGAAATGGGACTGCCGAAGATGAGCCAGAAAAGTAGGCTCAAATGGATCAGGTAGCTGGCAGAAAGACGCGTCACAGAACATTGTCAAGGGGCGGGTATTTTTAGGCTGGGTAGCCACAGTTCACTGGCACTTTTACAAGAAGGATTGTAGGGCGACTGCAAAAGATAGGGAAAGACAGTGGAGGAGGCAAGAGAGAGAAACGCAGTGACAGGAGAGAGAGAGTGAGAGAGAGAGCAATAATAAATTGTCATTGAGGGAACCTTTGGTGTTAGATAACCAGTGGCAGACATGAGCACAGCATGGGTCCCTCAGGGTCTTTATACACACTTCTTAATTTCGTGATGATGCAGGAACTCTTTGTTTGATAGTTTAGATTGAGCCCACATATGCCCCTTGGCCACTGGTATCACTACAATGATTTGACTCAGTGGAGTTGGGATGCACCACAAAGATGTTTGTTTGAACAATTGAAAGCATGTGCATCTGTATTTGAAGAATAATGACACTGTCAATTTCAGCCTGTGTGTGCCCACCACACAATATGACATTTATGCTGTACTGTGTCATTGTAGAGTAAGTTCTTCATGCCACTGTGGTGTCTCGTAACTCACATATTTGTATGCTAGCATCTCACTACAGGTTCTGACACCTCTATACCGATACAATAATGTACCGTATGTAATAAGACCATCTTGTCTCAAATTTTTTATTCTACATCAGAATTAAAATTATGCCATAATCACACAGAGGGACTTTAAGCAAAAAAAGTACATATGAATTTCCTTTCTAAAAATAATAGACCATTTCTATCAGTTCTATACACAATGGTTAACATTAACTACATGGCGCACACTTTAAACCTGACAAATACCTTACTACTTATACTTTTTCTTCACTTCACTAGACATGTAACGTCTAGTCCTCTTCGTTAGTCCTGCACTGTCTTATTGTCTAACTCCATGTTGTATGTTGCACATTTCCTGTTTTATTTTGTAGTACTTACCTCTCCTCGTTTCAGATACTTCACTTCTGCCCTTGTGTGTTTCCCGCCAGCACGATTACCTGTCCTGTCCTGATTAGTTTCACCTGTCCTTCATTAGTTACTCAGCTGGGTGTATTTGGTTTGTGTGCACCCCTCCTTCTTTGCCAGTTCGTCTTTGTCCTCTGTGTCAAGCATTCCAGCAATCTCCTAGTGTTCTGTGTTAATGGTTTTTTGTTTTTTGACTCACCTTACCCTGACTATACCTCTGCCTACTCCTTGTTGGATTTGTCTGCCTGGCATGGCTGCTTACCTGTGTACTAACTTTGCCTACCTCAAGTCAAAGACTGGTTTTTACTTTCAACCCTGCCTGAATCCTCTTCCTTGTGCGCCCTGTCGTTACAGCAACGCTTAATACTCCATAAAACTGCATCCAAATTGACCTCATCAGAAAATGTCAAAATGTCAAGGAAAGACTGAACATATATGATGAAAAAGGCAGAAAATGTAGGCGGAAAACAGCAGGAATATTTCTTTTTGCTATAAATGTGGATTCAGTTAATACAGGGTTATGAAAGATCATATGGAGTGTTTACTGTGTACAGCCCTTTTTTGTGACCCTCTTTATGTACTCAAAGAAAGCTTGTATTAAAATGTACCTGAAGGGCAAAACTGACATTGGGAAGAAATGGCAGTATTTATGAGACCCCATGCCTCCCTTGAAATAAAGCATACATTGGAGAGGAAGGCCAAGGTTTTGGCACAAGTAGAAAAGAACAAATAGGAACGCAGAAAGTAGACTTCTGGAGCACACATGAGCAAGAGAACAACAAGGCAGCACATTAATACTTAATAATAAAAAACAGATTGTTAAAGCGAACTCGTCATGGACTCCGTTACAACTGAAAAGTAGTATGCAAACAACAAAGTATGGAAAATAGATAAGGAGGCAACAGAAATCTGAAAAAGGATCCAGCAGATTGCCACTTCAGTCAAGACAGCTATACATGGCGGAGCATGTTAGATGGGATGTTTTCAATGAAGGAGTTAGAGCTACTGCACAACCCCAGCAGCTTCCATTGTTTATCTCTAAAAGAAATGACCATCAGCAGAATTAAGAGATTCTAATATCTAGGGCTGTACTCGACTCGAAATTCTGTCAGTCGAATCGGATTTGGCTTTTTAATACAAATATTCAACTCTTTGTTCTTTTTTTCCCATATAGACAACAAGCGACACTTGTTTGAACTGCCTGCTTTTTGAACAGGGTTCAGCAGGACATCCAGGGTAACGGCAATGTTCAGTAATATAGTAAACAAAGCCAAGTTAGCCCTCCAAGCTAATGCGTGCCAACTACGCTAACGATGGATCAGAAATGTGCAACAACATTTTTTGACGACTCCAAATATCAGTGTCCGACTGATGATTTGAATCTCTGGCCTTCAGCAGCAGCCCTAAAAAAATGATAAAAATATATATTTTTATTATTTTATTTTGATGCACACACTCTCTCCTTTTTGCCCCTTTCAACTGCAGAAACTGTTGCAGGAACTCATGGCACAAGTTTACATAGATGGCTCTTTCTTGCAGGAGTAGTTTTGCTTCATTCTGCCATCCAAAAAGTCTCTGCTCCTGCTGTAATTTCTCTTGTACTTTCCAAGGACTACTGCAGTAGTGTTTGCAGTACTGAACGTAGCTGACTGGTCAAACACAGGCCTCAATGATAGAATGACAGTTTAGGATCACAAGTTAAAGAAAGAGAGAAACCAAATTAAACAAATAAATATAATAGTTTCTGTTTGGTCAAAACTGAAAAACAACCAGAAAAAAAATAAACTTTGGAGACAGATATCTTGTCTTTCTGGTGTTTCCAATCTCCGTTTTCATCTCTGCACAGCTTTTATTTATAAATCGTGAACAAACTCTCCTCTTTTTAATCCATTATCAGTTTAATTTGATTAATCTTCACAGCTCTTCACATCCAGTGGAAAAATACAAATGTGTTTAAAAGGACCTTTGAATTCTGATTTCTTGGACCCTGGGAATTTATAACACCATTTTTGCTAGATATACATTATTGGATCCTACATTTTTACAAAAATAAATACAGTGATATAAATATAGTATGGCCATTTGAACAAAAAAATGTGATGGATAATGTGTGTATTTGCATCCACTCATGATCCATCTATTTTGAGAAACTAACCTTTGTCACAGCGGTGTCAGGCTTGATTGCCAGCAGCACAAAACACTGGGGAGAAGCATGACAGCTCTAGCCCTCCTGAGGTTGACCGGTGACAAAAGTTTCAATGCACACCAGGAGATATTACCAGCTTGGCAGTTCATCGTTTCCATGGACAGTAGAAGTGAGGGAGAAATCAATTTCCTCCACCTCTGCCATCCAAATGTGGCAGGAACAGCTATGATACTGTAGTTTTAAGGAGGCAGCTGGCAAGCTGCGAGTTAGTGCCTCTGCTCATTAAATTGACCCTCATGCCATATTGAAGTTTCTGCTGCAAACTGAGATTATGTGAGATAGGCTGATTATTCTTCATGTTCTCTTCAGCTTCTTCCACCATCCCTTCATTATTTTCACTTGCACTACAAGTTAGCAGTTGGGTTTCAACAAACAAATTTGTGCTTTTACAGTATCGGCAGTTATTCCCAATGTGTCAATAAAGTGAAGGCTCATCATTTTGTTGAGAATATGTACCTCAACACTTTCCTTTAAAGAAAATATACTTATACATTTGTCCACACCGTTTAACACTTTTTTACACATAGCTTTTGATGCCTATTTCTTAAATGGCATCAGTATAATACTACTGAGAGACTAACTTGTTTAGTGGCCTATCTCGAGCCTTACTTTCATTTTATTAGATTTTATTTTGCCAGCTCCATCTGTGGGTCCTACCCAGGCGCTCTCCAAATAAAGGGGAAATATTTCTTGGCAAGGTGGAGACGCCTGTCACTGTCAGTAAGGCATTAGTCAAACTTGCACATAGTCAGCAGAATAATCACAGTCAGGATAGTACTTGGGATATTTAAGATGTGCCTATGTGAAACTCTGTCACCTAAATCAAGAGGACAAAGGAGGGCCAATTTATTGGAATACAGCCCAACTTTTCATAGGTGGAAATCACCAGATTTTACAAAAAATTGCCTATTTGTTTTTTAAAACTAGCCCAAAACTATTTTTACCCACCCAGTTATATAAAAAGTAGCCCAGTTAACACAGCTTTAATCCCAAAGGATGGATTTTATGAGATTTATGAAAATTGCTGTTACACTTCTAATGTGGTTGTAGGCAATTTAAAATTGTGTCTACCTTACTTTTTTTCCACCCTCTGTCCACCCCCTTACGTTCCTTAAATACTGTGGGAGTATTTCCTTCAGATGTATTACAATCATGAACCAAACCTGATCACCTCCATCTGGTTTTGAGGATTCATGGGTTCAGCATGGGTTTTACAATCCCTGCGAAAACTAGGAGCCCTTCATTAAACCTCTGCTTACTCATGATTTTAAGTAAGTCTCTTCTTTTTAGTAAATGAATCCTGCTTCTTACTTTGTATGGCAGCTAAAAATGTCTAAGAACTTTCCGGATTTCATCTTTACTTAAAATATGCATAAACCAGTTAAAAGGCATGGGAAACTTTGAGGACAGGCTTCAGTCTCTAGTGATGTGCAGTTCTTCATCCTCATTATGTATCTCAAACAATGCCCAAGGGCCTCATTTTGACCAATGTTGATGTGAACATGGCCCCAAAATACATTATGCACATACACACATCTAGTGAAAATGCTTTGCATCCATTCCATGATGCTAATCTCACTTGAGGATTATACATTCTGAGAACAGTGATTCCCAGATGTCAAAGCCAGTGCTTATTTTCATGTTTCAGTGCAGAAGCCAGCAGTCCTGGGAACACATAGTCATTAACATGCCGCTGTGTTACAATGCAATGTTTCTACTCATTCTCTATCTCCCCACTTCCACAAGTCTTTCCTGCCTTCTCATTTCCCGCATCCCATCTACTGTGTCTGTCTTTGCTGTGGTAAGAATGCAATACAGTTTTATATTTTTATCTGTATTTGGAAAGTCTTAAAGCCATGCTGGCATACAAAGGTTTAACAAGGTTTGTTTTCTTTGTTGTTTACCAATTTTAGGGCATACATACATTATTGGAATAACAGGCACCAACAACATTAAGCTATGTGTTTACCTAGGGATTTGTGTC
Organism: Enoplosus armatus; assembly: GCF_043641665.1. NCBI lineage: Eukaryota > Metazoa > Chordata > Actinopteri > Centrarchiformes > Enoplosidae > Enoplosus > Enoplosus armatus. The sequence goes on along the minus strand of NC_092180.1, from coordinate 9,891,072 downwards.
AGATTGCCATTTATCTAAACATGCTCAGGCATGGACAAAACACACTCTGTCACTATATGTCAGTAATGGGTTCTCTTCCATTATGGTTGAATGTGTTGAGGTGTAAATTCACAGTCTGCCTTTCTGTAGCCAGGTTTTTAGTACCTAATTAGCTGAAGTATTTACAAAAAAAAAATGTCAGTAGAGGTAGCCAAGGCCCTCTGCCCTAAAGAAGGAATTGTACAATTTGCCATTCAGTAAAAGCTACACTGTTCTCATTTCCTTTGTCACACACAAAAACCTCACTAATTTCATCCACAATTATCAGAAATCTACTCCCAGCTGTACCTCTGGAGTATATCTCCCTAATTAATGACTTAATTAAAAACACTTGTGGGATTTTGAAAGGGGTCATATTTGTCCCTATTCAATCAAACACATTCTATTTGGGTGCCTCAGAGAGCAGTTTAAGTGATATAGTATAGTACTTGAAAGGCACACATTTGGCCAACAGAGCATGCTGTCAAGGTTTTTTGTAATCACATCTGAGAGTTTTAGCAGTTTTTTTCAAAACCTCAATCCATAATATTTTGCAATTGATGACGTAAAGGAAATTGCTCAGAGTACACACATGTGGTATGTATGTGCAGAATGGTGTGTGTGTGTGTGTGTGTGTGTCAGAGGACTTGTCACCACATTTAAGACTGTGAGGATCACTGACAGTACTCAAAGTCAGATTAAGTGTCTTGTTGCTGAAGAGAATCCAAGATCGTTGAGTCTCATGGGACAGCTGAAGGGAAAATAAGTTTTCTACATCTGAAGCAAGACAAGTCACTTTGTTTTTATCTGTTCAATGTCGTTGCCCCAGCCTCTCATTGGCTAATCAATGAAACCCAAGAGGGCTCATCAGGCACCAAGGAATGTCAGCCAAAAGCCTTTGATCCGCTGACCTTCATCCGCTGTGCTCCAGCAAAAATACCATAGAGAGTGATCCATGTTTGCATGCTTTTAATGGGCCTCGGAGGGCCTTGTTGACAGTCCTTTGGTTTCCAGAGGGTCAGTTCTGTAACTGTACAGCATAGCCTTGAAAACCTTTGGAAATTTGCCTCTGACATCTCCCCAAAGACTCATGCACCATCGTACACATGACAGTAAACTAAGAGGCTTATTAGTAATACATGATTAAGTGATTACTTGTTAATCAGTACAGTAAAATACTGATTATGCTGGAAATGGAGCATGGGTTAAATATGGAAACATCTAACTTTAATTCCTTCAAGTGAGGCACCAAGCCGCTGAGACATTTCAGTAACCTTTGCAGAAAGAGACGTAAAGAAACACAACTGTTGTTTTTTTTTAAATGACCAGACCAAATTAAGAGATTAATCTCAACATGATGACTGCAAAACATGTTTGTTGACTACAGGCCTTGTGTGTGTCTGTCTCTGTGTGTGTTCAGATGTTGTAATGGCATTCTGGCTGGGACTGAGAAACTGATTCGACTCTCTGAGGCAACCATTTATCTTAATCTGGGGTGACCTAAATCCTCGACATCTGCTGTACAGTCTTTGCCTTTAAAACAGAATTTCAGACTCCATCCTCCCATGTACCATCCTTCTCTTAACTATAATTGATGACTGTAACCTTTTAATGGTCCACCATATTCATTCACAGCAAAAGCACCCTCCATGCTGTCCATGGACAAGCACAAAAAAGGGCATTGCCACTGTATGAAATGAAGAGAAGACAAGGAGACACGGTTTATTCAAGCATGTTACAAAAGGGTAATCTATAATCAGAGAGCGAGTCTGACATCCTGACACTGTGGGCAGAAAAATGAGGACAGTAGCCACATTTCATGCACTGATTTGTGAAATGTGAATATGGTGTCAGAAGAAAACATTGCTAAAGAATAACATTGAACTAATGAAGAGCTCTGTCAACAAATACTGTGCAACAGATTTAATCTTGCAATACTGAAAAAGTGTAAAGCTATTTTTAGAGTTTTGTTTTTTTTTAAATATTTTTTTCCATCTCGCTGCAAGTCATCAGATATCCCCAGTAAATGCTGTATAGTCAATAACACATTTAAGATTGAAGAAGTATTGTTGGTTCAGACACTGTTCTGTGTGTGTCCTTGGTTATGACAATAAGAAATACGAGAACACTACCGTGAAGGTCATCAATTATTATTCATGCTAACTTATTTGCATGCTTCTATGTTATTGTTAATGAACAGATAAAAAAAAAACAAATGAATGAATTAGTAATTCATTTGAGGTTAACAGTTACATAATGAATGGGTTTCCAGCATTGCTTTTAATAAAACCTTTATAGATTATGAATTTTCTGGAGGTTAACATTACACTGAGGAAAATATAATGCTAGTAATGCTTTATGCACTACAAATTTAAACAATTTCACAAAAATGAGAAAGAAAATAAATAAGGCTTGATGTCGTAAAACAACTCAGACTTCATTCGAAAAAAACATTTGATCATAAAAACTAGTCGTGATAGGGGTATGCAATGGCAACATCTTGTACATTAGCAAATACGGTATTAACAAGGTTTCTATCCTATAATTAAAACAACCTCAGACTATTATATTTTATTATTTTCTACTGTTAGGCTCAGTGATTGTACTAATGTATTGTGACACTACTGTGATGTAGTGGCTATCGATCATTAACAGTGGAAAACGTGTGGTGGAAATTTCGGTTTGTTTCTTATCTGACCGTCTGAAACTGAATAATCTCTGTCAAACAGGGGCAACTAAGTCAACCCCTGTGGCCCCTGAGACAGGATTATTTTGTCTTTTGTTGCAACAATGGCAAGCAAAACAGAAATACATCATTCATGTTTCAAGGTAATCTCCCAGGAATGTGTGCTTGCATGTATTTGATTGGTCACCTCAGTGTCTTGCTGGATGACATCATGTTGCAGTCCAGCGAAGGTTGAGCCAGGTTCAACCTTCTGGACCTGCGTTGGCACCCCACCTGCCTCGCTAGATTGGCCTCATTTAAAAGTCGCTCTGAATGCAGCTTTAAAAGTGGGTGAGGTTTTTTTAAATGGAGAGCAATGGAGAAACTGTGAGTATATGTTTTATTATTATTTTTTCTATTAATATCAATTTTCATTGATAGAAAATCACATGACATTTATGATACTGTTCATAGTATTTATCATAATACCATTTCTAAAACATTTCAAATACAGTACCATAGCTAATGTGAGGAAATTAGCTTGAAATCCACTGAGCTAAGGTGTTTCTGTGTTTCTGCCGTGGATTGTATAGTTGTATGAATCTCGAGTACAACCATTGTCCCTATGAATGAGAAGTTCTATAATGTGGAAGCACTGTGAGCACAAGCAAGACATAATTTGGATGGATACCCAGTGTGGTTTCAGCACCGTAGCATGAACATGACAAAAAGGATGTTCAAACCTCAGATTGTCACATCTCCAGCCAGACTCCGAGGCAGAGCAGGCAGAAATTCTCTGTTTTAATCTGAGACAAATGTGCGGAAAGGTGTAGGCAAAGAGGAAAAAAGAGCAGATATAATTATGTTATAAGGGAGGGGGGCAGTGGGATAGAAAGGAGGGTAGTGGAAGGTGTTCACATTTCAGTTTCAGCTCCAGTGAGGCTCAGGCAGGTTTGGCTGCAGCAGAGATACTGCTTATCACCTCGGGTATGAAGAGCTCCACAGCTTTGGGTGCCTGAGGAAACATGCTGCTGTTTGGAGGCCCAAAAAGCTGAAGCTTCATGCATTTTCACTATGTGAAGACTTACAACTTAAAAGGTGGCCATGCACAAATGTGATAGCAGGCACAGATGAGTTTTTTTTGTCTGATTTATAAAACTTGCAAACAGCGTGAAAGTGAATATATATGAAAAGCCTAGCATACACCCCCTCAACTCCCACAGTAACCAGATGATTTTTAAGCATTTAATTTCTCATTTAATTTCTATAAAACTCCACAATCACATCAGAAGTAATCCCGTTCCGTTAGAATTAAATGTGAGAAGATCATTGCATGTATCGATTCTCCACTCTGCTTTAAATTTTGTTTTGCCTTTTCACTGCCAACAGAAGTAACAGTGTGCAGTAATGGAAAAAGTGATTATAATCCCCATTAAACACAATAATGAGCAGCATGATAGTCATATTAGGAAAACTGCAATGCACGTGCTGTTCAACATGATGGATTGCATTATTTAAGGCAGCAATATGTTTATGTATGCAAGCAGTTTTAATGAATGTTTCGAATAAAGAAAGGCTCTGACTTCCAGGAAGTAAGGCAGACCTGCAGAAGCTTCTCGCTATGACAAATATATTGGTAAATTGAAACATGTCACATCAATGAATGAGTATAGGATGAACACTATTATTAAGATATATCTGTCATCTGTTAGGTGTAATAAGAAAGTAAGCCTGGCATCTCAACAGGGTTATATGTGTAGACATACATGCACATTCAAATGTAGACACAAGCTTTCTGTTTAAAAAAGTGAGATATGTTTTCTTAGCAAAAGGTTTATGTGAGGTAGACACGAAGAGAAGCACATAGTGGTTTGACACTGAATTACTGTGATGGCCAGAAAGAAAGAATGTATGTATCTGACATCAAATCGGGCAACCCTTGTCTGAAGGTGAAAAATAAAAAAAAGTATAGCTGAACTAAACAAATACTTTAGAAGTAAAAAACAAGTCAGTTAATATTTTAGTAATTTAACAGGACTAATAATACAGCATCAAGAGAGTGACGTGAAATTTGTGATGTAAACCCCAGGTTTGGGGCTATTAATTTCAAAGGTTACACATTGCTTGCTACTTTAAATAACAAAATGTACTCCCTGAGAAAAGTGATTAGTAACACTGTCTCATTATTTATATGTTACATCACAAAATTATTGTGGTAGGATTACTGGACTTACTTTTGTGATTATTGTTCAGTTAAGGTTGACATAAATAATAAGATGATAATAAGAAAAATCAGTTTTCAAACACAAACAAACACTTCACAAAGTACAATCAATAAATACACAAATCACTCGGGGGAAGGCCAGGCCAGTTGGTACCAGAGCACTTAGAAAACTACAAAAAGTGCAGAGTTTCAAAATAACAGTAATTCTGTCTTAGTGTGTAGGTGCTGTGATGAAAGAGGTCCTCATCCTGATAGCACTCTGCCTTCTTCCAGAGGGGAAAAAAGAAACTGGCTGTGTCCGATAGGTCAGAATATGCAAGATTCGTACCGTACCCTAAGCTGCAACACAGTGTGCGTACATCAAAACATGTATCGCGTGCATTAGCATAAAAAGACAATAACAGTGCAACATATTTGTTTTTCTCATCAGGTATCAAGTGGATTTATTTAATTATATATTTACATGATATGAAAACAACCACCTGCTTAGCCCTCCATAACAATCCCTCTTTAGAACAGACGTGGCAAGCCTAGACCAGTCAGACCACAGATACAGCCTGCAGGGATCGTTGTCAGAAACTGAAACCTTTGGCCCGTGAATTTCTCTCCATAAATGGCACTGGACCCTGTTTTCACAGAGTTCCAGAAGATAATTCTTCTTCTCAGGAAGGCAGTTAGATGTAGGGGAACTGGAGGTGCTGAACAATGCACTCTGCCCTAACATAGTTGTAGTGGAATAAAAATGTGGCTTGTAGACTGCACAATGCATTTTTAAAGGATGAGGGCTTTTTTCGGCCCAGAAACAAACACCGGTGGAAAAACGTGTGATTTCATGGAAGCATACGCCTCTAGCATCTTTGATGGATTCAAGCATCTCATCAACAATAGGCCTGACAGCTAGGCCAACGATCTAGTTATTATTCAATTTGTGTAGTAGGTGAGTAAATGGCCTTTATCAAAAGTAAGTTTATGGTCCCCTTCTTTTGTTGTAACGTGTGTGGAGTTGAGTTTTGGTTTGCAGTTGATTGTCTTCACTTGCTTTGCCATCGATGAATCTTGGGTGCCAGGGAGGCCTATTTTTAAGCATCACCCAAATGTACAAGGTCTTTTCTGTTTTGCATTAATCAGTTTGTTTTGTGGTACATGGCGTGGTGGAAGTTTTGGGTTCACAATCTGCACTCGTAATTCAAACACTCACACAGAATTTACAGTTTAACCACAGCCTCTGTGCCACTAAGCATCCCTATCCCTGCAAACACTGAACCTGGACACAAAATTTGCTCTGGAACATATTAGCATACAGATTTAAACACTGTTATGGGAAGTAAAGGCAGCAGAGAACAAAAAAGGACAACCACATTGTAAAGAGCCCTTACTAAAATACTAAAGAAGTGTTCGCCCATCATCTCAGAGCATTGAAAAGAGCGCCCACCTGCCACCTACAGCACAAGTCGAAAGTAGCACCAACGCAGCGTCTTTTAGTTCGTGTTGTCGCTTAACCCCACCATAAGAAAATGCACTCCAGTGCTGGACAGCACATTGCAAATTGTCAGTCTCACATCCACCGTCCTCTCTACTCCCTCCATCCTGTTTTTATTTATTTCTAAATTCAAATACAGTCAGTTCCAGAACCCTAGCACTTATGAATTGAGGGGGGCAGGAAATTGCAAAAAGATAACAACGCTCAAAAACAAAATCTGTCAATACAGGCAGTTTTCAGCTGAGACAAATTCACCAACAACAAAACAGTATGAAATCCTGAGTTGCAAACTCACAATAAATTAGGACGCATGTGCTGTCATGATGGGAGGAGGCATTTTTATTTTACTGATTTTATTTTATTGATCTCCCATCAATAGATTCAGCCATCTCTTGTTTTCATTTCTATTGAAGCTTTTCATGAGCCAAAGTGACATTCAAGTTGGCAAGAAGAGGCCCAAGCCACCAACATATCTTCATTTAACACCTCTACACAGACGTCACCTCTGAACGGATTCCAGCAGAGAAGAAGCAACAGGGCATTTCTATCACCAGTGGTGTAAATGAGCCAGACCCAATGGAGCATGATCACTCATGTTAGGGTATAACAGATTGTGTTATAAAGCTCTGTCAAGCAGAATCCTCTTGTCTCCTTATCTTGACAATGAAAATGATGAGTAAAATGCTATCATAACTGATAAGATTGATGGCAAAAAGTCTGAAAATGAGGCAAAACAGAAAATGTAGGTTTCCAGACTCATTGCTTTCACAAAGTCGGACGATGTCAGATTATGATAAGTGTTCAGAATAATTGAAAATAAATAAGAATTCATGTAATGTTTTTAATGTCATTTGTTAAATATTCATTCATGTTACATATTTTTACTCAAGGACATTTGAGGAATTTCTAAAACCTTTTTATTAAAATTCATATAAATCAACTTTTATTTCAGGGATTTTCTCTTTGCCTACTCGAGCAGCAACATATATTTCTTATTTTCCTGGAGTGGATGGCAGCCTTCAACAAGGTTCACACATGCATGTAAGCATGGACACAAACACAGCTACATGTGACAGAGGCTCAGCAAAACAATTAAACAAGTCTCTAGGCAGCAGATGGGCCTTTGCAAGACAGGTGTGACAAGGAGAGAATGAGATTAATTCTTATTAGATGGTTTCAAACTAAGCTCCCACTCCATAGAAGCGGTATCAGACACAGAGAAAGCAAACGAGCCAAATAAATGTCTCTATTGAATTCGTTTCAAAAATCGTAATTACAGTTTTACTTCCATTTAAATGACCTTTACAATCTTTGTGCAGTTTCATTCAATGGAAATACGCCAAAGCTCTCTGTATTATTATAGATCCATCGCTTTTTACTGCCAATTGCATCAAAGCAAATTAAATCACAATCATATTTTTTTTACCTTAGCAGTCTCCAAGAAGGCACTCTCTCTCAATAACCCATAAAATGGATTTGTGTGTTTCTACAATTGATTACTGCAGATCTGCAGTCTACCTTCGGGCTGCTCTAACCCTCACACTCACTAATAACCGTACACATCAAGCTCAGCAGCCAAACTAGGAGGTGAACAGAGAACGCGTTTCTCACTATCTTAGTTAAGTCTCCCTATTTTGGCTCACCGTAAATGCCCTAACTAAACCTCTGACATTAAAAGCATTGCTTGGCTTTGCTCCATAATGACTCACTGGTTTACTTACTCCCTATAAACCTCATCTTACACAAGTCAATGAACAGCACATCAGTTCCACCCAACTTAAAAACTGCATTGGCAGATGCACATAAGAATAAAAAAGTACGTGCATGCACTATCACAGACACAATCATATGGGAGCCTAGAGGTTATAGAGGAGATTGTATAATTCAGCAGCAGCGGTTGCTCAGGAGAAACTCTTCTCTGTGTAAATAAAGGTTAATAAGGGAGGCCGTCTTCATAGATTGTTATGGAATACAAGTAAATCCCCTTTGAGACCATGGCTTGTGGTTTTTACTCTCTGCCAGGTTCACATTACAAATCAATATGTTTTGACACTCAAGTGAAGCAATAAGATCTGCCTCCATGCATTACTGTGATCCTCACCCTTTAGCCAACCAGAGGGATAAAATTCTCACCTCACTCATTATTCTGGGTGAGTTATTAGTTTAAGTTCAATTTTAGAATCGGCAAACACATTTCTGAGCATTCACATGCACATTGTTAAAGATAAAAAAGAACCATGACTGATTTGGCTTTTTGACACCTATTTTATGCTGCAATAAGCTCCATTTCCTGTTGACATGTATCAGGAACATATTACATATATTGAAACTTCAATCCTTCAACATAATCCATCAACAGAAGTTTTTGTCTCCATCTTTATGTCTGTATGCTCTTTGATGTGATCTTGTGGATGTACATCATAAGTAATGCAATGTAACGGTGGCATCAAGACTGCAGTCGGCTCTGCCATTTAAGAGGTGATAAATGAACATAGTTTAGACTCCACTTGCTTGATGGAAGATAGTAAATTACTGTCTACTGACCTATTTTTAACCAGCAGACGAGACAGAGACATGATCACTTCCAGACCCTCTGCATTTATGCATTTATGTTCAGTTAAATATGTACATTTGAACCACTATAAATCTAAACTTATTATTCTAGTAAAAAGAATGTTAAGAACTACAACCTTTTGGTTCGCACCTTAGAAAATTTGCACTTTGCATGTGTTAATTCCTTAATTTGTTGTATCCCTGAGGTTGATCTGTTTGATCTGTTAAATTTTTTATTACAATTATCATGATGTTCTCAGAAGCTCAAGGAACACTAATACATTGGAGGAATATTTTCCTTATAAAATCTTATATAAATACAGCATGCAATTTCTTATTGTTGCACAAATGGACAACCACGTATGTTCCAATAATTAGTTTGTTTTGTTTATAGCCGATATTTTGTGACAGTGTTTGTTTTTGGATGCACTACCACAAAATAGTGCGAGCGTGTCATTTCAAAAGCCATTTCCTTTTCATCTGGGGTTAGAGCTTTCTTATTTTCCTCATTACTTCCCAAGGAAATGTAGGGAAAAATTTGCATACTGGTGAAATTGAAAACAACATTGAAGAACCAATATGCCGGCGCACTCAGACAGGGGCTTTGATCGCTCTCTAAATGAGGGTGGGATTGTCGGCCCTTCATTGAGTGATTGTGTTCTGAGCAAAAAGGTGTGATCTGCTCTTTGTTTTACTTTATAATGAAACCTAAATTGTTGCAGTTAGCAGTATTCCTCTTTGTATTCCTCTTCAGTTATCTATCTGTATCTTACGAATGTAATGTATCATTCATCTGTCTCCATAGAGACCACCGCATCAGACTGCGGTTGTTGTGTGTATTATTCTAGGCAAAGTAATGACGAATAGCTTGCACAAAATCTCCACTGAAGTAGCATTCAGTCAAATGTCATACTTCTAGCACATGATCAGCCTTTTTATTTAGCTTGGTGGCTTTCTGTGTTCTTTTCACAGTGGCAAAACACAGCAAATAATGACTCATGTTTGATATAGACTGAACTTTGGTTGGCATTAAATCTTGATGTCAAAGTTTGTTCCATATTTACGTGTTTATGTCTGCAGTGGATGTAAGAATTACAGAAAAGCAAAATGTATGAAAAGTGAAAATACTCATTATACAGAATGGCCTCTTACAGAGCTTTCTATTATTGAATGAATTGTATTATTGTAATACTGTTACACATGTTTTAATGTGTAAACAGCTTTTGATATTGTGGTTGGTCAAATCTAATCAAATAAAAAGGTCCTTCTTAAATTAAGTGGCATAGACGTATTAAAGTATCAAGTGTAGATACATCAGAATTGTACTTGAGTACAGCAACTGAGTAAATGTTTTGAATCATTTTAAAGCATGACATTCTCCTCGTAGCTGTAATACATGTTTTTACAATGAGTTTCCATTTGGAACTGGTTAAAGTGTATTTTAACACTGAATGTAAGCAGCTAATTTCTTGTGTTGTGCAAAATGTGCCGAAAAAGGAAAACAAAACCAGCAGGTCAGTAATGTCTCACTGAATTTCACAGTGACTAATATTTCTCGTCATCCTCCCTCGTACCTGTATTCATACTTTTCTCTTCTACATTTGTATCTTATCTCAATCTTGCTGATCAAGTGAAAAACAACAGAGTTGCCTTTAGGCTACTATCCTGCCCACGGTGTGTCAGTGTGATTTATTGTTCAGGGTTTGATTCAGAGTGTGTCACCCGCCCAGAACCTATCCTTATATATACCTCATCCACCTGCTGAAATGATTCTTTCATATTCACCATAATAACTACATGTATGTTAATATAAATTATAATGTTACACAGCACAGCCACGGAACACTGTGTGATTTTACTCTGACACAATTTTAATATTCCCCAAACAGAGGCAGATATAAAATATCTACTTCCTGAAATAATCATTTCTACATGCTCTGCTGCTCCACCTCCAGGAGATTGTATCTTGCTGTTCTGCCTTCATCTGGCCTGCTGAACTAATTCTTGCTTTGGAAATAGAAAACCATAGGGCCCATGATAATTCCTATAGGGAGGGCCAGCACTCTATAATAATACATTCCAGAATTACGGTTTGATACATGACTAATTATCGTGCCAGTTACAACTTATTTTTACAAACAAGGCACTGCTGTAATACAGTTCAAAAAATGGAGAAAAAGTCTACTGTCCACCCCTATTTCCATATACGACGGGGGCAGAATACTTAAAAGACTTGTAATAATATATAATTGTAACAGCTTTTAGAACCAGTTTTATTGTTGCTTAAGTTCTCTCTAATCTTAACCAATATACAGTAGATATTGTGTGTGTGTGTGTATGTGTGTGTGTCAAAACTGCTGTTTTTTCCAATTAATAAACCAGTGAAAATGCACTAATTAAGGATAATATCAATATCCAAATTAATACTAACCCACCTACAGAGACAGACTGAGCATTCCACTGACATTTTAAGCCATGGACATAATTATTTTTATGCTGCCTTCCCGAAGAATAATTATTTTATGTAATGCAATTTATTAGATGTAAAGTGGCTTAAAGAATTTAAAATGACTGCAGTGGGTCTGTCAGCAGTGGATGTCGATGTGTCTGTGTCAGTACTGCTGCAATAACAGTGAGACATGATCGCTGTCATTTTAGTTAGGTGGAACTTTAGCTTGTTTGTGCTTTATATAGCATTGTTAGAGCCATAACTCAAAGGATTTGAAAAAAAATTTCAAACGTTTTGCTTTCTCAACAATGCTTTCTTTCACTGGATATGCTGCAATTTTTCCTAGTTCTGTGCTTTTGGTAAAACCCACATGCTTGTCAGATGAAATATACCTTGACAAGTACAAAACTCCATGAATCAAGTTACAGCCAGCAAGCATCCGTGCTACTGCAAATTATTTACTGAAAGACGGACTGGTCAGAATACCATTTTTTTTTAACTATCCAGCAGCAGCATTCAGCTCTGCATCTGCAAAAGTTATATTATTGTAAAATAACTGACCAGAAGCATATTCTAAAGTCTGAGAATGTGACGTGTGATTTACAAATAGCCCACATCCACATACAGCGTTATTACATCACCAAAGTATTTACAGTTCATCCTGAGAGGAACGTGAATGTCTGTACAAAAATTTCATGGCAATCCCTCCAGCTGTAAAGACACTTCATAAATGTCCGTATAAATTTTTTGCTAATTCTTAAGATATGGATATTTAACATGATTATGTAAAAACATGAGTAAATGTCATGGGGGTAAATGTCATCACCAAAGTCATTGGGATTCATCCCCTGGGTACCATGGATATCTCATATACCTCATTGTTTTGCTATAGTAAAAGTCAAGGTCTCACAAAAATCATTAGGGTTCATCTGCTGGGGACTACGAATGTTTGTACAAAATGGCAATCCATCAAATTGTTCTTGAGATATTTCTGTGCTGGACCAACCAACTGACAGACGATAGCATTGCCGTCACTAGAGCCATGCAGCTAAAATGGTTAAAAATACACAAAACATTGTAAAGAAACACAAACTAACTTTTCAATTACTTGTAAAATGAAACAGTCTATATTCAGTTATATATAGTTCAGTTTAATTTAATTATAGTTTTGTTTTAATTTTTTTCACTAGCCTCATGAACACATAGATATTAATGCATTTTGGGGAACCAATGTTTGGCAGAATACTAGACGAAAAAGCCATACACATACACATACCAAACTATACCAACTATTTAGCTTCAGGTAAAAGTAATTCTGGCTGGATTAGAGTGTTTGTTTGTTCTAAGATATTCTTGAGTTTAGGCAAGTTCTTTGTCAAGGTAAGAACAACAGAAGTATGATCAAGCTATGATTAATATCAGGCAACAAATACCACTTGGTTAATGTAGGGAAAATAGCATGGTGAGGATTACATTTTTAGAACAGTCAGCATTGACTTCCACTAGGAAACATAATGCGAACCTGGTCCTCTGGTCTCGAAGTCAAGTGAATTGCACACCCATCCACCAGCCCAGTGAATGTTAAGCGGTATTGCATTAAGCTACATATCAGTGTGGTAGGAGACAGAATTACATGATGTTCCGCTAAACTTAGCAGTGAAATAAACACTATAATAGAATAGACATTTGTAAATAAAAATGAGAATTGCTAAAAATCCCAAAAAATTAGGATACTGTGAAAAAGGCAAATAAATGTAGCTGCATTATTTGGGTCCCTATACAAACAGAGGGATGGTAGGTGATTTATTATAGGTTGTGGGAGCCTAAACACAGAGGTGCTTTCACAGATTTCTACTAAAATAGACAACTGTGTTTTTAAAATGAAGTAACTAACAGGTAGCATGGTGTAGGCTATTACTGTCTATAAGCAGAGCAAGCAGTGTGTTCAGTGTGTTGTGGTTCATGTTTGTTTCAACTTAATTGATATTTGTGTACTGGGAAGTCTAGTAAACACACCCTGCACATTGGATGTGCAGCCAGAACTGAATAAATCACACTTTAGAAATACTGTTGTTGCATTGAGTGTCTGCAAAACGATGTCAAATGGAAGTACTTGACACTTGGTTCTGAGGATTTAACTCAAGAGATAACAGTGTTTGTGTTTTTCTCTGTCTGTGACCAGCTCAGGTGTAAATGTGTAATACAATAGACACACTTGTCCACCCATCGCCCCCATCCCTTCCCCTTACATTATTTTGCCGTTTACAGATTTGGACTCAGGGGAGCAGACAGTTACTTTGGGTTTCATCACTTTTTATTCATAATTCATGGGTTTCACAGCAATGAAAATAACCACATCAGCATTCAAGCATTTTTCAGTGATTTCAAGTACGCAGACAAACATTACTTTGTGCTTTGTCAAGCATTTGGAGTTTTCTACAAAAACAGGATGGGAGATTTCAGGGAATGAATTGCTAAAGCTCTCACCAGCTTCTCGCACTCTCATATTAGAACTGCAGGTCATTTGTCATTTAGGCAGTGGAAACTTCTTCCTCTGTTTCTGCTGTTCTCACTCTTCTTTACTCTTTGTTGACCAATTCTTTCTGCTCATTTCATTTCCTTTTTCCTAAATGCTCATTTCCTCTTGTTTGTGTCTTTGCATTGTGTTCTTTTCAACAATAGCATGACATTGTCTGTTGATGAAACATTCTTTAGAAATGTGCTTCATAGGATAGAGTAAAATAGAAACTGCTTTAAAAAGCACTGCAGGAAAACTACAAGCTAAAGTAGTGCAAAAATGACTACATGTAAAATTCATGATGTATTCTTAAGTTGCTTTAGTTTAAAAATGGCCTGCTTTGCCTGTACTTGTAAGCAATGACTTTCTTTTCAAAGCAGTTAATTTGAAGTCCAAAACAAACTTTAAATAATGGATTACTGGAATTTTCTCCTTCTTAACCCACATGGTGTAATAACCTGTCAAGATTTCCCCCAATTTATTTATTTACCCTCTTAGTGACATTCTCTCTTGGAGCATTCCAGCATTTGTTTGGGTCTCAAAGCGAGTGCAAATAATCTCTCAGAAGAAAATTAAGCAGACAATAACCAGTGATGCTGCTCAGCCGAGGGCCAAGCATGTGGGCATATGCTGGGTCTGACTAATACTTGTATTGCAGTGCTTAGACAGCTTCTTTCTTTGCTTATTTGTAGATATCAATGCACAAAGGCTTTGGAATATCTGTCTCCTACTAATCTCCTCTAGGTTTGCAATAGGCTATTATAATAACATGGCTTAAGTAAATAGCCTATCTTCTTTGGTGGTGGCAATATTTTTTAATCTTTTGGGTTCATTTGTCAATTGTAATACAATTTAAAGAGAGGATGCACTCACTGTGTGGACTGCATTATCGAAATCCAAGACAACATAGTGGAAGTAAATATGTTACATTATTGTACGTGTACATACTCGACAATTTTTTTTTTGTGTAACCAGTGTATAAATCAATTACATACTGCAGAAATTCATCTACAGTTGAAAACTGATTTACTTCATGAGGTTGACAGAGAAAGAATTACATTAATTCAAGCCAGTTTGTTTGTGCAGTGAAAAGTCATTTTTGTTGTATTTTCAATATTCAATATTCTGTAAAATAATATAATAAACAATATATAATAACAACAAATAATAATAAACAGTATGGTGTTGGTGAGAGAGACGGGCAGGTACAATCTCTGTGACAGTCCATGTATTGCCACAAACAGCAGTGTGACCTTGAGCAAAACACTGAAAACCTACACAATCCCTGGAAGGTTTTCTTTGAGATGAGCATTAGCAAAATGCATGTAAGGGAATTCTGAATCACCAATCTTTATTATAATAAACAATCAGTTCATCGTGAATTGACAATATTTGGAATTCACAAGGTGCTTAAATAAATTTTTTGTTAAAATATATAAAAAATCTGACTCAAGCCTAATTTCTGACCATATGTTACAACCCAGCTTGCTAGGGATAAGGGAAGCAACATGATACCAGATGTATTTCATACTTGGAATTGATAACAAAAGATGTGTGAGGCAAGCTGCTACAAAGGATAAAGGGCCTGTGGGTGCTTTTCAAATCAAACTAACTAACTAACTAACCAAAACAGGACCCTTGTAATTAAGATCTACTAACTTCCTAAAAGAAAATAAAAATGGAAACAAAACCTCATTACCTAGCTCACAAAACCAAAAACCATTAAACAGTCAGAACAGCACCCCTTCTTCTAGTGGAGCTAGACAAAGGAATTTCTAGATGTGAATGGATGTGCGGATGCGCGTGTGAATCACTATTCATCACCAACTATACCTGACTCCGTCCCCAGGTAGCTAACGATTGCCCCGAAAATTACAATGACGTAATCACGTCCAACAAAGCAGAATGAGAGGCAGAATGGCTAGCTGTTCAAGGGAAATCCCAGCTGCCCTGAATGTCGAGCTGATCAGGCTTTTAAAACTTCCCAGCCCTAGATTGCATCCTCTGGATTGGAGCGCCATAGTTGCACATAATTGAAGAGTGTGGTTCATTTAGGCTATAGAGATTTTTCATATTGAACTGATAGGCTGATGGTATGACATTCACAGCAATGGGCATGTTGGCAAAGAGATTGGTGAAAGGAAAGCTCTCAATTTTATCAGTCGATTTACAGCATGTTATAACCCTCAGCTATGGTCATGAGCACAGGATAGTGACCAAAAGAGAGAGAAGTCCGTGGATGTGTTTCAGGCAGCTGCCCAAGGTGCTTCCTGGAGGTGCCCTGTGAAGTATTCCAGGCACATCCAACTGGAAGAGTCGAGGCATACCCAAGCACGTTGGAGGATTGACACATCCCACCTGACCTGGTAACACCTCAGGATCCCCCATGAAGAGCTGGAGGTTGTGGCTTGGGCAAAGCCCAGTCCAAGACCCAAGAGGCAGAAAATGTATAGATGGAAAATCAGCATTTCATGTTTGTATTTGAGTGACAACAGGTCCCTACATCTTGGTTTTAGACAGCGGTGCTGCTCTTTTTCTTTACATTGCACAGAATGTTCCTTTAGAAATTCAGTCCCTGATCAGGAAATACCATTCACTAACAATTTATCAATTTTCTGTAAACATTTGTTGTTCACATTCTACAGTACAAACAATATGTACTTGCACAATGTGGCTATAAAAGCTGCAAATATGAACAGCTTCACACTACAGATCTGAAATGACCATCCCTGAGAGAAAGAAAGCCTGTCCGTGCTGTCTCTGGAAGTTACAAAGCAAATGCTCGAGGGGCCCATTGTGATATATTTTCTAGTCTGTATGATACAATACGAGTCAGGTGCTTCCTCAGCAAATCCTCTATATATGGTTTTCCTTCTCTGTCCAGAATGTGCCTTTCTCTTTCCATATGTTGTATGTGTGCTGTTTGGACATCTACAGCAGATAGTTAACAGTGTAATGTGTAGTGTAATGTGGTGTCTTGTAAGTAAGCTGATAGTCAATTAGTGGGCATCACTAAAAATGGTAAATCCCCTTCCTACAGTGCACTACAAACTGCCCTCTACTTCTTTTTCTTCTTCCTTTATGCTGGTTAGGGCAGAATACTGTTCAAATTCTTTCCCAAAGAATTGTTACATTCACTGGAAATGACTAGATTTAAGTAACTTAAAAAAACAGGAAACTACCAATAAACAGAAAATTGATGTTGTTGACTCCACTACAACCATTACAACACAGCCATTGCCCTTTAAACACACCACAGCTAAACAAGTTTAATTTCCCAGAAAAACATATGGAAAAATATCCAAATCAAGTGTAGTAAATGGAGAGTAAGCATGATAACAACATTAAGATTATTAAAAATCATAATGAAAGTTGCAGGAGTAAAGAGGAGGAAACTGAATGAATTTACTATTCTGTAGTTAAGTGCTTAGCAGCACTGTAGGGAGGCATCCAGTGCTGCAAAGCACTGTAGAGAGTTTTAAAGCAGTCAATGAAATGAATATGTAAGTATAGTACTTGCCTCTTCCCGTGCCTGTAAAATGCAATGTGTATGTGGAGCAAAAGATGCTGATCTGTTGTACTCAGTCAGTAGTTTTGTAGGGTTAAAACACAATTATCAATAGCAGATGCATGGGTCAGAGAGTGCAACAACTCTTTGCTAACCTCACAGGTACAGCGCAAACTATATGACTACTAGATGTGGCTCTTTGCTTTCCCCACAGACCCCACAAAATCCCCAAAGGCTGAATTATGGAGACGTGTGAGGTAATTGAATACAAAAAAAAAAACAAACTAAGCATAAAAACTGTGTTAACCTCATAAGTTAACATATTAATGTTGATATATGTAATGTGTCCAGCTTCAATGGACAATTTAACGCCAGACTTTGTTATATGTATGACTGGGTAGGTGGCCTTATAATCATAACTAAATGGGGGGCAGGATAAGTTCAAGGTTATCCAATAAATGCCTCTAAAGCAAAATACTAATTACTATAATAGTACTTGTACAGTAGCCAGAATGTAGAAACAATTTTAGACAGTTGGTTTATCAGTGGGAACATTATTTGTTTATAGCACATCTGTGATTTAATTATTTGAGGCATTCTGTCCCTTTTGTTTGCACTGTTAGGCACTGTTAGTGTATTGTTGCTAGGTTTTAGTCAATTTGGGCTCACTTGTCTAATCACTTGTTCCTTGCATTTGGATGAGGCTACTGAGTCGATAGGAACACTGCCCAGAAGTGTTGTTTTGTATTTGCTTTAGCTTTGCCAAGATTAGCTTGGCTGCAACCAAACTGTGAATAGTATTGTGTGTTTCCAGAATATAGGACAGTTTTTTTTTCTTTTTTAATTTCACAAATTCAACAAAACATAACAAAAATCAACAATAGAGTAAATTAAAAAGAAAAAACACAGATGACAAGCAGCAAATTTCCAGTTCTGCCTTTGACATGAAAATGTCAGAATAGGTTTGTATTATATTTCAATTTTGCAACCAGTTGCTGTGAATTGTATATCAATATTAAAAGTATATTAATGCATTTCTACAGTATTTTCATTTACACATTTGTCTGTATGAATTTCTTAATACGACACAACAATGATACATGACTGAAAAATATATCATTTAACGTTCCCAACAGCTCCCCAACAACTGTCAATCTGAAAGATGAGGACTCAGTAAAGGTTGTGGTTAATATAGTATTTCAAAGGGAACTTCAGAACAAAACTCAATTTCCTAACAACAGAGGTGATATCTGATTGACAAAATGGCTTCTATGAAAAGCTTTCCACTATCTGATTGTTTCTGATAAGTGCACCATTGGCTGTTAAAATGCTCTACCTAATCACCAAATCCCCACGAGAAAAATGAACAGGCTCAGCCTTGGTCTTCTCTACAGTGTGTGAAATGTCCTTGTTTCCTTGAATGGGTTCCTTTGAGTACTTTGATTTCCTTCCACAGTCTGCAGGCCAGGCGAGTTGGAGAGTTTAAGTCGTCCATACAGTAGGTGTGGTTGGGGCTCTATATGCATTGTTCTGTGTTCATCTACTATTATGTGTTATTTCCTATGATGGACTGGGGATGGAGGTTTCCCTGCTGTTCAAGCAATGCCTACCCCTGTGAGTCTGACCAGGGAGACTGTTCTGACAGGATATAGTATGAGTACGTTCTTATAGCTTACAAAAAAGAATGGATGTGGTTTGCTCATGTCAAGCCAAATAAATATATAAATAAAACAAAACAAAAGAAAAAGAAAAGATGTTTGATTATGTTTTGCGCTTATTGTAAGTTGCTTTGGACAAATGAATGCTGCTAAATGAATGTACATGTAATGAAATTAATAATGGATTGATATACTACAAATATAGTTATGACTTTGTCGCTGAAGATCATAATTCATGGCAGTGATGATTTTCCCCTAACCTTAACCAAGTAGTTTTTATGTGGATTATTTGCCTATTTTGTGGTTAAGGTATGAGGACTTTTTGAAACAGGAATAAATGAAGGTATGAATGAGAAAAATGTTTTGTTTTTTAACTGAAAGGTAGCGAACTCGATTCTTCAGGATCTACAGGGACCAAAGACGCCACAGTTGCTCAAACAGAGCATATGCAGTACAGAAAACAGGCCTTCTTTTTTATTGGCATGCCTCTATGTTGAAAATCTTATTCTGTCTCTTTTCCTCTATGAGTCCCTTCCACTATATCAGTGAATAAGAGAGCTTTTACTTGTTCTAAACCAATTAACCTGATTCGTAGACAGGTGTGCCAACTGGCAGTGTCAGGAGAAAACCAATCCCTCTTTGCATCCAGCTGGTGCTCAAAGCACATCCACCCATCCAAAGGTATTGTGGCTTGTGAACTACTCCCTGGAGGGTATTGCAATATGGTTTCCATCAACACACTGAAGTGCCCTTCAACAAAGAATTGAACCCTAACTGCTCAAAGTGTGCTGTGCTGGTGATCCTGACCTTTGAAGGGATATGATCTATGTCTGGCTGCTGTTTGTATTTTTCTCACAGAGGGATAAAGATATTGAATTGAAGTCTTAAATATTTTGGTTTACAAATGTAGCACTATTAGTTTACAGATAATAGATACTTTATATACTTCTCATCACACTGAATATTACGTTTCATTGGTATGTATCAGAGTAAGTGCAAACACCACTGAAAATGAATTATGTAGATGCCATGTGAGCTCAACTGCAATCATACGCTTGAATGTCCAACAACAAGTTCAATTGCGGTGTAAAAAAAGTACAATTCAACATTTAACCCCCCATGAACATTGAAACCCAACTAAATTGTTTATGAATTGGTATGAAAGGAAATTCTTCTGCAGCGTCAGCAAGACTAAATAGTGCACACTGTATGAGTGTGTCTGTGTAGTATGAGGTATACCTTACCTATCAACTGTTGTGACTGAGTAGAAGTCACAGCAGTCCCTATATTTACTTAATTCAAATAGATTCACATTTCTTTCCACTTTGGGATGACAGAGAAGCCCATGTCAATATACCAATCAGTTTCAGTCCCTACAATAATCAGTCACTATAATGAATGACCAACTGAAGTGAACTGATGCATGTGTCTTAGCACCCTTTAGGTGCTTGGGCAAAGGGATGGTTTTTGAAAAATATATTTTTTAACACCAAAGTGGAGTGGTAGTACACTGTATTGTTGAGAATCACTCAACAAAATATTTTATTCATACATTGATTTTCCCACTACAGTTAGAAAATGACTGAGCTACTTTTTTTGTATGTGGATGTAAACATAACTGGGTAGCAAAGTTGAGTCAGTTGATGCTTGTCAGAATTCTATCATTCTGCCAGGTGTACAAGCACACACTGTGCTGAATTCTGCTCAACTGTTAGAGCCGTACACAACAGAAACAGTGTAACCTGTGCATTGCACATTTCTGAAAGCATTACATGAAAACAAATGAGTAAACAAACACAGAGTCCAATTGTTATAGTGTGTAATTTTCATTACACAATAGAGAACGCTTTTCATAGTTTTTACTTATATTCTCATAGCATTGCTCCATAATTTTAGACGGATATAAATAATTATAAGTACCTGATGCAGTGGCTACAGATAAGTCAGGGTTCATGGTCACTCTCTCATTTACTGCTATAGCCCTGCCCATAACTGAGGTGTTCATGCAATGTATCTACTCGTGATGTGTATACTACTATATATTGATGTGCCATTTATCTTGAATTGGAATGATCAGTCGTGGAAAATCTCCATGTAACAAGTTAGTGGACCTTGAGTTGAGATTGTTATGTCGACTGTTTACTAGGTCAAGAATAAACTGTCAAGCTAACCTGTATGCTCAACATGGAGGAGTCCCAGAGGGGCTCAAAATCGTGGGAAGTTTGAAAATCTACCATTTACATGTTAAGTGAGTAAACCCAATGTGCGGGTGAGGATCCATCAAAAGCTCTAGAACAAGAATGCAAGTGGACTGTGACAACTGATAATGTTAATAATACCAATCCTCTCATCTCATGTCAGTGTTAGTAAATAAAAGCTTCAAATTGTATAGTCAAACTATTTTCTTCTCTTATTAGACAATATTTTAGAGTGTGAAATAATCAGTATCCTTGGGCTAATTTTGTTCTGTAACATGTGACATGGCAGGCTTACTCTGTGATAGCTGGTTGGTGTAATGTCCTGAAAATGATCCACCAAATTTGATTGCTGCAGGATGAAGTTTCTAAAGTCCAGGTTGTTTCAAGGTTAAACAAAGAGAAGAAGATTTCTAACAAAAATAAAATAAGGTCCCGGGAATGACCCTTCACCATCGCATCACTCTCTATAAAGCCTTGTTATGTGTGGCAATGTTATTGAGGTTAATGTCAATAGAAGCAGGGGAATGCTTGCTTTGATGGATGAGGAGAATCGGCATTTAAACCATGAATGCTAAGACCGACAAGACAATCCTTTACTGAAAGAAGAGCGTGCAATAGCTCCAAATGGGATGGCTGAGAAATAATGTCTATGTTTCCTCTCAATGCGTTATCTAGCTTGATGGTCAAGATAGTATATTTTGCTCTTCCTCATCTGTCTTCTTTTTTTGACTCTGCAGAGTAATCCATTTCCCTCAATTTCAGGTCTTGAGGCTTGCCACTGAGGGCCATGGGATCAATATTTGCCAAGTTTAAACCACAGGATTATCCGTCTGTCAGGGCTCCCAACAGAAGCTCTCAACTGTGACATAAATCTTGGACTGTCCTCCACCATTTGAGAAGGTCACACCTCCAAACAGCCTTTGTTATATTGTACACCTAAAGGACGGATTAAGTAGTCGATAATGTCACTCCTACACATGCACTGTACAATGCTACGCACAATAAGCCTTGAAAGTAATATTATAAAATTTACCATATATGATTTAATCTCTCTGCTCTGTTTGCTACGCTGGGTACTTTTAATGCAGTCACATGAACCAGTTTCTGTTGTGGGTTGGTTTAATGCAGTCAGAGGAGCCAGTTTTTTTCATTACTTTAATATCCATATCTATTAGGCTACCTATTTTGAGTACATTGAAGAGGCATGTACATTTTTGCCAATTGGCCCCAAACATACCATGGTTTAAAATTCACTAAACACTGTACATTTGTTTTTTTATTTGCATGTTTGTTCTCAAATAGTGTCAACAGTTAGAATGATGGCTTGATGTCAATACTTTGATATGACAAAAAGGTATTTAAAAAGGCTTTGAAAAAGCGGATTATTTTTGGGTCGGGGATGGAGCTATAG
Organism: Enoplosus armatus; assembly: GCF_043641665.1. NCBI lineage: Eukaryota > Metazoa > Chordata > Actinopteri > Centrarchiformes > Enoplosidae > Enoplosus > Enoplosus armatus. The sequence continues at coordinate 9,868,390 of NC_092180.1, read as the reverse complement.
AGGGAGTAAAGGACAAGACTAAAATATGAAAGAATAAGGTTGATGATTTATATTTGAGCTATTATCGACAAATCTCATAAAAATAACAAAACCAACAATGCATTAGTCTGACTCCCAGCTCTACTTCCCAAGCCTGTTTGTGTTTTTCAGCCTAAAGCCCGCTGGGTCCAGGCCACATATATGTACTTCCATTTCAAAAAGGTTTAACAATTTCTTACAATAGCCGGACACTGTATTTTTTAGCAAACATTATTAAAACAGGAGTAAATAATGCTTTTACAAGGGAATATTATCAGCTGCTGAGTTGGTGCGCAAGTGAGTGTTTACAGCAGCAGGACGGTGTATGTGGGATTAAGTAAAAACAAACTGCAGTGCCAATGTTCATGGAAATGAGGGAAGATGTCATCCAGTGCAACGATGAGGCTCAATGATGTGTTTTAAATAGTTTTTGGACAACAATGGAGGTCTGCGGCACAGTGGAATAAGTCATATCAGGCTTTGGCTGATATTTAACGTGATCAACTCATTATTGCTTTTGGGTAGTTATGGGTTTTGTGGACAGTAACAAAAATAAAGACTTATCCTGTAAGTCATGAAAATTACAAATCAAAGATGCATAGACTAATGAAAGTATACATTTTTTTTCAGATCATGAAGAATACTACTCATAGTGATTATAAACAATTTGGTTTTCATTCCTACGTGTTTGTTCATTCATTCTCAAACTCATTTACTCGTTCACCTGGATGTATCTTTTTGGTGAGAGATGTCTCTCAAGTAATTTAACATGCTTGGTTATATATTAATTAATGATTAATTATGCAGATTAAAGTATTGTTCTGCATTATTAGTGCAGTCAGTACAACCTGGATTGAACATGAATAATAGGCGATACACAAATAGATTTGTGAGCGGAATTACACAGAGGAATATCAGCAATATCTCTAAAATTAGGCCCATCACACAGGGCAGTGTCCTTGCTCAGCAGCGAAGGTCACCTGTAAGCTCAACATTAATCTCCCAAAGTGCAGTGATGGCTCCACTTTGCCCTTGGAGAGTAGCATGGCACATTTGGGTTCATTACTGTAAATCTTGGCCCTGTCTTGTATGATCCATTGTTAACATGCATCACTTGCTTTTCCATATTGGTTTAATACACATAACTTAAGTAATTAAATAAACATGCCGCCCCTGAGTCTGTCACACAGACTGTTGAATTGTCCTCTTTACAGGCTAGAAATCATGCACGACAGAATTATTTACTTTATTTCTGATGTGACATTGATAAATTGATAAATTGTCATTTGATACACCTCTGCCAAAATATGATAATAACAAATTGGTAGAGGATTTAACACACCTCAATCAAACTAACCTACCTCATACATTGTGTACAAGCTAGTAATGCCGCCACATCACTGTGGTATTAGACGTGATAGTGGCTGTATTTTTAAAAGACAGATTACCACTGATACCACCGATCCTACTGTCATCATTGTTGAAAATGGAGGTGGGGCTGACAGCACTCAATGGCCACTGGATTTGACATGCTCAGGGGTCTAATCTGCCCACTTGGGACATACCAGTGGTGGTAGAGAGGTGGTAAAGTCAATAAGTTATTAATATTTCTAACATCTGCTGCAAAGCTAGACACCCAATTTGTGATAATATAAATGTGCCAAATTTATATTTTTCAAGGATTCAAAGGTTTATTTGTCACATACACAAGTAATATGGACTGATGTGACATGCTTCTATGGTTGAGCTAAAATGCTACAGTGAATATAAGGATTAGAAAAAAAATGACTATAAAGGATACAAATATATAAATGTATGGAAAAAGTAATACGTGCAAATATGCACATATTGTATTCATTAGTGTCCCTAATAAAAAGGGAACCCATTAAATTTGTATTTCCATATAACCATAAAAAACAAAATATGTAATGATGATGATGTTTCAGATATGTGAAACCCTAACCCTAACCCAACACCTCCACAGAACATTAACCATACATCCATGCTCTGCTTGCATTGCTGACATGGCTGATCTACACACTCCATTGTTTTATTTGTGTTACCCTTAGTTTAAATAAATTATTCTTGTAAGTCTCTTGCGTGGAGTCCCTCCTTGTCACATTCCCTGAGTCAGTTTGTGACAGTGAACAGTTATGAACAAAATAGATAATGATGATAGATAAAAATAATTTTACGTCTTTGTGGTTCAACTTACAACTTACAGTTTAGAATAATCCATTCCCTGTGTACTACAGTCTTCCGCTGTTAGTCTGGGGTGGGTTAAGACTGCAGTGTGTCTCTTCCGATGCACATGGAGTCACCAGCTGCTTATTTGTACTGCTTATTTTTTCCTGTCACATAGCACCTTCAGTGGGAGGACGAAAGACACGCAGAGGTTGACAAAGTATGCGGTATCCTGTGGAAAAAAGCAGCAGAGTGCACATGGTCTTCAACATGCTAAAACACTGGTATGGTCCCTTAAAACCTCATCTTGTCGGAAATGCTGGCTCAACATTTGGTTTACTGTGCTACTCACGCACACTCAAAGGATGTCACTGACAAAGCTGATTGATAAACGACCGTTTTTGTCCAACCACTGACTTCCTGTGCTGGATTTCAACTTAAATTGAATTTCAAGCTCCAATGAGATGTCAGTGTTAACACACTAGAAACCCTCTCAGGGAAAATGTTGCTGTCAATGCTGAAAGACATTTTGGCTTTTCCTCCTTCTTTCTTTGGCCATTTCCCAAACATCCTCATTCATCATTCATTCAAATACACTTTGAAGGAAAGTATGTTTCCCCCAACTGGTACATTCCAAAAGAATAATATTGAACTTACAAAGAGATCTCTTATATTCACATAATGTGGTGTTTTCTTCAACAGATTTCCGGGTTGTGTGGGTAGATTATGTTTTATGATGTACCTAATTATTATATTTTATAGATTGATGCATAACACAGGGCATATGTACTTGAGGAGTAGTTGTAGATTATCCACGTGTGAATGTGTGTGCCTGGTGACAATTTTCACCTTTGAACAATATTACCAGATGTGTTATTTAAATCAAAATATTTAATTCAGCAAGAAGATGGGGGGATTAACGTCCACTCATGACAGTAAGCGTATCAAATATTTTGCAGAGCATATCACTTTACAAGTTTATACCAAAGCCCTTTTGGCTCCCCATGTCTATGCCCTCTCATGTAGGCTACGAATATTATTAGTAAGAGTTATCAACATTGCACAGTCTAAACATATATACCAATTCCAGTGGGTCCAATTCTGCATAGACAAAAGTAAAAAGTATTTTATCTGATGCAAAGACCATTTTCATTTTATTAATGTGGCTAAAATAGATTCTCTACAATTCCAAAGAGCTAAAGTTGATGGGCAGTTTTAATGTTCTCAATGAGAAACAAGGATTCTCATGGATGAGTGCAATTATTCTTAGAGGTTAATGTTAGACTCCTGAAAAGCTCCACAGTAATTGATAAATGGGTGTATAGCCCAGAGATATATTCAGGGTTACTGGGCTGCAATACGCCTGGAGCAGCTCTTACACTGAATTATTAAAGACTGCTCTTTCCCCATGTCTTTGGAGCAGTAGCTTAAAAAATTGAACATTAAAGTAACCAAAATATAAGTATATAAGTAAGTAAGTATTTTATTTTTCACACTTCTATCGATTTATTTTCAACACTGTGTATACCTTGACATTATTACTGTTAGTTTAGTAGTTAGCTGGACACAAGTTAGGTAATGGTTCATATGCAAACAAAATGCAAAATTCAAATCTAATTTGTTGTAATCCCCAATTACTTTTATTTTGTTTATCTGCATAAAGAACATTACACACCACTGGTTGTTATTTAATTATTTGTTTGTCTCATAAGAAGTAGGAGCTATGGGATTGATGCTGCAAGCATCTTTACATAGGTTCACCATGCATTATGCATCAGGAAATATAGGTTGATGCAGAAAACTGATCCATTCAGTGCACTGACATATGTGTACTCAAGTGATCAACACTTAACAATGTCTCTGAAATCACATTTTCCCTGGAAGAATGTATTGTCATCATTTCCATCAAGAGAGGCCTGGCTGGCTATTTGAGAGCATTCTTCTCAGTGTCAGATACAAGAATTGTTCTCTGTTGTTGTTATGCTCACTGTTACGCAGCGGCGCAAAACAGTAAACAAGGATCTCAAAATATGATGGTTTTCCCTGAACATTTCCATACATATCACACGGACTGAATGCACTGCAGTTTTGTAGTTTTCAAAAGTGAAAAAAGGGGAAGCACAATTGGATGACCCTTGTAATAATTTGAAAAGAAAAAATCCTACAATTTGTTTTGAAATGGCTGAAGAGAGAGACAACTGTGCAACTTTAATTTTACAGTTTCTTGATGTCCGAGTTTTGAGCCCAGCCAGGGACCTTTGTTGCATGCCATCACCCTTCATTTCCTGTTAGCGCTCTACTGCCTTTTATCTAATAAAAGCTAAAATACCCAAAGATATTTGAATCTAGTAAATGATAGAAGGCATTGGTTTTAAACTGTCTCATGCTCAGTCCAGGAACCCTGAACACTAGGTGGCTGAGTGGGAGGGATGAAAGATTGACTGACCAAAACCACTTCATCAGAGTCAAAGCTGCAGTTAGACTAATTGTCAATACTCCGCCTGGAGTATAGAGCATCTGGAAGGCAAAATAGTACAACCAAAGCTGTCCATTTAATCATTTTTGACTTTAATACATATAAGGTCTGCAGTAGTATGTACTGCTTCGAGGAAATATGCCTCCCACTGTAAGCCCAACAACAGCTCCTCCTGGCTTGTTGCTTTCCCCCACCCACTCATGGCTTCTGTGCATTACCAGTCTAAATACACACCGCCATTGATTGAAGTAGAAGCATTACGTACTTAATTCAGTCTAGACAAACTTACTCTATGTATCTATGACACATTGCAACTATTATGTTGGATATGCCATTGAAATTAGAGCAAATAAGGGCAATAATACACTAATCATAAAGCCTCCTGGTAATTTCAGACTCATCTGTATGGATACAGAATGGATGGGAAAAAGTTGCCACCTGGCAACTGACTGCACAACTCACTGGATAGCGTTAGCTAACTTGACATTTAAAACACTAGCTGCAGGCTGGATTCACCTGGAAATGTTTGTTAGCTGTTGACCTCAGGCCAAATATGAGACTTATCTCTGGTCTTGCAAGTGAGAAGAATGTCACCAGTTCAACACATTGTACAAAGGAAGACAGACAGTATTGAGGGCAGAAGGAGGATGTGTTAGTCTTCTCAGTGAATGGTCCATTTACAGTTTTGGCAGCTGATGCAAGGAGGGCAACATGTTAGACACAACACAGTGTCTATTTGTGTGTCTTATTGCAAAGGTGTATGGTTGCATACAGGAAGGTACTGTCTACTCCTATGTTCTGTAGTTCAAGACAAAATACATTGTGAAACTCTGGCACTTCTTTTTCTGTTGGTTTCACTACTAAGATAAAAATGCAAGTATGTGAATACAGCTAATATTTCAAGCTTTGTCTAACCAGCAAAATACCATTTCCGCTCTTCAGCATCTTTATTAAACCTTGTAATGGACACTATAGCTTTAGTATTATTACTATTATTTTGTGATAATTTTTCTTGATGAAGATTGAACAGTGAGTGGTATCTTGCACATTGACCAAAGTAAAAATCCATGAATATGCATCTCACAACCCTCCTGTCCTTTCCATAATACACTCTATAGCTTTATATCAGTCTTTCCAAACCTTTTATTCTGCCTTGCTATTCTTTAAAAAATCTTAGGGCACATCTCCATAAACCAGCAAAATACAGTATCTCTTAGTTACAGTGTGAAACTGTTGTTTTGATGAATATTAAACTGGTCCCCTGGCTGGAACGGATAACAAGCTCTCAGTCAGTCTATGGTTTTGCTTTTTATGTGAGTCAGATTCAAAAAGCTTTCTACTTACTTTACCTATACATCTATGGAAATATTTTTTTATTATAATTTTAGATTCAAATTTTAAATACTCACAGCACACAGAGACAACTGTGTAGGCAGACTATAGTGTTTGCTGCACAACCTTTGAAAATGATTTCTTTGCACAGCCCAGAATGCTGACGGCCCGGTGTTTTTAGAAAAGTGCACTGGAATTTAACCTGGCATATCTATTCCATAGTCACCCTGCCAGAAGTGGGCTTGAACTGAACACATCATACGGCTTTCACCTCAAAGGTAAAATCGATCTGAAGAGCATCCAGAGGGTGGAAGGCGAGTGGGAGGGTATTAGGGTAAGTGTCCCTCTTGGCCCTTGACATCTTTCTGTGATGATGACCCAGGCACACTGTGACCCTCCATGCATGCTGCTTCAGGAGAGGTCAAGATTTATGCCACGGCTGCGAACCTGAGGTCATGCTATCTCCCTCCAGCAGCTGCTTTCTGTCTCAACCTGCTAGCTTCACAAGTTTCAATTCTCAGGAGGGAATAAAAATAGGGAGGACAAAACTGTGGTCCATGTATTGTATTTTTCCATTTGAGAAACAAACAATATCCCATTTGCACATTTAGCCTGCTGTAGTTAGTTATATGATGCTAAACAAATCTCTTTTGTTGTTCCAGTTGTTGCATTGCAAAAATGTATTTTTGCAGATTATCTAATTAATGTTTCCTTGGAGCAACAAAAACTAACAAATAAGTACATTCATGAAAAAACAAATATAAACTAAGACTGTAGTAGTTGAGTTACAGGCTTTTGAAGGGTTAATATTAAAATACAGCAATTGTAGAGACTTTTAATAGAATGACATTCACTATGAATCATGAACTATATTTTAAAACGGCAATTTGACATTAACACGTGTTGAACAATGTAAGCATCAACTTGTTGAAAGCAGTGACTGCTACTTTACTGCTATTGTTTAATTACTATTTAAAGTGTCAGTTCCAACTAAATTCAAGAAAATGTATTTTTTGTCTTTAGGGAAAGTGAATCTCAGTTACATTTGATGTGTGACACTCAAATCACCAAACTTTACTTTTGAACAAGTCAACAGTTATGCCTCTTTTCACAAATCACAAAGTCAGTATGATGTTTGTCATACTCTCCTGGGAACAGTTTAATTGGGAGCTGCAGGGGTCAACATAATAACTTCAACAACTCTATTTAATGCAGAAGTCCTGCACTAAAAAAAACATGAAAAGTGATCATTCAGTTCTATCAGGTTGAACCAACGCGTTGCAAATACGTACACATACTAATCCTGTCATAAATACATCAAATAAGCAAAGACCCATTTTTGAACATACTGTATATTCTGAAATGTCCCTTTAGGCTTCCTGCCAGTGGGGGGGCTGTAGAGGCAGGCTCAGCACTTAATGAATATTCAGTGAGACATCTTGAAGTGTCAGCTCAGCAGGTGGGGAGAGGGCGACGTGTTGTATGTAAACCTGCTTTGCTGTAACTGTAGCTTGCAAAGGACTATACTGTCCTACTATACTGAAAGTCTATAGACTATGCACAAGTAGGTCTTGATAATCTGACGTACATTATTACCCAATTATTTTGGCTTCACTAGTTTAGTTACATTTATAACAGGAATGTTGCACTTTAGGAGACCAAACACACATAATTTTAGATTTTATATGAAAGCACACATTTTAAAATATACTTTTTGATCTAATTTTGTACATTAGACGTTGTGGAAATCTTGGCCCATCTCTCATGCCAATAATGATTGCATTAAGAGAAAATATGGATCCTAATGCACTGTAGAGGTCTGACAGTAAATCCTCTTTTCATGGTGACCAAGAACAATGAGGTTCAGTGACAGTAACAGTTTTGATAACCTGTCCTCTTTGTCCATGCTCTGGCCTGAGCCTGTTTTTACATGAAATATATATATATATATATATATATATATATTAACAGTAACATAGCACTTTCACTGGATCTGCCCTTTACCACATCTCAGAAGATGCCCCCTTGTATTTTGAGCTTATTTCTTGTTTAAAACTTGAAAAACATAGTCATCCATAAGTAAACCTCACATTGCACATGATGCTCATGTTGTCTAATATGCATCCATCTTACATCTGAAATTGATAGAGATTCCACTGATTTCTGTTCTCAGTTTTTGGCTAAAAATTAGGAATATGAGAGCCAAGCAGCATAGCTATTTCTTATTTTTTGATTTTCATCATCTTCATTGACTACCACCCTTCTGGAATGAGGTGCGTGATGGTGTATGTGTGCAGTGAGATAGAAATACTGTTATGAAACCCAGATGTAGTGCTTACAGTGTCACAGTGTTGATGTGTGTTACAGTGTTTACATAGTCTTTAGAACCCACTCCCTCTAGTTGATATTTCCCCTTTATCCATACGGGACTTTATGTACATCAAATATTAATGTTGTACCAACAGAAAATGGCCGCTCCAAAAAGGGATGACCTACTTCCCACATTTAGCCCCAAAGGAACTGTCTTTGGAAAAACATGAGAGAGGGATGTTTAGCCAACAGGGCTGCTCTTTTAAGCCTCAGCAGAACATGGTTTTTAATCGCACCCTGGTTCTGTCTCTTTTTTTCCTCAGTCCATCCAGACAGTCAGAAGACAGGGCATTTGATATCTGAAGGTTTTTGTCACTTTAAACACAACCAGGTGGAGACATTTAGAATGGACTCAAAAACCATTCATAAATTCTAGAAATATTTCGATTGGATTTTAACGGACGTGGTGGGATTGGGTATAAACATAAAAAATATAAAGCGATATCTTCAATAACTAACTGCTAACACAACAAAACTGTTATCTCCAGTTTCAAACTGAGAATTACTGTTTGGCGAGTCTCTTTAAAGTGCAAACATAAACACTGATTCTTGAGAAATGGGACACAACATGCCTTACCCTTACAGAGTTTTTTGAGTCAGCAGTTAAAAAAATTATCTGTAAAAGTTTTACAAGCCTCCACAGAAAGAAGTACACAGATAAAAATCATTATTTGAATCACAGCCTCAGAAAAGATGTATTTTGTTTATGTTGCAGCTGGTGACGTCACATAAGGAAGTGGGATTCCCTGAATCTGGCACAGCACACTGTGCAGTATTACCTTTGGTTTAGTGAGTTAGCTCTTACATATACTCCAAATTAAAAGTTACTTGGTACTGTGCTGTGTGTAAACAGGGAATATGGAAGATACACTCCTCTACTGAATAACTAAACTATGGAGAATACCATTTTGTGAAGACATCCATATTCAAGGTTTTATTCTCTATCAGCAAAGCACAAAAAGCTCAGCCATCCAGCTCCCCTCTTCTACTCTTCCTCTGTACAGTAAGTTGCCATGTGAACAAAGCTGAAATTCAACCTAAATTCCTGCAGTCTGTGCTTCAGCCCTAAACTCCAGCATGTGCTCTTGTAATTTTGGTCACTTAGCACTTCCTTCCCTGAGGCAACATGGTCATCACTCCATTTGGCTAAAAGAACCGTATCATCCGCAAACCCTGCCTAAATTACATTCGTTTCTCCCAGATCTGGCTTTTCCACTTGCTGTCGCATAGATGCAATGTGTAAAAATAGTCAGTCCGTTTTTTTGTTGTTGTTGTTCATTCTGACATGAATCTTCCTATGATTGTTCTGTCAAAGTCTACAAAATGTAGGAATGTCATACAGAATTCAAGTTTAGTGAATTTGGTGTGAAGATGAAAATATCAAATTTGAGAAACAAAACTTGGCTCAGGCTTAGTGAATCCTCAGGACAGTGATGTTTCCAGATATTTTATTCCCATGACGTGCTTTACTGATCTGCAGAATTGTAAGTATCACATAAATATGCAATAACTTGGCAGTAATGAAGCTCATAGGAAGAATAATTCCTGTGGAAAACCCCACTCACTTAAAAACTGCGGTACAGCTTGACAATGGGTACAAGGTCTCATATGTTAGTGATCCCCATGTGAGGAAAGAAGCTCAGATGCCAACTGAACACACAGGTGTGAGCACACACTCATAAGTGTGAACACACACATAAACATGAGAAATAAACAGATAATCACCATTTTCAAGTGTGCTAATTTGTTTTGCCATTTCTGTTGTGCATATTCATTCTGTTTTGTATATGATTCATTCATTGTCTTTGCTTATCCCCTTTCAGGGCTGTAGGGTCCTGCAGCCTATCCAGTAGAACTTGGGTGGGAGCCATTGAAAACCTTGAACAGGTCGCCCTTCACAGATCAGCAATCATTTACACTCACATTCATACCTATGGGCAATTTTGAGTCTGCAGTTCCCCTGACTTGCATGTTTCTGGAATGTAGGAACAAAACAAACACAAACACTGGTAGAAAATGCGAACCACGGAAAGGCCAGGGCCAAGAATCAAATACAATTTCTTGTGCTGAGACGCAACAGTGCGAACAACAAGCCACTGCACTGTGTCACTGCCAGGAAATTCATTACCGATTCATGCCAACACATAGAAATGACACACGGAGAGCACAATTATGTGCTGAAGGTGAGAAGACCAATACATATTTTCATTTGAAAAGAAAAAAAATGGAATGACTACACTGAACGACAAAAAATGAAACCGAACCGATTTGATGCCAAATGTGAAAAAAACTTCACAAGGTGAGTGATGACATGAATAAATGTGTTTAACATGTATATAATGTATGAATACATCTGTGCACTTACATGCGTGCATACATGCATAATTCTAAATGAACACACTAATTCACTTCAGTGTCTTTGATGTGTATGTTCCCCATAGAGGAAGGTGCAGTGGCTGCTACCAAATTGAAAACAAAAGCTGCTAGAGAGAAATATTAAGGCAACTGTGATGAATGAGCTGACTGCAGTTTACAACATGTAAACATGCACTGCCCGCTTGCCATATCTCCAATCCATTAGCTATCATCCGACTCTGCATTAAAGCTGTTTGTTTGTTTTGTTCCCCTCTCCCCCATTTTGTGCCCCTGCTTGCCTGCAACCCTCCAAGAATCACTACCTTTTCCGTTTTCCAATTTCAGTCGCTTCCTCTGGAGCGAGGTTTGATGAATGTCGCTCACATTAGGGTGACCTCCGAGATAACCCCTCCTTTCTCTCCCAAGAAAATTCATCAGGCAGAGTTGGCCAGCCCCAGGGATGTGTGATTCAGCACTCAAGGTGAGTGTTTGTCACAGAGGCCTCAGATGGCCAGATATTGGTGAGGAGTGAGAAGGACAGAGATGTGCTGTTCCTGCAGCTCTTACAGCCTTACAGACTGAGCCGAGATGTACATGCCATATATATATATATATATATAGAACACTAACCTACCAAGCCTAGAAACTCTAATCAAGATTTTATATCAACAATGGGAAAAAAAGGACTCCCTGTATTGTATAAGGTGTTGCTTATACAACAACACATACAATTATCTGACTCTGCAGTTCCCGACAGGTCCACAGGGCATTTTATAGTGATGTTCGATACCACTGATTTCCTTTCCGATCCAATACTGAGTAAAATTCAGGCTGGTATCGGCGATACCGATACCGATACCGATATTTTATGCGACTACACCTAATATGTCTTTTAAATCTAAAAAAAGTAGTGTATTTCAAATCATAGCTTCCTTAAGAATACAAGGCAGAGTAATTTATTTATTTATTTATTTATTTTAAACTCTGAAGTATATTGAGGTAGCAGCCTCATTTACAATATAGTCGCACTAATACAACAATAGAAAAACCAGAGGACACAATCATACAAAATATGTGAAAATGGTGTTTCGAACTCTGAAAAAAAAGAAACATAGTACAATTATAAAAACATTAAAATAAATTCTTGCTTAATTATTAAGAACTACTATAAAGATGAAAATACTGAACATGTAAATAACAGCATCCAACATTGACACTATTGTTCCCTCATTCACAGGTTTTTGTTAAGGAACATATTTACTGTCTTCCCCTTGAGTCTGTTTCGTTTTTTGCTCAGAACCTCTCCTGCCTTTGAAAAGACTCTCTCTGACTGACTGAGAGCACGGAGCAGAGTGCCGCTGCACTTACGCATGACACACTTACTCATGCGGAAGAAAAAGTAGTCACACCAACCGCGTGTCACTTAGACAACATCTCAATAGTTTAGTTACTTTTCAACGCGTTCCTGTTAAGGATATACCTTACCTCAAATGACTTAAGTATCAAAAGTATCGATATTTTGATTTGAGAATCGATTTTAGAGCATAAAGATCCGGTATCGGAGGTATCGATATTTCAGGATCGATCCGCACATCACTAGCATTTTATTGTCTAGGCTCATTGTTTTGGTTTTACGGTCCACAACTCTGCTGTTTTCCTCGTTTTCAGAAAAAAAGCTTTGATAAACCAGTTGTATACCCATCCAGTACCAAATGGCTGACATACAAAGTTAGCATAGCTGGGGAGCATAATGGAAGATTTAGCCAACAATCTTTTGGGAATGCATGGAGCTGTTTGCACGGGTGCATGTACAGGATCTCAAGTGCAGCTACAGTGCTTCTAGCACTGTAATTTGTTTTGGTGTTGCTGTGTGTGTGGGAGGGTGCATATGTGGGTAGGTGTGAGTGCTGGTAATGTTTTTTTAAGTTATCTTAAGTTATTATTCTTGTTTGTTGCCATCAGATGTTCATTTGAAGAACATTAAAAAAACCACTTCACATCCACAGCCTCTACTGGACTGGGATCCAGTAGAGGATCTAGAACTGTGTGGCATTACCTTGTTGGCAGATAAATACACAAAAACCCAATAAAGTATAGTGAACTGCTGTCTTGAAAATGTACAAATGAATGCCAACAACATTTATTCACCAGCATTCAGTCAAGGCACAACACATAAATCAGTGATCTGCATTTTTGACACATGACATGACAGATACATGTACTGCACATCTCATATGTCGGTCTTCCCATCTGCTTGCTCTGTAAACATGATTCATCAAACCAGAAAAGGTGTTTTGTTTTTTTAAACCTGAAGAGCTGGGCAGGGAAGCCGTCCTACACAATGAAAGCCCCTGAGATCTAAGCACAATAAGATATGAAACGTCAGTTGTTTGTCACTGATATAATTTAAAAAGTCCACATTTGGTGCACAGCACAGTGCAGTTTCTGCTCTAGCCATAAAGAACCCACATAACTGCGACTTCACATCTCAACTCTACAAAAGGGCTACTTGGAACAGCGATACAACAGGTTGGAGCAGTGACAGCACTAACACAAGCATTGACCTGTGTGACACACCAGCAACAGGATCAGCAACCACCTCATCACCTAAGTGGGTCAATGCCTTTCGAAATCCACTGATTTCTTTCTTGAACCCCGGGTGCAATCCAAGAACTCAGCCGTGGTGCATTTATGGTGAACCCAAAGTCCAAGCGGCCAAATGAGTGTGAAAAGGAGTGGGGGAAAAATCTGTTCTATTTCAATAACAGTTTGACATTCATACGTGATGTGGTGAGAATTTAATGATTGTCATTTCTGATCATTCAAATTGTTTAGATAATGGTCTAAATCCAAATACAAGTTTAGCAAGCCATAGACCACGTGGAAACAAAAAAAGATGTTGAGAGCTGAGTTTCATCTAAGAAAACAATATTAGTGTCACATCTTCTTTCCTCTGTCTGTTTAGGTTTAGGTCATGGTCCTCCACTTCTCCCTCTCATGGGCCCTCCTCAGACCCTTATCCGTCCCGTGTCTGATGGATAAGTTGTGGAGAATACAGCATACCTTCACAGATTTGCATTTATTATTTAGTGACTGAAGCAATTAAATGTCACTGTGAGGACACCCAGTGTGCACTCACAAAACAGGTGCTGGTGCGGGACCAGCTGTAGCTTTTCTGGCTAGCTGTTGTATTGATGACCACAGTCATGATCCAGGATGCAATGGATGAACATTGTTGACTTACACAAAACAAAAAGTTAGATACGTTTCATAACCAGCAACATACTGCAGTACTGCTGTGTCACCTGTTAGAAAAAAAAAGTCATGCACCAAGTACAAAACTTCAGATTTGTATAATCCAATAGACATGGTGTTCTTGAAAGAGAAATGTTCTTGGGATACTAATCCACAATGACTTTGTGTGTTACATCAGGTATTAATTGAAGATTCATGCCATGAACAGTATGACGCCAATAACTAGAGGGCAGTTGGCTACGTTCAAAAAGTATTGAATGGCTTTTTTTAATTGAATATTGAATATCTTCATTGGTTGAGGGCAAATTAATGTATCTGCTAGTGTGCTGTGAGAGTGCATCCAGCATTCATAGGGCACAACAAATTGCCGACTGTGATAGTCCAGCTGAAGCAGCATCTGTCAATTGAAATTATCCAGATGCGAGATAGTGTAATGTTGCAAAAAGCTTGTCATTGCTGGGTTGGAATGGGAATAATTCGTAGGAGGTTCAAGGTTGCTTTTATTCCTTCCAGAGGAGTAATTATGCAGTTACTGTATCCATTGTTTGAAGAGCTCATCTTGATATTACATTTTTCAGACCCCCTCACATTTGCACCTGCTGTTTAGAAGCAGATTTCATGCAAAAATCAACCTCAGTAATTGTATAAACTGTAGTAGAATTTAATTCAATACTTAATCAACCCCACTTCTGATTTTTCCACACGTCCTTTGTCCAATCTTGCTTTAAATACATGTATTAAAAAGACAGTGCACATGCTGGTGGTGTTAGGGTCTGTTTTGCAGGTATTTGGTCATAAACCAAATTGAAATTTTGACCTGATGATGGTGCATCATTAAAAGTTAAGGGATCGCCAAAAGTCATCAGCAGTTGTTGAGGCATTTCATTCAAATTCAAAAATGTTAACCTCATTGTAGCTCCAGAGAAAAAGTCAGTGGATCACCGAAGTCATTATGATACATTCTCTGGGCACCATGAATATCTGTATCAAATTAAATGGCAATCCATCCATTAGCTGTTGAGATATTTCAGTCTGGACCAAAGTGGTCCTGACAGGGTCTGGTACGAAATGAAGGGTGTCCTAGAGTCCCAGCTCATGTGAACATCCCTCTCTCTCTTCTGTGTTTGACATGTTAAAATGCTTGAGAATAGTACGAGTTAAGGTAAAGTCATTATGTTGCATTTTACTTTTCACATTAAATGATATCCTATTCTATTTTTAACCACCATTTAATGCCCTTCAAAAATGTCCAAACTCAGTTTTGTGTTTGCCACAAGAAAAAGCTGTTATTCTTTGTTCTAACACTGGTTTACATTCGTCATAGACGCACACTGTCTTTAAAAATTCAATAAATAAAATAAATGTCCCTCTTGCCCACACACACATACACATACTGTATATGCACAGCTCTTTCTTGTGTGTATCACGCAAGACTCACTCAAAAGGAACAGGCCACCTCGCTGCACTCTCAGCTGCTCATTTCTGGCTGCAGGTTGAGGTTTTCCCAAGTGTGTGGCCAATAGTTACTTCAAATCTTTTGTCCCTGCAGCTACTGAGTTGTTAAATTTTTTTTTTGTTGATGAATTTCTGAGCTGCACACGTTGGTAAATGATATTGCAAGTGTGAAGACACTCATGCAAATAAGAAATGGGGACATAAATCAATGAAAGAATCAATGTACTAATTTTCGATTAATCTGAATCCAAAATCATGTAGATTTTTCTCATTTCAGTTTTTATAATCTCTATAAAGGTAAAGAGGAGTGACTTAAACTCTTTAGTTCTTAGGGGTTGTATTTTCATGTTCTTTGATTCACCAATGTTTTTTGTCCTCTGCAATGTGAAACATAACTGGCAGTCAAACTAACTGGTCCTGATGACGATCACTGTCTGACCAAAGCATTCACAAATAAGGCAGAGAAAGGTTAAGAACACAAACAGGCCGGAATAGAATAGTAACAGTTTTGTCCAGGGGGTTTATAATAAGCTCTATCTTTGGTTAACCTATAGTGTTTAACATAACTAGAATCAATTCTCTAAAAGAACACTTGCACAGTAGTTTAGTCTGTCAGACTTTATTAATTTGTATGATTCATTTGCATAAGGAGTAGCACATGGCAACATGACCTAAGAATGTTTCGAATGTCAGAGGTCGTTATTATGGTTTTATAGTTTACTAGGATCTTAGTGTTTCTTCAGATAGCTGCATAAAAATTGGATGTCTGTTTTATTATTTTGAGGCAAGATGCAGCAGTTACTAGTCCCCAAGGTAATGTAGGGGTTTGTGCTTCAGTCTCCCACTCAGATTCCTACTTCATGCGCTATGAATGTTGTTTTCAAAGTGTTTCTGATCATACAGATTTGATCTTGTGGTGCAGGATCATGTCAGCCACTGTTATGCATGTGATGATATGCTTGAATAAAAGGAAACGTACCCACACATCATCAGCCAGTAGACACTGGGTCAGTCCAATTGAACATGAAAATGAATAGTCCAAGAGGTGAATGGAAATTTCATTATAGAAAAACAGTGTAATCTTTCACATTCAGGGCAGGAGCATAACTATAATAACTGGACTGAAATATGTGTAGATATGAAT
The DNA here is from genome assembly GCF_043641665.1 of Enoplosus armatus. Classification (NCBI taxonomy): domain Eukaryota; kingdom Metazoa; phylum Chordata; class Actinopteri; order Centrarchiformes; family Enoplosidae; genus Enoplosus; species Enoplosus armatus. The sequence continues at coordinate 9,851,801 of NC_092180.1, read as the reverse complement.
TATGCAGCCTCATAGAAGGCGGTTGATTATTGGGGAAGAAAGCGTATTATGCCTAAATCTATCTCTAAATGTTTGTATTTTGCTACTTTTTATACACGATCTCACATTGTCTGTGATGATTGAGGGTGAAAAAAGTTGGTGTCTCCTTCTCTTTATTACTATTTTTGCACTTTCTCCAAGTTTAAGGTAAAATATGTTGTTATTCAACCCAGGTCTTGGCTCACTCAGCTCTGCATCATGATATTTTTCACCTCTTCGTCGTCCATCACTTCCATATATCAGTCCAGTTATTGCACCTGTTTCACATGGAAAAAAATAAGATATGAGACATTTGGGAAATCCAGCAGATTCTTAGACATATAGAACCCCTTCCTTTCCTGTCTGGATTGCAGACTGTATATTTTTGTGTTTAACTGAAAATGTACAACACTCTGTGACTTCACCCATCCTGTCATACAGTTAAAATGCATCATAGAGATATGTATGGGCATATTTATTACACTGAAACAAGCTCTGCTAGTTTAATGAGCCTTGGAACAGGAATAATTAACACCTATTATTGTTAGCTACACCGTGCTATCTAGTAGTTGGGGCATTTCACATGAACAATAATAGGCCTTTGTGTACATTGTTATGATACATGGAAAATGAAAATGCATGGATACTGTTACACTAAACTGTTTTCTTTTTCAGTTGCATGCACTGCTGGAGGTGTAGATGGAAAATAACAGTAAGACTGGGTGGGTAGGTTTACTGTGTCTTAATTTTAGAGCTTTGGTTTGTGTTACTGGTTAAAATATTGAAATGCCGTAAAAAAGATATTATAAGAAAATGTTATGTTTGTATTATGTCAAAATAAATACCAAAGTTCTGAACAAACAAGCAAAAGTGTCATTCTTTATTCCAGGGCATTTTGCGCTCCTTTTCCCAGGATGTTATCAAACAAGTCACTAATATTGATACTGATTCATGAATGAAAACTGAAATGAAAAGCTTTCAACTCATCATAGTTGGAACAATAACTTATATCACTTGTTTAACATGAGGAGCAGCAGAAAAGAAATAATATCAACTGAACAAAATATTTACTTCCATAAAGTGATCTGTAATATTTCGTTGTATTCTGCATGGTCTACGCTTTCAAGAGACCAGTTTAGTAAAAGTAGAAGTAGTAATAATCATAATTATATGAATATGAAGAAGCAATAATAACAAATAATTTAAATTGAGATAGTCAATAAAGAATAATGATGGAAACAATTAGTAGTGACTTTTCATTTTAATGATTACATATCATTGCATAATAACTGCATAATTGAAAACCTTTGAATAAAAGATAACCTCACTGACCTAGATAGATCATCATCATAACATCACATACCATACACATATATCAAGCAAACTGTTTTTTAGAAACATTTGAAAGTTTACCCACACAAACCATCAAATGCTGCTATCACACATTCTAGGATATTCACACTTACTTAATGTCTGTGCTCTTACTTGCTCCTGGATTATCCCATGTCAAGGGAGGTTTAAAAAAGTGTGTATCAATTTCACTAAGCTCTAGAAACAGTATTGTGTGCGTCTGACTTCCTGTCAGCAGTGTTTTTTGTCAGTGCAGTGCAGTCAGGAAAAGCTTGTTTCGTGTGTCATTCACCCCAGCTGTGTGAAGTTAGCCCTGTTAGAGAATGTTACTGCCAACGCCGCTGAGAGAAAAGTCTTGGTAGCATATAGATATATGCAGCCGCGTTAACATACGCAGCATTATTGAGCTGTTTTGTTGATAAAAACACAATAATACACAATAAAAGAATATGGTAGCTGATGATTAAATGATGCAACAATGCAAGGTAAACAGCTCTTCTACTAAATCACTAATGAGGATATATTCTGTTCATGCAGACAGAGGTTGTCTCCTCATTAACGCTTGTATTTCTAGTGGAGAAAGCAAGTGCTGGAAAGGCATTTATTTAAAAAAAAATCAGCCTGTAAACAAACCAATGCTGTTTGTAATACCAAACAATAAAGTGCTACCATACTGTACAGATACATAAACACCTTACAGCTATGATAAACACTGAAATATTCTTTAGTAATTTGGCAAGTGGCTGTGTCACAGCTCTCATTCAAGCATTTACTTAAATATTTCCAAAACGTACAAAAGCATGTCGTGAAAATGAACAACAGTGCTATCAGTTTGGTAGGATTACTGCTGAGATTGTTAAGTGAAGAATGATCAAGATTATTTCTACCAAAATGCATACTGCATGAAATAGGTTTCCCCCTGTTTTTATTATGTAATTATGTGTTGTTTTGCCAAAGCACAATGAAAGGGCTATGCAGGAAATACTCTCAACAAATGACTAGCAAACCAAAATGCATTCTTTATGCATTCATAGAGTATTTATTATGAGGCATGTGGGTTACTTTTAACTACAGTTATTTATTTAATTATTTACTCATACCTTTCTTAAACAGCCAATGATAGAAAGACCATCGTATTTGACTTCCAGGTAAGAACACAGCTACTCTTCAAATTGCTAGTCTGTAAAACATTTCAGACAATTCACAATTTTTAAAGCATAAATGTATGGAGCCTGGGAGGTGGACGTATTTTTTTTTTATAAAGCACACGTGTTTTATAAGTCACGTGCACGCTTTAGTAAGATGCACGAGCGCTTTAGTGCTGGGGACACTGTCCTCCTGCCAAACGGCATTTCAGTGCTCTGTTAGTGCCTTGTCGGAAAACTGCGCATTCTTAACTTGTAATATCTAATTCACAACTAGGCTACTCGTGCACCTTAGCACTGTCTGACTTAAAACAACAATATACACAACCAGTAAGACAGGTTTTAGCTAGCTAGTGAAAATTCTGCCACAATGTGGTCCGTCTCAACGGCTGTTATAGATGTCTGCACTGCCCCTTTAGGCCAATCAGTGCCAAGCATACAAATGTTACAGCACCCCCTTTAGGCAATCGATGAGATATTCAAAAAAGCTGGAGTAGATAAGACATGACTTTCTCCACTTACATAGATTTCCAAAATAGTACTGTATTGCATATGAGGGACAGACCACTTGATGGCGGATGCATAGTCCTTTCCTTCGGTTCATTACAGGGAGAAACAATATGGCTGTGGTGACATGACATTACGAAAATATTATGGATAAGTGCTGGTAAACAGTTAAAACTAGCAAAAGTTGTTGTGCATGTGTTTGTCTGTGCCGAGTTTTGTGAGTGGGCGGGTGGGCACATACAGAGAAGTCACGTTTTCATCTGTCGATATGAGTACGTGCTAGTGTGAATACATACACTATATTGTCTCCATCTGTGTATTGCTCCTGAAAAAAGGCTCATTAGGTCTCCATCTGGTGGATCCAGTAAATGCTACAACCCAAGCTGCTGCAAGGCCAATTGAGCAGTAAAATTATGGAGGCTTTTTGGGAATTCATTATCAACAGATTCCCTCTAAATCAGCTCCTCATCCTCATTTCTGTTTATTTCGTTGCCTTATTCTCATCATCATTCAGACATAAAGCAAACAGATAGAGAATTCAAAAACACACAAAAAGGTATACATGTAAAATCTACAAAACACAGCTTCAATGGGATTTCAGCTTGTTCTTGTGAAAATAAATCCCTTTTATTCAGAACACCTTTGTTTTCTTTTTTTCTTTTCTAGGACAGCAGGCAGTCCACTTATCTGTAGCGGTTTTAATTTACCCAGAGTGTTGTAAAGCAGAGAAGACAGATTAGAGGAGACACAAAAGAGGCCCCCTCTCACAGGTAGCCACTACACCCTCATCTTGTGTTACAGATTTCCATCCACAGGATATGGTGCTGCTTGAAAAGGTACAGCATTCAGTACTGTAGCAGCATACAGTGCTTAAAATAAAACTGGTGATTCAAGATAGTCGCACATAAATACATCAGGGGGCATGGGGCATAGGCACCTGACGTCTTGTGAATGAGCCTGGACATCGTGTACAATGATACACACAGTTTCTCATCACAACGCTTCAGTAAAGGACCAGATGGGAGGGCAAAAGTGTAATCCATGGTTAATACTGAACAAAGGCAGGCTGTCTGGGGGACATTTTCGCAGCTGAATGGAAGCTTAGATGCTAATGTAATGCTAATTTAAACAAGGCTTCATTACAGTATTATTAGTTGTTAAGTTTGGGATATGAAGGACAAAGAGACACAAACTGTACATAGATAAAGAAAAGTCTATAAATTGTTCTTGTAGCCATTGCAATCAAGACAAATTGAATTGACTTAGCTTAAGCCAGGACCTTGCTTTTGTTTCCTGCCCCCCAAAGCTAAAAGCAGCATGCCTTTTCCACACACAGTGCTATGGGGGCAAATTTTACATACTTGCCCAGTAAATTAATATAATAACTTGAACTTCAAATACTAAAATATGCTGACGATACACAGCAAATTATAGCCATTTGTGTGATATGCCACTCACATACATTGGCACATGCTCACATATCCATTGTCCAATATATAGGTGGTTTGTACCATAGTTCCCAGTTATGGTTAGATAGGTACAAAGACATCTCAAGAGTGTTTAATGTCTTAGTGGGTGCAATTGACCTTGTCAAATAGGATAATGTCACACCCTGTTCTTGGGATTAACACTACTGAGGACCACAGCAGGAAACCCCACTGCCCTACCAAGTGACCTAAAAGAAACACAGGTATTAGGTCTCTGTATCCCATGATTTATTACCATTTTTTGAAGATGTTGTAACTGACAGACTAACCAACCAACAGTGACTGCTGAGTGTGCATAGAAATGTTGGAGATGAAATGCACAAAAGAAATTTGGTTTATTTGAGTTTCTGATGTACCAATAGATTAGCCTCAATGCCTCTTTAGAAACTTCCATTTTTGTCTTTGAATTATGAGAAAAATACATCTTACCATTTTTAAAGGACTGCCATGTCTTAGTTGTATTTTGTGAAGAATAGCTCCTGCACAGCATGTTAGTACTGTAGACCTAGGGGGGACAAACATTATCTGCTGTACTAAACAGATGCTCAGAGGACATGGATTCTTAATTCACTCCCAGCTGTGTATCAGCAGAGCAGAAGAGCAGGACTGCTGGGATAAAAAAAAGAGTAAAAAATTGGCCCTAGGAATGCTAAATTAGTGATCAAAATAATTAGTCTATTCCCTTTGCAAAATGCATGTCTCTCTGTGAATTGTAGCCCACTGTGTGACAGACAATAACAACACTAGTAACTAGACTGACTGAGAAACACAAATAAAAGGGCAGTGAAGTTATTTTCAGTTGACTCTGTTTTACATATAACAGTGAGAATGTTTTTAAAACATCTGAAGAATACTGAAAAGAATAGAAGTGCTTTTAGAGGAATAAATATTTTGTCTCCTGACTTCTGCACCTTTAAAGGTAAACCTCACAGTTGGTGAGTGTATTTTGTGACGTTTATGAAATGCAACATTTTTAGATAATAAAACATGACACTTGCTTTAACCAGGGTTATGGACTTTACATAACCGTCCTGAGTTAGAGTAAGATGAGCTGCTGTCCAATGTTATATTTCAATAAAAACTAACCAAAGGCTGATTTTGTACATGGCCACACTTTTCTGCGGCATCAGTATGTGACCTTCCAGTGAAATGGGTTGGATTTCTGACACACCAAAAGCTGCATTGATATGAGGCCTTATTTTCAGGTTCTTTATTTATTTGTACAGACCACAGCTGGTTGAGAATTTAAGCCAGTCCTCAGACTTACTTTCCTTTTAAATCACCCTTTGCCTGGTGATGACGGAGTATTCACTCTCACTGATTTTTAATATGAATGTGTCCATCCCTTGATCTCACTCATCATTTTAATAATTATACTTTTCTTTATCAAGCTTGCATTGCAGTTCAGTCAATCAAAGGCACCCATTGCTCTTTTAACAGCTTTTTGTACCAACATTGTGGGTTTAGATGATGATGATTCTTAGTGGACGTAGCAATAACAATTACTTATCTATGATAAGTATGTATTATACATTTATTATTATTATTATTAATATTTGTTAGACATATTAACAAGCACATGCCAGCAACAAGCATGTCGCACATGCCACAAGCACGTTAGCACAAATGTAACTTCACAGAGAACAGATTCAAAGGTAGCAGATTGCAGCTATTTCCCAACACAATACTGAGCCAAGACATCCACTGACAATTAATAAAAGTTAAAAGTTACTTGTTGGTTTTTTTTATTAGTATGATGTTTTCTTCTTGTTCTTCATTAAATAAACGGTGTGCACTATTACTTCAAGGAAATATTTGAATGAGAACAAGTTTGAGCGAAACTATTACATTTTAAGTGGCTATTGTCCTTTGTAGCATGGAGGACTGAAATAAACAAGTCATCAAAAGCCTGTAGATGGAAACAAGATTTTAACAGCAGCCACTTTTACTGTGTCACCGCAGGTTAAAACATCACTTGTTGAACTTTTATGAAATAGGGTGCCGCTGGTAAATGATTAATGGTGAAACCACATTGTCTTGAAAAAGACACATGAAAGTTATCCTCGCTACTGTATGTTTACCTGCTGTTTACTGGATTATTGCAAATCCCAGCATGGTTTTCCCCTGCTTTTATCTTTGTGTGGGTGGTGGTGCATACTGAGAAGTTAATAAAGCCTTCTTATCCAGCCCCAGGAAATGTGCACCTTTTGATTGCCCTTCCAGTAGTTGTGAAAGCATACAAGTCTGTTATGAGAAAAAAAAAAAGACGTCAGAGAAACTACAGATTTTTATTATGTTGTGAGTAACTCTTTAGCACATTTGAGAAAAAGCGAAGTGAGTACATGATTTAGAACCTTTTGCTAAAAGGATCTTAAGGCTAAGATGACCAAAAATCAGACAAAAGATCTGTACATGTACTTATAGCAGAACAGTGTGCAGATCTTTTGTCTGATTCTTGCTTTTCTGAAGTTTGCTTTTTGACCCAGCACCTGTAGAAGTTTTTTGGATGTGCATACGCTACACCGGTTGTCTAAGATGACCAAAAACGCATCTTAACGCATGTACATAAATGAGGAAGCTTCAATGTGTGGTACCTAGCAAACACAACTGTCGCTTCTTCTGCATGTCAGTCTTTCAAGAAACAATAAAGCTGTCCTTTTTGATGTGTGAGTCTGTCTTTCACTGTCATGATGGCTTACTTTGGTGAGTCTATAGTTGTATTGAGTGCCCATGTTTCTGCAATGTGCACGCTGAGCACTGTTATTTGTGCATTCTTGCTTTCATCTTAAAAGCACCCCCTGACCTCCTGCAGTCTCTTATGTTCTTGTTCATTTCCTTTTAATATATTGCTCCAAGTTTCATAATGACGACAAATGCTCTTTGGTGAATTAAAGTGGCATTAATGTGGCATGATTCATGATCATAACTGCACTGTCAAGTAAACAGGAGGACAAAGATGTTCTTCTACTGAGAATCTTAAGTAAAATTGTTGACTGGCCACAAATTGTCCCCATGATGTGCTTCTTGGCTGAATTACATCTGCCAATCTGTCGCCATCCTTCTCCTCCTCCATGTCTTCCCCCTCTCACATGGGTGCCATTGCCTAGTCAGCGGTGATGCAGAGCATAACTATTATAGTGATGAGTGCACAACGCTTTGATGGAAATAAGTGAACGCCTTAACTGGACTTTTATGTCAGTGTCATCCTGTACTTTAATTTTATCCTTATTTGTCAGCGTGCCCTTGAATCTAGTAAACAAGATAGGTCTTTTTCTTCATCTTCTCTAATCATCATGCCAATCAAATCTGGCCAAAATGCTCCTTTTCTTGATTTTTTGTTATCAGTTTCAGTTTTCTGTTGTGTGTTTATGTAGTTATTTTTCTTCTTTGACAGATGTCCACTTGTAATAGATATACTGGAATGTTAATTTGTTAACACAGTGGCAAACCTGCATGCGTGCCATTCCTATTCTGGAAACATATATTAGAACCATCACTGCCGGTTTTGAAAGCAGTTCTCAATATGAGCTTAAGGGCTAATTGTCTTGCTAGCGAAATTCTATTCTCTGTTTCAGTGATACGTTTAGTGTGGTAAAAAAGTAACTAAATAGGTTGTGTGTGATATGTGTGTGACGTATTGTTGAAAATATGAAAACATTAATGGGTTTGCGATTTCAGCTGGATTTTAGTTGGTTTGATGTGTTGTCTTTGACAATTGGATGTCAGCAATGTTACTACTATTTCTAATTAGACTCGCATCAAAATACAAGGCCAACAAAAACTTTAAAAGAGGGTTCTTATATGTAACTGAGCCCTCATTGTTTTACTGACAGGCAAACAACAGCTAAATGTTCACATGAAAAAAGAATAGATTTAATAGTGTATAACTGTCACTTTCAGGATATTCGTTGGTTGCCTTGGTGATAACGCTATCGAGTTCACATCTCTTGCCTTGTGCGCCTACAAAAAATTATGATTTCATACCATCAAATAAATAATTTGTGCCCTCAAATTACTTGATATGTTCCCTTACAGTAGTAGTTTTAAGTTACTGCAACTGTACTGCAGAAACTAAAGGTAGAGGTCATGCATTGTGTATTGTTGACCTGAGGCTTAAAGATTTAAAGTGAAGTAAAAATGTTTGTGATGTAGCTTTAAAGCTTCAGCACCTGATTTATGTACAGTTCTAGGTCTATGTAGACAATAGTCACCATATGCTCTACAGTGCTGATGAACACAGGCTGTATTCAAATGCACTCTGTGTGCTCTTCAATGGCACTGTTCTAGCTTTAAAATGATGAATATTTGCTTCATTTTCAAGGGGAATATTTACTGTTTTGTTTTATTGGGCTTAGCAACAGTTCAATTAGGGACACTACTTCATTCATTCTCCCTCTGAGCCAAACATCCTTTTTCTATCTATTAAAATGTATTTCTGCTTTCCCCTGTTATCCTATCCAATCTTTTGAAATAAGAGAGGAAACTCTTACCTGGTTTAATTCATACAATCAATTAAGCTTAAAACTTTCACTCCTCACTTACCCACATGGGAGCCAATTGTGGTTTTAGAATTATCAGGATGTATTTGACATTTTTCAAAAATTAGTAATTCATACAACACTCTTTCATCTTATTAATCATTCTGTGTGTGGTTGTTTTTCAGTGTTATGAATTAATGTCCCTATAATTAAAAAGGTTCTATCTCAAAAGCTATTCCTTAACTGGGTTCCATGAGGTTGCATTTGTGATCTATTCAGTATTTAGAATATACACAAGAGGACCAATCAGGTCACTTTATGAAATAGTTAGAATGCAATATCCTCATTTTAAGAAACATCACAATAAATTATTTTATCAATGGCATATCGAATCATTTATTTTGAACAATAATGGGGTTTTTTTATCAACAATGCCTTGTATTCATAGACTTTTACCTTCAATGCTATAGTAACTTATTTTAACAGACTGTATAAAAACACTACAAGAAAAGGAGTGTAAGATTATGAGTAGGTCACTTTCAGATAAGACTTGCAAGACAGTAAATGATTAATTCTTTCCATTGCACTGTAATCTAAAGTTGAAAGAGGCGGATGGTCTGCCTTGTGAATCTGCTCAGTCTTAATTCTCTTTAGGAAACTTTAGTTGACCCCTCTTTGACCTTTGGGTTTGCAATTATTTTTGTGCTCACATCCGCCAAGCACACACCTGGTAATGTACATGAGATGACCTTGGAACCTCAGGGAGAATGACTTTCAATATGGCTCCCTAATGATACTGCTCTCTGTATAACCATAAAATTGTAATCATCGTTAATGTATTCTTGAAGGGTAAATTATTTCATTGCTGATCATTTAAACAATATAATGAACCAAATGTGTCCTTCCTGCATGTACCTTTGTGTTTGCATCCTTTTTCTGACCTGACACCATTTCTTATATAGTCTCTAATGTAGACAGTAGATTGTTAACTGTTTAAATCACAGTCACTTGGGGAAACGTTATTATCAAAGTGCTTGTAGATTGAAGTCATAGGACAAAGACAGCAGCAGCTGCAGTGGATAGCCACAAATTAAGGTCTTCTTTCTAATAAATGCTTCTAGATCAATATGTTCCATGTCACCTTATAAATAGTTTTCACATTTTGCTACTCAAACTTGCACATCTCATCCTCAAGTTGACAGCAGCTAATCTCGAAGCTTTGTTTTTCAGAGTGATCCACTGCTTATTTGAGGCGGGTGTGTATTGAATCTATCAACCTTTAAAAGTTAACAAGTTGTCTGGGGAAATACCATTTGTACCAGTTCAATAGGAAATGTCAGACTCTGATAAAATGGTGAAGCCAGGATCTGCACAGAAGTAAGAGTGAATTGGAAGCCTTTGTGCCTTTGTGACATAGATATTTAGAGCTGCTCTTCTACATTTGCTTGGATTTCAGTAATAAAAATGGAAAGGGAAAATAACAATTTGAAAAAAAAAATTCACTAGAAATAATCTCCTGTAGTTCCTAATATGTCATCCTAATGCTAATTTAAAGCTTTCCTGTTCCTGACAAGACTGACTGACTCTTTGTCCCAAACATTCTGGCTGCTTTGATGCTGCCTGCAGTGACACTATCACTGCTAATGAGAAAGGCATTGTTGTGATCGTAGTATTTTCTTTCTGATTGGTCTTGTCATTCAATGATTCAAGGCCCCAGATCCCATTTGTCGTCTGTAGGGGAAGTGAGCAGCAGGAAGAGCAACACAGGAACACATACAAGCACCCACACATAGGCAAGTAGAGTCTCATAAAGCTCTATTCTGAAGTGGTTGACTACATTTTGGCCAGAATTTTTCAGTGCGGAGGAACAGGGCCATGGTGAGTTGCTCCTGAATTGGAAAATGCGTTGGTTTCACCAGATATCCAGTTATGGACGCTACATCGTCACAGTATGTTTTACACATCATAGAATATTATGTGCATATGCAAGAGTAACACTTTACAATACGGTACGGTATTTACGAAGAAACGAGAGAGGAACGAATCAGGAATGGCCTGATAATGAATGAGTAGTTCCTGAATAACTCCTGAATGTAAGTTCAGTTGAGTTCACTTGCACCATGAAATATTGTAACAGTGCATTTTTGCATAGTTCAATGTACAAATTAGTAAAGTGGTGTTAAGAACAAATGTGCTATAACGCCTCATGTCAACTGAGTGGCTCTGAAATGTCCCAGGAGGTGTTAAGTTGTCAGAGTTGTCAGAGTTACCGGTGACAGTTATCTCTAAGAGTAAGATGTGACAGGCATCATATATCACTTCCTTATTACATTGGTCCTATAATCATTATCTGAGTTGCTCAAGTGATTGGCTAATGCTGGAAGTCCCCGCGTGCAAACACATTTGGGAAAACTTCTTTTAGTTTTTGTGCTGCATACACTTGGAACATTTTACAACACTTAACACAATATAAGTCAATTTAAAACCATGATTACAAACTACTCCACTCTTTAACGTAATTGTTAGAATTATGTCTTTTACTTGTCAATGTCTCGTACAGTATGTATTTACAATAAAAATACAATAGATACCTAAAAGAAAGAAGGCCATTGTTTTCTCTTTTGTTTCAGACACCATTGGGAAACATAGAGAAACATCCTTATGATAATGAGCACCTCATGTAGTAGAGTTTCAAAAACAAGCTAAATGCTTTGATGTGCTGGGCCACAGCTGTGAATTCAATATGAATATATAGTATGTGCACACAATATAAATTTACAAGCAGCAATTTCTGGGGGACAATATAAGGAACGATAACAACCCATTGAGCCATTTTGATCATGATTGGATAAATAGTTGTTGAGCTCTGCCTCACTTTCTGTTTGTGTCTTTACTATCAACTTAGTCACAGTTAATGCTGTGTAGGAAATTACATGAGTATTAATGACAGAACTGCATTAATGTCATAACTATTACCTCACTACTGTGTGGCATTTGTAAGCCCATTGTATTGTGAGTCATGAGCTAGTCAATTATTGCAAACAATGCATGCATGCACTCTCAATTTTGAGTTTGCATGAGATGACATATTGAACATCAGCACGGAAAAACCATAAAGCTCATATTCGTACAGTATATCAGTGGTCGACAAATTCTACTGTACAAATCTCCCACAAATATTAAAAAAGATGGATCCCCCTGTTTCATTCCTAGACACACATACTCATAAACAGACACACACACACACACACATACACACACACCAAGATACCAACTTTCCTCCTATTTCCTTCCTCACACTCCTCGTCTTCTCTCTTGACCTTGATTCATTGACTCTGCAGGTCACCTAGCCCACAGGTCACCATGACAAAATCCCCTATGAGCAGATTTGTTACCTTTCTGTGGTTGGATCACTGTTGTCCAATGGGATCTGGTTTGGAAGTTGATATGCAACTGGGAGTATTCAGGATCTATGGCTCCATGCCATGTCCCTGAGTTTCCTTTTCTCTTCACACACATAAGACTTTTGTTTTCCTCTCTTCTCTAACAAAGTTTTTCTTATTTCACATCATTGCCCCACCAAAGACACTATAATTATTTATTTTTCACTGTTTGCAATATATAAATAGGTAAATAAAATGTAAAAAATATTTTACATAAACACCAAAGCTACATTTTTGCTCTCCTCTACAATCTTCTTAACGAAAAACCCACAGAATTGATTAACACAATTCCAGTACTTGAGCAGATGAGCTCTACAACTTAAGAGAATATTTGAAGACTGTATTTTTTTTATGTGAGTTATTAAGGCAGAATCCTTTAGCCCATTATACGTGCATATACCAAATACGACTAACACAAATGAAGAATGTCAATCTCCATCCTCTGCAGGAGAGACATGTTAATTTACATAAGTTCATAAGAGGCTTATTTTGTGGGCTTTGAAAACTTTATTCAGCACATTAATTATGTCCCTGTTGTTCACTTTTTATTGAGATATGCCTATCTTGATAAATTTTACTAAAGTTGTGTCATAGTTTTATAACGACAGCTTCTTGAGGGTAAATATTTTTTTAAGCTATGACAAACAGCTAATATAAATCACCGTTGGTGTGCCATCTGCCTCTGACATCTGATATCTGCCTCTGACAGTCGGTTGCAAAAACTATAAGATTTTACTCTGCACATGTCACTGCAAGACGCAGCTTTAAAAATATTATAAGCCTCATTGGCATTAAGCTCGATGTGAAATCATTGCATTGCCAAACCTGAGATCCTTTGTTCTAATGCCAATAAATAAGTTAAGCACTGCCAGTTTTCCATGCACGCTAGTAGGCCTGGTTCATAAAAAAATGGCATATTGGTGTCTGTCACAATGAACGTAGTAGATGGTAGGTCAAACAGTAATTTGAACCAGAACATTACATATTCAGGATTGTGTCATGTTGGCTTATTGTTTTAGGCACCACTGTAGGACCTACGGTATCTCCTGCATAAAGGAATGGCTGCTCTACTGAGTCTCATTAATCACTTCCAGCTTAACTTAATTGTGTAACCATATTTGGTCACTGAGATGAATGTTTAAATGACAATTTTCTTGTCTTTTAAATTTTTTATGAGAGCATTATATCTCGTGTTTAACTGCAAAGTACCATTTGATTGAATTTATCATAAAGAACTATATTTGAATCATAGGAAGACAGCGCTGCCTTGGAAAATAAATTATCCTTAATTGACGAATTACATTGCCTCAATTAGTCTGCTCCTAAATTTGTCTTTATAATGTGTAGCTTTCTACATATAAATGTTCTCGCCTCTGCTATTTTCAGCCCTATTTCAGCTCTGTCTTGGAATATGAACATTTTAATATTCATGTGTTAATAGAAGGCATTACAACTCAAATTAATCACAACATGTCAAAATCATTTAGATCAAAGTAGATCAGACACTGTGCTGTGAAAGAACTTAAGTCCAAGTGCTTTGCATTTCTCAGGTCCATTTATTTACCAAGATTTTATTCCTAGTTGACATTTTTCTATATTTTGCTATCAGTACATCAATATAAAAATGCATATTATGGATGTTTCAGTACATTTGACTTAGAGATGTCTGTTGTCTGTGTGGCAAATTTGCTGCTCAATCAAAATTATTATATATATATATATATATATATATATATATATATATATATTTTCCTTATTGGGCAACATCAAAAGATTTAGGTACATTTCAGAAATCTACTCTAGATCAGTTATAATCTAATAATCAATACCCCCTTGTGGAGAGTGAACCAATCATGTTCCTTGGCTACTTCATAAACCATATTGATTTGCCTAGTGCTGAAATTAGTCTTAAACATTTACCAGATGAATGAAAGATGAAAAATAAAACCACTTTATTTTAATCAAAAACAGTTTCTTCTGAAACATGACCCAGTGACCAGGTCACCAGTGAATAAGCGTAACATAAACACACATCTTTAAAACTCTCGTTTTCATTATTCCACCAGTCTTTTATGCCTTTTATCTGGAGCAAAAGTGCTCACTTTGACTGAAGTCTAGTCTGGAGGAGTCCTAATTAATAGATCAAACAGATAAGGTCTGATCCCTCCACATCAGTCATAACTCTAAGTTCAGGTTACAAGAGCTGTAGGTGTATGCATGGTTGCTGCCCATGACTTGAACTGAAGTGATTGTAAAAAGAAATCAAAAGTCAGCCAAACAGACTTTCAAAGCAAGCTATAAAAGTAACACTGGTTCTTACTCGCACTTTACTTTTGCACTATGTCACAGATTCCTACCCTATTCCTCAAAGAGAATCAATAGACTGTTGGAAAACACAGGCCCCATGTCTGTAATGTCCACTGGTTTCTGGGTTCTTAAATTCACTGTCATCTTGTTAGTTGTTGGAGCTAGAAAATACAAATTTGGGTAACATGGTGGAGTCTGTGTAGAGCGGAGGAGAGGTGAGCAGGCAACGGCCACCACCGCTGAGTGCTAAGGCCTGAGAGAGCTGTCAATCATGGAAACAGCCCTCAAACACATCCTTCTATGAACCATAATATTCTCTTAATGGAAGTCATTTTCAAAATTGCCACCCTGACATACATTAGAGGAAATAAAAATGGCTTTTGAGATTTCACCGAAAAAAATTATTGACTTTCAATTTCAAGAGAGAAGTTCCCACTGACTTCCACACTGAACATACTTTAAATCACTTCTCAAGACGTATCTTCTTAAAAAAAGCTTTTATCAGTGCAAGCACACTTCCAGCTTGTCCTACTTGTTTAATGTTATTATTACATCTAGTTGTTATGTAATAATCTTGAAGCAGCATTCCAGCTCACACAACAGCTGCTCAGCTGCTACAGTTGACATTACAATATCCACAACATGACAATTATGCAATTGTTAGTTTGCTAGCTAATGAATTAAAAAACAAAAGAAGCTTGGAGTTCACATTAAACTAATGCTATCATGTTAATGTTAGCTCATTTGCATGACTGCTGGGGGAGAATGAAAGGAGCTACTAGTAATTCAAGGAGCCGCATGCTGTAACTACAACTACTACTTGCTGTGAGTTACCATTACTATTAGTTACTAATACTATTAGTATTACTATACTATTTCATTTCTGTATGGTAAGTAGCCTACGGTATGGAGCTTGAGCCAAGATGTTATTAGCTTAGGCTAGCATAAAGCAGAGGGAAAACAGCTAGCCTAGCTCTCTCCAAAATTCAAAAAACTGCTTAGCAGCATCTCTAATGCTTTGTAATCAACACATTTTTTCATGTTTGTTTAATCTGTAAACAGAACTGTAAAAATGTCAGTTTGTGATTTTAACAGGAGTTGCATGCTGTAATTGTGTCTTGCTAACCAGGAGCTAGGTTCAGAGTCTTCCTGGATCCCTCACTGGTTGCCTGGAGGCCTCACTGTGATGACAAACCTCCAGGCTCTAGCTTCGTATCTAGCGTACAGACATTTCAGTGGTATCGACCTTTTATCTAACTCTCAGAAAGAAAACACGTGTTTTTACTAACAAATCACTGTTCTCAGTAGCTACAGAAAATGTGGTTTCCCAGTGGTGAACACTGCCAGCACTGCTGGTCCTTTTTCTCATTTCTCACAGTAATGCAACGTTCTCCAGAAACAAAAATGGAGGGATTGGAAAAGAACATCCACAAATCATTTGTCTCCAGGCCTAACGTATTAGGCTATATGATGTTAAAAATGTATGAATTTAAAATGAATTTATCAAAGAAACAGAAATGGCAGGATACAGCATGCTGTAAATATTGCACACATGATTATTGTTTTGGTATTTATTTCTGTAAAAGGAGAGTTGCTTTACAAAGCATGCACCTGGCCAGAAGAGGCCTACATGCACATGCAGAATGAATATAAGCTTGTTCTGTTACAAATTAAAATAGAAATATATGAAAATTAGATGGGCAGTTTCTATGTTCAGATTCAGGGCCAATGTGAACAGTGAATAAACACCAAATTCTGCCATTTTTGCTGGTCACAATAGATCTTAATGAGATCTATCATCATAGCATGTTAAAATAAAATTCATAATGATACTGGGGAAAAAATTGCAGGGCCATTCATCTTTTGTCTGGTGTCTGTTTGAATGTAAAACTCAAATCAACTCATTAAACCTCAACACTCACATTGTACAATCATTCTTCTATTTATTTGACAAGCCATTGTTGGTATAGCATATGTTGATGAGGTTTTATTCACTTTTGAATGGATATTCTTCCGGCCTTTTTGGCATTCAGCTGCTTGTTCTAATTAAATGTACACATCTCTTAAAAGTTTTCAAAGCAGAGAATGTTTTGACTTGATTATGCAATTGTTTGTGACAATGCACAATTAAGGTGTGAACGTTCAGGAAATAACTGATGGAGCTTTTGTGTCTATGTTGGATTGTAAAATGTACTGTATTTTCTTTTCAGAATAGGATTATCAAGACTGGAACTTGCTACTCTGTGACAGCTGTTATACACTATTCATACATTTTCATAAAACGCTATTCATAAAACTCCCATGCATGCCTTCAGATGGAGAGCAGGGTCCTGCAAGGTTTGAATTACAAACATTATATACCTAAAAAGGGGTCATTTGTAGAACTGTCCTAAGTAAACACAGTAAAAGGGTATTTCAGAGGACACAGAGAGAGCAGCAGAAAATGTGTGAAATGGTCCATTTTGTTATATTCTCAGTTGATATAAACACATTTCTGAATTGAAATGCCCTACTTCACGACAGGAATTTGGTCCTTTCAAGTGGTGTTCATGTTTAACTGATGTGTGCTGATTGTCGTGTTGAAGTTAAAGGTAAAACCCAAGCCAAAGTGATAATCGTGTCTTTCCAACTCATGGCCGTTAGGTTACAATGATGCCTCTTGACTGTTTGAACTGTATTCTTTTCTGAGTGCTGGATCACGGAGGGTTCACAGTTTGTTGCACATCAGTGGTTTTGTGTTTAACTTCAACTGAATAATTACACGATCCTCTGTGGTGAGAAAGTTCTACCTCCCCCTGGCTGATGAAACATAGTTCATCTTTTCAGTTACTGAAATTTGTGTTTTTGAGATATTTTCATCCAAAAGCACCAAAATACACATTAAGAAAAGCATTCCAGTTGAGTCAACTTGACTATACTGTACATATGTGGGCCATTAAAATGTTTCAGGCTGTGCATTGGCTATTAATGTTATGTTGCTTCTGACTTCTGTGGACTCGGAGAGTGAATGAATACTTTTGCATTGTACAAACATGTTAGTAGTTGTTTATCGAGGGACCACTCTCTAATATCAAAGGACGCCCTGTGGGATCTTGACCCCGAGGGCAGGAAAGCTTGAGCAAGGGGTTTAGAGGAGAAATAAGATGGTATAGCACATTTCCAAAGGCAAACTAAGCAGTACTCATAGATATGAGGGCACCCTCTGTCCTCTGAATGTGAAAGAGAGAGTGCAGCGCAGCTGAGATTCGAAGATTGTTACAATTGCCCACAGCAAGTAGCTGCATCAACTCTCCCTTCAAAACTTGAAAGGCCTGCTGGTCCTCTCTCATGTCTCCCGTCATCACTGTAGTCGACACTGGCAGGGGGTCCCCTCTACATCCATGTCATTAGCTCAGACCTCAGCACAATGCTTTTCTACTCTCGACTCTTGTCTTCCCTTTCTCTCTGACCAGTAGTACATAGAAAGAGAGAGCAGTGGGGTTGACAGATAGTGGCTACTCCCATATCATTTTTTGAAAGGTCATAAAGCTGTCAAAGCTATGTTAAACTACAATAATTAATTAATTGAAAGAAATAATATTTTTTATTGCACAATCAGTAAGCCTAATTGAAACTGCTTTTCACCCATATTCTCAGTTGTATAGGCTACGTTGCCATGTTCTTCCTAATACATTACACCATTAGAAATGGCAGACTGAATTTTCATTGACTGGTCCCTCTATAACACCACTGAATGATACATTTTACTTTAAAAGACTGATTATGTTAAGGAATGTAATTCAAAATTCTTGATTACCATATAACTATTTCAACAGTCAAGTTTGATCCAATTTTACTGTGAAATGGTATGTTGCTACAGCAGAACATGTATGCACAATATTTTTGCACTGAAAAAGAATATGGTAGGAATCATCTTGGAATGTTTTACTTGACCTTTACAGAAGTTTTGATCAGTTAACCTGGTGATTCAGTGAAAACCCTTTTATTGTGAAGTCTAGTTAGAAACCCTATTCCATAGAAAATAAGAATATTTTACTTTGTAATACAGTCATACAGTATGCATTACCACTCTACCATAGTTATGCAGACCTGTGAAATCTATACTGGTGTCTTTGCATGTTTAAACCACTTTCTAAAATCACTTTATCTTACATTACCGAAAATACGTTTTCAATAACATTCTTGAATTAGTTATATTTTTCCCAACCTTTTATGCAGCTATTGGTTTAGGTAGATAGTTGAGACTTGCCAGACATTGTAATGGTAATTCATCATAGTGAATACCATTTTTGTTTTATTGTTATTATTATTGCAACAATATGTAATTGATGGAAATGAAATCAAACATGATGCCCACTGGTCAAAGGTTACATATGAAGTTTCAAGCCTCTGAAAGCTGACTTCCATTGTGCACTGAATGTATTAGCCTACGTATTAGAGAGTATGCAGGCAGTCTGATTTAGCAAGATATTAAGCTCATACCTCTAACTTTACCACTAATCACTTAGTTCTAAATGGATAAATTTTTTTAAAGAATTAAAACTGATGAAAATGATTTCCGAACATTAATGACTTATACTAAAATTACATTTTTAATTAAACCTGCACTCAAAATAGAGTGCACTCTACATTTAACATGAGTGTAATGACTAAAATATTTAACCAACTTTGATTAATTGGACATTGTAGCAGAAAGTGACAGGTGATAAACTTTAATTTAAAGTAAGCTTTGGTTGAGCTGAATGTCAACAAAAACACAGGACAGAACAGTAGTCTTTGAGCTACAGAGCTCGCCAGTGCCAGCATTTTTGCTCACTGTGTCCACTTTACATTTGAGGTTGCTGTATTACAGTAATACTACATAGTATTCACAA
Source organism: Enoplosus armatus (assembly GCF_043641665.1). Classification (NCBI taxonomy): domain Eukaryota; kingdom Metazoa; phylum Chordata; class Actinopteri; order Centrarchiformes; family Enoplosidae; genus Enoplosus; species Enoplosus armatus. Next base: position 9,832,192 of record NC_092180.1, on the reverse strand, counting down.
AAATGTCATTTATTTTGAAATCAGGGTAAATAGCGGTAATGGTGGCAAACATTTAGACATTTCCTCATGTCAACTTTTGCATTTTCCCAATCACACCCCCCAAAGTGACGTGAACATCTTCATGCTAATGCCTAATATCCCCCCGGGGATCAATAATGTATTTCTGATTCTGATTCTGATTCTGATGCTTACATCTCAGCCATGTTTCAGATCTCAACCCCATTTTCTTTCTGTCAATGATTTTCTAACACAATCATGGAGAAAGAAGTAAGAACAGTTATATAACGTGGCATTGCACAAGGATTTGTCTCAGCTGACTGAGGACAAGACTCGCTGTTCCTTCTTTCAACATTAGCATAATCTCCTGAGATCCATCTGACCCAATGCAGTGCCCTCTCATCTATAGAATAGTTCTGAGAAATGACTGTGTGCTTTGATGGTTCAGATTATTGAGCATGTCAATTGGTATTTTTCTCGCTCTAATGTATGGTAGATGGTGCTTAAAATACATTTGTTTTAAACCTGACAATAATGGAGATATTCACACCAAGCCCACTGATCCCCCCCCCCCCCCCCCCCATCTCCTTTGTGATTGTGAAACAAAAATGTCAAAAGTTTGATAATATTTGACCTCATTTACATATGGTGTACCTTGATACTAGACACAGACTGTCTTCCCAGCATTTATATTTCTTAAGTGTACTGGGTGGCACCAGACCTCTGCAAGCTGCTTTGTCTTTCCCACCATATGGCATCTTGACAGTGTTTTCCTCACTAATTAGTCTTTAACACATATGCCAAGTCCAAATGACTGTAATGTCAGGGCTGCACTGAGGATCCTTGTTGCATCAGAAATTAGTTCCCATATATTAACATGGAAAAACATGTAGCTTTAACTGCATATACTGTAAAAATATTGACTAATTTTAGTTTACATTTGAATCCTTATACTATGGGCAGTGACTTTTATTGAATCCCAGGAATGACTGAAAGCTGTTTGTTATGGATATAAGCCAGCACCTTCAAAGATCTGTGCTGCAAGTGCCAAAGATCCTTTAAGAAAGATGGTCTCCTTTTGGCAGACCACACAACTCAGTCTCTCTGCAGATACACAGTGTGTACTTGAGTTAATTTCTCTTATTCCAAGAACATACTGTATAGCATGGGCTCAAGAGGTAAAGCTTTTAGTACTCCCAGGGTTGGTGGTTTGATCCCCAGCCCCTCCTGTCCACATGTTGAACTGCCCTTAAGTAAGACACTTAACCTCAAATTGCTCCCAATGGCCAGGCCAGTGCCTTAGGAGGCAGCATGTGTGTGAGTGGGTGAGTGAGAGGCAAATTATAAAGCTCTTTGTCCGGTAAGGTAGAAAAGGACGGCCCACTTACATGATTCATACCACTGCTGATCTGCCACCACCACGCTAAAGATTTGGATAGATTAATGCACAAAACTGCTTGGTTAAGGTTAGGAAACTATTGTGGTCATGGTTAAAAGAAAACAAATGGAATACGGTTTCCCTTTTTGGTGGCCCATTCATCCACCCCACCCTCCTCTCTAACAGATTTTGTGGTGCAAACAACAATGTCACGCCACATCCGCCTTTGTTCCTGACACACAGGAGTCTTCATTCACATGGCGGCTAGAGGTTCTTGTTAGGTTCACTTAAACATAGGTTGTATTAGACTAGAACATTTTTCTTTTTCCTTGTGAGGACGGTCTCATGTAAAGTGATCACTATATTAAAGACTTACATAGCCTTTTTATTGCTGTAATGATAATAGTCGTGAATATATACTACATTTGTGCAATGCAATGTTTAAACTGCAGTTGTTGTCTTGAATATTGTATGGTCGCTGTATTTCTTTTCAGTTTGTGGGAACAGGAATAGACAATGCAATAGACAATAGACATGGACTTTAAAAGAGGAAAAAAGGCAATTGGAGTCTATCCTTGAACAGGGTGCTAATATGAGTTAAGAGCAAGGGAACTTACCAACAATTCATCTTTTTCCTCAAAAGATATTCAAAAAACAGTGCTTAGATTGCTTCTCATTTTGAGTCTCATTTTCCCCACACCGCATTGTGCTGCTTTGTCTTATTGTTCTCCGTGTGGCACTTTCCAGTACTTTTAAATTTCTGAGCACTCACATGCTCAGCAACAAATTGCTGAAATGGAGATCTTCCTGTCAAAAGCAGTCTTTTACACCAAATCCTTTGGAATAAAATTAACATAATGGTCATGTTAGGGAAGAGCACAGGCTTACTAGACTCATGTCACAGTCACAAAATATCCAGTGTTAACTGATTGGTTGTTAAGGGTGTCTTGGTATAGTTTTCTCAGCCTGAGATAAGTGATTTGATGTTGCATGCTGACTGACCTGGATAAAGCAGCTTTCAATACAGATATCTCTTGTCAAAATCACACGAGATAGTAACTAACTGAATCCAAACTTATCATTTTGACCATCTGTTATGCTAACAAATAAGTAATTGGGGATACTGATTGCCTTGTCATATATACCCAGGAGTTTTATCTAAATTGTTCTAATTTTTAACAGCATAGTCGATATATTAATACAGTATTTTTTGGAAAAAATAAATGTTAAATATAATCATTACCCAGTTAACAACACATTTAATTTGGCTTTATCTAACAGTACACAGTTTTCACTCAACAGATATTAAGGTCTGTAGAAAAAACTTAAGTGACACTTTATGGTCTCTTTTTATACTGTAAGTGCTTTGTTTGTTTATACAGACAAAGTACTGTAAAGTCTGACCACATTTCTAATTAGTTTGTTTCATAAAGCAATACATGAAATAATTAAATTCTGAATGGAATATGCCACTGTTTATCTTAAAGAAATCTATGTGAAAAAGAAATACTGTGTGGCCAGTCTTATTAATTCTCTTGCATTTGACTCTATGATACTGTTCTGCTTAGCACTTTACAAAGCTAAACAACACTCGAAGTAACCCTAACCCTAACACATTCAGTTGCTGTGATTACATGCTGCTACAGTTACAGTATGTTTTAAGTTAATCAGTGTTTTACGGTGGATTAGTTATTTGAACGCTGGGCTATTTTTACCTTCTATTCACTCCCTTCATTTTTAGACTTTATTACTTGACTTATGACCACGTCACTTTATAGTACTGTAGGTGTTTGTTTGTTTGTTTGTTTGTTTAGTTTATTTAAGATCATGATAAGCATTTATGGTGGATACATATTTCATGGAGAGGTTATGATTTATTGTAAGTAGCATCAGGAAAAGATTGAAACAAACAGATTTCTTAAATGATAGAAAAGTAATAATAGGCCGTGGTGATGTGGCCTCCCTGGATGAACTTCTGCTATACAGCCTCATTATTGTTGGCCACTGAGCAGATAAATTAGAAAAGGCACATAGAGCACAAATATCACCCTGGAGCAACAGATCTGTATTTGGTGACTTGTTTTTGACAAAAGCACAGTCTCATCTGCGGCTTTTGCTTTTCAATTTGCCTTGATGTCAGGTAGCTGTGAGTACACTGAACAAGCAGAGGAAAGAAGTAACCTACATTAATCAAAGCTGATAATGTAATCAAGACCTTAGAATGCAAAAAAAAAGGGTCTGCTTCTTCTGTGTTTGACCATGCACACTATCACCTCGAACAGGAGACAATTCAACCAATGGACCACCCAGCTGCTGTTGTTTTTGACCATAACACATGCAGTGATGCCTGGAAGGGACTTACAGGCTTAAAGAAGAGAGAACAGTCGGAAGAAAAAAGAAAAATAAATAATATAGAAGAAACACATCCACGCCTGGCATCAGTACGGCTTTACACATGCCCTATCTGTAACAACACTCATGGTTCCCAGACTGTACTGTGCAGCAATCAAAATCTCACTTTGAAGAGAGGCAGGTGGAAGGGTTAGAAAGGGAGTGTGAGACAGACATGACAGTCATACCGAAAAGACGGGAGAGTCCAAGGAGGAAATAGTTTATTGACCATACAAGTGGAGTATAAAGATAACTGTATGTTACTGTAAGGCCCACTACGTGAAAACAAATGCATGCTAAAAAAAAAAAAAAAAACTAAACACAGCTGCATCATGATCAAAAGAACAGTATCGGTTACATAATAGTGAAGTGAGTCATAAAAATGGCTTTTAATTTTCAGGCTGGTCAGACATGTTTAGAGATTCTACACTTTGAATCTATTTAAACAGCCTTGTGTCAAACACATCTAATATCTAATAATATCTTACCTAAAGCTGACAAAGCATAACATATATTCTGGAGCCAAATTGTGCGACCTTTCTTATAAGAAAGTTTAACTGCTAATATGTACTGTAGCTGGAATTGGACTTTATTAACCTTTATATATATAAAAAAAAAACAAATTGTAAATGCCAATCAAAATAACGGCATGTCATAAAAACCCTATAACAGAAAAACAATGGAAGAAATGTTCAGAATGACCAAATAATGAGGACTTATGTAATATCAACAATAAGAACCAACTAAGTGGCATGCTATCATACAATTGAGCACCAAGGTACACAATTCCACTGTGGTCTCCCAAGTTCATGAGTCAAATTATTAATCACAACTAAAAGGATTATTCAATAGCATTACAACTTGGATTTTATTTTCAATTTGTCATCATCATGACAAGTCATCATCGCTACAATGAAAAGATTGTAATCAAGCCAAAGGTTTAGCCAGACAATGTACGAATGTTAGTTCTGTAGGATAAAGTTAAACTCTGAAGTCAGACAGTGAACTCTCATTGAAAATGGCAACGTACAGCGATGATGGGTAATAATTTTACCATTTGCTTCCAAATTTGTTTGGCTACCCAGGGTGTTTGATTTCTTCAGCATGTTCCAAGATGTCAGCAATTTGCTTGGTGAGTACGAAATTTTAATGGCAGAAACTATGAAAAGAAAATACAAAAATACAGGTTGATCTGGGAATCCTCGTGTGTAGTGGTCTAAGACTGATACCATGTAGCTTCAACATCCCCAGTTCAATTCCAGCTGGGGACCCTTGTTGCATGTTGTAACTTTCTGTTTCTCTTGCCATGTTTCCTGTCTGCATCTCCACTGTAAACCTCTGCAATAAAGGCAAAATACAGAGAAAACAGTACAGGCTGACTTTACTGTTCATGTCTATTATTAAACCTTTTACACCATTTCTTATGCACAATTGGCGACTGCATCAAAACATATGATGATATCGAAAACAAAGTTTTCAATCGAGTAGGTCACCATGTATAAAAAAAGTGATAGTGTTTCAACATGGGACACAATACTGTACATATGGATGAGGCCTCACATACACTTGAGTGTAACCTTTAGGATATGGGCCTTCTGAATCTGTAATTTGTCCCCTAACACTTCTGGCAAGGTTGCATCCATGTGGTCAGGTGTGCAGGGGCTTGACCGGTCGATGTTGAGCTTCCTTGCACACTAAGGAGTCTGGCACTCAGGTCAGTGGTAATGGCCGCAGCCAGATGGTACCTATCCACTGGGGACGAAGGACACAGACATGCTGGTCACAGTTTAACTTTGGAGGTTGCATATTCTAGCATTATTTAATGCTTGATTACATGCATCATTTATCACAATTATGTCTTGATAAAAGTTTGATGCAAAACACAGCAGAGGCATGCTGAATATTCAAACTTTGCCCTCTCCTGTCTAATCAACCCCAAAGAGAGGAGCGAGGGAGAGGAAAGAGAAAGACAGAAAGAGAGAATTTAACAGCAGCGAATAACACTTTGATAGAATACATATTTTGTTGTTCAAAATAGAGCAAGAAGTACACACTGAAAATGAAACATGCCATAAGGTTAACAGAAGAAAGATTTAAACCAGATGAATATCTTAATGAACCTCAGTGATGTTGCATCTACTACAAATAGATTATTATTGTTTATTATTTCAGTTGTAGGGCATTCAAGGGCTCTACATTAAAAATAAGCTACCACCAAATGATATTGTGGCCCAAACAATATTATGCTGAACATGACTGTAGCCCAAAAAGCAAGAAAATTGCTTTTCTCCAAATCTCATGTTTGAATTTACAATAAAATCTGTTGTCAGGGTAAGGTTTTATTATTTTTGTGGCCTTTTGCCATTATAGGACAGTTCTGAAAGAGTGACAGGAAACATGAGGACAGAGATGGAGGGAGATATGACAAAGGTCTCCAGTTGCACTCAAACAGGAAACGTTGGTATTTGGCATTTTAATGGTATGCATCTGATGTTGTTGGTTCACCAGGAATCCCAGGAATAGGCTTCAGACTGACAGTGAATTAAAGATCTTGACACAAAAGTGACAACTTAGGAGAAGTAATACATAAAAGGTTGACGGTAAGGGTCAGGTTTACTAAGCCTTCTGCGCCTCATTTCAGCATGAGATATGCATGTTATTTATCAAACAGACACACAAGCCCAGTACATCACTTCACCCATACAGTGTAGTGCACCATGTGTATGATCAGTAAAGTGCTCTTCAGATTTATGTGGAAATTTCTCTTGCTTGTTAAAGAGCAGGTGCAAATTAGCGCTGTTGTATTAAAAGAAGTCTCAGTGCCAGCAGACAAAGGGTGTGCACAACACTGAAAGTGTGTTATAGGAAGCCTAAGTGTACTACTTCAAAACAAAAACAAAATACAGCTTCTAAAGACAAAAAAGGGTGATGTAGCCAAAAAATAAATGGACAAAATATCTGTCCATTTAAAACATCCAACAAAGAGCTGGCATTTAATGAACTGCTAATGCACCATGTTGACTGCATTCTTTTGATGAAACATTTACACCTGTGCATTAGGCTGTTCTCATCTTGGGGCATAATCAGCTGTATTAATGCTAACTATATTCTCTGCAGTACCTGTCCTGGCATGAACATCTGCCACTGTGGTTTTGCATTTAAATATGGCTATGCTACCTAATTTTTACCCTATCAGGAATTTCTTTCATGACTCCAGAAATCTATTTTAGGAAAAACATCTTTTCCCATGCTACTTTTCACAGTTGGGCTGGCATTGCATCCCTCCAAACTGCGGGGTGTGTTGGTACCTCATTAATCAGTAACTCAATTTCAGAATCACAATATTTCGTTTTCACTTTAATTCCTGAGCTTGTTTATGGCTCCAAGTTGCAGAAACTCTGACAGTGAACTGCATTTTTTAAGTTCTCCTTTGCAAAGTGTGTAGTAAGCAGTACCAGTCACTGACAGTTAAATTAGCCTAGCATCAACCTAGGATGTTAATTTGTATGCAGATTCTACCGCAAACTGCATGAAACATGCAGCGCAAGCTGCACAGCACCTTCCATGTACTGTAAGGTAAATATGGCCACGAGATTCTGAGAGCGAAGCCTTCTTAATGACAGCAATGCTTTAGCTTACTACACCTTGACCTTCCACCTCTTGATCCAAAATGAAAACAATAAATCCTCCAAAGGTGAGCACCCTTCCTAAAAGGTAAATGAAAATCATGACGATACACTTTAAACACCTGCAGATTGAACACTCTCTTCCTTGCTTCTCTTTTAATATATAACAGAGGATATAGGATAATAAACCCAATGGATGTCAAACTGTAAGAATACCAGACTAGGCTTTGCACGCACCAGGGGACCGATGTGTTTGAGGATGCATCCACATTTTTGATTGGATTATGTAAAATAAAAATTGAATTCTAAATCCATTTGAATGAGACTCTGTGAAGGCTGTCCAGGGACGGAGACATCATTATGAATATTAATTGTTAATAATTATCCTTCTCCTCAGGGTAACTCATATTTCAGGACAGTGGAAGTTGATTTAGAGAGAAAAAAAAAGAGAATGATGGAGACGGAGAGACACCACAGAGAATAAGCGAGAGGGGAGAAGTGCATTAGTATCTTCACTGACACCCGCAGATTTTCTTTAACTTGTCATGAAAACTCTCTGTTGTATACATTTCTTAGCGACTTGAGACATTAGCATGAAATCCAGATTAGCGTCAGACCATCTGCATTTGAATATTTGTATGAACCCAGAGGATTTCATTTAATACCAACACTGTAAAGAGAAGTGTCATACATGTTCTTAACATTTTGTAAGTACAGCTGTCTATATTGAAACTCTAAGGACACTTCTTCACACTTTTCATTTCAGTTTTTGCAGGGTTGACGATTGAATCAATCTTTGTCACTTTAAGACTATTGTCTGAATGTGTTTACATCTCTGTGTGCAGTGCAGTTAGTGACAACATTTTACTTTTATTTCACAGTTTTGAAGTCACACAAAAACATGAATTCTGAGATAAAACAGTGAAAGCAATTCAAGTCCCATAGCCAGAACAAAAAAATCCTTGTAATATGTATGTAAATTCTTGAGCTCTATCTTAAAAGTATTGAATATCTAAAGCACACATGTAGATTGATAATTTATATTCAATTTAGCACGGAAAATGGAAGATATACCAAAGAATAACCACTTTATTAATATAATAAAAATACTGATGAGAATTAAAAAATATGCCACATGAAATGTGATAGAAAATGAAACAAAACAAAAATGATCACCATAGTTGTAATTGTATGCTCAACAACACAGAATGGTTTGGTTTGCCCCAGTTTGAATTTCCATGCAATCATTTCCAAGTAAGAGTCACAATGTTGCAATAGTGAGGAAACTTGAACAATCAACCTCATTTCCTGTCAAACATCACTGTAGAAGGCTCAATAATGCCAAGCAGACTCCTAACAATACCACAGTCTTCTACAAGTCAAATCATCTCACTTGACTGTTTCCAGGAAATTGTTTCCTGCATCATCTTCAATCACCAGGGTGTAGAGCAGATGGAATAAACTGACAGACATTTATCTCACTATGGACTACAAAACATGCTCGAGAAGTCAATCTGAACACTTCAGCCTTATTGGTCAGAGTTTCTGGGATCTTGTCAAACACTTGGTGATTTCCTGAATCAGTAAACAACTTTTGGAAATTCCTTTAGCATTACTCTTTCCTGCCATTACTCTAATTATATGTATTTTCTGCATTCCCTTTATTCCATCATAAAATATGAACAAACTGATACCAAAAAATGTAAAACACATTTAGCTATGTTAATCAAAATGTAGCACTTTTTGTGCTCTTCATGAAGCACATAGATAGGAAATCATTCTGTCAGTTTGAGATTATTCTGTCACATTAAAACACGTTGTGTCCCTCAGGTCAAATTTCAGTGATTGAGTTAAAGGAAAATGTCACCTTTTCAGTAAAAAATATACTGTATGAATGAACTATCTTCCAATCATAGCAAAGACATTTGATTCCTGTTAGCCTGCTTGATCTTGTTTTCCACTTAATGCAATTGACCATGTTTGTTGCTACGAAGTCAGCTGAGGGTTCTTGTCCTTATCCCTTAGCTACTCACACTGGTTAGTTAGGTTGCCTGCACAGGACTTGCAGTGCATAGCGACATTCTGAATTGGGAAATAAACGAGCAAGGAAAAAAGTTGTATTATATAAGTGTCATGTTGTATAATTACAGCATGTATGACTATTAAACCAAAAACAACATGCAATGGTACATTGAATTCATCAAACATTTATCAAATGTCTTGGTCCTTGGTGGTGTTATTTTGGTGGTTTAATTTTCTTATACTGATCCATTGTCCAAAAAACACTCACAACTAATATGCAACACAGCTACAGCAGAGTTTTATATTGTCAGCATGTCAAATGCAACATTCAGCATTTTTCACTGATGCAGGAAAACAAGAAAAGGAAAAGAAATGGATGGAATTATACCAATTTCCCTAACAACAGTAGTATTGATAGACAAGAGGGTTTTGCTACATCTAATTTCCAGGTACTACTTCTGCTTACTGTAGTTACATGAACATAATAGTTATTTGGATTTTCATTTTTCCACCTCAAATCACTGAAGTAACCAAAGTTGCATTAAAATGCTGACCTTGCCAGTTTTTACTCCTTGTATCTTGAACAAACCGGTCAGGGCACTTGATTGGCCGCGCATGTAAATGCAAATTTTGTGGTGCAGCTCAGTGAAAGAGAGTGCTCAGAGCTATAGAGCCTGGAAAAGGTCAAAGCAAAATGCAACCATAGTTTGACTAATCAAAATTCAACACATAATCAGAGACACTTCAGTTACTCATAAATATATGTGATAACATAAAGCTGGAAAGCAGACTTTTGAATAAACAAAGAAAATAATTAATTGGCAATGTTGAGAAAAAATGTAAATAAAAATGTCATGGTGTCAATTGATAGCTATATTACAGGTTAAAAATTAATGGATGATGATTAAGGCCACAAAAAGAACACATCCAGAGCATGTCCACCTTGGACAAAATTTATTATTGTGTAAAAGTGCATTTTAACCTTTAGCAGGGGCTTAATTATTCATAAAAGCTACAGAAAAGGAAGGGCTATTACAAACTGTCAAGTCAGCCAGGAAAAAAAAACCCACCTGCATAATGTAAATGCCCTTTGCTTGCCTTATATGTTCCCAAACACCAAAACAGCAAAATATATTAGCTATGGAACAGTCTGGCCGTCATGGTGTGTGAACCAGGCAGAGGTCAGTCAGTCCGGTGGGTATTTTACACTACACCCTCTCCCACTGTATGGGACAGTTTTTAATGAAAATGACCTGCAGATACTCTAAAGCACAAATGAATGCAAGATGCCGGCTTCTTATATTGTTCTGATATTTTCACCCGATTAAACTGTTTGTGTTTGCCATTTTAGGGCTCTACTCCAAAGTATTCACTCCTTAGGTTTTCAGTATTTCATTTTGTTTCATTATTTATAGAACATAACCAACTTATGATACAAGGAAAACAGAGTGTACATTCAAGGGTTAAAAATATTTAGGAAGAAACACATGAACAACCAAGAGGTGCAGATTCTGAAGAAACGTTGACAGGTAAAGGCCAACCGACAATCCACAGTGTGCACACTGAGCGGTCCAAGTGTGAATTGGAACACCTCAAACATGCACATCTACATAAGACCTGCTTGAAATGGGCCAATAGTAATTTAACCATATTCCACACTGCCTTTTGACAGCCCTTTTTCTACGCCTTACAGGGACTCCCTCCAGTGCCAAGAGATTTCAGTCACCACCACTGGGGACGGGATGCTTTCCCCACTAGCAAATTATTAGACCACAACCTCCATCATGGTGTGTGAAGAGGCTGAATGGAGGGGAAGTGACTATTTCTGATCAAAGAGGATGTTACTGAGACCAGCTCTTGATGCTCCCTTGTCTCAGTCCTTTTCTCTCTGAGTAATATATTTGTTTTTCTTTGTGTATTTTTAATAGATGATTCTGTGTTTAATCCAGAGTGGCATGAGAGCCAGAGCTTAAGGACATGAATTATTCATATTATTATCAATTTACTAATTTCATGATATCTTGAGCCTGTCTTTCATAAAACATGGAGTGAAGATTTGGTTCTACCTCCCAAAAGGTTTACCAAACAGCCAGATGAGGCTGCAGCAAGTTATAGATGAGGACAAATTGAGGTTTAAGTGCTGCATTCATTTAGAGAACCGTCCCCAGATAATAAGAGTTAAAAAACAGGTTATCCCAAATGTATTTAATTTGAATAGAGCACAGTCTAAGTATCATCTGGTTAGAGACTTTGGATTTCTCACAGTTGCTGCAACCACAATACAAATAAAGCTGCATCATGATCCTCTGAATATGTCATGTATTTAATTGGTATTCTTTCTTTCACAAGGACCCCACACAAGAAAATAATGTGGAAAAACATAGTAAAGAAACTCTCCTGCCACCAGTCTGTCATTTTGCCATCAAATAAAATTTCCAAGTCAGAGTTTCATCAACTCACACAAAGAGTTTTGTATGTCATTCTCTGAATCTATGTCAAATGAGTGGGGCACACACAAAAAAACGAAAGGACCTTGAGAGAATTACAGACCACAATAATTAGAACATGTTTTATCATTCGGATATCTTCCACCACCCATGCATCTCGCCTCCACAGTGCTTAAGTTCTGACCTTGAACTAAAAAACTGTCTTCATAAGAGAAACTTACGAAGAGAAACCCAGAAATGTAAGTTTTGAATCAATACATTTACACACTTCTAACCTCTTTACCTAATTATCTCTTTTTACTTAAGTCTTCTTTAGCTACTCAAGCTGTGTGCCTCGGCCATCTGAGTGCTTTCTCGTACTCAGTAGTTTTGTTAATGTTTTTTTTTTATATTACTGTTAACATTTTTAATGAGCATATGAGTTTTAAGGGTTTTATACAAGCTGTCGCTCTGACACAGAGACAGAGAGATAGATTGTATAACATTTACAAGTTGAATGTGAAGAATTAAATTATACAATAGCTCTGAACACTTGTTTTACCTGTTTTTCACTCAGGATATTTTTTTCTCTCTCAAAAGGACAAGCTAGGCTTCTCATAAATGTAATCAACTGTCATGTAACTAGTAATAGAAATGTGTTAAGACATATTTCTAACACATGACACAGAAAAGTTGCACCGCCCTGCATGTTGAAATCCTTTTAAACTGTCACTGTATGACATGTATTTGGATCATGTTTTATTTATGTTAGAAGTGAAATTGGTTGGGTGGTCAAAACAATCCAACAATAGTAACCTTCACAAATCTCTACTCCTGTTGCATGCTATAGAATATTCTTTGTCTTTTTTTCCCCATTTGTTTGTTTCTGATTATAAAGCCTTTAGAGAGTACAATGTACACAATTTAAATCTCAGATCTATGACAACAGAAGTTGCTTCTTTGTGGTCACATCAGCTGTCGTCATGACCCTTAACTCAGTTTCTATGCTGATGACACCCAGCTCTCAAAGGTATCTGTTTTCCAGCTCTCATTATGGAACATGGCTGATCAGAGAGCAAACTTCAGTCCCTCAAGCACAGAGGAGCAGGATAAACTCTCTGAACACAAATTTGCAATAAAAAATGGCGAAGGATTTTAAGGATGCACATAATGCTACGATTATTTATTAACATTGAGGGTTGGAAATGGGTAAAACCATCTATTAGTTGTGGAAACTGTTTGTGCACCCAGAGAGCAAGAGAGAAACCTTTTGGACACCTTGGGGAAGTAATCTCTGAATGATACTCATTATCTCCTACCAGTTGTCCCAATAACCCAATTAGGACACATCCTTGAGTGAATGTATAAAAGGGTCAGGCCAGGTATTCATTGTCAATTGAAATCCTGATGAAAACCAGTTGTTTTTTAATAGTCAAGAAAAAGCAATGTAACTCCACATACACCTGCTCCTCTATGAGTGAGTGCCTGAAGTTTGCTCTTTTGCACATCTTTGAATAATCAATATGTTGCCGTTTGCAGCATCACAAATATCTCCACAGTCAACAAGGGAATTCTTGTAGAGCAGACATAATGTAACTCCTCCTATAACTGATATCTCAAAATTGATATTGTGATATTGTTGTTGAAATGCATGCAAAAACTGTGTTCTGACAGGGGATTACCCTCTGGTAGGGAGGCTAATAGAAGTGTCTGAACCCACTACTCGTTAACATTTTCAGGAGTAGTGTAAACAGCAACTTAAATGGGATTTTAATATGCTAATTGTAAGGATCTATCTAGCAATGAGCTGATACGTTGCTTGATGTTTTACCAGTGTAAATAGCGCCTAAGGCTAGACAGTTTGCACATTTTTCATCAGTACTTGTGGTAGAAGGATATAAAAGGCTGAATTTAATTATTTCATTTTCTATGCCTCAAGTAGCCACCCGATAGTATAATAAATCAATAGCATTTCCATGAATACTAATTGTGGTTGCAGGGATAGTTGGTGTAGCCGATAGGTGGGAATTTGATCAGGTCTGCAAAACCAGCCAGCCGAGGCCTCTGCCTCAGCTGCCATGCCCCACAGAGGCTGACTGCTACCCCTTTGAAGTTGAGGTGCAAAATCAATTGAACACGTCTGGGAGTAAATTAACTAGTTTGGAGCTTAATTTCCAACGGCTGAAGGCTTTCTACCAAGTTATTTATGAAAACAGGTGGGCCATTCTCTTTCCTCCTTTTAAGAATATGTATTTCATGACTGGGCTTTGGATGAATCCCTTGGCCTCTCTAGAATCATGAAATCCTAAAATAAATAAGTGAATCTGTGTGTCAGTTTGTCTTTTATTCAGGTCAGATATTGTGCACTTTGAAAAAGATTCAAACTTGAAATAGAAATATTATTCTAAGGAACAGGTCAGGCATTTTAGCAGCTGAACGAGCCTACTTGCTGTCACTTTGATTATTTTGTGCTTCTAGTGAAGATTTTGCCACACCTAATTAGCGTCCTAATTTGAGATTGTATGTTCAGGCTAACTGGCTTGCTCTCTCCATTTGTATACTATGTGATTTTTACACATACCACCATCCCAGGTGTTCATCATCATTTCTGCTGCTATGTGTTAAGAAGTTTCTATTTACACTATCAAACTTTTTTTTAACAGTCCTTTTACGGTTATTGATCAATTAAGCAAACTGCTTTAGACTTATTCTAAATTATTTAAAAATTAAAGTACAGTGTCCCCTGTTTTATCTTTGATATGTTTTTTGATCAAAGCAAGACGTCTGCTGGATTGCTGCCTTAGGGGCACTCAGTGAATTCTGATTTTAAACTTGACTGTTAAAATATTAAGTCACTCTAACCTTTAACATTATTTTAGATGTCTCTGAAGAAGAAAATGCATTTACAGGGCTACATTAACATGAAATCCAAATACATATGTACAGCATATGCATCTATTTATACATACATGTATGCATGCATATGACTTTCTATAAATCTGGAAAATAAAAGCTATAGTTACAAGAAGTTCTTGTGATGAATTAACTTTTAAATATATCATCTTTGTCAATTGTGGGCCACATTGTAGCAATGTTGAATAACTAAAATGTTTAAAAACAATCACATATCTATTTAAAGCAAATAACAATAATTCAAAATGAAGATAAGATTACACCTTTAAATGTTTACATTACAGTCATTTTTATTACCAGACGTGTATCACCTTGTTTACCTCAGTGCTTATTAGTGCACTTTCAGATTTCTTTAACATGCCAAGAAAAACCTTTTATTAGACCATAATTACTTCCATGCCTCTGGACTTCTTTCTGTAACATTAGACCATCGACACTCTTCTCATACAACCTCAAAAGAGTTGATAATGGACTACAGTTCTTTGACCAGAAAAAGGCAAATGAAACAGCAGCCCGAGAAAAGAGAAATAAAAAAGTAACTTGATTAGGGGAAAAAGGAATCAGTAAGACGGAAGAAAGTCTAAGCTCTTTAACTGGTGCTCCTTTGCATATAAATGAGAGATTAGGCAGAAACTATATCTTACTGCCCGTTAGAATACATATGCCTAATTACAATATATTCATAAAGTGAGAGTGTAATTTCCACAAAGGAGATTACAAACGAAGCACAAGGTCAGGAAAAGCCCTTTCTGCTCTGCGCATACCATTAGGATGATGATGCTGATGCTGCACAGAAAATGACTCATGCTCATTGGTTCTCCTCAGAGATTATGTTTTTTCACACTAAGTGTAAAGATAGGATAAAAGGAAGAAGAGTAAGTATTAATGAATTATACCTTAATAACGTTAATGAAAACATGCAAAGAAGGGACATAGCTCTTCTGAACTTTGTAAACTCATTCCTGTTTGAGCAGCAACTGATGACAAACCTTGACTTATCTGAATGATTTCACAACTTCATCAATCAACTGGTATGTTAGTCTATTTTTGATTCTGTCCCAGTCCTTAAAGACTTATTCCTGCCTATAATTTTGAAAACAAAAACAATATCCGACCTCTACTCATTTTTATGTATTATTTCCATAGTGGTTTGCATAAAAAAATAAATAAAAACAACTCTCAAATATAATAAAAAAAAAATGAAGCCAGTGGCTGTAGATGTTTAGATAACATGTCTTTGGTGCATGCATTCTTACATGGATGATGGTTCCTAATCAATTCCCTGCATGTTCCACTTTCCTGTGTGTGTGTGTGTGTGTGTGTGTGTGTGTGTAAGACCGAATGCTAGAGATTTACAGTCTAAAGCAACGGCTTTAAAGTGTGGATTTTGACCCACCTATGAGTTTTGGGAGACTTTGGATGGATCCCTAAACAGTCATCAATAAAATCACTGTCAACTAAAGACCATCTGTCAGTAAAATTGTTTCCCTGAATTCCCCCTGTTGCCCTTAAATTTAAGGGTTGTTAGAAAATAAAAATAAAGATTCCTCATAATTCTTCTAGCTCTATAATATACACTAAAATATATTTGTTAAAGTATCTGTGAAAGTGTCTTCACTGCTGCACCATGGTAGAAGTAGCCATACAATTTTAAAATATAAATCTACAGAAAAAAGTGTGTTGAGCCTTTTGGGGTACAAATACTTTTTTTAATGCTTTAATAATAATTGGTAAATTATTTTAACCTTGGGTCTCAAGAGTGGAGCATTAAAAAAGAAATGCACCACACAAATGCCTTGCTGTTCATAGGCAAATCAATAGCTTGATGTGCATGGTCAGTGAGATGTAGAAAAGATAAATTAAATGTCATTATCTGTTTTTAATTCAAGTGGGTGGTATTTCATGCATTTAACCATGAACCTTCCATTTCAGGTCTATTTCTATATATCTGCGCAGGTGTGTGTGCATGCATGTGTGTCTGTGTGTGTGTGTGTGTGTGTGTGTTTGAGTGTGTGATAGATAGAAATATATGCGCTATGTGAGCCTTACACACAAACTGTGAGTTTATCTACACATCCTAATTTTGTCAAGACAAATGCTCAAATAGGTTGTAAGTACAGGTTCTGAACATTATCAACATCGGACTAGTTTTTCTGGCTTTTTTGGCTGATCTTACTGGGTCTTTATCTTGTATGAGCATGCTCTCATGAGCAAAGTGTAATACGTGAAGTTGTTACAAAGAAGAAAATAAGTACATGCAGAACAATTGAAAAAAAAATCCTTGGTGTCTAGTATCTGAGATAAACTCTACTAAGTGAAGAAACTGACTTAACTAACCTTGTCTGTGGTTCATAATTTCACAATGGCAAATGGCAATGGGACATGAATAAATACATTGTACAAATCATATAACTTTCTCTCATCTGAAAAGGACTGATTCATTTTGCTTGTTAATACATTAATCCATATTTTCTTTACCATGCCCTAGAGTTACATTTACCTATAGTAACAGTAAGTTCTAAACAAACTGTATGGCAAGACTAGATTTGTATCTAACACACACAAAGCACACACAGTATACACATTAATGCAATGACATGTGCACATGCAGACATACTCATGAAAATTAATGAGAATTTTACAGTAATCAATCCCATGATTCAATGCTGTGGCTTCGACATGTATTGCATCTTAATTTATCAATCTTCTCCAAATCAAATGTCACAGAGGAAGTCACTGCAAATTCCTTGTCCAATTATTAGCATGTGAATGACTAAAAGCTCTTATTTCTGGTAATGCTCAACCGCAGTCTTTTCATTACAATTTTAATGGAAATCTCTTATCTTGGTCCTGTCTTTCAGGTGTTCAAAAGACCTTACCTTAAGTAAAATAATCCTCAAAGCCAGCACAATTACAGCTAATTCCATTTTAATTCAGTCAAAAGGTGACGTGACAGGGAGTATTTCAAATGTCAGTAGGTGGTAAAAAATGAAATTTTGGTTTCAATTATGGGGAGTCTGAAGGAGAAATCTTGATTAGGGCTCTATAGCTTGTAAAAGACTACCTGTATATCATCAGAGTACTTATAGTAATGAAATATAAATTCTAAAATGTAGTTGTGCTGTTTCAACAATAGCTTGTAGTGTGCTCTCTATATGTGTATAAACATTATGGGATTACATTAACATTTCAAGTTTAACAAGCAAATTATTTTAGATGAGCAAGCATTCTTCATACCAAAAGCAAACTTTTATCCCTTTACCTTTCATCACTGATCTTTCTTCTAACTCATGGGTCATTCGTTTTATAACCATGGGCCAAATTTAAAAGACATAATTTGACAACATTATGTTGGAGCTTCTGTATAAAAACAAAAATGAATAGGAAGTACAACCCAGTTTGTGATATCATGGTACAATATAATGGACTTTACTGCCAGTTTAATGCAACATTCTCTGCTACAAGGATACAGATGTACTTATTTATTAATTCAGTTATTGACAATGTTCAAGGGTTTTTCTCCTTGATTTACTGCAGTTCAAGTGGATCTCTCAAGATCATGGACACTGGTGAATAATTTCCTCTGTGGCTCTTAACTTCCATACTCTATTTAGTAAGAATGAGAAATATTTGCAATTGAACAGCTGTGATTTATGTTGTTGTTTGTATTTTCTGTTTCTAAACTTTGTAACAAATGTGATTTGTGGCCCATTTTACTTTTTTGTTTCATTATTTATTATGTATTTGAATGATTTTGCTCAAGTTGCAATGTTCTGAACTGCCTTAGCCACTGTAGTTTAACCATTTAATCCATGTCTAAAGACATTGATTCATGCAAATTAATCACAGTTGCGTCCATGTGGTTAGAATGAATTGGATGTAGATTTGTTGTAACAATGAGAGAACTTAGGAAGGTAGCACATGTGCAAACAGAGAAGCAAGCTAAACTTTAAATTGTTATACTGTTACACATACTTGGTTTGAACTTTGTGGTCAGAGGCCATCTGAGAATAGTGCTTTTAGTTACGACTTTCCAGATGTGGCACACCTCCACAACAATTTATGGATTTAAATTAACATATGATGAATACTGAAACATATTAGTAATGTGTATGAACATATGCCCAATAAGGCATGCACAATGATTAGCACAACTCTTTAAAAAATGGCTCTCCACTCATTCATTTGGCATAACATTGTTAATGTGAATTTTGTTATTGACTAAGTCTGGTGTTTAAAGTTGCAGGTTCATTTCAATAAAGAATAGTGTGCTTCTATCCTTAGTGGTCAAACTTTCTCGTGCAGTATAGAGGAATATTTGGTAATTAAAACACCTACACAAGACTTGATGTTCACATTTTTGGACTCTTGTACTTTGCTTGTGTTGTGTTGGGAATTAGGATCATTCCAATATTTATTCCCCTACTTTCTTGTAAAACATTTTAGTTCAAGGCACAAGAAAGTTTGGATAAAATGTCCTGACCGCAAATACAATCTCCCTGCATGCAAATGTTTAATTTAAGCTGTCTGTCATGCATTACAAGCAGAATAAAGACCAATTATCGGTAAGTTGCTGCCCGTGCCTTAATAACCAGACTTTTGTATCACAATTTTAATGATTAATCGTACTGGTCCTGGTGGGAAAATTGCCTTCTTGTGAATCCAGTCTACTGTCAACAAACCAACAATACAATTATAAAAATATATATTTATATATATTTGGGCATCATGAAAATAAATCATTCTTTTCAATTTAGAATGATGGTATTAAAATAATTGTATCTATTGTTAGCTTTGTTCCAGTAAGATAACACTGATCAAACGAACAGACAACAGAAACACATCTGTTTCACTGCTTCAATGTACTGACAGTAGGGTCTCGGTCATTATATGGTACCACAGAGAAGGCAATAACAGGCGAGAAACAAACTGGTCTACAACCTCTTCCAACACACTGTATTTAAAGACAGCTGGTGTTGACAAGAATCCTTTTGAGATTGCCTTGGTAGACAGGTATGAGTCCCGTGCCGGCACCTGGGTTTCTCTTTTCTTGTGTACAGATTTACTACTGACTACAGAGGTTAATCAACAATCCCTCTCTGCTCTCTCTCTTTCATCCCAGCCCTCTCTTCTGAGCTCAGGCCTCATCTGGAGGGAATATTGGCAGAGTGTTTGTTCCCTGATTGGCTTTGGGGGAGCGATCCATACAGATGTGTCTGGTGTGCCCATGTGGATCAGATTTCTAGAAGGGCCAAGACAGACTGAAGCCATCAGATCTTTCTCTAAATGGCCTTTGGGTCCAGGGAATGGCTCAAAAAAAAAGAAGAGTGGTCATTGATCCTCACCAAGGTGTTAACTCCTGATGAAACAGCCAGGGATTTATCAGCGATTTCATGAAATGTCCGGGTTTTAATATTTTTCTTTCTCTTGATATAGCAAAGGAAGCAGTAATCTTAACAGCAATGGCTGATAGAAAGGGCGAGAGTAGATCACATGCTGTGCTGTAAACTAAAAATGCACAGTGATATTCATTTCTCAAAAAAAAAATGCTATGCCTACAATGCCCTTTTGCCGAGCCAACCCTGTCCCCTGAAACAGAGGTGGCTACCCACATATCCAGGCACATTCCCCCACATTCTCTGTTACAAGACCTGCAGAAGACAAGTCTGGCTAGGATGACTATGACAAGTACTAAACATGCAAATAGCAATCCAATCAGTGCCATGGGCGGGACTAACACTGTTGTCAAAATACATTGGTCTCACAGAAATTGGTTAAAGTGGAGGCAATGTCAGACGGAATATGGAAATGGAGTATAACAAGTTGACAATTCTTTCTGATATCAGGCAAATGTATAGACAGAGAGAGAGATGAAGAATGAAAGCCCAGTCTTCTCATCTGTCTGCATCCACAAGGCCAGGCAGGTGGCGATATGATGTTGAAGAGAGTTGGTTCAGTGGGAGAAGAACTCTTTCATTCATTCTGCAGACTGTCCTCTGAAGAAGAACAACAGCATTGATAGTTTCAGCAAATTCCCAAAAACAGCATATACTTTCAACTGGCAAAGCCCTCTAGCAGCCGTAGGAGTACCTAACCGAACTTTACCTAGCAGTGCCAGATCAGAAAATGTTTTTGTAACAGTGGTGGTTTTGGACGGCAAGACCAAATGATGTCGTCCTACCGACAGGGCCATCAGATCCGAAAACACGTACACAGTATGTATCGTTCTCGCTTGCCATTTCATTTGGAGGACTTGTTGGAAAGTACTGTCCAAACTTAGGCACTGGTGTGGCAGTAGATAAACTTTTTGGGGGCATTTTGTGTTCTGTACTTTAAACCAAATCAAGGAAGTATGAATGATTTCAAATTTTATTCATTTCATGTACAATTAACAATTTAGCAAGCTAACTAAGAGGTTGTACTTAGGCACATAGATGCTTTGAGCTGAATGCTAATCTCAACATGCTCACAACAATAATTCTAATATGCTACTGTTTAGCCAGTATTGTTTACCATGGTCACCATCTTAGTTATACCACATTCTATTTAAATATTTCACATTTATTAATGAAAAAAAACAAAAAGCCTTGTAGGTAGCAATCAGGGCAATTAGAGCAACACTGCAATGCATCAAAAATGCTATAGGACATCCAAGCCTAAATTTGTGGTCTCCTTATATGAACTGCCTGATTATAAAGCCAAAGGGAGGAATCCTTCATCCTCAACAGTGACAATTTGTCAGCAGTGCTGATCTTATAACTTTTGAACCCAGTGTGGCAGAGTTTGTTTATTATGTCATGCCACTCATTTGGGAGAAAAAGTGTAATTGTTGGAGGTATTTACCGCCGTCCCAATGCAGATATTGATATTTTTTTTCATCATCATCAGGTCAACATTTTAATTTGTCTACCAATGTCATTTTCCATCAGCCTCAGCTGCACTTGGCAAGTAGCAAATGTTAGCATGCTAACATGTTAATCTAAGATAGTGACCATGGTAAAAAATTATACCTAATTTATCAGCATATTAACATTGTCATTATGAGCATGTTGACATAATGATGTTAGCATTTAGCCTACGTACAGCCTCACAGAGCCATGAGCATGGCTGCAGACTCTTAGTCTTGTTTACATAATTTTCTGATACAAACAGTGGTTCTTGAATCTTTTTATTAAGAGGCCTTCAGTATTCACTCAACTGTTTTGACCTACAGTATTTCACAGTGACCTACGGGAATGTAATAACTCAAATGATTCAGATTCATGGTATAAGGTCATAGTAAGAGGAGCTGGCCAAGGTACAATTTCTCCTGACAGACTCTTAATCTGTCATAGTTATTGCTGTGGGTATTGCATGACAGTTCATGTTCTGTCATCATCTTCTCTGCTGACCTTCATGTTTCATTTGGTCAGCCTCCTCTTCCTCAGGGCGTATAATATTAATATATTGTTCTGCTGTTTATTTAAATGGAGACCATTAAGTTCAGAGTTTTGGACGAAGATGCATAGGCCTAAGCCTCATCTCTGACAGTGTCTGGGGGGCTTGCTTTGTGTGCACTCAGACATCTGTAAAGGTTGTGCTGTCGGCTCTGTACAAGACAATGTACCCATATCTAAAGAACATTACTGCAACTCTCATTTTACATTTTAAAACTGATTTCCATGGCACGCCACATCCATCTGTTGTTAAAGGCCAGAACAGACTATTCCTGTTTTTTCTGAGTTTGTGAGACAGCTGAAAATGCTCATTTGGTTTATCCAGAAAAGGCATACAGTATTAGAAGAACTTTTATACATGTATGTGCTCTCCTCATTTTACAGAATACATGTTTTCTGGCTAAGACTGTTCAAAATGTGTTAATATACGTTCAGTTTTGTATATATCTGCAACTCAAAATCATCTGTCCCTCCCGCAATATGTTTTTATCTACATTTGTTTGGTTTGAATGTAAGATACACTTTTGTAAAATGGATTCCAAGGCAGTGTGGTGTTCATGGCTGTAAAATACTACATCTAAAATTAGATTGGTAAACTATCCAAATGTTCAATATTTGACTTAATTTAGGCAATAATCTATATTCTAATCTCTGTCAATTGCTAAAATCATATCAAAACCCAGTGAAACCACATGTGGAATACTGTATAGCAGTGCAGATATCTACCATGAAAGTGAAAGAGAGAACTATCTGGTCAAGGAAGACAGCTTTGGTTTCATAGCTTGAGGCTGCACAACTCTTACCTTCTTTTGACTGCGATCTACAGAGAAACTTGGTCTTTTTAAAACTCCACTGTAACCAGTTTTAGATCTTGGCCTCCCACAGAGCTCCTCTTCCAAGGAGCCAAAAAGGAATCCCTCCTGGCTGAAGATATTTAGGCTCATAAGGCCACAGGGTCTTTTAGAGCGGTTGAGATCTAGACTGAATTCTTCCACATTCATTTAATGAAATGGAACTAACTAAAGTCTTGGAGCAGATGAACACTCATTTGTGCTCTTACTATCTTCAAATATGGCCTTAAAAATATGTAAATAGTGCTGCTTCTGTCTACTGTATCTTTGTGGAGAGTTGTCTCTTCTTCTGTCTGAAGTGCATGCCTTCTCTGTGACTGATTCCCCGCTGAACATTCACTCTGTTCCACTTTGTGCACGGAGGCTTCCCTGAGAAAAATATTCTCAAAGCCATATAAAAAGGAAATGCGATTGGGAACCTTTTTTCTTGGTTGTGGCGTGACACTAATTTACTTCCCCTCACACTTCCAAGGCAATTAGCTTTGAAGCTTCTCAGAAACTATTCTTGCCCAAGTCGATAGCTCGCATGGCAAATAAGAATTTAAGCAGGTCCATTGGGCGACAGCTGATAAATATATCAAATGAGGTTACAGTGAGAAAGAGAAACCTAAAAGAATAAAGGAAATATAATTAATTTGCCAGTTATGCTGGGTGCCTGGCCCTTC
Source organism: Enoplosus armatus (assembly GCF_043641665.1). Classification (NCBI taxonomy): domain Eukaryota; kingdom Metazoa; phylum Chordata; class Actinopteri; order Centrarchiformes; family Enoplosidae; genus Enoplosus; species Enoplosus armatus. The sequence continues at coordinate 9,808,487 of NC_092180.1, read as the reverse complement.
ATTACTGGCCAGTGGTAGCATGCAAATGTATTGCTGATTGCCTGTGAGTTGATGAGCACAACACTGCAGTGTTATCCAAACATCTGTGGAACAATGATGCTAAACACCTGGCAGATGAAACCATGTGATGATTGTTAATTTACCATCATGACTGACACTTTACTCTGTAAAGTACATATGTATTTGTGCCAGCGAGACTGCCCTTGAAGTACCAGACATTTGGTGTACCAGGATAGATGATAAAATACATTAATTTTAAGACCCGGAAAGTTATTTTTATGAGTAATGCAATCTGACATTAACACACTATTGTCTGACAAACTTAGAACAGAGATTTTTTTAATTTATTTTTTTATTATTATTTTCTGAGGTCTTTGCACTGAGAAGACGCACTGGAAGTGGGCGGGGCTCCATTGGAAAAAGATTACGTCATGTACTTCCATGCACCAATCAGGATTGGCAATATTTGAAACAGGATCTGATGACAGTTGGTGGGTAGTTTGGTCACTGTCAATCAAATCACATACACACAGTCTGTGTGTGATTGGCTGAGTGCTAAACCTTGATAAATGATACCTAAAAATTGCTGGGCTGGGTCCAAAATCGCACCCTATTTACGCTGTCCGCCATTTTATTTGATTGTTCAAATTGTGAGTGTGAGTGTGCCCTCAAAAATTCCCATAATTGAATGAAAAAAAGTAGTGGCCATTGAATGTACACTGCTTTCTGCTAACAATACCACAATGCAATGCATCACATTTTGTAAATTAAATGTCACTAATGATGCAAAAGGACAATAATTTATAAACATCTGAAATCTCAGTATTGCTCATTATACAGTGAACTACTAAGTGAATATTATGTAGGGAGTAGTGAATGAGTGGACTATGGAGCGATTTCGGACACAGTTGGGATTTAAGGAAGAGAATGTTGGTGTAACCACCTTTTCAAGTGAAGTTCCTCTACTGTTACCAAATATATAGAAGTCTTATTGAAACTTCCCCCCAGGACACCCTGTGTCTTGCACCCTCCCCTCAGTCTGCTGTACCTCCACCAGCTATCCTCAACCAGTTTAGAGGAACAGCAGTAGCTAACCTTCGATGTCCAGATCTCTGACCTCTTCATCGTCAGCCTCTAATCAAAGCAAAGATTATATATTAAGTCTTGAAAGAAAACTCTCCAGTAAATTTCTTTGGATGGCTCCACTCTCTGCTTTTCCATGGCAACTGTCTTTCCAGAAATTTCACCTTCCAACACTAGCCTCCTTCAGGATTTATTTTTGTAGTGGAGGGTTTTTATGACACAGTGACCCTGGGAGTAATGTTTTTAGGGAGACTTTTGCTAATGGAAAGGACACAAGATGTATTGTGTCCTTACACAATGAGTGGAGCGATGGCCAGAAGAAATATTATTCAAGAGGACACTCTTACAAAGGATGCTTTTAAAACAAATGTGTTTTTTGTTTCATATATTTTGGCCTCATTCTCGAGGCAAAATATGTTAATAATAGTAAATGCTGAGTTTATGTGATAGCTAAGGATAATTCAATGATTATCAGGTAATGGGAGGGACCTGGTAATAGGAAGGATCTGGCTGTCTAACAGGAAACACACTGACCCCAAAAAGTAGGAAAAGCTAATTTGTATCTCATGAATGTACTGTGCTCTAGAACTATATTACTGGCTTACTTTACGATACGATTTTGCACCAAATTATTCAGTAAAATTGGTTTGTGTGGGCAAACATCTACACAAAACAGACACAGAACTCCTGAGGTGATCGTCATGTACACAAATTAAGCATACACATAATTAAAACATTTATTGCAGTAGCTGTATACCTGTAGAGTAGTAACACGGATTAACTGTTTCAGTATCTGTGATGTCAAACACCCTCACAACTGACAAACATACTGCGATAAGCAAATCACTCCATCCCACTTAACTTCTTTATATTGTGACATAAATATGAAAGTGCTTATAAAACTGAATGTCTCCTTAATGCACAAATCAACTCTATTCCAACAAAATAAAATGACACAAAAATGATCAAGTTAATTTTTAAAAGCTATATCTTTTAGCATGCTATTCCATTGTGTAATTTGCCTTCCATGCTGTGGAATAAAACAAACCTTTTCAGACAGTAGAATGACAGATGATCTTTCATGGGTGACCCATTATCTGCACATGCCTTTGTGTTTTTCTTCAGTACCAACTATTTGATTTTGTACTTTAATATCTGTGTGGTTATGTCTCTAAATTTGGCAAACATTCAATGCATAAGGCATTTGATTATCAGACAGGATGCTCTCTGTAGCCGACATGTTCTTGTTATTTAAATAGTACAATTCAGTGTTTGAAGAAACATCATGAAGGCACAGTGATTAAAGTGTTATCTTAACCTGTGTTTCCTTATGTATGGAAAATAATAGTCTGTGTGGAAATAATATATATACATATGTCAATAAATTGCAGGTACTACTGAGGGATTGCACTCAGTTAAATCACAAATTGAATAAAATCTATACAGTAATAAGATCAACGTTAGATAAAACATTTAGCCATTTACAAATATATTGCTATTTAATTGTACTGAACACTTTCAAAATCAGTTTATAGAGAGCTTTCAGAGCTTTTCATTTTTATAATGCACATATTGAGCACTGACATCCTTCATACAAAATGCTTTTTTAAAAAAAGGTTTGCCTGTGGTTTTTGCAGTACTTGAAGAAAATTATTATGAAATATGGGCAACATTGAGTATATTACGGGATGGAAATTTGTTTTGAAATCAACCGTAGGGTTTTTAAAGAATTAGGTAAATGTTTTTTGTGTTGTACATTATGCCACATTATAAATCTTTGTCCAGTTGAAATCCCAAATCCTGATGACAAGCCATTATGATGACAACAGCCAAGAACTGTCCTATTCACTGTGGTTATTACAGGTACATGATAGTGGTTAATAAGTCTTATTTACAAACACACAGACAATGACAGAATAAACAAGTGTCCACTAACAGTGTTATTAGATCAACACTTTCTGAAATGTAATTCAATTTTCTTTGATTGTGTCGATTAATATAGTCCTGAACAACTCAATAACAACCACACCACAAATATTTGTATATACTGGTCAGCCATGGTAGTTTTTTTTTCTTGTAATTTGTTTTCATTTTCTCCATTTTACGCATGTCCTTCCTCCACTTGTCCAAATCACACATGAAGTGGACATAAAATGTTACGTTGAAGAAATCCATGGAGGTTCATAAAAAAAGAGGTTTCCTCTACAGCCATAGTAAAGTTGAATTGTAGAATTAGAGGAAGACAGCATAAGCACTATAGTTTTGTGGCCTACATAGTACATGAGGCTATCACACTGCAGAAGCATTCAACGTAAGTGGTAAGAGATGAAACACGAAAGAAAACAACAAAACAGGAGAGGAGCTCAGGTGAGTTGCTTTGTCTGTTTACTGTGTCCAGATGTAAGGACGTCTCTCAGCACAGAAGCAAAGTCCGTCTTATAGCTGCTGGTCCTTCGGGCTGTCTGGGCAGGAGGCTGGCTGGCAGGACTTCAAACTCACCAGTGGAATATCAGCCATGCCACTGCTGGTGAAGTGTCCCTCTCCGCTCCCAAACTGCTTCCTGTCACCAAAATGCTCTGACCGCCCATTCTCATTTTTCCAGGTTCTGGTCAGAGTATGTCCATTGAGAAGTTTGTCCTTGGGACCCCACTCCCTCTGAGATCCAAAGCTGGACACAGGTGACTTGGGCTGCTGGTATGTTCCCAGCGTTGGGGGCATCCAGCAGTTGTCTGAATGTCCCAGGACTAGGCATTCCTGTGTGCACATCTCTGTAGCTTCCACTAGGCCACGTGGTCCCAGGGGGCCATCTAAAGAAGAAGAAGAAAAAAACGAAAACAGGTAAAGATATATTGAGATCAGTGATAACTGCATCACTGTTTGTTCCCAGTCCCATACATGATTATATAGAATAGGATTGAAACTGAACACCCTCAGGAGTTTGTAGTACAATGCAAAATGGCTTTAAATCTTAAGACAGAATTTTATAAAATAAATATATATCACGTGCCTGTATAGTACATTTGAGTTATCTCTTCTGAGATAAGATTCTGGTCTTGGTTAAAACATTTATGACTGACTTGAAGCACAAGACAGGACGTGTATACGTTATGTTTCCCGCTTCATTAGGTTCACCTGTACACCTGCTCGTTAATGCAAATACTATATCTAATCAGCCAACAATGTGACAGCAACTCATTGCAAAAAATCATGTAAAATCATGTCAAGAGATTTAGTTGTTGTTCAGAACATACAACAGAATGCAGAGGAAATGTGATCTACATGATTTTGACCGTGGAATAGTTGTTGGTGCCAGACGAGGTGGTTTGAGTACCTGATAAACTGCTGATCTCCTGGGATTTTCATACACAACAGTCTCTACAGTTTACAGAGAATGGTGCGAAAAATAACATCCAGTGAGCGGCAGCTCTGTGGGGAAAAACGCCTTGTTAATTAGAGAGGTCAGAGGAAAGGCGACAGGAACTCAAATAACCACACGTTACAACAGTACTATGCAGAGGAGCATCTCTGAACGCACAACACATCGAACCTTGAAGAAGATGGGCTACAGCAGCAGAAGACCACATCGGGCTCCATTACTGTCAGCTAAGAACAGAACTAAAACTAAGGCTACAGTGAGCTCACCAAAACTAGACAGTAGAATATTGGAAACACGTCGCCTGGTCTGACAAATCTCGATTTCTGCTGCCACATGCAGAGGCAGATCCATGGATCCATCCTGCCTTGTATCAAAGGTTCAGGCTGGTGGCCAAAACCACAATCTTTGCCAAAGTGTTGTTCATGACTAAACCTAACCACATGCAAGATTTACTCTTTATACTCTTTAAAAGTCTTTTATACACCCAACATACAGCCCGACCATCTCCCTATGACTTTTCTTTGGTACAAAAATGTAGCACTTATGCCAGTTAGCATAATTAAAGCAGCATAATTTCTTTAAAATGATAGTACCCACAGTCGGTTCAAAATTGAACTGAAAAACGATTTGGCAACTTTTCAAACCCCTTTAGAGACTTCATTTCAATAAAGCGCAAACCAAAAAATTGGAACTGGCATGGTTTCCTGTGCTCATTGAAGCTCTCGAGCTCACGTATGAGGTACAGGTCATGTGAGTTGAGAGCTGGATTCAATGGACCAACCAGCAGTCTGAAAAATGAATGAGCTGTACTTTTGGGAGCTGGAGAGCATGGGGGCTTGTAGATCTTGAGGAGGATGAAAGGATGAATGAGTTCTCTTTGAGTCCATAGAGAAATTTACAGTACCTATATAATACACTGTAAATAGACTGCTTTGTACTACAGCCTAATAAGAGTGATGTTGGCTAATATTCTTTCAGTAATTAGGCTACCCAAACAAGTTATCTTTCTTCATCTCTTTCTTCTTTTATCATTGAGTTATTTGACACCATTTCCTGCAAATTGTTGCTGTAGAATAAGAATAGATTTTCAGACATTGTTTGGAAATCTATGATTTTGACCAACCTAATGTCAAAAAAATGTTTAAACTCAATATGCATCACAACAAATCATCAGTGGGACTTTCCTCTCTAACTCATTGCTACCACGAGGCATACCTTTGATGAACATGTATCACCATTCACACATAAAGAATCTAACAAATAAGTGTTTCAGGTGGTATTTGTGTAAATATCATTTGTAAGAAAATAGTTCTGCTAGCTGAAGAATTCTTCTCCCTCGAGTTGGTTTTATTTTCCTTTTCTAAAGATGCAACCAATTCCGTCTGTTTCTATATCAGGCTTCAAAGAGTAATAAATTCATCTGTTTTTGTCCTAAAAGAGAAAATGATAACTATTTGTCCTAATTTGTCCCTTTGCTTCACAGAAAGCTAATTGGCTGGTGGGTAGGTTCTGTATATTTCAAAGGGCTTTTTTTCAAACTCCTGCTTGGACCTGTTTTTCTTCCCGTTAATTTAACACTTCGACAATTTGAGAGTATTTTTTATTAAGAGTAAGCTTATTACAGGAGCAGAAAGTATTGGAGAATTGTTATGCCGTTTTATATTGAGTCTACTATGGGTTAGTTGAGTGGTGACAGATTTAATTATATGTACATTTCTACATGGATGTTTAAATTGATATAAAGATGATGACATTAATAAATAACATATAAATGGCTACTTATCAATCAAAAGACTTGGTGAGTGAAGATTTGAAGCTCAACTGAAAACCTTGTTTTGTTGCTATGCAGTAATTGATGTGACTGCAAATGGTATATTATTTACTGTTGTGGTTTAAGTTGGAAAACATTGGCACTGTCAATCTGACAAACCTAATTAACACAGCCAACTACTTTTATAGCTATATAGTAAGAATATATAAATTATAGACAGAAAAAACATTGGTGATAGCTTTAATGCCAATTAATAACACTATTTGATCAGTCTGTCTTTAAACAATCATAAAGCACCAACATTCTAAATAGATTTGAAAAGTATGAGGCTTGCATTGCTCTAGATTTGTCTTATTATAAACAAATCTAATGATTTGTTGACTGCAATGTGCAGAATATAAACCGGCCTCAAAGCTTTTAACTGAGTTGAGTCAACACTCCTCTGATGCAGTCTCAACAAAAGATAAACAATATAAGCTTAAAAGTGTATAAATATAAATTAATATAAATTGCTGCATGTAGCAATTTATATGAATTAATATATAAATATTAATTCATATATGTGTATATTTTTTATTTTCTATTTCTTATTTTTTATATTTTTGTACATTTTATTTCAAAATTTACGCTACTTTCTACTCTTGAATGGGATCACCGGTACGGTATAATTTCCCCCCAGGGATCAATAAAGTATTTCTGATTCTGATTCTGAAAAGGTGATATTAATTGCATTACATTGTACAATTGATTATTTGTACATAATTATTTGCATATAAAATCTGCAAGCCAACAGTAACTATTTATATTTTTTGTTTTGTCAGTAACAAGTAAATACATTCTTTTAGTGGCAATATTTTCATCACAACCTTTGCAAAGCTCATCTTTGATTCTTAGCAAAAACAAAAGTGTGGGGAGGAATTATTTCCTGTTCCTTTGCTTCTACATGTCTTTTGACCCAAATGCAAATACAATTATGAATGGGGAAAAAATGGTATTTTACCTATTGGCTCATTTGCCGTGTTTTTATGACAGGGTCTTTGTGGGTCATTCATGTGTAAGACAATATGAATTGATGTAATTCTAGTTTAATAAGAACACGTCCTCATATTCCACTAAGCCCTGCTGCCTGAACACAGGGTTCTGGCATTGAAAGCACATTCTGATATATGATGGGAGGAAAGCCGGGCCCCGAAGAGAGAGTCAGTCACTCTTCTGCATGAATGTGGAGTCCATCACAATAACAGGAACCCATAATTGGCATGTGAGCAGTCTAACCAAGGCACACATTATCATAGTTGCATGAAGAACCACAGAGAGCAATAATACATAGTACCCGGGAGACAGCAAGATGAATTCCTCAAATGAGATTGTAGACGAGTGAGTAGACATCTGGGGAGCTGTTAAGAAAGAGAGATGGGAGAAAGGGAAAGGACTGCGCACATGTACAGCCCACATGGTGTACAGCGTTTAGCAGAGGAACTATTTACAGACCTCCCATTTATGTGACTTTTTGCTTCTTTTGTGTTGTTAGATGATGATTATAATGAAGGCATGATAATGGTGATGTCATTTCTTCAAACTTTTTAATCATGGGGTGCTTGAAAAATAATATAAATGAAGCAAAGAAAACCTTAACTAATCTGTGAATCACACTATATCTGTATGTGGCATTAGCAGGTTGTGTATTGATTACAGCATAATTAGGTGACTGTAATGTCTGTATTTCACTTTTTTTCTAAAGAAAGCAGAGCCAGTCATTAATCAAGGGCACTTTGTGCTTTTCTATTCCCCTGGTGTAATAAACATGACCATTTGCATGTAGATTGGTACAATCACTGGCCCAAGTGGGCAGCAGAGGATAATTTGAATCAGCCATTTTCTCTTCTAATCTGTGCATACCTGCTGTTTGAGACAATGCAGAGACAAAGCCTGATTGAAAGACCACTTGAGGCATAGTGCTAAAAAAAATATATATAAATACAGCAGTATTATGTATATTATATAGGCCAGTGATTCCCAAGCAGGGATACTTGTACCTTGGGGGGTACCTCTGCAGTTGCCATGGGGCACCTGGAATGATTGTTGAGTATCTTGGATAATTTGAAAAATAAATCCACGTTTGTGTTCAGCACGGGCCGAGCGGTGGTGCAGCTGCGGCCTTTCTGTGTGGAGTTCCCATGTTCTCTGCCGGCGTTAATTTTAGCTAATGGATTGATGAATATTTGTGTTCAAGAGGAAAATAAACAGTCAAATTACGTAACAAATTGGTGTGATTGATCTTTGGCACATTTAGTGTCACAATAGCCAATAAACCACTAGGTACAACTGGCCAACTACACAAGAAAAGCTGCCAACATCAGTCAGTGGAAGTCAGTTAACAATTGCAAGTGCGTAAATACTAGTTAGCTAGTGAGTGGTAGTACTACAAATGCAAATGTGACCAAACCTACAACCTGCAAACTATCAGCTATTACATTAAATACATTTATGGATAGATAAAACATCCTGCTTGCACAGTCAAAATAGACCTTTTTCTTGAAAAAACTCTCATTCACACTTTAGCAACATCTCCAGGATGAGGATATCTCCTCTCCTTTACCAGCCGAGAAAAAAAGCAGTCAGTTCTTTTGTTCCCGTCATCATAAAATAATGTGGTATATCAATCTCCAGGAGCCCACACTTCACATAAAAAAATATCTTGCTTACATGTATTCAAAACGACTCAGCAGACCAAATATTTCAAACAAAACCAAAACGCCACACAACACATTTACTTGTGCCTCAGTTTCTCTTTACTGGCTCCCTATTGATGCATGGAGTCCTACCCTTAACAGTGTGCAGGAATATGTTGATCCATTTAATTGAAAGGACACTGTAAGAGGTAGAACCTCACATCAGCCCTCCTTCCTCTGGAACAGACTTTCTGACATTTCTGTAAAAGAGTGAGTCTGGATTCAGTTCCCGTTTATTAAGCACAGTCTGTAACCTGCCTAAACTCCCACCTTATTAGCCATTGTCTTCTCTTTGTTTATTTTTTTGCAGTTTGTCATTGACTTAATTCTCTTGTGGCCTGACCTACTATTGTTTTCATATCCACGTAATCAATACACACATGAACACAGAGACAAATCCTTATTTTCATCTCTTTTTCCTGCATAGCTCTGCATGATAATCTTCACTATTAATAGAGCGCTGTGATTTAGTCTGACTTAACGTGACAGACATTGACCATCAAGGCTTATTAGCAGCTAGCTTCTTCTTATTATCTTGTGCTCCAGAATAAGCTTGTTTGCCTCATTACATTCTGACTTCGCACTCTGTGATCAGAATGACATCTCATGTCATGTATCACCATTGTGAATAAGTTGGTGATTGAGCGTATTGTCAGTGACACTGAATTTCGTATTTTGATTTTAAACAGTATTCTTTTGCTGTTTCCTACACAGTAACATAGCTGTACATGCAAATAGCATAATCAAAAATCTGTCACTGCTGAAAACTGATTTGAGAAAGCCCACAGGGTGTCAAGTGACAACCTGCTACTCCTGCTGAAACCTTGAAGAGCTGTGGATGGATGATAAGCACCAGCACACCATGACACTACAACTGTAGATAAGAGACAACTAGGTATACCCAAAGTATATATACTCCATTGTACTGCTGCTCGACAAACAAACTAGTAACTCTGAAATAGATCCGGTCTGGCCCAGTGAAACATGGAAATTGAACTCTTTCGTGACTTTTCAATGTTGGTTATGTTTGTTAAGTTAAAGTTAAATGCACGTGAATTTGAGCCAAGTCAGTAGCTCTACTATACCTTATAAGTGAATTTGAATTTGTGATAGATAGATAGATAGATCGATAGATAGATAGATAGATCAAAGTAAAGGAAATGTGGCATGGTGGAGCAGTCCTTGACAAATCTAAGAAAAGTGCACAATTTTTGCAGTTATATGCAAATCCATGCAAAGGTTTATGGAATACTGATCTTGAATAGCTATTTCCTCCCATTTTCAGAGTGTGTCAGTACTGGCAGGAAAAAGAACTAAAAAGTATTACTACTAAAATAAGAAAGAAAATAGAATCCTATTCGCATTGATGTCCAGGGTCAAAGAATCAACACAGCTCACTTTAACAGCATCAGCATGCATATTCTGCTCATTTTTGCAAAGTCATAGCTCTTCTACATAGATACAACAGTATATGTAACATCATGTTCCCTTCACCCATACGAAATGGCTCGTTGCTCATGGTTACTATGCTCAAGAAGTCAAGTTTCTCCCTGCATGCACAAAGCACACACACACACACACACACACACACACACACACAAGCAAATAGCCGGTGGCTGATGTTTTGTGCACAGCCCCTGAGTGCTTTAAATAACATTGAGGCACAGGTGTTGAGGAATGCAAGGGATTCAGAACTGTGTCAGATGGTGCTGACTTTTGCTTACAGCACTGTGCAAATGTTGCAGATGTCCACAAAGACAGATACCTTAAAGACAAAGAAACCATTAGATTGCCTACTGATACGGTGTCATTAGGATGTGCTGGCGGCTGATCTGTTTAATTCTGCAGAAGCTGTTGAATAAATGTGAGCCCTGAGCAGTAGCTGTTTAACGATGGACACTTTGACCAAACAGCATTCACATGTCTCTCTTTCAGTCCTCCTACTCAGCATCAACAGATCACAGAGGTTATAGAGGAGGAGAGAATCATCCTCATTTTTGGCCAGAGGTTGTTTGCAACTATAAGGGAGTATTCTTGTTTTAGTCTGCTGGCTATTACTAATGAGATAACATTTGGCTAATTAATTGGATGCACACTATCAGTGCTGATGTGCCAGTCCCACACCAACAACCTACAGCCTTCAGAATGTCAAGGGGGAACGGATGGAGAGGGAGTGAGAGTGATTGAGTGTGGGGGGTTTAGTGTCCATAGGGCTTGTTTATTTATCCATGCTGTTAAGCATGCCCAGATGTTGTTATTTGGGAATGAATGAGGCTTTGTTTTGGTCCAGCATGGAGGCTCAAAGTGCCATACTGCTGTCTCCAGCTGCTGCTCAAAAACCCACAAGATACGTCTGGCAGATTAATTCTCTATGCTTTAAATCTGCTGTAGGTTTTCTCTGCGACCCTTTCATCCTCCACTTGAGAACATACATAAATACATATACCATCAATCCATCACTGTATACACCAAGGCATATAATGATATACAGTATTAGAAAACATAGCCTGTTTTCATAAAGATCTGCCTCACACCAAGAACAAATATGTTGTATATAGCTTGGGGAAATGTGTGAGTGGTATAGTGGTTGGTGTCCAACAAGGCATGGAATTACAGGTCCATACAGCTTTGCAGCAAATTTAAAAACAGGTTCTGTGATCTACAGTAAAGGCTATCTGGGGTGGGATAGATATGATAGTGAGCAGAGCAGAACAGAGCAACACGCTGGATGCATCCTCAAGAGAATACTAGTCTGGCTGATGGATCCTTTCTAGTGCTCCCTTTGAGGCCATGCAGCAGCTTCTCATGAGAGGAGATGAAGGGCAGGAGGGAGTCCAAATAGAAAAAGAAACAAAGCTTGAGAATGGAAGTGAAGGGTGGTCAAAGAGATAGAAAAGAGGAGCTAGCAAGATGGAAGAGAAGAAAAGAAAAGTGAAAGGGAGGAACGGTAAGAAAAACAAAAACACTTTTTCATCATTTACATAATTTCCATGATCACTGATATGTATTATTGTCTTAGACTTCACTTAAATCTATTCTCAGATCAATTTGTAATTCAAATATTCAGCCAAAGGTTCTCTCCATCGGACCCACACATTTTTCCTTTTAAACGTACTGTTTACAGCATGGTATGTGAGGAAATAAGTGTGCTACTGATGTTTGTGTGATACTTGGTGGAAATAATTCCTTGATTCCTATAAAGAATGTTTACTGGGCAATGCACATACCACATACTGAACATGTATTGTACATCTATATGCTGTATCTACTGAAAGTCTCTATCTGTCTAAAAATGCAACATATTCACACTATTCATTATTCAATACTTTGTGGAAGCATCACTGGCAGCAGTTACAGGATCAAATGTTCTTGGATATGCCTTTATCATCGTGTATTTTGTGTCGAGGCTTGTTTATTTCTCTAATATTTGTCCTGCATTAATTGGTTGCAGGATTGGAATCATTATTTATGATTTGGAAAACATTATAAAGCGGTAATTGAACAGTAGCATGGTCTGTCGCCAAAATAGCCTACAACCCTTTAAAACTGCATGTGGTCTGACAGCCCGTGCTACCAATTGACAATCTTAATTTTTAGTATTTGGATCAACATAGTATTCACTTGAGACACAATGCATTTCTTAGTAATTCTAATTCACCACAATTTCTGTCTTGAGTCTAATTTAGATATTCAAATTTGTAGCCACTATGTCACACTAAAGACTATAAAAACCCAAGTAATCCAAAACATTTTCCCACTGCTTTCCTTCCTTTTACCCCGATGCTCTCTTCCCTCAGTGTTTCCCTCAAAACTTCACTGCACCACTCTTGGGGTTAACTTTAGATCCACTATAAGTGGAATATTCTATCAAAGTTGTTGAATTTTAGTAAAGTAACATTAAAAATTAAGCAGTTGTTTTAGGAGTCGATAGATTTCGTACTAACCTTACTTAAAAGCTAACTTGATGTTTCCTCTGTATGGGCTGGTAATGATTGTTTATCAAACAATATTAGATTCTAGACTTTTATGCTAAATTTCAATAAAGATACTTGTAAATATGGTATGAATCATATACTTTGGGTTCTCCAGTGCATTAAAACCATCAGGCCTCTCATGCTTTAGGAAGAAGCTTTAGGTTGTTCTGAATCAGATATTGTGGACAGGCCACAGAGTTGGCAGAGCACAGTGTCAGACATGCTGCAGAGTAACAGCACAGGGGCGCTCCAAAAGACTCCGACCTTTCCTGCTCTTCTTCTAAAGTACATCACAAATTTCATTTGCAGTTCTGGGTCAAGCCACCTCCAGAAGTTCTTAGGTGACTCCTGCCTTTTAGACTGCAGCACTGAGGAGGAGTGGAGGAGACTTGTGGAGAGTTTTGTCTGTTGGAGCAAGTAGAACCATCATCTTAATGGCTGGAAGACAAAAGAGCTTGTAATACAAGAGGTACCAATCACGTTATTATGGCCCCAATCCACAAGTCTTTTACTGTAAGATTTCATATTTGCCCAGATGGATCCAAAATGTATTATTTGTTGTTTTTTTTATATATTTTTTTATACACGATACATCTGCATAGTCCATATTTTATAGACCTAAAAATGTATGAAAGCTGAGTAACTATACATTTACAAATATACCCTCCGTCACAGATTTCCTTTGAGGGTCTCCAAATGTGTTTTTTTCTGGAGAGATGAGTTTCATTATGGATCTGATGTAGCAGAAAGGTTAGCAAGGATTTGGACAGACTCCCACGTGAACAAAGTAAACACTAAACACAGGTTGCTGAAATGGAGCACTGATGCACGCTGAGATGTCACACTTACTCAAAATGCTGTGTATTAAGAAATGCTCAAGTGTTTTAATTGAGCTCAATGGGGAGATTTTGACAGCTGGAGTACCTAGAGCAAACAAAGGATCCAAAATGGATCGGACTTTACTTAGCCCATACCAATCCATCAAGAATGCTTGGATCAACCCCAATCCAATTCCCAGGTATCGGCTACTGACATACCTGCTTGTGATGGATTTAAAATAAAAAATTCTGAGAGAGCAACAAGCAACTTACACAGTGTCAGTAAGCACAATGAAAATAGGGTGATGCTGCAGTTGTAGACATGCCTGGATTTTCATATTAAGAACAAACTGTTCCGCACTGATAAGATGGAGGAATGGTGCAAAGAAGGGCAGACTGTTCTCATGGGGCTCTGGTCCTTTAGTGCATGCAACAGGCAGACCAGAACACGGTTCTTTGTGGTGATGTGCTAGAAGAAAAGATGCAGAAAGTAAGCTTGATTAACAAACTGGTGAAAAACTGCTGTCTGGCCTGGAGCCTGGGGCACCAGCAATGGGGACTATGAGGACTACACTAAACTCCATTGTAGAAAATACCTTCCACCCCCTCAATGGTGAGATGAAGCTACAGTACAGAACATCTTCACTCTTTGCCTCAGCATCCAAACTTGTGCCTACAGCTATTAGACTGTACAATGCCTTGGGACCAAGCATCTCAAATCTAAGCCAACTAGGAGGGAAGTGAGGCACAGCGTGTGTACTGCACTGCAGAAACTAAACAAGCCACCATGGACAGCTTCGCTACATCTGGATGCACCAGATGCCAAAACATTTTAGCCTTTTGCTGTAATGTTTTCTTCCAGACATGTTTCTGCATATTCATGCAGATTCTCTGCATGAGTCGTTACATATTGCAATTTCACTGTAGCTATGTTACATTGTTCACATTTGGATACTACAGTGGTATTGCAAAAATAATGTATGTATGTATGTAACTCTGTCCTGGAACATTTGTAAAGAGGACAGCTAGGAATACAAATCATCATGGTCTACATTTGATTCAGTGTGTTGTTCTTTATAATACCAATTCATATAGTATATACCTTTTCAAGGGATAAACTGTTTATGACCTTTTGTAGGCTTAACATGGAATGAAACTTTAATATACAAAATCCTTGTTATTTGATGTAACAAAATATAAACTTCTCTGGTTTAAATATAAAAGTCGAAGAGAGTAATTTTTGTAGACCTTTCTGAAAGACTGTTTTGACAGCGCTGCCATCTCTGATACAAGTAACACATCTGATATTCAGACCTTCAGTTTGATAGTTATCTGTGCTGCCATCATCATGTTATCGTCATCCATCCATCCATCCATTGTTACTGTCCATCCATTTAACCACACATAAATGACACAAATGAGGCATTCCATAATAATGGCTATATGACTCATATGATAGCTAAAGTGTAGGATAGCAAAGAAAAATTAGTGAAGTTTGAATATTCATGGTACATTGTATAGCATAGACAGTTATGGAAGACAGATACCAAATATTGTGCGTCATTTACAAACAGTGTCATTACTGAAAATGTCTGAGATCTATGCGTGAAAGGCCAAATCCATTACATAAACAGATGAATGAAGCCAGCAGTGTTACAGATTATATGTGTAAAATGAGCTATTTCTTATATGCAATATGATATGTCAACACAATATCAAAGACAAAACAAATTATCTATTTAAAAATAGATACATTAACAAAGACATTTTCTTTCTGTTAGTAATTCACATTTGTCTTTTGTGTTTCTGCATGGCAAAGTAAAGATGGCAACACAGATTTTCAAAACACATTTTAAATTGCTGCTTTACACAGCTCAGTGCAAGTGCTCAGTCCCCATGACAACAATAGCCATGTAAAAATGATTTCTTCTCCCTCTCTAATCTTCCACTGCATTAGACTCAGCCACTGACCTTGTAATCTAATTTCTGTTCTAAGTCAGTGAGTATGCCTGCTCATCTCAGCAGTGGGTCGAATACATTTCTGGTCAAAGACCCTCAGTATTACTGATGATAACAATGAGACACATATGCGATAACTGATTCAGTTTTCACACTTGCCCCTTATCTATTTTTCTGTTTATGATAATAATGACATTTATATAATGTAAATTATTTTTTGCTCACACTTCATTGGACAAGGGTAGTAGTTGGGCAAGTAGAAATTTTAATCTGCAGTTGGCTTTAATTCATGCTCTTGGGACCATGAATATCTGTGCCAAATTTCATGTTAAGGCCTGGCCAAAGTGCTGCAGCGACAGGCCATGCCACTAAAGTGGTTGGAAAATACATAAATAAATAAACAACACGCAGACGACACTCACAGACACTCTCTATGTTGACTTTTGAGTTCAATACAAGAGTATAATCTTTTAATCATCATCAGCTGGTTTTGGCTTTGATGCTGTAAGTTATTCAACAGATAGAGATAATGATCATGTTGACCTCATAAGACAGTAACACTGCACCATAACCGCAATTCACTTTTCCCTATATATACAAGACACCAGGAAATGCAACCATCTAAATGAGAGAAAATAATGACCGCAAGCATCATTGTTGCTCAGTGGTTCGGCCCAATTGCTTCACAGTGGGCCATATTACACTGTGTCTGTGTCTTCATGTTTTTATTTGTGATGAGGTTATTTGTGGTACACAGCAAGTATTGATTTTAATCTGGAATGAGAAGATAAGATATTGTCACTGGTGCTTTGCTATCAAAGTGCACTGATGAGTACGTATTACTTTTCATTACTGTAAGCAAAATAATCATCTCATGTTTACTGGAAACTATAACACATTCATGATTGTAACATATGAGTTTATATATTTATATATATTTAACAGACATGGACTTCTGTTGTCCCTAAGCTGGTGTCAATGTACTAATTCATAATAAGTGATATTTAGAATTGCATGTATTGAGACAATATTTTTGGAAACTACAGCTTTCAGTTGGTGGATTTTTAGAGTAATTTAAGATGATTTGCGTTTCATTAATACATTCATTAGTGAAATTGTATGAATTTAGCATGGTGATGAAATAACTAGGTTAAAGCCACGCAGTTGTCTAAAATGATTATAGATTCAAGAATTGTTGTTAAATATAACACACAATGTGCTATATTTTTTTGTTGGCTGATGAACATGTGTTGTTTCACCCTGCCACCTTTACTCTTGAGAATTGTGTTCAATGCAACTTTGTTCTGCATCAGCAAAGTACATTTGGAGTAGAATTAAGACTTTTATAATCATATTTTCAAAATGTCATTGTGTTTTACATTTTATTCCTAAAATATCTGTCCACCAGTTATGGTCTCAGCAACTTTACCACTTGGTTTGCATTAGGGTCAGAACTTTGAGCTTATGGCAACTTAAGTGACTGATGTCACAGTAAAACACATTTACTGTTTCACGTTTGTCCATCCACCTCCACCTCTTCACAGCCATACTTTGCCATGTACTATAATCTTACACTGCTTTCCTTATTGCCACTAAATGTTGGCAGTAAAGAATAGCTGAAGGAATCACTAAACTGCTGTTGCAAATTAGTTGCATATGAAAATCATTTTTAGGAGGCAGGGTTGACCCTTGTAGTTTACAGTGCATGTAGTTGGGCATATTATAGATTATGGTTTCTTTTTATGGCTAGACAGATATTGCCCCACAGTAACACTAATGGTCTCAAAAATATGCAAATGGTGATATCTGATGAAGCCAACTTCAAATAATCAATGATTACTACACATTTACTGTAGACAGAGACCTTTTTGTGTTATCATACATTTCAAGCAATTAACCAGTAATTTCATCCAATAATCACTATTATTGCCTCTGCAACGTATGCAAAAATTACATGTATGACTTTAAGATGATTTTATTATTATGGGAATTACTTGTGTTGGTGCGGTTCCTTGTGAATTTGAAATGAATGTGCTCTGTTTGTCTACACGCTCTTCTTCTGGAGTCACTCAACACAGCTCAACAAAGACCCAGAGTGCAGAGTCTGAATGAGCATCGAGGATGAGTAAATGGCCTGTAGCAGAAAGCAACAACAGTGTAACAGATATGGTGCTACGTATTCATTTATTTGGAGTACTTTCCAGGCATGTGCTCTTCCAGTAAAGCCCACACAGTCATAAGCATAATGCATTAGCATAAAGAGAAAGGGGACACAGCAGGTACACCAACTGCTTACTTGCAGAGGATCAGCAATGGGTAGTGGGGAAAAAAATTGAAAGAGTGAGGTGAGAGCGAGAAAAGAGTGGAAAAACTGAGAGACTGATAGGTTCTATGGTGAAGTAGTGAAAAGGAGACATGTAATTCTCTGTGTTGATCATTACCTTGAGCCTGAAGGAATTTGATAATAAAACAGAAACTTGTTAATCCCCCGAGAGCTCTGTAATTGCAATGTTGAGGTACATCTCCTCTCTGTTAATAATTGTAATTTCAGAGCATGCTCTACCTACATATACATTTATTCATAATTACCTGAGGGAAAGGATAGTGCCGTACTGTCTATTAAAAGTGCACTGAATTCAATGGATATAAGGAATTATGCTTGGAAAGTTAAGGCCAGTAATTTACTGATTTGGTACAAACATGCAGCTTGTAAAATAAAAGGAGGAAATGTCTTTTCTTTCTGAATGTAAGTCCTCTTTTAACTGGACTGCATGTAAGCTAGTTTACGATACTCGATTTTTGTCTCATGCAGCTAAACATAATCTTATAGCACAGCTTCACTGTGTCATAGTTCGCAACAAATGTGTCAAGATTTATAAGTTGTTCATGCATCAAATTGGCAGTGATGGGAAAAGTTAGCACCTCCTCTTCAACACCGAGAACCGTCTGCCTCGGCTGCAGTGGTGTTAAGGTGTTACCACAAAACGGCAATTATATATTTAGGCCCACTGGATCACATGAATTGATGCAAAAACAGTTTACTCGGGATAGGACAGAATATTTACAGTTCAGAAATGTTCTAGATGTGCACACAAACACAGCACAGATATGGGGAAATTAATTTGAAAGATTTAATGGGGGAAATCAGTGAGCAATAATGCCTTTTACAGATTCATCATATCACTAAAACGTGTCAGTCATATATTCTAATTTCAGTGCATTTGTTGGCTTTGAAAAAACAAAGACAAAGCAAGAACATATAGAAAATACAAACCTGATAATGATAACATGAAATGTGAGTGATGGCCATATGCATGAATCTGCTTTGTGAGATGGTGGGTGCACTGGGAGGAAGTGGAGGTCAGGGCCTGGCAGAGACCCCTGTTGGGTGCAGGTGGCGAATAACTTCTGTCAGCCAAGTAATTAAGTGTCCATCACATCCTTGCAGGAGGGCTATGCAACCCAGAAGCCTCTTCCAATCTCCATCTGTGAGAAGGACTGGAGCTACAATATGGCCCTACATATGATCTGTATATCTATACTAACACATGGAAAAATGTGTTGGAAAGAACACATGGAACATATGATATAATCTGTTTGAGAAAACATAAAAGTTAATGCTTTTATGTGACATATTTAATTATTTAGATTTGTCACTGAAAAGTGAATGAATGAATAAACAAGAAATTATTAAGGAAGAAAAAAAAAAATATATATATTATTTATATATTGTCATATTAGAAATCAAATCGAGGCAAGCAGGTGGGCAAACAGCAGTCTGATTTGCCTTTAGCAACAGCTTAAATCCTGAGGTTTCCAACTGTAATTAGTTAGTAATTATACAGTCGTGAGCAGCAGTATGCACTGGTGCTTGTGCTTGATCAATGTCACAAAAACAGTGTTTTCTTGGTTTCTTTGGGTCGGTAGCCTAAAAGCCACATGCTTGCCTTTTTTTACTTTGACAAGACTGCATGACCCTGCATGAAGAGGAACCTTTACATCTGCTTAGGTTTGAGCCTAAATCAGAAACTGAAGGTTCTCAAGGTTATGACTTATTCCATTGCACTTGTACTCTCATCTCTCAACTTCGGGGAAGTCTAATTTATGGTTCGATGTCAGTACATTGTAGGTACCTACAGTGTCACGTAGTTGCTGTAGCTTTAATTTGAATAGGAAGACCAAAATAAAGCAGCAAGAACGTGATTTGCTAGAGGTAGTAGGGGATGCTCTATGAGCCATGAGCAACCTTCACATGTTCACCTTTTTGAAGAAAGGAATAAATCAAAAGCAATGATTAGGTGTGATAATCACAAATCGAGATAAATTGAGATGGGCTCTGACCTTTGATGGGGTTTGTGACGGCAAAATGTTGAAAGGAAAAGAAAAACATATTACTATGTGCAGGTGATCTATTACAATTCAAACACTGGCTGTGGCCCAAAATAGATGTTGGCTACAAAATGTGCTTTCCATTGGTTGAAAAGCATATCACATTCTTGGATTAAATCACTTTTATCATGATTGCTTTGTAACAGGCGAAACGGTGACAAACTCATGTGACATCTAGCTGCAATGTAGTACAACATTTTTTTTGACTGGGTGGGTGTTGATATGTGTAGTTACTCAGTCTTAATGTCGGAACATGTGTGAAACTAATTTGTTGTTTTTGAAGATGGCAGCAATTAATCTCTCAAATGACCTGGCTAGATTAAATGAGAAGAAAGAGAGGATGCTAGGAAAATAAATGCCAGCATTAGGGAAGAAATTACAAGATGACCTTACTGAACAATGATTTATGGATTCCCTAGTCAAGCAATTACAGCAGGTGATACCTTTGAAATTTCAAACCATGGAAATTAAATTTGCTCCTTTGCAAACTGTGCACTTGTCAAGGGCATTTAAACTGTTACCTACATTGGGAGGCTCCTCTGCAGTCATCTCTCTTCCTTTGGCAAATCACTCAGCTCTCAGAGTGATAGAGCATATATGGGGGTGGACAAAATAACGAAAACATCTAACAATACATGAATATCAAATACCTAAAAAGCAGTACAACTCAAAGACGTAGATTTCAGAGGTGTTGGAAAAATTGTAATTCCTTAAAAAATTGCAAGTGGTTAATACACCAATCTACGACACATTATCTGGACAAATGGCAATGACAATGATTTGCCTTCAGCAAGCACAACCAGTACAAGCAAACTGGTAGTATTTTTTCTGATGATCACCCAAAAAAAGCATGACGGGTTGCAGTCATTGTTTGGATAAAATAAAACCATCTGCATCAAGTAAAAAAGATCATCAGAACTCCCACAATTTTTTTTTTTTTTTTATTTCTCAGCAGTCTGAGTTAAATGCTTTTTACACCAGGTTGCGCATCTTTGTATGTTAAACTTCAGCCAATGAGAATCCTATCACAAATACCAACAGTACTCTAATGCATTATTCTTTAAATTGAATAACAAAATTACCGATATATCAGTCATAATTAATTAACTAGTAACTGTAGCGCAACACTGCTTATTGTCACATTCCACTATAATATGACCTTATATTTGTGTACCTGCTTTTGTAAATGTGAAAAGTTTAGGCCCATTTGAAAGTGTAAGCCTTTTTTCATTTGTCATTTCTGTTATTAAGGCACTTGTACAATAGCAGTAGAATACATTGTGCTTTCCGTATATGCTCCCTTTTCCGTGTCACATGTTTTGATAAAGAAGAAAAATCAAAACAAGCTGGTTTTGAATCATGTTTCGGAAGAAACAAATCAATCAAACTAATCTCAAGGATTATGTTCCCTCATTGCCTGTCTGAGGGACTGATGATAAGAAAATATTTTTTATTACGCTGTCTTGTGTAAATGCTAATTATTGAGGTGCTTGTAAATCTTTACATCTGTGCCTACCATCATGACTCTCCCCTGCCACTGCTGTTGTAATGGCTCTTTCTAACATGCAACTGCAGAACTTGGAACATGAGGATGAAAGCAGAGTTACACACCACTCAGGTGCATTTGGAGCACATGTCTCAGCCTATCCATATGTCACCAAAACATGAAAGTACAAGGCAGATGAACATGGGCTTTCATTAGCACTGAAGACCCTAATACTGAGCTGAGAGGTTAAAATAACGTGGTATATTGACATGACGGGCACTCTGAGGGATTTCCTCTTTTATTATATTGATATATATTTGCAAAGCTGGTACTTTACCTACTGTTATCCAAGACAGCTGGTGGCAATAAGTGTACAGTACATGTACAAAATTGCATTTTAGTGCAGAATTGAATTCAGTTTCGTCTTACTTTCTTAGCATGGTGTTCTACCTAACAAAAATGAACAGTTATTATGAAGGCAGCTGTTTTACACCTGTTTAGTAACATCAGGTGGGTAATTATAACAAATGTGGTACTGTATAAAAAACCCTGTAGGATGATGTGGGAACTTCTCCAGCATTGCTGACTTTCCACAATATTAACTCACATAGGTTGTTCTCCTTATGTCCTTGTTTAAATAATATATATATTTTTTTATAATTTTACATTCAGCTTACTACTTGGTTTTTTTTGTTTTCTCAGTCAATGGCGAACAGCGACTGTTACTGGATACTGGTAGATGTTGCTACTTTAGCTAAGCAGTGTCCAGTTTTACGAGCAGACATTCCCATTTGTATTAAAAAAAAAAAAAATGTTTTTGTTGTATTTTAATGGTATTCAATACTGCATTTGTCGACAAAAGTTTGAAAATATTTGCTCATATAGATACAGGTAACGTCACATGGTGTCAAGGTTCTATCTTAAATATTAGAAAATATTGGAGAAATTGACCAAATTGGTAATAAATTGTTAGGAGTAAGGTTGAAATATTATAATATTTTATTTACTTCTCTGCATTTGTCTTTGCACAATTCCTTGAATTCAGCTTCTCTTTTCCTCCGTCATGTCTTTTTGATTAGGAGGAAAACATATTGTTTTACCTTGTACTGTACAAAATAAGATATCTTGACAACACTGTTATTTTGGCTAAATAAATGACAATAAGAAAGCCTTCAGCTGCTGAAGTAGTAAAGAATAGCTAGTAAATTGTCAATGGCACTCTGTCAAAACCCATTCCTCCTATGGTCCTCTCAGTCATTGGACATTTGATGAGTAGCTTTGTCTGTTCCCCTCTCAATGTCAAAAAATCAGCAGGCACTCTGACTCTCTGATGGGGTCAAAGACCTCTGCCGCTGTGAGAGGGTGACCATGTTGAGTTGAGGACACGGTCTGTCATCACACGTAGACATACAGGCACACATTTCAGACACAAGTGAAACAGTATGAGCCAGCGACTAGCACATTAAAAAATAAAATAAATGAAATGAAACACACACAGGATAGTAATTTTTAGCTAGCAGCCAGACGTGTGGTGTCATTGCTGTGTATGTCTGCAGTTGTTATTTTTATCCTACATTTGAATCCGGTGACACATTAAATAATGCAAATCTGAATTCACTTGACAAAGGAGTGGATATGAAAGGAACGACATGTATGGGGCATGAGCAGAAACGGTGCCAGCGGCCTCATCATTTCATTTCCTTTAGCCCATCTATAAATGGCATGCATTTTAATCCTTTTAATTATGGATCCTCGCTACAATTACCTCAAATTAAATTACTTTGCAAACCTCAGAAGGATACATAGCTAACTGAGAAGAAGAGGATCATTCTGCCAGGGATTTAACCTCAGTTTCTCTGTGACACATTGAGCTATCACCCCCACCTCCTAAATCCAACTCCATATGGAACTGAAATATTGAGAATGCCTAAAAGCCCATACTGTACCCATTCTAGAACCCAATCAGCCCTCAAACTCCTTCAAATCCCCTCTTTCCCAGTCCTACTCTATTCATGGGGCTATAGAGATTACAGAGAAGAACCCTGCCTGGCAGGCATGCCACACTTAAATAATCTCTGGGTGAAATCCCAGTGTTAATGTGGGGTTTCTGGATCATGGCACTGCAGTGTGTTGCAGCGCTCTGTGGCACGCTGGTCGCAGATGACGGGCATGCACCAGGAGGCAGAGGGTGTACAGGGAGAGGGGTAGAAGATTAGGATGAAAGGAAGGAGAGGAAGAAGAGTGATGGGAAGAGTGAGAGGGAAATGGAGAATAGGCAGAGTGAAGAAAGAGAATACAACAATGTGGCATGCAGCAATGGAACAGATGAAAAGAAGAAGCAGAGGAGACATAGAGGGAATAGAGAGGATGAGAGAGATACCGCTGTGGAGGCGAGATAGTCCCCTGAGTGGGCCACAAGAAGCTTGCCAAGGTCTAAATGACATTACTCTGCATGTTATATACTTCATGGCCTTGGGTGGGTGTCTCATGTGCCAAGACATGCATAAAATCCTGACTGCTATTCTTACCCTTCACTACAGCTGACCCATAAACACACTCATCTCACACTTGAAGCGTGGCATCAAACCAAGTATGCTCAACACGGAAAATGAATTAATTACTTGATGTTTC
Source organism: Enoplosus armatus (assembly GCF_043641665.1). Classification (NCBI taxonomy): domain Eukaryota; kingdom Metazoa; phylum Chordata; class Actinopteri; order Centrarchiformes; family Enoplosidae; genus Enoplosus; species Enoplosus armatus. The sequence goes on along the minus strand of NC_092180.1, from coordinate 9,784,268 downwards.
AATTGCAGCGCAATAATTGCTTTAGTCCACAGGATAACCAAGAAAGTGAGAAGATAACATATGCCAGTGAAGACGACAGCATAATTACAGGATTAGTGTAGGTCTTAAAGACTTCATCTTTCACAGATACACATGGACGGGGAAGGGGAGAGAGAGACAGAAAGACAGGGAAGTAAGAGAGAGAGAGAAATCTTTCTGAAGGAAGGAGATACTCTTCTTTAACGACAGCACACTGGCAAATAATTGTAAGTGTAGGAGTGCTCATTTAGCATGCGTGTCTCGCAAAATATCTGTGCATGGTCCAGAATTCTGCACATTAATGTAATAATCAAAAGAATAGCACGCAAAACCCCTTAAGCTCTGAGCTCTGCCTCTACCAACCACTCTCCATTCTTGGTGGTAACCTTGTCATTACTTTATCACCTGGCCTTGATTCTTCACTCTCCTGGCTCTCCAGTGGAATGAACTTCCCACTCAATTCAGGACAGCAGAGTTACTCATCAAGAGCAAAAACTTGTCTGTTCAAAAGATACTTCACACTTCCCTTTTGCCCCCTGAATGACACATGACTGAATGATATCCTCCTCCTCAACCTGCCTACAGGTGCTCTCAAAACCTTAAAGCAAAAAGAAAAAAAAGCCATCTTCTTTTATAACATATACGCATTGTAGTGGCACATGAATATTTCTATTCAAACTTTTGTCAGGGAATTATGGTGCAGACCTATGTACTACTTGATAGTGCTTGAAATGTAAGGCAGAAAATATCTTTTTCTTCTGCCAAATGATTCGGTGGTGAAGTATTAATTAAGTCTTAAATGCTTTTAACTATTGTGGATGACAGGTCAAAGGTAGAACAGTTTGAATCAAGATAAAGAGAGTCACTGGCAAAATGTTCTGACCAGCTAAAAGCAGGAGTAATTAAGAGTAAATAGTATAACATGAGGTTGTGTCAAGGCCTTTGACACTTCTAATTGCATTTATTTAAAGACTTGACCTCTCTGTCCCAGGGAAATTCATTAGAAGGTCAAGCAGCCTGAATATCCAACAATGAATGTCAAGAGTTTGTAAAGAACACAAGGTTTTGTGTGTTTGCAAGAGGTGGAGGGGCTGGTGTGGACTGTTGTGTGTGTGTGTGTGGGGGGGGCAATCTGTACCAGTTAATTAGGACACACAGGAGAGCCCTGTCTAAATCCTCCCCTTTATCTTGTGCCACCACAACAAGGCCTGCTAGATTAACCTGCGCGCATCATCATTTCAGCCAACAGGGCCGTCAATACACAACAGTGCAGGACAGATTCGATTGAAGCCGGAGAATACACATCTAAAGCAGGATTATTAGGCTCTAACAACAACAGGGAAGTGTGATATCCTATATTCCCAAAATTCTAGTGACCACAGGACATGGACTTAACACACGTCACTGGTTCCCAAAGACAAAAGCAAAGAGCTTCGTTGCTTCAGTGAGTGCAGATATATATTTTTTAAGTAATGTAGTCGACTGAAGAAAATGTAAAAATATCAAACTCTTAAATTCAGTGAAGAAAAAGTTAAGTAGGATTAAGAACTGACATCAGATCAAGCCTATCTTACGTCTATGTAGATCATGTGAGGGGGTCTTAAAGCAGAGAGCCCAACATCACAATTTTTGAATTACTGCACTGCTTAATTGATTCATGTCACCAATTATTTTTCTGTCTTATCTTGATGGTATTACAACTTTAAAAGGTCTAGTCCCAGGCCACATGACTCATGACACGGTCATTTGACTAATTACTGTATTGTGCACAACAGTTATTTTTCCTGCCTCTTAATCTTTCAAATAAACGGCAGCCTTTTTCTCACATTGTGCAAAGATCTATGGGGATGTAAAGAACGCAAAAGATAAAAGATGTACGCATGAGCTGAATTCATTGCCCCCCAAGCTCCTTCATCGTTTTCCTTCATTCTATTTTGACCCAATGCTCTTTCTACTGTTCTTCATAAAAAGGGCTATGCAACCAAACACTGCTGCCATTTCAGCCCTTTAACTCAGCTCCAAGACATTGGACATGGTTTGTTGGCGTTATGCAATAACCTGCTTTCAAATTTCAACTGGTTTTTCAATTTCGAAATCATGACAGAGTTGTGGAAAAATGTAATTGTTTAAAATCGCATCCATTCAGAATGGTGACACTGAAATAATCAGAGATAAAGCTGAAAGAGTGACTTGTCACAGAAAACATTTTATAGCTTATTCCCATTTTGAACCACATTTACAGTATTCCCAGTAAAAGTGACTCAAGTTTGTTTGAAGACAAAAATGTGCTTATGTTCTGTAGGTTGTAAGAATATCTTGAGGTTATTTGATTTATATTAATATTTTATAGTGGATTGAATTACAGTCAGTAACCAAAGGTGGTTACTGGTCAACACAATTTAACGTAATGTAACTCATATTTTCAAGAACATGTATTTTCTGTATCTATTGTTCCGATCTTACACAAAACACTATTTTAGCTTTTACTGTCTTTGCCTGATGTTTGACTTTCCGGGACATGCTGACAATATTCCATTGGATCGCATGAAGCGCAAACTTTGAGATACACTTAATTAACTTCTCCATAATTTTGGCAGCATGACATGTTACCTTGATGTGATAATTATCATAATATCTTCCAATTAAAATGGGCCATTTTACCATATTAGCTCTGGGGGAGAAATAGCATCTTAGCTGTTTGCACTTTTCATCATAATGTGATTGCACCAAAATGCAGCAGGAGTAGGCTACTTCTTGTCTTAAGCTACAGAGCCCCTGAAGGGTCAAGGTGGGAATTTCTTTTAAACTACTTTTATGTTCTCCTCACAATAAATTTTGCATTCCCTCACAATATGTTGGCATTAGGTCACAAAACATTTTACGTTACCTCACATTAAGTTTTGTGTTTCCCCTCTTCCATTTATAATACACTGCCTGTTTAGAGAAATGCTCTGCTTGATACTGCAGAAAGGAGAGATGATGTGACACTTTACATTATGCATTTATTGCTCATTACGCCTTTCAAAAGGCCGAGCTCCGACAGTACACAGCCACTGGCTGTGAGAACAGCTGCTGCTCTGCCTGGGTGTGGTGGTTGAAGCTGTGGATGTGGTTATTGCTGACTAAGATGCATTTGTGGTTGAATCTATGAAGCTATGTATATGGCTACTGTTGTTGTATATAGCTCTGCTAGTTATCTATCTAGCTGCTCCCAGCTGAGGGAGCGCCCATACACGCTGTGGTCACAACCAGCTGCAGTCTACAATATATCATAATACATGCCTTTGTCTATGGATCACAGGGAATGCAAAACTTAATGTGAGGTAACCCAAAATAATTTCAGGAAAAAAATCCCCTCTGGACCTTTCGGGGGCTCCATAATAAGCAGGAAGTCTGTGGGATGAGAATTCACTTGACTTGTCATGTCAACCCTTTTCTTTAGCTTTTGACCTGAACCTACATGAAGTAATACTTCTTTGACAATGTAATTTATGGTCCTTCTTACTGTCTCTAATGCTCCAACCCTGGAGGTAACCACAGCTTGGAATTTGTCAAACATCATACATTAAACGCATGATCAAAAGTCACTTCCTTTCATGATATTTCTGTCCCTCCACTCTACCTCCTTTGCTCAAAGTAGTTCTCTTTAAAAGCATACATCATGCTGGGAAATGACTCCACTTTTTTCAATAAAAGATAAAGACCATCTTATTACCTTCCCATTAAGAACATAACATTTTGTTAAATGGACTCCTATTTAAAACACTCCTTCGAGCTCTGAGCCAGATTCAATGAATCTCAGCTGCACTTTAATCAACTCTGGCTCTGGCTTTCCACATAGCCTTTTCATGATTAAGAAGAATAAAAATTCATAGTATTTGATTATTCCGAGTCCTAATTCAAAGGAGATCAAAAGTCCCCAAAGGGTAATCTTACATATATCTACATCCACAGTATGAAATATCAATATAATTTCCATTCTAGGGCAAGTGGAAGTGACACAGGTATCAGATTTAAAATAGCTCTGTCTTTTTCTCATTCTCTCACTCTCCCACAGACACACACACACACACACACACACACACACTCACACACACTCACACACAATACTAGTCAGAATGCAGAGACCCAATCACATGCATTAAGTAACACAGCACACTGAGTGATGTGGAAATAATTCACTGCACGTACGCACAGGGTGTGGGGGGGGCTTTGAAGAGTGTGAATAATTTACAAGCCAGTGTAAGATGCTGCATCAATTTAACACCATCTAGACCCCATTTGTTTAAACTAACAAAACTATTTGAGAACTTTTTACTTTCAAGACAAAAACACAAATTCCTCATGTACACAGTGTCGTTGGGGCCAAATTCTTTAAGTGGAGACATTGACACTAGAGGTTATTTAGACCCAAATGTCTACTACGCTTTGCCCATCAGCCCTGATCATGGCGACTGTGAATAACAGAGCTTTTGGCAGAAAAGGTTATGAATGTTGAAGACGTAGTGCAAATGGCAAAAGTGCTACAGTACAAACAGCTGCATCAGCTGTTCTCTCACAGACAGCTCTCGTACCCAAGGGAAAGGTCACAGCAGCCCATTTTTAAGGGCCTTAGCTACAAGTGAGTCATATCAGGGTCCATCATCACTGATCATGTGACACCCCAGGCAGTAACTGGCAGTTGTCAACATTAGTGAGTGGCTGTCATTTACTCTGTCAATTCAAAGCCTGTCCTATCTCTGTCCTCTTAGCCTGGATCAACAAAATGTCTTTATGTGATAGCTAACGCTCAAACGGCTTCAATTAGAACACTGTGATCTCAGTAAAGAAAAGAGTGCAGTCCCATTAATTAATTAAAGTTGATAAAGAATACATCTGAAGTGCTAATTGAATGCGTTTCTACCTTAATAACTACTTGTGTAATTTATAGCCTCACTCTCAAACTGATTTGCAGATGTAATGTGAAGATGGCATCCTTTTTGTTCCAATCATTCAGCAATATGCTCAACCTTGTTTTTTTATGGAATGAAATTTGTCGTAAAAAAATAGTTTTACGATACAATATGTTCTCTGCTTTGCACCATACTGTATTACTTCTTCCACTTTATAGTTTCTGTTGCTGTTTTTAAAGAGTGGCAATCTTAAGCAAACATCTGCCACATTTACGCACCAAGAGTTGGGATGCTATCCAAGGCGCATATGGCCCCCCTGATAGGGTAGGTTTACTCTTTGTCTCTTTCTGTAAACCCATCTGCTGCTGTTGTTGTTACATCATGTCTTTCTGTACACTTAGACTTCATTTCCTCTCCAAGCAGCCATTTTGTAGGAGCAAAATTCAGCATTTTACATGATAAAGACGGGAATAATAAAGCAAAGAATGGTAAAGGCACATGAGGGCCAAATAGCTGGACAGTTACGTTGAAATAGACAAGATACTGAGGTATTCATTAAAGACAAATCTTTTTCAGTTTTTGGGTTAACTATATATTCAGTGATGCAGTTCAGTCTGAAGAGGCAATACTGTGAAAACACCATTCATTATTCAGTTGATGGAAAAACACATATACAGCAAGGGAATTTCCACCTAAAAAGAATAAAAATGAAACATTAATAGTTCTGCACATGTGCACATTTGTAAATATAAGCATTTGAAATAGAATACTTTGCTGTGCTTGCGGTGCCTGAGTACAACAAGGTCTAAAATTGTACAACATCAACATTAGATGCCAACACAGATTGCCAACAGAGAATATTTTTTGACAAATAAGTGCAAAGAGAAGAATCACTCTTTTAACTACTGTTTTATGCCAAATTACCAAGCTGTTTTTGAAGAGTCTAAACCTGACCCACGTATCGTTAAGCATGCGTTACACACATCATCCACTGCAGCAAATAACGGCAGGCATCAAACCGGAGAGATCATGTGCTTCCATTCATTATGTGATATTTGCATATTGTGTGACACTGCATTACTTCCAAATTAATTTCAAAATTAAAATATGCAAATTAGCAACCACATCATGTCTGACGCCATCACATCCAGCAATGGTCATTAGTGCTCGCGACTCTTTCAGCTTTGTGGCTTCTGTGATGTGTTTCGCTTTCATATTAGTACTGCTACTTTTAGAGTAAAGTGAACACTTAGCTCTTAAACCCAAAAGTGTAAAAAAAAACAGTGTCAGCCCAGATCTGCCATTCAGGACTGCATATGTTATAAAGAGCTTGTAACTTACTATTTTGGTAATAATTGCATTCAAACCTACCATCCCAACACCTGTCTGAAAGGTTTAAACTCTGCTCATAATTTTCCAGTTATCTCAGTGCACATCTTATTACTTTCGATCGTTTAGATACATTTAACATTTTATGTTCATTTCATCATTATCATATTTATGAATGAGAAATACTGTATGAGCTGACATTTAACAAACAAATGGCAATTGGGCCTAAATGCTCTACTTCACAGAATTTTTAAAAACATATCAAATGTGATAGAGTCCTTTCATATTGCGTATCAGATCCAATATTAATTTTCATTTTACTAGCATCTGTTTTTTCTGTCTAATACAGCATAAAATGCACACGTAACTTTCATTGGGTCCACATTAAAATTAGTAAAGCAATTTAAATATGTGTGACAGCTGATTAGCTGATGATTTTAGAAAAATATACCCCGCATCATGGCTTTCCTTTATTTTTAGTTAGATAACATCTTACATAGTGTCCTATAGTGTATAGTGCATAGAGAGAGAGGAGTAGTGTCAGTGTGGATCTTATGTGGCAAGATTTAGACCCTCTTTCTACATCAACAGCATGAACAAAATACAAAAGGTCCGATGCAATTGTCAACCAACAGCAGCATTTTAAAGGCATGAAATTGAGGCAAACTAACCATTTTTCTTCTTCTCTTGCATCGCTCACAGACATATCATTAACTGAAACTGCTGGATGCTGTGTGCTCTGCGGTTCACTCGCTCTCAACACTGTGCGTTAGGAGACGCTCCAGTGTTTTAGCTGAGCTCAATCGAAGGTTTTTGACAGCTGCAAGACCCCAGAGCAAACAAACAAAGGACTGGAAGTGGATCAGGATTTATAAAGCCAATGCAATCCATGAAAAAAATCAAACACCAAATACCAATTGGAGGTAAATATTTCCATCCAATTTGCTTACACATATGTAGTTGACAGATTCATTTGTGAAGTGAATTACCAAGCACAGTGTGAGAAAAAAAACAAAAAAAAATACTAGATGGACTCATTTTTGGGCTGCATGACCCTGTATGTGGTTAATACTGTGCAATACCCTGCATGCTGTTTTGACTGCTGTGCCACTCATTACAAGTGACTTTAAAATTCAGCCTTTATTAAAAATGGCAGATGTGGACACCCTTGTGCATGCATTTGTAGAGTGACGATGAACATAATGACCAGGTTAGCCTTGATGCCTTGCACCTGGTCTTAGCGTTTCCCCCAAGTGCTCACACACTATTTTCAATTTTGTTATTAATATTTCATTTTTAAAGTTGTGTTGCATTAATTGTTTTTATAATGAAGGCACCGTGAAGCCCTTTGAGCCCAGCATGTTTGTGTAGCCCTCAGCTGTGATTAAGGACTATCCAAATAAACCCTTTACTTTGTATGGGTGTGTGGGTGTATGCCAGTGAGTGAGAGACATAGGAAGTTGTTCAGAGTAAACACTGAGTGCTTGGCTGTTGTTTTCAGTGGCTTTACTGTTGTATTCTCTCTCTGCATCCTGCATTTGCTTCATTTGTACACTATTACTGTAGGTTTTGAAGTAATTCAATTCAATTCAATTCAATTCAATTTTATTTATATAGCGCCAAATCACAACAAAAGTCATCTCATGACACTTTGCAAATAGAGCAGGTCTGGGCCGACTCTTTATAATGTTATTACAGAGACCCAACAGTTCCCACCATGAGCAAGCAAGAAAGAATTCTACCAGAAGTGAGCCTGTATTCTCAATACATTTAAAGGGTTTTATGTTTTTTAATTCATCTGAAAACCTGTGTCCTAATGATAACAGCCAACAACAGTCATATTTATACAATACATATAAAAACTATTGTGACAATAATCTGCGGACAGCTTTTTGCTACACTACTAAAGGTGTGGTCAAACCGAAATTCGCTCCCCATTCCTTTCAGTTAGGAAGGAGATGACACTTTCTGGATTTGCCTCCTGATCACATATCGATCAAAATTAAATTAGATTTCATTGAACTTTGACCTGGGAGATCTTGAGGCTCTGCAATGTCCAGGTAATTTAAGAAATGTGTAGGATTGACTCTTGCCAGGCCAATGCTGCACCATCAAGCAGTTGCAGTCAGCCAGTCTCCCTCTCTACCTTGGCTTCCAGTGTTTATTGGGTTTGGTTACATAAGGATTCTTTTTCTGCACCGTACAAGATTCCCGCAGCACATCCTCCAACTCATTCATGCAGAACCACTGCTGTTGCATGGAGTCATCCCTGTACATTTTTCTGAGTTTGTGGTTTCTTTTGTGTAGTCCCGCCTTTTTATTATTCCTCGAGCTTGGTTGTGATACCATGCACAGTCTTTGGTCTATGTACTATGTAAATAGTGCATAACAATGTAAAATTGTCTACTACTTTGCATAGATGCTTCATGCTAACTTTTCCAGTCTATACAATGACTGAATTCTGTTGAATTGTGAATTCTGCTGACTGAAGTCTGGCTCTCTAGTATGCGGAAAACAATTCTCTATTTATCATATATTCAGCCATTTTGCTCAGACTCAGATCACCAAAACGCTTCTTCAAAAATATCTGGGACCCTAACGCAAGCAAGTCTTATACTCTCTGCCATAAAGATGAGAGTCCAGGCCTCCAATTGTAGGATGATCTCTTTACTGATCATCACATTCTCTTACTGCAACACTTGTTAAAAATCATACATATTTTATATCATAAATAATAATAAAAAACAACAAATTGGTAAATATCTTTGCAACACCATTTCAAGGTGATTTTGCAGCATGGCTTGAGGTGATGCCAAAGGTGTCATCTAAACACAGCTGCATATGATACGGCAATTAATACAACTCATGGGGTCATGTCCTCAACTGGGGCAGTATAACCTCTGTATAATCCTCTTCGGCACAGACTGGCTGGTAGCTAATATGTGCTTCAGAACATGCCAGATACATCTGATATACTGTATTGTGGATACAAATTTGCAGTTGTCTTTATGTTTTATACACACATGTAAACATTTGTACACTAGTGTGTAGGCTCTAGGGAATGAATACATTTTGACAGTGTGATTCCTTTAAATCATCTTTTATCCAGGGTAAGTCTATAATAACGTGACATCTCAAGCAGGAAATAGGATTTTTTACTAGAGGTTTGAAGGAATATCTTCTTAGTGAGATTTGTTTCCCATCAGGTGTGTAAATTTCACACTCAGTATCTGTCATATTTGTTTCTATTTCCATTGCACTCGAAGCCCTGTTTTGCCATTCTTTCCTTTTTACTTATTTCAACATGGAAACCGATCTCAATCTGTACTTAAGATGGGGGAAAAAAATCACAACATAATAGGATGGACTTGAATCATGCCCTTGACAGCAGCAAGTAATGAGTGAAGTATTTTAGCAAAGTTTCAGTGTCTACATTTCCATTAAGCTGTTTTCTCGCTAAAGTTGGACTTTGAAATCAATCTACTACTGTGAGGTGTGTACAAGAGGCTAGTAATATGTGCTTAAAATATTTTCTTTATTTAGCAAGTACCTTTATTTTTTATTCACTTGAGAGAAACCTGAAGCACGAGCCCCCTCACTCGTAAAACCATGAAATTTGCATCTAATTGCTTTGATCTTTGTGTCAGAGTGAGAACAAACACGGTGCAAACAAATAACATTATGCAGCTAAGCACACATTCACTGCAGCCACCATTGTGAGCTCAAGTCAGGCTCCATGCCTGCTAGATGTTATCCTCTTACTGTTACTTTTCCTGACATACTTCGATTTTGAAAATCCATACAAATAAGTGCAAACAAAGAAAAACGTACAGCAAAAAGATCTGACATCCAACTCACATTTCACTACAAAAAGAAGAAAAAAATGCACATACACAGCTAAAAATGTAGCTACAGACGAATATATTTCTGGGTGATTCAGCAGTACATTTGAGTGTGTGAGGACTCTGCAACATACCAACCAGCAACACTTTTTTGGATTTGTTCCCTCCCCCCTGCAGGTTAGCTGTCCCCAGACAATGAGCCTGAGCTCTGCTTCAGGGTCTACAGAGTAGGGACACCAGACAGACAGACAGGCCTTGTATTCAGGCAGAGCCGATAGGCCTGGCAAGTGTGTCCTGTTTGGCATTTAAAACACCTCCGCTCACTCCTATGTCGTGGGAGAAGTGACGGACCTGACAGGCTCAGTCTCTTGGGAGCCACTGGGCCTCTTTCCAATCTCCCTGGGTCAGTGCGGGGGTGAGACGCCAGTGAGGAGCTCCTGGCTAGAAACACTAATTATCATGGCTGCCTTGCATTTAGTAGTACTGTGTTCAGCACTAGGTAGCGTGCAGCTCCTGGTCATGCTGTCAGATACCTCACAGGACTGGCTCTAATTGTGGAGATTGTAAAGCTATGGGTGTTTAGGTTCAGGCTGCCAAAGGCAACTCTCTGCATCACTGAATTATGTAAATAAATGGGTAAACAAACAAGTGTTTAATGCCCCTCCCTCAATTCACCGCTGCTGTTGATATTGTTTGTATGGGTTGTCATTAATGGTCCTCTTTTTAATTTGTGTGGAAGTTTTTGATTGGTGAGTCAGGGAGCAGTCGTGTCACAGATCACGCACACACTAACACAGCATTGCAGAGTTCTCACTAACACACACAGTAATGCCTCTGCCCAAACTCATGATAATTTAATAAATGCCTGAAGGCAGAGTTTGAGGCAGTGGACAAATATAAATATTAATTAACACACAAGGGACCCAAGTAATGTGTGAAAACTTCTCTGCCTATTGGCTGCTGCCATATTAAAGGAAACTCTGGTCAGGTTTTTAATGTGGTTTAGAATATGCATTAGAACTTCAAACATTAACTTCTAAAGTTAACATCTTCTCCCTGATATTGAGGGTTTAGGTTGGAAATGAATGTAACTTGCTGCTCTGATGGTTCTCTTCGAGAAGGCAATAACTTTTCCGACATACCACAAACGGTGTGAGTCATTGGCAACTTCATAAAAAAGTACTTACTTTACCAGTCTAATTGAATTTTATTGTACCTGAATATAGTTACTTGTCAAAGTCTCAAATCTCAAATTAAAGCATCTGATCGATGCAAACAGAATCATGCAGTCCCTCAGAAAGCATCAATTGAACTGTTAACATCAAAGCTGTGCTAACTAATCACCAGATCTGCCATTCTTTCCTCAGCCACACAATACACAGTTCTTCTTACTAAAGACTCTCAGTGTTGGGAGCATCAATAATGTGCCTGTGTGACAGGTTTGAGGACCCTTTGGAGCTCTGCACTCCCACACTGTCTTCATAGTAAAACTATGAGAGTGGGCAGAGTGTGACAGGTAGTGGTGAAAGAGGTGGGCTGAGTCTTGACATTACCCATTTCCTTCTACCTCGACAGCAGCCTATACTAGCCAACTAAACAACTGTCACTACCTCAGTGTTATAGCTTACAAAGGTGTCAGAGTTAGTATTAATACTGCGTGTTGCTTAGTATGTATTCTTACATAGCTCCACACTGTTTTAGGGCTGTGCCAGTGCTGGAGAAAGGTCTGGCTGAACCTATTATCATTCTGGTATCGGTGGAAAAAAAACCACTGGCTTCTTTGTATTTCTTTAAACCAATCACAATTATCTTGGGCGGCGCTAAACCCAGGATGCAGCGACAGTAACGTGCAGAGAGCGGGAGGGGAGGAGAATTCTGACTGAAATACTCAGCAAATGAACCAACAGCCTACTTCCTGTGAGCCACACTACTTAGTATGTAGTATCACATTTAGTAGGTTCGGTAAATATTGAAACACAGGCATTCAGTGATGCGTAGATCAAGACAAAAAACACAAACTGGGATTTTCACACACTAACTGGACATAGTCTAGTTGACACGGCGCAGCAATTATCAACTTAATATTTCAAAGAACTTGAAAGTCTCTCTCTCTCTTCCACACACACACACTCTGTCAGCCCCAACTTAACTACTCAAGGAGATCAAGTTTCGATCCCATATTACAACACGATGTAGTGTTGTCAGTGGAAAGGCTAAGACATACATTACGGGAATTTCTCCAATGATTGAGCCAGCGCTGAACAGGTGTACCGGCGTACATGTTCAGCTTAGCTCTTCCGCGTGAGAATTAGAAAGTCAGACACACACAAAAAGCTCTCAGATCTCTGGTAAGGAGAGGGCTGAAGTGCCAGGTAGAGGGAAGACAGATGGTTATGAGTTTTTCTGCCAGCTGTCTATACTGCCTTGCTCTGTAGCATCACAGTTCAGCACAGAGGGAGAAGGAGGTTCATGTTTTTTAAGGAACGTCTCATACAATTAAAGTTATGGCCACAGGTTGGCACAGAGCACTCGTGGTATAAATCGTCTGGTCAGCACCTCAACCCTGGAAAATCTACTGTGTGATAGTGACTGAATGATGGGTCTATGATTACAAATGTTTTCATCGTAGTCAAAATATTATGGAGGGAGATACATTTCAGTCATTGAGAGCAAAGGACAAAATAACTGAGAAGGTAGTGGCTTTAAGAAAAAAATATACAATATGTAATCGATTCATATTTGTGGCACTCTCACTTTATGAGTTTGACCTGCACACAACAGTAAAGCATGAAATATGATCTATTGAACCATCAGTATTATAAAATGAAATGTTGATTTATTTCCAAATAGATAAACACTAAAAGAAACAGAAGAGAGGTGGTGAATGTCCATTATCCAGTGCACCCATGATAAAGAAAGTAAAACACAGAGAATACAAACTAAAAATACAAATTAAGTTCAATATCATTTTGAATGAGCTTTATTAGCTGGCTAGACACCTTATATACATACCGTTGCACTGCTTTTCCCTTGGTAACAATGTTTTATTGTCTCTGTTAAAAAAAAAAAGTAACAAATAAATGAAGACGTGTTTTCATCATGCATTCTTTGTTCAAGCTGATTCCAAATAATATATAATGGACAAGGAATTATATTAAATTACAATTTACAAGAACTCTCAATTAGAACTGCTAAAAATAAATCTTCCAAAAAACATTTCCAAAAAAGAAAAAAAAACAATTACTTTGCACTTTTCCTTAAGATCTTGTACAAAACCCAAACGTGTTTAGAAATGAGCAAAATGTATACATGTACAATATTTTTACATTAAACATGAATCCAAGGCTCGTTACACCGCTGTTTTTTTTTTTTTGCATTTCCAAGTGAAATGCTGACTTTTTTAAAGTAAAAAGTTTGAGTTCAGCCCCTAAAGGATTGCCCTCTGTAAATCATAGGGTAACTCTATTAAACACTTTATCTGGGTAATACTGTCTACCATGCAAAATTGCAGCTTGTAATGGGGGATAGATTAAATGGAATCACTCTCACCTAGTGGCAAATTCCACACCAGTAAGCAACAAATGGCTTGCCAGGCTCTGGGTGACATTTCTAGGGATTAGCTCATGATATTAGGGTTAAGGCAAGACCCAGTAGGAGGGACAGTAGCTCAGCATCATAACACCCTACCAGACACACACATTCACACATATACTGTATTCTGTTGATTTATATATCAGTCATATTCGACTTGCTTCGCCCCAAGCAAAATGTACAGAGAACACTAATAAAAACATACATTTAATCAATGAATCCAAAAAGCAAAACAGAAAAGCACTGTAAGGAAAATGTAAGGACTTTTACTTTAAAAAGCAGGTTTTAAGAGAGAGCAACCTCTTAGCACATGCACACGTCTTTTGTACAGTGAGCAGAACCTGGTGTACAGTCAGCTTGGCTGTAAAGCGCCTGCCAGATGCAAAAAAATTTACAGATGTGAATGTCAAAACCTTGCTTTTTCAGATGAGCGTGCAACCTTTAACTTACTTAGAGAGGTTGTCTACATGCTGACTTTATTTTTAGTCAGTAACTGATTGCCTCACATGTGTGTGCGTGTATATCAGGACCTACTGCTTTTATTGCTCTTTGCTTTGTGAGGGCATTAAAAGCAGATATTACTTTGCATTGGTTTGTTTTAGCTGTCTATTTCCATTTCTTCCTCCTTCAGTCAAGATGTGACTTGCGCTTGATTGGAATCGAACTCATCTTTTGTCTAGTTTTGGTATCTTGCCTCAAATTCAGCGTGTGAAGTTAGAGGGGAAGTAAAATGAAAATAATGCAGAGCCACTAGTTAGGATACAGCACAAAATCAAGTGGAAATAAAGCTGCTGATGGAGACGTGGTTGGAGGGGTGATGCACGGAGAGTAGAGAGAGGTTATACAAAGCAGAGAGGAGGGCAAGTAAGTGAGGAGGAATGGAGAGAAGTGGCAGGAGAAAATGAAAAGAAGCAGTGGATGTGGGGATGGAACAGAGAAGAAGACCTACAGGGAGGCTGTTGTAGCTCATCTACAGAATGCTTCAGCTTGGAGCGTTGGCGTAACTGCCGTGACACCAGCTGAGTCAGAATACTGTCAATCAACTGTCGGTTCGCTGGGATTGAGTGACCATGAATGATGTTAAATGTTCAGCTTGTGAAATTCAAATTCCTTTACACCTCTAATGTATAGCTCCACTTATCTGTCTGTGTAATTAAAGGTTCTCATAATTGGATCTGTGACAAGAATACGTTGATCTGCTCTGATTATGACAGATTGTGACCAAAGTGTTGTTATTCTCCTTCATTCAAGTTTAACCCCTGATTTGCATTATCTGTGTGTGTGTGTGTGTGCATACTCCATCCAGTTGCAAAACACCATTTTGCAATCATCCAAGTGCAATGCATTGAAAGTGTTATATAAAAATCAATAAAGCTACTATAAAGCATTGTTGAGCTGAGATTTCTTTAAAAGGTTTTATGGAATGAAAAATGCCTCCTCTGTGTTGTTACTTTGAGTGTGTATTGTTCCTCCAAATATCAACATCACTGTGTGTCTCAATGACACATTTTTTCACATCTTTACAACAAAATTCTATCCTTTCCTTTTTTCATTTTTTTATGGTACATCCTGCAGTCAAGTGCATAGACAAACATTTCAGACAATAAAATGTGATCATATTTTGGTACAGTGAATTCAACCACACTCATACAAAACCTGCAGGTTTGCCTTTGACCTGTATGTCAAAGCTCTTTATTCATCACTGTGTTTTTTTCCTTCAGCGTAGGTGAAGACGAGCAATTAATCCATTATCATCAACAAGCCATGATATATTGAAATTGTCAGACCTTATCTCACGACACTAACAGCCACCATCAAACTGTCAACCTGTGCGAAACTGTCCTATTTTCACTGTACTACTGTCCTCGCAGAGAGGCTGTGAGTGTTTTTGTCTATGACCTTTTCCCTTCTATCACTTGCAGCATCAGTATGCATTCTACTCTCGGAGTGATTACTTCTCACCCTGTCAGCTCACCTTGACTTCACCTGTCATCCCTCCATCTATTTTCGATGTGATATTTTCTTTCTCACCTCTTATTAGTTGTGGCCATCTGAAGTCTCTGTTGACTACACATCTTTCTGTCTCCTTCTCTGTCACAGACACACACACACACACACACTCACGCACGCACACACACACACACACACACACACACTGTGAAGGATCACACATCCTTATTATTACTTTAAAGTTATAGTCCTCAAAATCGTCACGAAATCAAACTCCATTTTTGATACTATTCACAGCCTGCATTTGTTCTGTAATAGCCATTCACTGTATTTACATTTGATTGTATTTGTCTCTGTTCACTCTCTTGTAATATTAAATCACTGCTAATGCACGTAGAAAATTTGCTACCTTCATATTAAAAGTGTTCATCATATCTAAGTAAATGATACCCATAAAAATTGACATACAAGCATCTCAACATCCTAACCTTGGTGCAACGCAGTGGAACTAATGTAACATTTTCTGTTGCTTTTCGGCTTTGACAAAAGTAATTTGTTGAAAGACTGTCACATCCATTTTACTGGGGTTTGAAAACAAAAACTGTTAAGGCAGCACCATCCACTAAACAACAACAGTAAACATGTTGTCCTCTACGATTGGTGAAGTCCCTGTCAGCCTGTCACTAACAAATATGTCACCTTTGATGACCCTTAATTGTTGATCCCCCTTCAGCTATTCAGTGTCATTTTAAATACTTGAATGCAGCAGTGAGATGCATCATTCCACCAAAGCTGTGTCAAAATCAGATCAACAGTCTCTGAGATATTCTGTATGACACATGGATGAGGAAACAAATCACTTAGTGCCTTGTGTTCTTTCTTGTGTTAGCAAGTATTTAGCTCTTAGAGTGGAACTGTGTTGGCTCATCAGGAGGGAGGCAAGAGTGTATTTGAGTCTTACTATTAAGTACGTCACTGGTTTTTCGTGCCATGAGCATGTTTATAAAAAAATACTGTTCACTGTTACACCCTTCAAATGTTTAATGACAATTCCACATCCATTTCATGTGCTTCATATTTGGTTAAAGGTTGATCAAAATATGTTTCAATATCTTGTATCTACTATCTACATAGACAGCATTAGTGATAAGAAGTCTGTAATAATATTGCTCTTAAACCTATGTCTATGAAGTACCATGTGGGTCAATTAAAAAATAATATAACACAGATCAAGTAACCAGAATAGATCAGTCTTTAAATATTCTTCTGTCTACATGTTGGCAATCAAACTTCTGTTTAATTCACATGTTAACTCTCTAGTCTCTTGTGCAACCAGGAGGCACTCATTTTCTATTTAACTGAGACCTTCCAAACATCTGCTGGAGTTCTCAGTGTCACACTCTTGAGTTCTAAATTGGTAAGTTTCTGCAATTAACCAGGAGGCATCAGTTTGGTTCCTGGTGGATTTTTTGCACGAGTTAAACGCCATATGCTTCACTCAGAAATTCACTGTACACACACACACAAACACAATCTCCCCCTACACTCATGCACACATGCGCATTACGATTCCATCCCATTTTGAGACGATGTCTGAAAGGATTCATCACGGTGACAGCACCACTTCAACACATTTTTCAGTTTGTCAGAAGTCTCTTTCTTAGCGCTTGTTCCTCGCTTCTCCTTGGTTTCCTCTGGTGTATTGCTCTGAGTCCCGCTCAAAGCACACAGCAGGGGATTAGTCCCTATCACAGCGCTCACTACCCCCAGATCAGTTCACCAGGGTTAAGGTGCAGCTTTCTCTGAGGATACCGTTTTCTTTGTGAGAACTCTCACAGTGACATGTTAAAGGAGCCCAGTCAGAGTGGAACTTTAATGCTATGATAACCCATTTAAGTTGCTCTGTCAGTATAAATACTCCCTCTCATGCATATTCTTTGTCTCTCTCTCTTTATGTCTGTTTGAGTGTCAGGGCCTGCAGGTTTGTATTACTGCTTGACATCACAACAGAGAATGACAATATTTGTCATTTGCCAAAACACTCTGCAAGATGGATTAAACTAATGGCTAACAGTAATGAGAGGGGTGAAGAAAAGGAGATAAATTAGAGACGATAGAAGATAATCCATATATGCAACAACTTCTATACATTTTTGATAAGGAAGGGTTTTGGGAAATATGCTTATCTGCTTTCTTTCTGAGAGTGAGATGAAAAGATTGCTACCAATATTAGTATATGAGTATGTCTGATATTTAGTACGTACTCAGACAGAACTCGTGACAACTCGTGGTTTCAGAATTACGGTGCGTGTTGTAACTATTTCTGTATGTGACAATGAAGGTGCAGTAAAATATAGTTCGTAGGGTCTATGTTGTTTTACTGCCTCTCAACATGATGATACCTTTTGACTTATGCATACAGCTCAAATTGTATTTTCCATGTCTGCATCCATGGTGCCCATTTACATGTCTGAATTTTGCTCATGTGGTCCACATGGATGTCTATCTGCAGGATAGAACTTTATGTCTCTAATTTCTAACTAAGATTCTGTGTATTGTGGGTTGTTTGGCAAGGATTCTCTTTTATCACTCCCGCAAGACTGAAAAAGAAATCGCAGATGTGCCATCCCTCTTCCTCTTACAGAGATTCTCATCACTCCCCTCAGCAACATTGTCTTCCGTTAAAAATTTGTCTTGCCCATCCTGAATAGAAATAGATTTTCCTTTAGGCAGTGGGCACTAAAAGAGAATAAAATGTTATAGATTATGTGCCTGTTTCTCTGACAATTGATGTTGTTTCCCGTGGCTACAGATATGCCAGATGTTGAATACTAGATGTTGGTATAAACACCTGATGCTAGACTGATAGCAGACAGAATCATTGTTCACAGATTAGATGGGATTAAAAATGCCAATTCTGTTCGGTATCATATTTGGATGTGTACATGGTTTACTGGAAGATAATTAATTTTCTCGCATTACGCCAAATAATAATGGTCTTTAACCCAAATTGTAAAAGTCTACCTATCTTCATAAAGGTTATACAATTTTCAGGCCTATTAGTTTTCAATGTTGTGCTGTCACCCTGCACAAATGAGTCTTGAATCATTTTTACTGGGTGCATATGTGGTAAAAGAATAAACTTCCCCTGCTTCCTGAACTGTAGCTCAATATGTGAGTTATCTCTGTGTTCTATGGACAGACATGAAAGTGATATAATATCTATATATCTTCTCATCTATATCTTTGAAGACAGCACATGAACTAATTTCTCAAAATAGTATTAATAGTAGTTGCAATAGTAAAAGTATTCCTTTAATACTCAAACACACATCCATGATTGCCCAAATTGTATGTATCATCAAAAGATTTTTGACATTTTCATCAACATTTTTCATTATACCCTGACTATTGTAACTAGTCACTATCCCTGTGCGTTTGTGTTACCCATCATGAAATATTAAAATTAAAGTTAATGTAGCCAACATTTCTGAACTATCATATCGCCCCAAACTAAAGCATCACTTCACTGGCTTCCAGGGTTATTTATGAAGCTTTGAATCCCTTATGAAATTAATAAGATTCATCTTTCTTCATCCGTACTACATTTCTCTATCACTGAACAATTAAAAATGGAGAAATACTGCATTAGAAACATTTATGAGTATACAATGGGAAGAATAATTCATACAGAGCAGTGCTTCCCAAAGTGTGGGGGCTGCGGAGGTATTGCAGGTGAGCCGCAGCCTGCGCTATAAAACATTCTTCAATGTAGCAAATTGATCAAAATATTAATAATAATATAACTAAATTAAAATACATCAAAAAATTTATATTTTTTCATTAACTAGCTAGGCTGGTGAGATTGTTTACATATGCACCACCTCTTTCCTAGTGGGTAACCAAGATTTTGACTGGCTTTCTAACTTGGCAGACATTTTTAGCCACTTGAATGGACTCAACCTAGCGCTACAGGGGAGAGCAGTCACAATTTTCCACGTACACAACAAAATAGAGGCGACTTTGAGGAAAAGTGATCTGTGGGAGAAAAGAATGACCCGAGCAAACTATGAGTGCTTCGAAAACATGTCGGAGTTCTTGACAAAAGAGGAGAAGTCACTTCCCAACAGTGCAGCAGCTGCTGTGACAGCGCACCTACAGACTTTAAAGTTATAGATGCGGGACTACTTCCCTGGCCTCAGCGAACAGCACAGCTGGATTCAGATTCCCTTTGCCAACCACACTGAGGTTGTAATTGAGTGTCTGACCTCCAAGGAGCAGGACAACCTTGTCAATCTATCCTGTGATAGCTCTTTGAAACAGATTTTTATAGGAAGGCTTTTGACTCAGTTTTGGTTGCATGTGGCTACCAAATACCCAGAGCTCTCAAACAAGGCAATTATGTTTCTGACTCCGTTTGCCACAACATTTCCCGGGATAAGCGGAATTTTCGATGCTTGTGGCCTTAAAGACCAAGTACAGGAACACGTTAGGTCTTGAATCCCATCTCCGCCTGAAGCTGACGTCTATTCAGCCAGACATCAAAGCCTTGACAGCATCAAGTCTCAAGCCTCCAAAGTTCGGGAAGCTCTGATATAGAGCATTCAAACTTTTCATATGGTAACTCCAGAACATATTTTACTCTCATACAAATATAAACAAAATGTATATGACACATGATATTAGTCCTTCGATTACAGATAAGGTTATCTCCATTTCGGTATATATATATAAATAGATAATGTAAAATGAATGCTTTGAGGAAAAAAACAGAAACTTAAAAGCTGTAATTGCTCAAATTGATGATGACATGCCCTCTGCAGATCTATGAGCAATTTCCACAAGGGAATTTACCAGAAAAAGCTCCGCTGGTACACAACACTAAACACTGTGTCAATATAACTGACTGGACAGATAGTTTTGGGAAATAAATCTCATATGAATATTCTTCAACTTGTTTTTCCTCCCATAGCCCACAGACATGCAGGTAAAGGGAATTGTAAGCTGTATTTGTAAGCTGTAGATTTTTACCGTATATTATTTCTTTCATGTCACCCTGTGATAGCCTGCCATCCTGCCTCATGCCCAGTGCATGCTGAGATAATGAAATAAGCTCCAGCCTTCCATGATCCTTAATAGGGATCAGCGGCTATAGAAAGTGGATGAAATAGATACTTTGTCTCCTTTACCGGCAATTACCTACTCCCCACCCCCTTAATTGCAAACACAGTAGTGTAGTAGTTGTTTTTGGTTAAAAAAAATGCTTGTTTCTTGTCAGCATTGACTTTTTCAATAAGACCACAATCTTTCCCTAGCCTTGACCAAGTGATTTGACTTGCCTAAAAATAACCATGAAAACATTAATAATGCTTGAGCTGCCAGGAGTGAATATTATAGGGAAAAACAAAATATGCTTAAAGCTAATGCTCTGCAGATAATTACAATATGTCATTTATTTTTATGTATCCTTGCTTTGCTAATTGGTCGGTTTTGTATTCCCTACACAATTATTCCACCCAATTTGTGATATTACATTGTTGGCTTGTCTAAGTCAAGGTTCTGTAATGGGCTATTATGATTATATACAATATGCTGCCATTTAAACTGACTCATTAGATGATCTACAGGAGGTCTCTTAAAATCACTGATTCCTAAAATAACGTCAACAATATGTTTAAATTTGAAATTATTTGTACCTTTACATATGTTGTCCATTAAATCAATAAAGAACTGTTTTTTAAATGAAATACACTACAAGCAGAAAGCGTGACCCTAAACAAAAAAAGAATTTGGATAAGATTGAGTTAATTTGTTAGTAGTTTCTTCTTTTTCTTTTCAAAAGTCCCACTGCACAAAGTGGGTGGGATGTAATTGTAAGTAACTGTAATTAGCCACTTTACTTATAGCACAAATAATTCTCATTCCCAACTCTGTAATCCAACAGTCCTCCAATTGTGACTAATCGTCAGCATAGAAGATGTTCTTCATCAGCCCACCCGTCTGCTCAAACTAGCTGTTGGCACCGACTGCCACGATAATGACTGAGGCTACTCTGAGAGGATGTTTACTAGCTGACAGCAGCACCCTGCTTTCTCTGTATGCTCCAGCAAGCATTTCCATTTAGCTCACTTCTGAAGCTCCTGCCTAATTTCTCTTTGGAGACAGAAATCCTTTAAACCCCATTCTATCCTGGGGCAACATATTTACTGAGGGCTGGCTTTCCAATACCTGAGAGAGATTAACACTGCTCCCTGATTTATGAATCCATGCCACCCACCCACAGGCTTGGTCAGGGGCCCTAGCTACTCTACCCTGCTACTTCCTCTTCACACAATGGGATTTAGGTATCAGGAGGAACACACAAACACAAACGCACACTTCCTCACATACAGCAGAACTGGGTTTAAGGGGAGTTTCAGCTGCGAATATGCATAGATCATCCCTTCAAATATCCCTTAAGAAAAGAGAACACAGAATTGGCAAGGGTAAAACTGGCTGTCTCACACTACTGTTGGCAAGTGAGAATAACTCAAAACTAAACTTTATGATAGAAGATATCTCCTGGACAGAATCAAACTTGACAATGTATAGTTTAAGAAACTCCATACTGATTTCTCACTTTGATATACAGTCAAAGGATATGCAAACAGGTACTCTAGGTCTGTCATGGCAGCATGGAGCTCTAGTCAAAAGATCTGTGACATCCATCTACTGTTTTGGCATCCCACCATCTCACTGGCATCACTGGCTGTCTGTGACTGAGGTGGTCGGATGGCTGCCAGACTGAGTGACAGCCTGGTATTTGTTTATCCTGAATAGTCAATTGCTGGGCATCTGTACTACAGAAACAACAAAGCTGCTGGCACAGAGTTCAGTGTTTCAGTGGACGAGTCTGTTACTCTTATTCAATTGAGAGAATGCTTTTAAATTGTCCTAATTTCTGCAATAAGGCATTCATAAAAGGCATCATGTCATGTATTTCTATGGATAAATATGCAACAATAAAATCAGACAGCTATAGTGCTAGCAATATTGTCACAACATGTGTTTTATGGTTGCAATCAAAACACATGCATGGTAGCCTAAGGATATTTAAACATGTGTCTATGTGGAGGGTCTCAGCAGCAGCACAACCTGTGGCACTGTACTGAACAAATGGTGAAGATTTGCGTGTGCATCTCCCTTTTGTCTTGTGACCTTTTTCTTTGTATTTCATTACTTTTTTCACCATTTCATGACAGTGGATTAAACATCTTCTGTTAATGAGACTGCTATTGTTTTACAGTCGCCTATTATGTTCCCTGGACAGCTATACAGTCCATAAATACTGCAGCAGTGCATGTGAAATGTACATGCTTAATTGACTGCTGGCCCCCTAATTAGTTGCTTAATAATGGCAGGTTGCACTGGTTTTTTGTTTGTGTATTTTCCCACATTCTTCTCTTTTCATCTGCTATTAGAGTAACTCAAGCAAGATTTATTTTTCACTGAGTTTGAGATACACAGTATTTGCTGTGTTTGCATGTTAGTTTTAGATATTACTGATTACAGAGTGTTGCACTGTCGCACATATTTAGAGAAAAAAATGTATTACGAGGTCAAAATTCCAGCAACACTTGAAGTATACATATACAACTTCATGGTCCAAACAATGCCTTTTGGCTTGTGGCAGGGATGACCCTGATGAAGGCTGTATACTGTTTACTAGAAGTGTTGCTGGAGTTTTGACCTCTTCAGACTTCTTCCCTTCTCCATGCACCTTGGAAGTAGTTGACGATGTGCCAGAAAACTGTACTCTGCTTCTACAGCGGAAAATCTATTAGCCTTGTGGTAACTGACGGGCTAGATTCAAATCTTGCTCATATACCTCGGGTTTCTGCTTGACTGTCAAAATTATTTGTATGACAGTAAATAATGAATTTAAACATGTAGATACAGATGTGAATATGAGTATTGCTAATTCGTTGATATTTAATCACTAGCAACAGTAAAGGGCTACATATAGTTCTATCTCCTATCCTTCATACTACAACCGAGAGGTGGATGAGCATTGATGCTATAGGCATCAGGTTTGCTACTCTCAACTTTGTTGCACAAGGATCACGTCATGGCTGCAATCTCATGTCTGGATAAGTGCAACACGCTCTTGGCTGTGACACTAAAGTGCTGTCTTCTACCCCTGTAGTTCATCCAGAGTGCTGCCGTCTGCTTCTTGTCCAACCAAAGTCAAAAGTGTCCCAAGTCACAGCCTACATTCCATCAACTGGTCATATACTATATGGAAGCTTGTACTGAATTCCAAATTCGAGTGATTGTGCTCAAGAGTAAATGTAAACACCTTCAGCACATAATTCAAGTCCACTCACCAGACTGGGCTCTGCACTATTTATTCTCTCTTCTCTAAGTCACCGTACCTCCATACCTCCATACCTCGCTATATTGTCTCCCAATATTAGAATATTTGTCTGACTGCAGTGAAAACAGAATTTAATGCCTATTCTCTGTAGGTTAAAGAACACTTTATTGTCCTTATTGTCACATTTTTTTGCAAAGAGTGACTATATAAACTGCTAAATACACTACGGTAGCTCAATGTACACATGACAAACTGAACTGGGGTGTTTAGCCATGTTTCAGCAAAAGTATAGTTGGACATATGAGCAGATGGACAGACAGTGAAGAGGTTGTTTGAGAAGTTTCTAAGGGCTTCTGGTTACCCTTTTTTCCCCCACAGTGAAAGCTTGGTACCACTAGAGTTAATTGAAATTGACATGAATTCAAGCTGGCCATCTTACTACCCTGGCACCAACTTTTAACACCACCTTTCACCCCTACAGGGGGATGAGTCTTTGATACTAAAACATATCTGGAGTGTAACTTTAAAGGTTTCAGGTGGAGTTTTCTAGTAAACATATAGAAAATCAGTGTTAATCACCAAAACACGTCACGTGTACCCTTGAGGTCTAACACACGTGTTGAATGCATTTCCTCCCCCATGAAACATGTAAATTCAGCATTGTTTACATCCATGTATACAAAAGTCTTCTTTTTAGGAATAGGTCATGTTGCTAGGAATTTGGAGAATATATAATTTGCTAGACTACAACAGAATCAAAAGCAAATACAGCAATAATTAATCTATAACCAAAAATATGACTTAAAACAACACAAAAAAGAATCTTTCCAACATTGTCAATTGACATTTTTCGTTTTCTGTTTTCCACTTGCTTTAATGGAAACTGATGGAAATCTGGTGGAGTCAGATTTGTCAGCCCTGTTAATACAACAGGAAAACACAGCTCTCCTGTCAGATTCCTTCATAGGAGAGCTTTCAATGAATGACTTGAAAATAACATAAAATACATTTGTAGAAGTGCAGAGGTACAGCCAAATATCTCTTGTCAATTCATCCTTCAGTTTGATACATACTGAGTCTGCAGTGGTATGTTTTGCTTCCAGTAAATCAATCTGTGCTACAACAGCTCTTATAAACTAGTTGCTCTCTCCTGCCTATTCATGGTTTCTTTACATTTCCAAGGTATTTTCCCACTGCCATGAAGGCACTGGAGGCCTTTCAACTTACTGTATATTCTGTTAAAGTTGTCCAATCATATACTTTGCTGAGAACAAGTTGTGTACATCTGCTATAACCTCTTCAGTGACAGCTTGACTCTGTATGGTGGTGCTAATGAATACTAAAAGTACCACTAAAATTGGGTGTTGGTGCTCCATGATCAATGCTTGTCCTTTCACAGTCTGCAGAAAACTACTCAGTACGTGAATTTCCTTCACTGAATACTGGAGCTGCAAAACAAAGTTGTATAGTAAACAGTACGTAAGTAAATCAGTTGCTGTTTTGTTTAGCACAGTAATACAACATTTCCCATGACAACAAGCCTGGTGGCACAAAGGTAAAATGTAGTGAAGAAGCTGCCAATCTTCACTGCCACGGAGAGACAATTGGGACGTCTGGGAAATATAGCACCAGAAATTTGGCATTAACAATTACAAAAACATGGCACTGTGACCATCCTGCTTGCCTGCAGCATATTTTCACAATATTGTGATGAAATAAATAGCCAACATGCTGATAAAATATGGAGACAACATCATGAAAGCATTACATTACCTAGTCCTAATGGCCAGACATGTGTTACTGATTAAAATCAGTGTAATTGTGATATTTCACAGTATTTCCACATTTCATGAAATATCTTTTGGCCGATTACGAGTCAAATTGAGGAGTAATTTGTTTTTTGATACTTGGCAGAGTTGGGACTTGAAAAGATCCTTTGATGTTTCAGACAAAGCAGTGCAGAATGGAATGGAGCAGAATACCTCAACAAGGGAGTTATCCATCATCTTCTGTCCATCAATGATTAATGGCTAAAGTGGTTCCATTTTCATGGTAGAGAACATAACAATCTTGCATTTGAGCATTTTGTCCCTCTCCACCAAGCCCCTTAACAGCTACCCTTTCCCAGTCACATTGTGCTATTTCAACAAGCACCTCGTCCACTCACCCTTTCTCCCCATGTGCTTCATCCTCTGTTCCTGTCAGTTGGTTGTGTTCCTATGCATAAATAGTGCAACCAACCATTTTGGTGAACCGTGTTCCTGTTAACATCACTCATCTTCAAACACTTCAAGTTCAACTAGTGCTTGAATACCTGGCCATACCCCAGCCACAGAGAAACCAATGTAAATCCTCGAGGAGAATTGTAAGAAAATAATCGTTCTGAAAAAAATGCGAAACCTCCTGCAATTTTTGTACAAAAATGTTAACACACCAATTGTTCAAGTCAATAAATTAGCAATATCTATATCTATAGGCTCATAACTGCTCTGCCTATGGTTAAGTTAGGGTAATTAACTTGAACAAGGTTAGAATAAGATAATGGTTCAGGTTAGCGACACATCAGCTTTAGAGCAGGAGCAGGAGTCCGAACAGTCCTAACAGGTCTCCAGTGTCAAAGTCAATCCCCTTCTATGCTCATCATGACCTCTGCACTGACAGGATTCTCAGCAGTATTACAATGCCACACAATTCCTACTTTAGCTACTATCTAATGTGAACATATGCCATTTCAACATGCGACCAATGCTGTCAGTTTTCTGGAGAGGACAGTCATCATATCGGTGAAGAATGAGGTTGCTCCTGAATACATGGGTATTTTTAAGACATTTGAAAAAATGACCAGTGCTTTTGTTTTTTCTCAAGAGGACAGTTCTTCTGACACGCCAAGATGATGAACAATGTACCAAGAAATTCGGTACATACTGAAGGATGAAGATGGGTGAATTTAATTTGCCAGCTCATGGAATACATACAGAAAGACACAGGTAGTTTTTACAGTACATCTGTACAACTTGCAGTTTTTACCATGTACACTGTGCTTAAAATGAAGCATTCTTATTTACGCACAAAAAAGAAATCTAAAAAAAATAAAATAATAAAGCTTCTGTGCATTCTGATTTTAACCTCTTTAAACCCCTCTTTCACAGAACTTTCACTGACGTGTGATCAAGAAGAAGATAAGTAACAATGCATTGTTATTTTTGTTTTATTTTAATACACATGTTTCTGTGTATAGGGCAAACAGCTAAAAGGGGCTGCAGGTGCATTTAAAGTACACGATACCCAGTGGATCT
The DNA here is from genome assembly GCF_043641665.1 of Enoplosus armatus. NCBI lineage: Eukaryota > Metazoa > Chordata > Actinopteri > Centrarchiformes > Enoplosidae > Enoplosus > Enoplosus armatus. The sequence continues at coordinate 9,756,994 of NC_092180.1, read as the reverse complement.
GCAAAGAAATGACCCACAGTCATTTTCCATGCCCACAAAAAAACGTATGTTTTAGGAAGAAAAAAAAATAGATAAGCGACACACAGAAACAACACATCCTCAACAACTTCCCTCTTGTATGTCTAAACAAAATGAGTTGTAGAGGTGCAGTGTGCTGACTCACCTCTGATTCAACTTACTGTATATGTGATTTAATTATGAATGAGTAGGAGGATTATTTGCCCCAGTGGATAAAACACCTAGTATTATTTGCTTGCTGTAATCCCCAGCATAGTAACATATACAATAATTAATTGCTGACATTGGTTTCTCAGCTTCCTACAGTTTATTATAGACATTAAATATTCTACAGTATGTGTCTTTGGTTAACCACACCACTTCACTAGACTTGGCACCTACAGTACGGTAGATACGTCACCAAATTATATTGTTTTGTAGCTATTCATGACCCAAGGGGACATTGACATTTTATCTGACTAGAAAATGTGTTCTGCACATACATTTGACTGTCAGAGCGTCAGAGGTGGTTTGCCTATAATAATCTGCAGAAACAGAAGTTTTCTTATCGAAACGTGTGACAACATTCATTTAAGTATTTTGTCTTTTAATTTTGCAGTTCTGCTTCTTACATTTTGGTATTTGCAGAGATAAAATGTGTATTCAACATTTTGAGGAAAGAAATCTAAAACCTTACAATGCAACACATTTGCACGACTGGATCTGGATGGTTGGTCTGTGTAGCTAGTGATATTTCTTAAAATGAAGGAAGTACCAAATTCATTTCTCTGTCATAAATTGAAAAAGCAATTAATTAAATTACTAAATGGCAGTCTGACTAACCTGAGGGGGAAAAGAGTAGGACAACCTTGTAAAATGCTTTGTAAAATGTAGTGTGGATCAATATGATAATGAAGAACAAACTAACCAAAGTAGTGAAACCAGAAGTTGATGATGCTGTACTTGAATATGTGATGTGCTGCTGTGGGAGTAAACTTCTAGTGCTTTTGAGAAGCTTTGCTTGATTTTGTCTCTTGAGAAGATGTCAAGAGACTCTATAATGTCTAATAGTGACATTATTTTTACATGACAAAAGGGTTTCACTTGACTCAACAGAGTTTTGATTCTCTGTACCTTTGGCATGCTTTCTGGCATGCTGTTACTCACTTTTGCTCTGCCAGTTAAACCCTTCTTTGTTCGCTTTTTCTCCTGGTCTAGACCTCCCTGTCTCTTTTCAAAAATAATTAGCTTTTCTTGTGGGGTCCATTAAAGTCCTATTTAAGTTGCTATTCTCTCCCACATTTACATGCTAGCAATGCAGAGTAGCATTCGGTTTTATTTTTCATCACCATGGTTATCTCCAGCTCAGACCAAGTGACTTGTGCAATCCAAGTAGGCTGTTTATGACATTACTGTTCATGGCATTAAATGTTTGATTATCTGATTAAAACCAAGTAGCTAGCTACTCTGGGCTTATTCATTTGGTTCTGAATTCAAAATGTCTACAAAAAAGTGCCAGAGTGCCACAGAGTGAGCCAGATCCAGCCGTCTACACGGCAAGCAGCAATGCCAGTCAAGGTATTGCTGCTTACTTCTTCCAGTTCCATCTTAATTTCTTTTCCCACTTGCACAGAGAGCATTCCTGGGATTACAGCCATAAACAACCCACAACTCAGACAATTGTTTTTGTAAACATGTTATCCATTCTTCATTTCAACGTCAATATGTTACTTAGCTTTGTTGCTTGATTATCAGTGTTTCTTGTTCTATATCACTTTACCTATTCATATCAGTGTCAAACAAAACAAAAATGCTCCACATTTGTATAGCTTCTGAAACACAAATCCTGCCATTTCCTAACTTTTGAACAGCTAAAAAAGTGAGATCTCCTCCCCTTCATTTGTATCGCCGATGATGGTATGATTTAGATGGTAGGCAGATGCTATGTTTGGAGTATAGAAATGACAAAAAGGCTGCTCTTATAATGCCACCACCCTGCTCAAAAGCCAATTTAATTATAGGACATTACTCTAACTTTCAGTGATGGCAAAAGAGGATTCACAGACAAAGGCATGTGATTAGTATAGAAAAGCAGGGGGTAAATAAACAACCATCTTAAAAAAATGTGTTATTCACTAAAAGAAAATAAAATAAAATGAAGTTCTAACTGAACTGGCCTCCGAACATTAGATGTTTTACTCTCAAGTTAAAAAGCATACAGATGACTTTGGGTTTATTACTTTCAGTTAGTGTCCAGTGTCTTCAGCACCTCCTGCATGGATTACTGCTCATTTTTACAGATATTATTTTAGTATTTAATTCATATTAGTCATTGTGCATCTAGACAAAACTGCTGCCACCAACACTTACAAAACCATACAACATCTGGTCAAAGTGGCCCAGTTCTGATCTTTTGCTTATCCGTGGCAGAGATCAGCAATCTATAATGTACAATGGATAATGTACACAGGGATACGGCGTACATAATTCATGCCAATGTGATTTTAGGTAATTTTAATTGTGTTTTTTGTTATTATTATCTAGTTTTCTGTCATTTTATGTGTATTTTCTTGTTTGTTGGCTTATGTCTAAAAAGTATTTATTTTCTTGTGCAACTTTTTTGAGTGTAAACACAGGAATAAGATTTGGCTCACTTAGAGATGTAAAAATGTTGTTATACTGTAGGAAAGTACTCATCTCTCATTTGGGTGGCTCTCCTCACTGTCCCCTAGGGCAATTCAGAAATGGCTATAAGATTCTGTTGTTGTTTATAAGGCGTATCCATTATATTTCTGTTTATTTTGACCTGTTCTACTCTTAGGTCATCAGACACGGGGCTCTTGGTTGTCTGATAGTCTAGAATTGAGGCTTAAGGGTTGTGGCTAGACAAGATGTACAACCTTTCTCATTATATCAGTTCCACACACTCCAACGACTCATTCAAATTTCATCTCACAGTCCATTTCTATTTGCCTTTGACTTTCTGCGTGTGTGTGTATGTGTGTATTTGCGTGATTGTGTAAGTGATCTTTCTGTCTTACCGCTCTGTTTCTTGTCTGCAATGTTTTTAAATCATTCATATAGCACTTTAGTCAATAATGGTTGTTTTAAATGTTTTATAAATAAACATGACTTCCCCATCTCACCCCTCTCTCCTCTCTGTTTATTCTGGGCACTCTCCTGTCATGTATTATTTCAGCTTCTTTGTAGTCTGGGGACTCTCATCCATGCACAACCAATCTGACAGACCTCAGCAGCCCAGTTATCAATTGTTTTTTGTTTTTTATTCTGAAATGTAACTGATTGACAGAATTATGTTTCATCCCAAATACGCATTAATTTGGTGAATATGTGACTTGTTTACTTGTTTCATTATGAGGGCTTTCTATAGAAACTGGCGTGAATGACTTCACGCTATAATTGCAGAGGGACATGCAGCAGTCCTGTAAGATATTATGAGAGTGACTGTGACTTTCCTTCTTACTTGATTTGATTTGTCTTTTAATTGTGTGACCTAAGCGTGAACTACGATGAAGCATGAACATTAGAGATGATCCTGGGCTCTGTTACCTAAGAGCACCTTCTCTATACATTTTCAGGGGGTTTCCAAAAAGCATTGCATGTGAAGACACTATTCAGACACTCTTTTTTACCAACTCACAGAAAACAAGCAGTAGTACACCGGCAAACTGGTATTTTCCTGGAGTTATTTCTTCTACTGTTTGGTATCTTGCCGTGCGTGGGACAGTTGGGAGGAGCAGTTCTGCAAAGGACAATGTGGCGTTGCAAATCCAATGGAGCACTGCAATCTCGGTGCCAAGAGTGAGAGCGTCTTGCAGGGTTCGCCGCCCACCTGCTCAGAGCAGGTCGACACCTCAGAGCACTTATGTTCCAAAATATTTTGGTCACTTAATTTGGAGAAGGCACACCAGCATAAACCTCTCTGAGATCAAACAAACCCTTTTATTTATGTTTTGCATTCTACGTTTGTCTACCAGCTGACACAAAACAGTTAAAGCTACTCAGTTTTGGCAACGTCATGTATACTTTATTACTATTTGTTAGTGAATTGGGGTTGAGTGATTTTCACCTATTCTATCAATATGATATTAATTACATCTGGTAATGCCACTTTTCCAAATCATATGCTTTCTATTTGTTCATCTTTTTATTGATCTCATTCTAGTGCTTTTATGTTGTCAGGCTATTTTTCTCATTGATAGAGAATTTCCTGTTGCTAATTGAAGTCTAATACAAAAATGTTGATTTGACAGAATGGCCTACTTTGTGCTTAAGGGCAATGTTCAGCAGCATAAATCGATCAAAGTAGAAGTTTACTCCCTGAAACTCTCTGTCACTGCCGACTGTGAATTAAGCTGCTTTTTCATGATGCACTCATGCTGATGATTCCAAGCACATTAATTGTATCTACTGTGTCATTTGTTTCATGTATGCTTTGTGTTTTATGTATTTTTAATATCTGACATGATTTATCGAGAATTTAATACACTTTGAACTACTTTGAATCAATTCATCCTTCTCTTCAGCACCACGGACAGCGGATGTTAAGAAGCTCTTAAAGGGCCTGCACGTGCACTTGCTTTTAAGTGCTGTTTTGGGAATTGTGAGTAAAAAATTTAAGAGCTTTTGTAAAAATGCTCTTAGAAAACACTCTTAAATTTTAAAATCAAGCATTACTGGCAGAGAGGGCCCTGTAAGGTCTTTCCCTTCTCACGCACTACTTGCTCATATATTACTGTTACTAAGTTTCTCCAATTCAATTCAAAGAGCAGGATGAAGGGGTACATTAGACATATTGAAATTAATCCTCAAACAACAGTAATGTTAAGTATCGTATGTAGGAACAGAGTAATTCACTCAGTAGTCAAATCATTCTCTATTCAAAAAAATGTATATACTATATATATCATGATGTTGACTGAAAATGCTGTGTCCCTGATTACCATGTATCTATTATTGTTATTTTCTTCACTTTCATGTTCAACTGATTTTTTGCTTGTTTTGTTTACAAAGACGTTTTATAGAAATATAAAACATCTCTTTATGCTCTACTCCATGAAGACTGTTAGACATCAGACTTTCAAAACTCCCACACTGTGCATGTTTCCTTAGTTCAGATGAAAGCCACAACCTACGCATAAGTCTAACCACTTTCCTGTATTACATAAAGGATAATTAGTAAGTTCACTTTTTAAACAAACAAAAAAAAAAACAGACTGGGAAGCCCAGATCCAAAGGTTGTTAAGTCAATTTTACCTCCAATCTCTTTATCAGTTTAAAATATGACACGTGCATTCTGTGTTATGATAATTGCAGGGGATTGTTTTGCTAGCCAGTGCTTCACTTTCTGATCAGGCATAGTGTGCAGATGCTGCACTGGTCCAGAAAAGTACTGATGAGATGGCATGAATTTGACTTATACACTTGTTGCTAAAGGTTAATGTCTGCTACATTATCACCACTTAAATTACAAAACTAAAAAATGTAGTTCTATTTTGCATAAAAAGCATTTTATGTGAAAGAAAATCACAAAAGCAAATTGTTTATTGTGGATTACAACATTCATCTTTAAATACCTCAATGCCGACTGTGTAGATATCATAACTTAAACATCAACATCAACCTTATTATCAGGAGGACTACATACTGATCACTCTCATCTGGAAGGAACTTTAATCGGTCTCCCATGTGAATCCCACTGCTGCTTGCAACCAAAGAAGAAAAATGAACACCCTTTAACTGAATATTTTTTCAATATTCTGCACAGAAATGAGGATTGTAGACTTAAAATAATTTAATAAATCGTTTCAATTTTGATTCTTTAAGAAGGTCTTTTTAACATTTTTAATATGTCAGAAAAAAGGCAACAGTAATAATATTGTCAAACCTTGAACAAAGGTTGGTACGACCACCCGCTGTCAAGGTCCTCATCTAAAATGTTGCACTGAATAGGGTTATTTTCAATTGTGTTAGAAGATGCACCTCAACTTAGAACATAATAATGTCAAATATCTTCCAGATACTCTTTGCCTTTGTCAACAGACTAAGTCATATCGTACTGCTAGTAGGAAAAGAGCGTGAAAAGAGTGCTTTTTAAGTCTGACAGAGACTTCAAATTCAAAACTAGTTAACCTGATAACACTGAGTTCACATATCTGAGAATACCACCAGCAGGTAACACATCCCTCATAGACAGGACATAAAATCATTATCCTGCCAAGCAGCGGGTCAATGATCAAAGACCACTGTTGTAGCTGTTAATAGTTTGCTGACAGGCAAACAACACTAACAAATCAGAATGCCATTGCCTCAGGATAAAAATGATGCCTCATGTTGGAAAAGTGTAAACGGTTAATGTAACCAGTCCTGTTACATGCATGATCTCGGTTCATGTAAAATGTACATACCCATAGGTTTACTTGTATTATATAGACTAGTCAGAGAAACTGTTTAGAGCATGGGTTTATCTCATATTTTATTAATATCTAATGTAGTTTAAATCTGTTTACAGGGTCAGGTGTTACCTTGTTGAATCATGTCATGAGGTAACTGGACAATTATCTGACTCTGACCTTTGGCAACATTTTTACATCTATGTACTGTATCTAGTGGTGTGTGCTTTTTTTGTTTTTATTTTTAACATGCAATTCACTAATAGATGTTGTACAGATTCTGCAAGTACTATATATCAAAATTGATTGTAAGTAATTCAAGCCTTTTAATACTCTAATCTGGCATTTGTAGTGTCTCTTATACATTTCTTCGTGCATTTTGTTACGGATCACATTTATAGTGTAGCTCTTTTCTGACATGTGTAGCTAATTTGCATACATCAATTTAACATATTGCATAAATGTCTGATATGCCATGAAATACAGTGTGCACATCAACAGAACTGGCCAATAATTGCTGATAGTTTAATTACAGCTTTCATATGTTGTAACATTGTCATTTCTTGTTGGCTTTAATTGCCTGTCTGTTAACTTTTGAAATTGCGATGAAATTAGGAATTATGTCTCCTGAAAATGATGTTCATATACAATTAATTTCCATTGGTTGGTATGATTTGAAAGAAGTTTAACGCCATCCAGATTATGTTTTATATCAACACAATGAAATATCATTTATATTGAATATATCCTCTAAATGTTCAATGTTAATTCAAATGGTTCATATTGAAGGTATATATATACACATTCACAGGCAGTGCTTTCATTAGTTTTCTGTACAATTTCCTCTTCTGACAAGTATAGAATGAATTGGGTTTTATAGTTAGTTTGTGGTTGTTTAAAAGAACACTCTGTCGCTTTAGCATTACACTCTTATGGCATTGTCAGACTCAAGATGGACAGTAAAAAAGGATCAAAATCGATGCAGCAGAACTAAAGATTTCCTCTTTTTTGTTCCATGCATTCTGCACCTACATTACCCACAATGCAACTTGACCATCGACACCACATTCTCAGATTTTTTTTTTTTTTTTTCCAAAGTCTGCGCAGCTCCCTCTCGAGCCACAAAAGACTTCACAAAACTTTTTTCCCATATGCAGTAGTACTCCCCAAGACCTGAGTTCCCCTTCCACGTCAGGCAACTACACCACTTGGTTATGGTTAGGGAAAGATCATGGTCTGGTCAAATATTGAAAAAGTTACTGTTGACTTGAAGTATGAGACAAACCTCGATCTCCAGTGTCAAAGGCATGCTTTTTACTTACTTACTTATGTTCCACTATTTCTTGCATTAATTTAAAAAAAAAATCATTGCGTGTGCCTGGAATACAGGCACTATTACACTTTTTAACATTTTAACTATTCTCATTTTGTGTGTGAAACATTGAATGATACATTTTTAAACATATACTACTATATCTATCTATTATGTATGACAGTTGTAGATGCTCCCTTAGAGGTGGGATAGAGGAGCAAGAAGATGAGTATACACATTTTTTTCCATGCTTGTAAACTTACTATGTACCAAATTTAAAATGGAGCCAGTTAGCTGTATTAAAATGGCACGTGGTTGGGCCATGTGCAGCTCTATTGATTTGTGAAGACAGTGAGTCAGTAGGCCTACACGGTACTCACGGAGTACATCTGCCAAATGTGAGTACATCTGCTAAGTTAGAGTCTGGATGAAATCATATGCACACACAGTTTACTCACAGCACTTGTATTTATGTGGTGCTGGCTGCTCCACCCTCAGCAGGCAAGCTGGCATCGACCTTGGGGCGATGCGCTTGATCTTCGCGCAAGCCTCACCTCTTAATGATAAAATGAGAAAACTGGGTCGGAGATGTACATTCCCACCAGAAATAGTGGGAAGTTAACATCTTCAGCTGAGCACCAAGACTTCCAACTGGGAAATCATCTCTAAATAAATCAAATGAGTTTCACAAATAGGTGAGGAGCCTATGGGAGACCCAGGTTTGCTCCTGGGAGGAATGAACAAGTCTGGATGATTAACTGAGAAATGAATGACCTGCCCGTGTATCCGCTAGAAACCTACTTGAGCAATCAAATGACTCTAAATTAAACGATATTTGGTACGTTGACTTCTTTATGGAGAGTGATGTTGTTTTTCATAACTATTTATTATCTCTGTTCAAGGTGTTTCAGTCATTTCTCCAGAGCAAAATCTGAAACCATGTCTTAATTTTCTTCTTTGTAAGACAAAGCATGTTCAGATTGTCTTCCATGCAATCAGCGGATAATTGAAAAAGTCATATTGTATTTTAAAGAAAAGACACAATCACGGCGCACATAATATCCACTAAATTGGACCAAAGTGAACATTTTTCAGCTGTTTAAAAATGTCTACAATGGTACTTTAAACTCACAAAGAGAGAATAAGAGAGAGACGGAGAGAGAAATCCAAAGAAACCGACCATGCATGCGTATTAAAAAGAAATGGTCGTCTGCCTTGCGATATATTACAACTCACCAGAGTTGGGATCGGAGTTGCCGTCAGCTTCAGTCCTCTTATCAGGGGAGGCCTGCTCGTAGAAGTCGTCCTGCGCCTGCACCAGAGGGAGAGGTTGTGTGAGGAGGGAGCCACTGCCTACAGGCTCGTGGTCCCCCAGACCGCTGTCACTGCAGCTCTCCTGAGAGCCATCCGGCAGGTGAAACGTGACGCGCCGCTGCGACTAGAACCAAGAGCACAAAACAGAGCCTCTGATGTTAGTGCTCTGCTCTGCCCCTTCAAAATGTTTTCACACTATTATTTTACACCGAGCTGAACAAGCTCATGCATGCTGCTTGACACACTGAGTACTGATCAGTACTGCAGTGTGAAATAAGCAGCCTTCAGAGTTTGTCGGAACGATAAATGTGTTAAACATTTACAAGTAAGGAAGGCACTGATGAATTGAAGTGTTAATTTCCAGTTTCAGAAGACTGAGAAAGATTGTAGAATAAAAGGTCTATTTTGACTTGGGCCGAGATTTTGACGGTAAGGGGAGTTAACACATGGTAAATACAGTCACGTTTCACTGCACAATGACAACCAATACTAGCATGCAAATTAAACATCATGCACTGTAACAAAAATTCAACAAGGTGAAAAGTGCAAAATATGTGAGCCTTTCGTAAATACATAGTGTAATTAATGCCAGGCATAATTAATGAAGGCAGTGAAAGTTTTAGATATCAGTGGCAGCATCTTATCATTTCTGTGAGGACTGCTGCAGGGACATTTATAGCCTGATTGTCTGGTTTGTGTTGTCAGTTTGTTTGGATGTTGGCAAAGTCAAAGTGGCCTGCAGAGTTAACAGAAGTCACCCCCAGGGTGTCCTTCTTCCCACATTCTGCACTCTCACTGAGGAGAGGAATTTCTGAACCCACAAGTGTTCCTGGGACATGCCTTATAGCCCTTCTGTTGGAGATATGCATGGAAACACACACACACACACACACACACACACACACACCCACACACCATCCTTAAAGCCATCCTGATTGAATTTCCAATTGTTAATTCCGAGTGTCTTTTCCCCTTGCTCTAATGACATTTTCCTCAGGCTTTTTCATAAGTCCAGACACAAGCCTCCAGCTAACCTTTCGTGAGCACAGAGAGGTCCCTGCCACATCCTTGGTGATGACAGACAGAGACGGGTTTTACAGTAATTATTGGCAAAAGCAAAGGTCACCCAATCTGCAGTCTAATGCAAATGACCTCATTATATATTTTAGAACTGCTCCAAAAGCATGCAACATTCAATTAACCAAAAAGAGGGAATAAAGAAAGAAACAAAATGGGGTGGTGAGGGAGGTAGGGGTGGGGGATTTGCAGGCAGACCTAGGAGACTGTGGGAAAAACAAAAGCTGGCATCAGATTTAGATGCATGGTGTTTTATTTTCATGATAGATAGATAGATAGATAGATAGATAGATAGATAGATAGATAGATAGATAGTTAGAGCTGCTACTCCAGATAAAACTTGTTAGCTAACAACCTTGGAGGAAGATGTCAATCCTTACCTACCCAGGTGTGTTACAATGACTGATATTACTCATCTTACAAAAGGGAGAATGAATTGAAATGACAAGAAAATGTTTTACAAAACTCAAGGTTGACAGGCATGTGTATGTGTCAGTTTGCAAATGAAGTATTATTTGGGCTCCATTTATGAAATGTTGGATTTAATTATACATACCTAGCTTTTTAAGCCCTTTTGTTGTTAAAGAACAACACAAATTAGTTGCAATCAACAGCTGAAATAAGGTATATAGATAAATACCTAACCATCTTATTTGACAGTTAGATAGGACAGCTCTCCCACTTCCAGACCACAAGTGACCCCACCTGTGACATTCTTTTGTGGATTATCAGAAGTAATACCATTCAAAATATATATTGGCAAAGATATAAATCAGAATTTGAACAATGCTTCACACTTGCAGTCTGGAAGTCCAGAATCAGGTACAATTAAATGTAAAGGTCTTGTAAAACAGTAGGAATCTGTATAAATGTCACCGTTAGTAATTATAAAAAGGCAGCTGATCAGATGTGGCATTTCGAATGAAGATGACATAATGTGGGAAAATAAGTCCTCTCTAATGAAGTTCCCTCCTTTGTTTGTTTGTGTGGCAGCTAAAATATACTGATTCGGCAATGCAGTGCTATCAGTTTTACATTAGCTGAAGAATGCTATGAGTCTAAAAATATTTTACAGAGAAAATGAACCCAGCGAAACAGAAGGGTGAGGCAAGATTTGACATGTTTGTTGTATCCGCACTTAATTAACAGTAGCTTCATATGTGTTTCTCTGCTACCTCTTTCCAGAGTTAAGGACACAACTGTATATTTTACAACAAATGAAAGTAGTAAGCAAAGTGCATATCTTGTATTATTAGCAAACCTGGGTACATGCATTGATTTTAATCAAGAACATATGCTTCAACTGCAGATGACCAAAGGTATTATAAACACAGGGTTAACCCATTAAACTGAGTAAGACATAGAATGGAGAGCAGTGTACAACTTACTAGAGCGTTTTTTTCCAAAAGGGTTTGGGATCAGTATGTGCCAGTATCTTGAGTACATGTATATCAGTATAATATTAAGACATTAATGAGAATACTCTGACTAATACATGTAGTGAATGACTATAAAAGGCAATTCAGTAGACGTGACAGTGAAAAAAATGACTGCTGTTGCAGTAATTCTCAATTAATCACAATATACGACATGACAAATATGAGACTACAAAAAGGTCTTCTCATACATGAAAAGTACAGGCAATAATTGAAGCAACAGTAACTTTGCTCATGTAATTTCCTTTGAACTTGACTTCTAGTAGAGAAAAAACTGGCTTATTATTGATTGGGTTAGCAGTTTTAGTGTGTGCTGTCAAATACTGCTGGACTGGTGGGACCTTAAAATGAAACGTTGCTCTGTGCCCCGAAAGATTTTTTTCTGGAATCTGTTTGGACAAAACTGAAGAGCTAATGAAAGGATTTAGACTGCTTTGATAAATATATATATATAAGTAAAATAATTCATAATTCATCATTTATAATTTCACTACATTACTAGCTGTAAATAAAAAGGTCCATTTTTAAATTACACGAGCTGTCTGTGGGTGTGTTTGTGCATGTGTTTATTTGTGGGTTTAAGCATGTTTGAAGATATTTGTATTTCTCTGTTGCTGACAGTCACTTGTAGTAACATTAGCATAAGACCGGCTTAAACTATCCCTGCTGCCAGTTTACAAGATATTATGGCTTATCGCGCCTGCTAACCCTTATTATCCGCTTGTTTTTATAATTTGCCTGACCAAACACACTTACTTTAACAAACACAAAGCAAATAGCAGCACTTTGCTGCTGGAAGGTTTAAATTCCAGCAAGCCTGCAAATTATCAAGAATAGCATTCGCCCTTGGGTCGTCATAGAAAGGATACGATATTAAGCAAACTGAAAATAAAATCTGACAGGAGAGAGTAAATGCCAACTATTGAAACATCAGTTGCAACTTATACAAATCATGTTACTGGAAAGTGTGAAAGAGGAGAGTTTTGGCTTCCAACAGATAGGCCTATCTCCGTACAATGTCTTCCTCAAGGTTCAAAATTAGTCGACACACTCTATGAGTATTAAAATTACTATGATCGCTATTGTTGGAAAAGTAGATGGTCGCAGTATTATAAATCAATTCAACTTTCATTCGTTTTATTGATCGAAAGCCTGCATTTTCATTTTTAAGGACTAACAAGATTCAAACTAAGATTGAGTTGAGTTTTTTAAGCAAAGTCTGCAATCAGAGAGCAATCATTCAACCAGATGGCAAAAGTAACAGATAAACAAAGCGATTGGTCACCTGTTAAATTATAAACATGGTGCCTGTTGCCATAATATCTTGTATTTTGACATGTTTCAGCTCTGTATTGTGCTACTGTAGCACATCAACATCTCTGTTGAAAATCACAATCAGTGGGTGAAAACAGAATCACTGTGCAGTAAAGACATGACAACTTTGGTTTAATGTGACAGAAAACAAATAGGGATAGGGCTTATGACTCGAAGCACGAGCTCTCTCTCTCTGCTTCCCTGTCTTTCTCCTCCTGAGTGTGACCATATGGAGCACAGTGTGCAAGTCAAAAACAACTTCTGCGTTGTATTGTGTTCCAAATCAACACAGTATAACAGTACATTTCTATCAGGCAGACGTTTAATGAGAAGAGGCACATACTGAGCAGACGTGTGTGTACGCACACACACACACACACAAAATAATGCAACCTTTTCACCCCCACAAATAATCTTATCTAACAGCAGTCTGACACCTGCGGTGAGAGAACACTTCCCACGAGTCCGTTCTCACAATCAGACCGCTGAGGGAGATCAGTCAACCAGGAAAACAAAACTCACAAAAAGATCTCTTTCTTTTTCTCTCTCCGTCCTGCTTTCTCACTCTTTCTCCTTCCCTTGGAGACCAAAGGTGCTGCCATCTGCTGGCCACCTTGGAAAATAAATTTTTTTATCAATATAAGGCCACACACAAGATTGTCTTCTATGTTCCACTGGTCATGCTGATTGATTTTTTTCTTTCACTGTCATTCCCTCTCTGTCACACTTTTGCACTGATATTGCTGTACTTCAAAACTTGCTGACACAACAAAATGACAAAGCTAAATCTTATTTGATGCTATTAACCCCTCAATAGAATAATGTTTGTTTTTTTGTTTTTTTTGGAAAGTACATTTCCGTGTCATACTCTATTCCCCGCGGTTTTCATGCACAACCTTGACAAGCTGTAACATTCCATAAAACATCAAATCAAGTGAAACATTAGCAGATGATAGACATTGCCTCCTGTCAACATAACATTCGGATTTCCTTTGGGATCATCCATAAAATGCATCACAATCTCAGTCGGGCAGGGCTCTATTTTGACGACATGAACACAGTCAAAAACAAGCTTTTCAAACAGCTTAAAAAAGATGAAAGACGCGGAGATAAAAAGAGTTCCCAAACTTGTTTCTGTAAGCAACACTCAAATAAAAAGTGACAAATAAATCACAATCTTCCCCGTCTTTGATTCTGACTCTAATATTGACGTAGTCTGCTCCCGCTGCCTCTCCAGAGTCTAAGTCTGCTGCCTTCTGCTTTTCATCATTAAATCATAGCTAGGCAGTTCTGAGAAACATCTGCCAGATCCACAATGAAGCCCGATCAGTCACTCCCTTGCTCTTTGGTTCACCACAAATACACACACACACAAACACAAACATAAAGATACATAAATCTAAGTCACATCTGACCCATTTCCCAAATTGCAAGCGTGGAAGAGTGGACATGTAGTGTGTGTGTGTGCGTGTGTGTGTGTGTGTGTGTTATGTGTTAGTCATTTACAGAACACTTGCTTAGCATGTGATTATCAGCACCGTCCATCATTTTGACTCTTTCTGTGCTAAATGATCTTATGCAGATATATGGATGCAGTATACAGAAAGCGTGTTTATTTATTTATCCGTCAACCATTTGTTGTCTAATCCACATAGGACACATCTTCTTCTCATTAAAAAGCATAACTCCATGTGTAGTCGTACAGTATGTCTGTCACCAGACTCACACTCTCACCTGTCATCTTTCACAGGTGCTGTGACAAGTTCCCTCTGGCTGATGCCCTCAAAGTCCAATTTGTTTTCTTTTCATCTGTCTACACCTCCCTAATTAACTCCATCTCATCCTACTTTCCTACATTAGCATGAGCATCCCTCCCTCCAGTTTTTTGCTTGTTACATAGATATTTGTGTTTTAGTCAAATTAGCGATAGTCATGCAAGAGATATCACATTTAAATGACAAAGGAAGTGAAACAACACAGTAACTAGTAAAATAAAAAACTCCCATTTCTTTTTCAAATGTGTTCATAAAACTGATAATATAATGCAAAGATATTATTTAAAATATAATTGATCACTTTATTTAAACATCAAGAATAAAATGCTGCTGCAAACACTGACATATTCTCACCTTATAAAATAAATATGGCGAACGTGATAGCAGACACAGAGCAACATTGGGAATTATTTAGAATCGTGTTTCTGACCTCCTGGTGAATGTAAGTTTAATCCTCATTCTCCTTTTAGCTCTGTTTTGGTCTCCACCAACTCTTGGAGGAATTATCCAGCTCTTTAGCTGATAAATGCTCCACCACATTAACCAACTTGCCGCCAACTTTGTTTGTCTGCCATTTGGTTTTGGATAGGTAGCCTAGAGTGTGTTTACCAAAGCTTTTTCACCAAAAACAGCCAGTATAGACCGCGAGGGGGCAGCACATTGCCTTGAGCGGCAACTAAAAAATGCAGAAAAACAGAGAAAGAGGCACTTGTGTATCTGTTTACAGCACACCAAACCAAACTGTGGGTGTCTCAGATGATTCATCTTGTCACGTAATTTTAACAAAGAAAGAATAGAGAAAGCAGTCAACAACACCATCCAACATGCTGAACTTATGATTAAATGTTGCCTGTGGCTATTGCTGAAAAATACATGCTATTAATAGTATCAAAAATGGAATCGATGAAAATCTTAAAGATTATAACTTTAGGGTTATGCAACAATATTGTAAAACATTGTGTACTGGGCACATGATTCCTGAAATCCACGGACATGTTCAGTGCTTTTGAAGCTCATTCAGTCCTTCACTGTGTAGGATTTCACCCTGGAACACTAAGATGATTGGGCTGAAAGTAACTCATATACCTAGTGGCTTTGAACTATTGTAGCATAGGCAAGTGCAAAGAGTACACTCTCGAGTTTATAGGCTGCAAAGCGGAATGGACGAACCTTCTAGGATTATCTCAGTCAACATCAGAATAGCCCTCTAAGTATCTGAAGTTCAGACTTAAACTGTAGCTAACAGGCACGGTGGTGGTTGAGCTAACCAAGTCTGACACCTCAGGCTGCCTACAGCTGCAAACATGAATGAATACATTGCCTAAGCATGCACGTCTAACTTTTTTATGTAGTTACATATGGCTAGCATACAAATCTTCCCAGCACCCTATGCCTGGTTTACTCCACATCAGTGGCAAGCATATAGAATTTTAATTTTTATATTTTAGTCCATGAAAACAGAATTCATTAACTAAACAGAATTTACCAGACTTCTTCAGAGTCCACGCTGTAGTGACCTCCTACCTTCTCTGATGGATCTCACCACTCTCTTCCTCTACATCTCCCTCCTAATCCTAACTTTGGTGTGCTGTTTAATAACCTGACTTGGCTGAGCGAGAACTGTGAGACGGGAGTGGTTCAACCAGCTTCCCTCTGTGCCTTAAGCAGAGCTGAAGAAACCTGTGCAACTGCCACAGAGCATTAGCTACAAAGTTAACCACTACTGACTCACTCATCGGTTCTACCCTCCACCGACATCCACAGCCATAAAATGAGAGACACAGCAATTCTTCTCTATGTGTGTCTCCTGCATCAGGATGAAGGATTTGACACTCAGAGACAGTTAACTACAGAGCAGAGCAGGCTAGGCCCTGAGCACTGAATGGGGAAGCTTGATGTGTTTATGAGTTACAGTCCATGTGATCTCTGTGCTGCACTCAGCTGTAGACAGCTTACACTGAAGTCACTTTTCTGTGGCACCATGGAGGTTTTTTTTTTTAACACATTACAAATGCTTCTGAGACATATCTTTGTGTCATTGCACTAATAAAACCAATAAGAAATATTAAAAGGTAATCAAAATTTATTTGTACTCATGCAAAACCAAAGCATAATCACAGTGTACTTTCTGATTCATAATAACCTACAACCCTATTAGCTGTCATGAAATCCTATTTGAGATTCCATTACACCAAACAGGTACAGAAGCACACATTTGTTTAGTTGGATATCTGTTTATCCTGTGGAAATAATGGCTATTTACACAGCCATGATTATCCAGCTTTGAGAGATCAAATGTAAATCGATGCAGCAGGGAGGTCTGGTTGACTTTGCCAACTGGTGATCTAAATTTCTTCATTTTTTTCTGGCATTCACTCAAAAATACAAGGATTGTGAGATTGTTTGTTTCAAGAACAGCAAACAAACAGATATATGTAGATAATCTGACTTTTCTTTGTTTATCGTCTTAACGATAACAGATGAAGGATAGGATAGCTTTTACATACTCAGTTTAGCATGTCCTGCCTGTTTACTGAATATTTTTTGATGGCTACTTTTCTTCACCTAAAATCACCTGAAAAAGTAATTTAAATTTATGTTATCAATCATGTAAATTACTCAAATAAATATATACATACATTCCTTGACTGATGTGCCTGTATGGTCACATCCATGTAGACACAAAGCAAGGTGAGTAGTGAATTTTCAAGTCTACTGCAATCTGACCAATCGTTTTTCTTGGCTGTAGACTGTAGAAAAAGTTATTTCGTCTTTTAATATCCTATAGCACTTTCCTTTCTCTTTGCTTATCCCTGTTAACAATAAATTGGATTTTATTTCTTTGCCTGTTAATGGAAATAAGGTATTATGAGGGTGTTAATCTAATAAATTTAGGTTGGAAATATGCAGCTAATCCACACATTAAATTCATAAGCTTCTACATTATCACAACCTCTCATTTAAAAGCTGAATCCAACTGGCTGGAAAATTAGTGAAGTGCTACAAAGTGCTAAAACCTAATGACATGGACAACAACTGATTAGTCTGATACTGCAGCTTAAAGAGAATCCCTATGCATAGTAGCTGCTGTTTAAAGACAATGAAACAATAAAAGGCAATGTACAGCAATATCTCTCACTACTCTAAGCATTTTTAAGTTATGGTCTGAAATTAATTGAAAAGGTTATATCGAATTGTAGAACACACTAATAAAAATGTTTCTCTATTACAGAATCTAATCGTCAGTGAGAGGAGAAGGGCATTTTAAAATCTCTGTTCGTGTTAAATCACTTGACAAGTCAACTTGTAACAGTCCCAAAAGCAGCAGATGTTTATGCCACTTGATAATGGGAAGAAAGTGATAACGAAAGTGATGTTTGATGCTGAAGCACCATGGCAAGGTGTTGACAGTGCCATCATATATCACTATTGACACCCTGCACTTACAGAATGTGCCAGCTGTCATGGTGTTACATGGACATGCACACCAGACATACGTGGTGCCTGTGTGTACTAAGATGCAAAATGTCGACTGAAGAGCCTCTCAAAATCCCCCAAAGTAGTCAAATTTCAAATTGTAGGATACAGTAAATAAATAATATGACCAATATGACTCTAGTTCTGAATTAACTGTTCTTCATGACCTGCACTTAACAAAATGGAGGTGGACAAATGTTTGGTGAGGAGGGAAATATTCTATTCAATATATGCAAAAATACATCTGATTAGTTTTACATCCAGCTATATGTTTAAATCACCCCCACTGACTATGCTTGTGGTTTTATGCGTGTATATATGCACGCTTGTGAGAGACGAGTGCTCTGTGTATGTATTAAATGTATATAAGGACATAATATCTCAAATGATGTGGTATGAGTGGGTGTGAAAACTGGGCACAATTAGTGAGTAGGTTTGCATTTTTTTAATTGAATGACTGTACCTTAAATATCTGTGCTTGTCCCTGGTCTAAATATCATCTTATGGGAATTGTTTTGGCTATAAGAAAAGGTTCTGGGGTAAATTTAAAACTATTTGGGACAACATGGATAAGATATGTTAAAGCTGTTCAACCATGAAAACATACTGTAATAATGGATATGTACAATGTGTGAATAGCACACATTTTCTACTTGAAATGCAGGTGAGAAAAAGTCTTCCTCAAAAATATGCATCGACGTTGTTATCATAGACATTTATATATGATACGTCATATCAATCCATAGACTATACTGTATGGCACGTAACCCTTTTCTACTAATGCAGTAATTATTGTGGCCAACCAAAGCTGCTTCATACTGATCCTCATTGTAGCACACTACTTTGGATTTGTAAAACATCATCAGGTATACACCTGCTGTTTTGCCATTTCACCCATCAGGAAATTAGAAACTAACTTTTTCTGAGAGGACAGTCACAGTGAGGGAAATACAATTAAGCTCAAGCCTTAATAATTAATTTTATGGTCAATGATCTTAACAACAATTATTTCTGATGCAACTAATCATCTGGAAAATAAGAATCACCAAGACCTTTTCCCATTTGTTTTGTTGCCAAGCAGCCTGCAATTTCCCTCCAATAGTTTCTAGTAAAAGCAAGGCGCCAGCATAATGCATAGTGCTGGATAGTGTGTCGCAATGCATAATTTGTTTTTGTTTGTGTGTGATCGCCTGCCCGTTTGCATTTTGGGAGGCTGTGACAGAAGAGGAATACTTCTCTCTCTGTGTTTTTGTTTTTTTCACTGATGGAAAACCATTCAGCCAAAATGTAGACCAAAGCAGCATTATATGTTCATGTACAGTAGCAATAGGGGGGCAATTTTCAGCATTGTTGAATTTCTAGAGATGATGTCTTTTAGTTTTACCTTTATTGTGAACATGCAGAGTGGAGACTAGATTTGCACACGATCAACAGAGGGGGAAAAAACAACATGAGAGACATGGAGATTAAAAAGGAATGAATATTAATGGACCAGAAGACATTTTCCACTGTGCAGGGGTTCATACATTATCTGTTTTGTGAGGTACATAAAGAAGAATGCTGATTTTGATGGCTCCCATCACAATCTTTTGTCATCCTTTCTTTAGGTTTAAAACAGTGAACGAACATCCTAACCAACGAAGACCAATATTCTCTGTAATTGGTCTTCAAATTGTGCTGAATTAACTACAATTTATAGAAGGATAAGGCTGCATTTTCTATCTGAGGTTGCGCTAGAAGTTAATACGAAAGCATTCTTTTCTTACAAGAGCATGACAAAATGAAACGCATTAAGTAAAAAGCACTGGAAATATCCATTCCATATACAGTTTATTCAACATAGAGAAATACCTTTTGTTTTGTGTGTGTGTTTGAGATAATATGACACAGTCCATGTCCGGATCAGAAACAAAGCTAGCAAAAGCTAAGCTAGTATAGTAGTGCTTCATCATTTTTCTCACTTTTCTTGGTGGATTTCCAAGTAATCCTAGGTCAGGTGAGACCAGAGGTTGCGGTTATCATTGGTGCTCCATCTTTGTAGTTGGAGAGGCCTCTTGGTTTGTCATCACTGGTTCAATCACTATACTGTGATGTCACTTCCTGGTTTGACAGCTGGCTTTAAATATACAACATTTTCCATGCTGCTAAGTTCTCCACTGCACAATTGTAAGGCTTTTTCTCAAGATCTCCTGTAGAGAACCACTCCCTCTATTGTCAGTCCAACTGAAGCCTCCCCACCATTTGTGGCCTAGCTGCACAGGAGGGTCCCCTTTAATAATGTACAGTGGCAACAGTGTTGACTTCTTATGTTCCAGCAAAATATGGACAACTCTTAACACTTTAAAAGCTTCAACAAAACAGGTCTGTAACTTTAGTGTCTCAATAACATCACAAAATTTGTGCCAGTGTTACCTTCCTTTTGCACAACATTGCACTTGACACTAGTGTTACCCAGTATTGGGCATGACTGTGTGGAATGGATTACACATGCACTGCATCCTAACTATCAGGATCAAACTAACTTTGTCCTTCTTGTTTATGTTCCATCTTTTCATTTTGTTTTCTTCTTTGGTCACCTTTCTATCCCACTTCTCTTGTGACCTGCTCAGCTTCTGTAGTCTAAGTTCTTACACCAACAGCCTGAGGCAGGATTCCCTGATTTCCCACAGTGGGAGAAAGCCTTACCTGTGACGACCATGCCTTTTATACCGGTGGTCAGGTTGTGCAGGTAGATTGATGTGCTCAACTGCTGATCTTCTCTAACAATCATCCCCATTGACATACTAACAGGAATGCAAGCTTGTCACCTTTCAGCGAAAATTGCCGTTTTGAATCCAAATGGGTTACTCCAAATCGTTTGTGTGATTCCTTAGATATTCCTGAGTAGATATGATGAGTATTTGAAATTGAGGGTGGGGTCTTTATCTGCGGGGACAGAGTCACAGGGAATGAAACGAGAACCATGCCTTTTGAGTTGTCTAATAAAAAGCAACACAGGCGAATGCAAGACTGAAGAGGACTGTCTCTGGGAGGTCAGTTTTTGACTGCCTGCATGCCTTAAGAATCTCTCACAGTAGCATTATGATAACCTTAATATAATATATATAGCTGGTGTACTTGTTATTCAGAAGTCCACTTGATAACGTTACTGGCGTTAGGGCTCTGGGACTACTCGTTTAGCGTTACTAACATTACCATTTTGCAGAAGATTGCAAAAGTGCCAACTTAACGTTAACGTTAGCCCCTAATGGTTCCATTTTCTTTATGCTAAGATAATATTAGCAAGGCTAATACTGTCCTAACCACGATGTAATAAAACAATTTGCTTTTACTAATTTATGCGACAATGGTGTAGACATTTACTTCTTTATCCTCATGCTAAAATGGTCAATTCACATTTTAAAGATTTCCAAGGGAGCATGCCCTCGGACCCCTCTTTCACCTTTTTCACCCCTGATGAGTCTGCATCCCTATATTGATCTCTATAGCCTTTTCTAGTTTTCTTCTGTTAGAAATGACCAATGAATGATTTCATTAAGCAACCCATCTACCATACTTTACTGTTCTTCAGTGCAAGCACAAGCATGTTTCCATTTAAATCTTTGGAGTTTAGGGAGGAGGTACACTTGATCATGGCTTGGATGTGTGAAGTCATATCTGATAGTTACAGGGACAAACATGGAATTGCAGAAATATGCAGTGTCGGTGAAGCTTTGTAAATGAGGATGACAGATCATCTGTGTGCAGCCTCAACAGCCCACAGGCCATTTCTGCCCGGTGGTCAACATGTCAGCTGAACAGGGAAAGATTGCTTATCTGTTTGCCCTTTCGTTATAAATTACAGATAATAAGTAAATAATCAAATACATGCCAAAAACAACTTGATTTCTAAGAGAAAACTTACACGAGAAATTCTGCCCATATTTAAAAGGAAATGTTTCAAGAAACATTTTTTAAACATTTCACAACATTTCTTTTTGTCCCTCGATAGTAAATACCCCATTGCTAGAAAAGGTACTTCTAATTGTAGAATTCAAAATAAAATATCTGGAAAACGTTTAAATAAATATATTTCATAGGGAATATAAATAATCAAAAAGCTGAATAGCATAACATACTATATTTCTAGTTGAGAGTGTTACATATGTGGACCCTGTATTGCGCAGAGTGTCACATTCAAGTATAAATTGTTCAAAAACAGTGCAAACTGCTATTGTATGCAAACTGCGGACCTTCCTGGGGCAAAACTCTTAAAATAGCATGATTTCCCCTGTTGCAATTGAAATAGCTGACGAGTCACTTTACATACCACTATTTTGGAAGGTGTAATGGAACCCTGTGCAGGAATAATAGCACATCTAAGGAAAGACAGCTTCCAGCACTTATCCCACAGTTAAAATCAGAAATCAGCTTGCTAGCAAGGCAGAAAAAAAAAGCATTTTCAGTGTGACAGTTTGAAAAGATCTTAAATATTCATACATTTAAATACATTACAAAGAAAGGAACCCATTTAAACCCTGTCACTTAATGCCAAGAAATCCCACAATCAGAGTAAGTCAGATGCAGCATTCCTGTTTAAAGCTGCAGGCTTGTCACACACCCCCATAATATGAAGGTGTCATTCCTTCTCAGTAATATTTCCAGTTTGGCTCAAAGATATGCTTTCCAAGTCATGGATATACACTCAAAATAATGTTTGCTGTTGAAGAATATCCTGGAGCAATAATTTATTACACATCTAGTAATAAAATCCCTAGAGAGAGAAAAACAAGGATGTCTGCGAGTTACATAAGCTGAAACACAAGCTCAGCTGTTTTTGTAAAGATGGGTACCTCCATTCCCTATCCATATGAAAGAAAAACTAAATGGCACAAACTCAGAAGAACTGGTATATAAGTGTTTGTAAATTTGCATGTGCTCACTTGGGACCCTCTTACAACCTGCCAAATGATATTCCAACTGGGACACCACACTGCTGTCACATAAAAAAGCGACATATATTGGTTTTTCCTTTCACCATCCCTTGTTACCAATTCATGACAGAACAGCAAGGGGAGAAAGACAATATTGGTGTGAGGAAAGTGGGGATGACAGACAGGACCAAGAGAAAAAAAAAATGTAGGATGAAAGTCGCAATATGAGTTTAAAGAGACAGCTGCAATATTCAAACAATCATTCACAAGAGCTGACTCCAGTGGCTCTCTGGCAGCGTGTAAACAAACCTACTGTCTACAGCCTGTATCACCATGAATCTCATAACCCGTCTTGGCCCTGAAGCCTTTTCTCAGCCTCCCCCACAAGTCCAGTGGCTTATCACATAAACGATTATTGACTGCTTTGCAAGCCATCAATACCATCAGTGCAGTTTTACATATGGTAAGCCCAGCAACTTCATCATAGTAAGCCAGTAGAGGCTGGAAGCTATAAAGCGACACCAGGTTCTGCAATGAGAATAAAAGGGTCTGGAGTGGCATTTTCTGCAGAACTGTGAAGTCCTTAAATTTGAATGTGGGTTGCTCTGGATTACTGTAAATGTTAATTATTTGACTGAGAATATTCAGTGGAAAGGGTATGAATTTAACTCATCACGGATTTCCTGGGTATTTCTGTTAAGACACTTTGAAGGTAAAAGAAAGGCCAGAGCCTTCCAGTACTAACAGTGAATTGCTACAAAACAAAAGCTCACGTAACATGGCTGTTTGATGGTGCAATGTATTGGTATATAAAATGGTGCCTCAGGTCTTGCAGCTGAGCCAAAACAACTTAATGGATTAATTGGGAACCAACAGAGATAATTAGGCCTTTGGGGTTGTATGATTCCACCCCTCGTCGACTGTTGCCTCAGAACTGTGATGTAGTGCGTTCCTGCTGTGTAATCGAGATAATTAGCAAGAATGTTGTGTCACTGTCCAAAGATTAGCAAAAGGGAAAGGCCAAACAAGGCTCATTAAAATGTGGTTCCAACCTAGAAAGACTTGATAGGATTTATTTACTGACAGAGATTGCGTCTTGCTTTCCTTTACCTGTGTCCTTAGAGAAGTGAGGGATACAAAGACTATTTTTTATCTGATGACAAGCATTTCACTTCAATCGTACCACAGACACCACAGCTAGAGGAATCGGTCCAACCTTTAACTTGGCACCCATTAACCAGTGTCCACACAAACACACTGCAGAGCAGCAATTTCTTCAGCTCACATGAGGACGATGCATACTGCTGTCATATATTTGTTTCCCCTGAGGAGAAATGACTATGGATAGCTAGCTGTTAGCTGAGACTAACTGAGCCAGGACTTCAGTTGTTTACTGTCCTCCTATTATTGCATGCCAAGGTGTCCTTCTGTGAGGCTGACAGGCACTGAGTAGTAGGCCAAATTGATTGGTCTGCTCTTGCCCACCAAAAGGACCTGAACTCAATTTGCTTGTGATGGCTTCAATTTCCTGGCTGGACAAAATCCCCCCACTCCTCTCTTCCGTGCTCTCTCTCACTCAGCATCCCTTCCTCGCTCAAGAGCTGTCATTTAATTTCATTACTCAACAGGGGAGGTTCATGCCCTGTCACATTTGTCTGTCTTTCGACCCTCGCTCTGTTCATGTGAACCTTACCAAGAGCTATAGGAAAGAAAGGCTTTGTTGTTAAGACACTGGTTGTTTTAGCCTCTCCCGGAATAGTATCATTTGCAGTTTTTGCCTGGCGACAACCGAACCAAAGCTTGGTACGCAATGTTTTCTTTTAAAGAGGATTGGTAGCTTGATCCTCATCTGCCCTCTAGATGAGAGATGCAAGTGGGTACATTTTTAAGATTCTTTTTGCAAAGACAGAATACAGAAACTGAGTCTACACGAATATACAGTCTGCCGTCATTTGGGTGTGGTGTGTAAAATAACTAGGAGACTGTGGGTGGACATATATGTTATGGATAAAGGTTTTGTCATCTCTGTGTCATTAATCCTGCCAGTATTCAAGAGAAGGTCATCAAAGGTTGGACTAATTTAGAGCGTGCTTCACAAAGCGTATTTTCTTCCACAACATTTCTCAGGAGCGAAGACCCAATTTGCTTCTCCACCATACTGTAGCAACATCTTGTAAACTAATTTCAAATGCACAAAATGCCCACACGGTCAACAGCTGATTAGAAAGAAAACAGGATCTAACGCCGGAGTCAAGCATATAGGTCTTTGAAGTGATTACCTTACATGTTTTGGCCTTGCTTTTGTTGCTTTAAGATAAACATGTGGAGCCACTCAGCATATGCCAGTTTATGTCAAGATGAAAGATTTTACAAGCCATTATCAGAAACCCGCAGATTGTACTGAGGGTATTAGCTGGCCTCAGAAATGTGCTACAACTGCAAAGATCTTACTCTGATTTCAGACACTGTGGATGGGGGGGGGGGGGGGGGGGGGTCAGCCTCTCAGCACTTTTAGATGATCTAGATGACAGGCAGGAGATTAAGGGCTGGCAAAATGTGAGGTCCTAAAGATAGCTAATCACATGCTGTAAAATATAGCAAGAAAATGGCCTAAAATTTTACCTCCATTTATTAATCCATCCTTCCTTTCACCCTTTAATAAAAGCAAATCCTTATAATAATAAAATCATAAAATCACACATGAACACACGAACACACAGAATATTCTATCAGGAATCCAAAACGCTGAGAGGAACGTGCAACAGCCTCCTACCCCAACCTCTCTATCATTTCCTCTTGCTTTTATTCCTCTTTGTCTCAGAGGATATGCTCTCTTCTGGGTGTATTTACCAGCGGTCTTACAAGCTTTTACCTCCAGGAAACAAGCAGCTGATCTGTCTCATATTTTACAATGATTCATCTCGCTCAGTATCAACCACGAGGCATAAATGTGATACAACCAAATTAAGGCCGCTCAGCCAGACAAACAAGCTGGGGAATTTCAAACCTATGCTTTTTTTTTTTATTGAGCTTTGTGAGCCACTGCAATTTACTGCTGTATTAAGACTGATTTCTTAAAGCTGTTTTTCATATTGTAGCTGTTGTTTCCCTTCTTTATTTTTTTATTTTTTTTATTTCAAAGGCAGCACAGTAAAAAAGGTATTACTGGACATAAACACATTGACAGCACACTTGCAGTGAATTAATATTGTTTTCCTGTACATCATTGGTTTTGTATAATCAAATTAAAGAGAACATATCTTAAGTAACATCAATAAAGACTGCCTCTAAAACATTAACACTTATCTTTCCATTCCTCATCTGAACACAATGACCGGTCCATTGAATGCATATTATTCCTAAACAGCCTTACATCCTTTGAGCTGTTTGATCAGTTAAAGCAAAGATGACTTCTGCAGAGAGTGTGTTTAGTCTGCACAGACATGCTATGCCTTGTCATCGCTGGAGGTGTCTGCTCTGGCTCTCTTCAAGTGAATCAAAAAGCCCCAGAGGGACAAAGCCAGAAGCTTATCCATTGTGTATGGGGAACGAGGGAGAAAGCACCCTGTGAGTGCAGTGAAGGCAGAGAGCGAGCTGGACATTGATGGGTCCACTTAGCTCCAGGGAAATTACACAAATACATTGCAAGAAATTGCACTGAAATATAAAAGAATCTGTTCTTTGCTTCACCATATCCATCTGTTCCACATGGTACAATGATCATTTCCATTATCTTATCGATCCCATCATCAGCCAGAGAGTGAGATACTGCAGGAATCTTTTTTTTTTCTGAGTCTGAGATTATGTAGGGGATATGGTGATTTCTCTGTGTTCACTAATAATGCTTCATTATTACCTTTTTATGTTAGTAAATCCAAATATTAAAGTCGGATTCTAATTGTGATGCAGATTAAGTAGATTACAAAGGGTGTATAGCAGAGTGCAGCCTGCATTTATCACATCCACTTACTACCAATAATAAGAGCATAATTTCACTTTCCATAGATTTAGAGAACAATATTGAACAGTTTATAGCACTCAGTTAGAAAGACAAACTATGTCGTAAATCAAATTTCAAGAGCGTTTTAAAACTTTCTGCATACATTCACAAATCCTGATTTAGATTAAACATCTATCAATTCAGATTAAAGACAGACATGTTTTTAAAATGAATGTTGCCTGTCATGCCTTTTTTATTTTCTCATTTTCCACATTGTTGTATAATCCTGATACTACTGAGGTCTTCACATCCATTTTTCCGGACCTGTTACTTCAAATCACCAATTACAAGACGACAGAACTTATTATGGGAAAGGTAAGCAGAGTTATAAAATTACATTTATTTGGAAATGTCCACCTAAATAGCCACGCTACATATGACATAGACATTAAGGGACAACATTTAGTAATAAATCTCATATTATCATATCGTGATATATACACAAATATATATATATATATATATATATATCACTCAGTAAGTTACAAGGAATTGCAGTACAGAAGTCACATAGAAACAGTGTCACCATTTAGTTTGTCCATCAGAGAGCACTGACTGAAGTAAAATGTCCCTTCAGTATGTATCTTGAACACAATCAAAAAACACAAAAAAAAAAAAACTGGAACTGTATCAAGATTGCTTGTTTATGTTCTGTGTTTATGTATTAGTACTAGTACTAGTGGCTGATATGTCGTTATCAGACTAGCTTTTGTTTCTGAATTTGCAGGAATGAATCATTTATCATAAAAAATAGGCATAGCTGATAGAAAGTTAACAATGATTGGCAGTTCTCTTCAGTGCAGTCGGTATTCCAACAGACACGTACTTTGGTAGAAGTTACTGTAAGAAAAAAAACAACAAAGAGAGAAATCCTTGTTCAGATGAATTCAGATGACTTTCTCCTGAGACAGAATAGGGTAGTGTGAAGCTCTGTCTCTCTACAGCACCAAGCCAGTTTCCTGCTCCTGTCTCTATTTGAAGGGTAGTGATGTGTATAATACTTCTCACCCTGGCAGGTTCAGTGGTAGATAGAAACAACTGAGGTAAAGAAAAATACAAAGTAAAACTGCATAGCAGCAGAAGGGGGCTAGTTCACTTCAGAAAAAATGGTCACCTTGAGAAGCAATGAGCAAAAAGGTTCAGTTTGTGCAGGTCAGAGAGTGAAAAAGAAAGCCCTCTCAAAAAAATGTCCCAGAGTGGCAGTTTATGATCATCAAATGAGTCGAGGTAAAGGCTATCTATCAATCTATCTACCTATGTAGCTACCTACCTACCTATGTATACATAGATATTTATATATGCTGTGTATTGATTTTCTGTCGGGGAGCTGTTGTGATGCAGACAGTCAAATTGAATTCTAAAACAAGATAGATTGTAGTGCGCACGCAGCTGTGCCAAGCAGATAAATCAATTAAAGTGACCTGATCTGTCAAGTAGCCACATCCTCAGACAGGCTTAATATGAGAACACACATCCACGAGACTCGTGCCTATCTCGATCTCACTATGGAACGTTTCTTTCCAGAAATTAAAAGACAGGTTGAAGAGGGCAAGCCCACCTTTAATTTCACTTGGGCAAATAGATGATAAAATCTCTTTTTTTGTCCTAAGTGGATGACGATTTTTAATGATAATTTCAGATGCATGACCTGCAAGTCATTTTGATAGGGTTTAATAACAGAATGACAAGAGAAATCATTTTATTTCCATCTTGTCATTCCTCTTTAGTGTGGCAGTGTCATTGTCACACCGCTGGTCATAGTGGGATTGACATCTTCTTCAAAGATTGTTTCACTGGACAGCTGCGTTGATCTGGAATTATAGACCAAGAGCTCTACTTCGACTCAAGCTGACTCATAATGCATATGTGTAGGGTGCCAGGTTCTGATCTCTGTAGGTTGTTAAAGTGTAACTCTTCATATAAAAGCCATGTATTGCAGTATTTTGGGTACTCAGTGACACGAATACTGGAGAAAACAGTACAATCAGTGTACTCAATACTGAGCCTTCACAATCAAGAGTAAACACTGCTTATCAGCAGCTCCTCTTTCCATTTATATTCTGGTTTGTCAATTGAGAAATGTCAGCCACATGCATTATAGTGAAAGCCATCTTCTTCTGTAATATCAGTGCACTCACATCGAGACTATCCACCTTATACAATGTATATATATTGGAAAAATGGGCTTTATTCCTTTTCCTTTGTGAATAATGGATGGCGGTACTTTCAAAATAATGGAATACAGTAGATGAAATAGAGAAAATTCTACTTATCAATAGAGATCTAACATGAAATTGCTTCTTGTGGAGGCAATGACTCACAAGATAATTTAGATATTAAAACCAGCAATCAAAGATTCAGGATTGACCTCCAACCAAATCTTTTTTGGAGCTGAGGACAAACTCATTCCTTTGCAGTGTAGAGGAGAGCTCCGAGGATTTTTATCCTTCACTCATCAGTGGCTTTCATCTTAAGGGTCACTTTCTAAGTATCAATCATCTCAGTGCTCCAGCCTCCAAAAAGTCTTGCTAATCATAAGATCTAGTGCAAATACATCAAAGAGATTTTTAGAAAAGCTGTCTTCAAGGCATGGCTGTTTCAAACTGTATTATTACTGAAGATACAAATGGATTTACATTGCACCTTAACATGACAAGAGCAAACTGAACACTTACCCAAGGTGATCACAATCCAAGGCAAAACTGATATGGCTAATTAATGCACATCCACAGAGGTCTCGGTCTTTAATCATCTCAAGTATGTGCTCTCTTTTATTAAACCACAGAGGGAGTGAAATAGCCAGGCTCCTAAAATGCTATTTGTCTCAAGTACATCAAAAAATTTTTTTAATTTTTAATCATTTGTCTTGGGAAATAATGTTGTACTTAATTCAAACAGTACGGCTGCGAACAGTGATCTCTCAAACATTAGTTTGATGGGCTCTCTTTCCATACTCAATATCCAATGGTATAATCACTTAGAGAATTAAGCAAACAAAGACGTTTTTTATTCAAGGAGAGAAAAGGAAAAGAGACAAAAGGGAAAAGAGTAACAGAGACAGAGAGACACAGAGAAAAAAGGAGAAAGACTGATATTCCACATGTTTTTTTGAGTATGTACTGAGACAGGTAAGCACCATAAGGGTAAAATCCTTTGTTTTCCAAGGTGCTGAGTGCTTGGCTATCATGATAACCCCTCACTGCAGCTGTCAGCCGATGAAGTTCAGCATGCAGAGAGAGAGAGACACACAACACACTCACTCTATCAGTCTATCAATATCTCCCTGTCTCTCTGTCTCTTTCTATCTCTGTCCCTCTCAATTCAGTTCAGTTTGAATCATTGGATCATTGGCTTCATTGACATGACAAGGAAAGAATCCACTGTATACTGCCAAGGAGCATACAAAGGATCAAGGCAAATAATGGAAGACATTCATAAATGATGGATACTAAATAAATAATTAAACTGATTCTGTCAATATCAATAACAGCATATGGATGCACAGTGGTATATAAATCAGTTCAATACAGTCAGTATAATTCAAGTCAGTGTATAACAAAAGTACAATGGGAGGGACGGGAGGGTTGCAAGACAAGATCTACAAAATTATTCTTAAAATGCTCTCCTGTATTTGGTGCTATTTTGGAGCAAAATACAAGCAATATTGACTAAGTTTTCTACTTTTACCCAGTAACACCTTGAGCTTCAGAAAGATTTTGAGCTCTTTGAGTCAGCAGGTGAAACGCTGAAATATTAGCCATGACACTCAAATACACACCTCTGGCTTACATATATTTTTTAGGTGGCAAGAGGTATCAGTGACTTTTGTCAATGGCAAAAGGAGCAGAATTGATATCTTGGTCAGGAATGTATTTCTGTGGCATAACCCTGCAATGGCAAGTCCATCACTCCCTCTCTGTCTGTCTCTCTCACCCACGCTCGCAACAAGCCTTGTGGCCTTTTACAACAAATTAGCATCCTTGTTAGTAGTGTTTGATGTGAACAGTAACTTGACAGTTTCTGTTCATTCAGAGAACTGAGAACAGACTGTTTACAAAGGCCGGGCTCCACTGGACTGGCATGTGGTAAAGGTGCTGTGCTCACAATTGTTGTTTCCTTTTCATCAAAACTTTAACAACACCCCATATATTCCAACACTAAACCCTATCTCCTACAAAATATGTCCATATACTGTCTGCTTTAACAAACCAAATGTAATTGCTGCCTGGATTACATGTGATAATGGATATTTCCATAATAATAAATATTGAATGACAATGTGCTAACTATATGACAATGAACCTACAGAGAATCACCTGAATCTGTGGCATCTGTGTTTAAATAATAATGTTGCACTGTAACTGCTGGGTGTGTAAATAAGCAACTGTTTTCAAAGAAGTTTGCCGAAAATAAAGAGGTAACTATAGGTGAATGTGGTTTTCACACTCATGCTTAAGGTCAGCGCTGTCTGACCGAGACCACAATCTGTCCTTAACATTAACCAAGTGCTTAGAACTGCATCAACACAACCATAAAAGTGTTAATCATTGTAAGGAAAACAAATGAAATATGTTGACAGTGAACGTTGTGCAGATATGCTTAGTATGAAAATGGTGCGTTGGCTGTGAAGAGTTTGCAGATCTGCCCAATATAAACACTTCCTCATAATGCTGATGAAAACATAAAGCGGGTGGTATTAAGTTTCCTGTAAATATATTTGTTAATGCAAATTAAATGTATACAGTATCAACATCATTTTTAGGAAGTCATGTTGCACCTACATAATCCTGACAACTAGCGGACCAACTATCCGTTTTGTTCTATGTTATGCATTCTCCTGTCCTTGTTTAAAACTGGAATCATATTGACAATCCTCCGTCCATAAACAATAGTAAATGTTATTCCACGAATAAAGTTGCTGTTATAGACACATCCAGTTAAATCCTGGCTTTTCTTCATGTTCTCCACAAGCAGATGAATCATATAAGCTTTGATGTTTATCTACAGAGGATTCCTCTCATGGCTCGTAATTCTGTTGTAAATTCCATTTTTTTTTTTAAATGTTATATTTTTTGTTAAAATATACCTGCGAAACAGACAGTTTTCCTTCTTTTCATATAGTTGCATCGTTTCCCGCTTTCTTTTGCTCTTTGATCAACAACCAAACTCAATATCACCAGAGAATAAATGTCATGTTCCTCACTAGGAAATTCACAAACTCCTCTGCATCAGAGCTGAATGAGAATTTAAATAAATAACATGCATTTGCACTGTTGTTGACTTATATTGGCTTCTTAAGTGAATATATATATATATATATATATATATATATATATATATATATATATATATACCCTACACTCTTTAGCACAGGAGCAAAGAACCTGTCTCCTCCAAAAATAACAAAGCAATTTTACAGGATTTATTTGAACATGCTTGTCACCTCTCAGGGAAGAATTAATCTGTTTGTTAGAGGAAGCTGGGCATGGATGCAGACTACCATTACCACCGCAATGAGTGGCACAAAAAAAACATTTCCCTTCATGTCTGGGAGGTATGATAGGGTAAATGGTCTCAATGACACTCACACACTGGGCATTTAGCTGGCTGTTAACCCCAGACACATCTCATGAGGTTTTGTCCCCTCTCTCTCTCTGTGAAACATTGGTTTCAGGTCATGTTACTGCCTTTGCTCCGACCTCCAAAGGTATCCACCAACCTTTAGGGCTATCTATCTTTGTTTTTGTGTCTCCGTCTTCATCTGTCTGTCCGTCTGTCTCTCTGTTTGCCTCCGTTCTCGCCCCCTCTCTCTGTCCACACACTCACACACACAACCACACGCAAACTCCCAAGCACTTACCCTCATGATCCGGTAATGCGAGTCTAGCACTTGTACTCCAATTATTCTCCTGTACTTGTTCTTGAAAGGGTTCTTGCCTCTCTCTTAGCTAAAGAATGTCATGCCCCCTGTGATTTCTGCTGGACTCTCAGAGGCCTTCCAGTGTTCATCTCCTCAAACTCATCCATTTTCAAATGTACATTTCAATGCTTTTTGACCTGAAATTGATTCAACACAAATAGTTTAGGATAGAGTAGATGTTCCAGTCTAAGTGTGCAAGTTCTAATCAGTTATAGAGTCACTATTTAATACTTGTGCATCCATTAGAGAGCCAACCAGTGCTATAAGATTCACTGTTTTTTCTCTAGGTCTAGCATCTCATAAGTACACGATTGATGAATTAGTTATTATTATTAGTCAGTATTTGAAAGACTATGAGAAATAAAGCAATACTGGCAGAATGTGTTTCATAAACGAGTGAAGCTGAGAGTTTTGATGTTTGTAAGAAACAGATTTTCAGCTTATCATCTTTACTGCTCAGACAAATGTCCCACTCTCTACCTACACTATAAACAAACACACACCACACACACACACACACCTATTTCACAGCCACAGTTCTCTGTCGTTGTGTTAGTGGTCAGCCACCACTTGATCTTACTGTAGTTTTCCCAGGAGGAATGACATTTCTATGCCATCTATAATAAGCAGATTTTCTCTGACCTAAAATAGAGTTAATCCTCATATGAGGTCACTGGAGAGCATATATTCACAAGACTACAGTCTCTCTGTATCTTTATTGTCAGACTGAATACAGTTTGTGTAGATGTTACCAGCATTAGCACTGCAGTTGTTTTGTTATGTAACTCCTTTTAGAAAGCTTGCAGAAAAGTGCCACGTTCTGATATCATGAATAAACTAAAGCTTTCAGCCGCATGTAGCCGAACATTAGGCTGCCAGGGAAACTGAGAGCATCGGTACTAAGTTACAGAAGTGTAGAGATATCTGCGCAGAGATAATCTGCCCCATCTCTGTTGCACATTTGAAGAATAATCTCCATCTTTCATGGTACAGTGTCATCAGGAGCTTAAAACCAGTAGCATAATGGTGGAGACAGGCAGTGCCATCAAGGCATCGCAGAATGAAAGCTCACAGTATAAGCTCTCAGGGCCGTGCAGCATTAATGGCGTCTCTACAGTCACAGGGTGACCATATGCTTGTACATTTGGTGAAGATGCATGCACGCACAAGCACACACTCACACACTCACACACACACACATACACACACATTGCACCAGCAACTGTTAACAGCCAAGTGACACAAGGTTCAGCTCCGATGTGTCTCCCTTCCGTCTGTTGGTCAGTTCGGATACATTCCCAGCGTAATGCCTGAACCCAGATAGACGGACTGTAAATGGAAACATTATTATAGATTCAACTTAACATTTTATTTACAAAATGGTTTTATTTTTTCTATGCATTTTTAGCGCTGTATATTAAACCTACTCAACCATATGCATACTTTTAATGCCAAGCACAGCAATGTAACGGTTCAATACTCAGTGCCCTACCATCTCCTGCAGTTGCTTCTCCCTGTGTCTCTCTTCATATCTCTGTCTGTCTGTCTCTCTCTTTCTCTTGTGCCCTCTGAAAAGCAGTGGTCAGCATTAGTGGGCTGACCTCCATTGTTCTGCAGAAGCAAGAAGATCCAGAGGACATAAAAAGGAAATCTATCTGGATATGACAGAGATGTGGGCTTTTCACTGGTCACTTAAGCTAAAGAATAATCTCATTACTCAGTGGAGACAACATAGTGTACCACTAGAAAGCATGGAGTGGCAGAGATAGTCACTAAAGTGAAATTCAAAAAGCCATTTTCTCTTTTGCTGTACAACATCTGCCAGCGATGACTGATAAGATTTCCCAATTTGCTTTACTGACAGATGAAAAAAATTAGATATCCGTTTCATTTCCGATTCAGTTTGTTTCTTTCTTGTTCATCACACTAGATGAAAAGGTCATATACTTTTAAGTTAGTTTAACATTTTTGTAAAACGGACACATTTGATGTATTTAAATTAAGGCATACTGGCCTTCTAGAAGCTTTGAAATCGTTCAATCAGGGATACAGCTGTGAGACAGCGGGCTGTGTGTTCAAGCCTGGGATGAGGTTTACTCTGACCTCCTGGCTGGTGCAAAGCACACCTGTAACATTGATGTCTCCCATCATGCTAATTAAAGATGTTTGGATCTTTGTATGAGGATTAAGTAAGAGAGAGAGACAGAGCAGGTTACTGCGGGAGACAAACATACAGAGAGATTGGAATTTAACACAGGGCTTAATTTCCATGCCCTTTTTATTCCCCAGGAGGAACACAGTCACTGCACTCAGCAAACCCCCATTTCCTCAAATGCTCCGCTTGGGTTTTAAAGACACATTACAAATACATCCTACCTGCTTGCCAGCACCACAAGGGGGAAACATTGTCCATCAACTCTACACGCTCTATAGAAGCATATCTTTTCCCCTCTTTTTCCGTGTAGTTTGTGTGATTGTATGTTTGTCTTTCACCCCACTCCTCTCTCTCTCTCTCTCTCTCTCTCTCTCTCTCTCTCTCAGTAACATAATCAATATGTTCCATCCCTGTCAATCTAAAACTTAAAACTCACTTACATCAAAGACCCGCATCCATCATACATCTCAAGGTCACGGATGGACCGAGGATGGAGGGCCGAGATAGATGTGCATGAGTGTTTTCCTGTAAGTGTGTGTGTGTGGAGAGAGAGAGACAGAGACAGGGACTGAAGATTGAATGTGTGTGTCTGTGAGAGGGAGAGAGAGAGACACAGAAACAGCGACAAAGACAAAGGCAGAGACAGTGGTGGAGGGCGACTAATGGAGTAGAAGCACAGAGCTCAGCACCACCCTAAGAGCCTCAGTAAGCCAGACTGAGTCGTGGTCTGAAATTAGCTGATTTTTCACTGTGAGCGCTGCACATTATCTGGGTGGGGAATGGGGAGAGGAGTAGAGCGGAGGAGCACGGAGAGAGGAGGTGGGGGTCGGCGTTTAACTTAACAAGATTAATATGTTTGCCTCATCTCTCTGGGTTTTATTTCCTTCTCCTTGCAGGGCCCTTGTCAAATCTCTTTGGACAGGCTCTCACACATGACGCTGGAAGGAGACCTGAAGGACACTCCACAGAGTGTCAAGAAAGAGGAAGAGGCTCCATTTTGCGACTTTGTGATTAACATGGGTGTAAATGAACGTCAAAGCATGACGGACCTTCTCTGGTTGATTTCCATTGACTTTCTGCACTCTTCACTTGGCTTAGAAACCATCATTTCTGACGAATAAATTACACTTTTTATGTTAAATGGACAGTCAGCAGCATATCACATGCATTTTGAGATATCAGTTAGATGCTTATGGGTGTGTGCGTGTGTGTGTGTGTGTGTGTGTGTGTGTGTGTGTGTGTGTATGGGTACCCACACAGATGTTTGGTCGTTAGTCAGATTACTGACCAGTAATGAAATCAAATCTCAAGCCCAAAAGAAAAATTAAACATGTGCATTTAGACCATATATCCATAATGATTATGTTGAGAATAACTGTGTATGCAGAGTATTTCTCTGAGGAGATTAAAGAATAGGTATGATGAGATTAAGGAGAGGGATGAAGCGATTAAGACTGACTACTTTAAAGTGATTATGAAAGGCTTAGAAGGGTAGGTCGCACACAGCATATTAGAGAGACACAGAGAGAGGCAGGACACAGAGCAATCTGGAGTTTTTGATCCATGGAAACAACAAAGAAGAGCTAGCTGTGCTTGTTATAGTCTTATGTCAATAGCATTTTCAACAGTGTTGCTTGATATTACTGGGGAGAAAGGAAGAACAGAGGAGGGAAAACAAAAAGAATAAAAACAAGGCATATGCACTCCCACATGACCTAGGAGAAACAATGACAATCAAATGGCCTGCAGCAGACTTTCCCCTCCCTCTCTCTCCCTCACTGTCTCTCTGTCTCTCTCTCTCCTTTTCTGTGTACTTTGATGTACAAAATAGCCCCAATCCATAAACAGCACCATTACTTTCACTGCCTACCTACAATGCTCTCTCTCTTTCTTCTCTTTCTTTTCCCATCACCTCTTCCTCTCTCTCTCTCTCTCTCTCTCTCTCTCTCTCTCTCTCTCTCTCTCTCTCTCACACACACACACACACACACACACACACACACTTTCCATTCTCTCCAAAGCTACTTTCAAGGTATATTTTGCCAGGGGCTTTTTTCTGTGGCCATGGGTAATATGGAAGGGAGTAGAAAATTGTGGGTCGTCTATAGCGTCAATGCTCGCAATCAGATACTACTGGTTGAAAAATTACATATGACTGACAGTGACATATAGCAATTTTTCACACCTCCTCCATTGTATCAGCCTTTATTGTTCTATCATTCTGTCAAACCTTTCACACCTCAGTTGATAGCAGAGATATGAAATTCTGACCAAACCTCAATGGCCGAACAATGGTACATTCCCTGCTATACATCTCTCTGTAAATGAAATTGGTAATCATAGGGACAAAGTCCAGTATTTATCTATTCTGTTATATTTACAGTCCTTTTCCCTGTCACTGTATTCCGATAATGGATAGGCTGTTGAACTCTGCGACTGCAACAGCTAAAAATGGCATATGTTTTCGTTCAGTACGAGAGCAGAAAATAGTGTGACATTGTTATAGAGCAAGCAGAAGTTACAAGAATGAGTTCAGGATGGATGGAAGGCATACAAAGCCCCTGATTTCAAGATCATGTGGTTGACCTCTGGTTTCCTTTCCAAACCATTAACATTGTGTTTGTGTGGCCTGTCCTCTTTCCAGGTCTCTATGGTGGAGAGGAGGTGGTGCAGCTCAGATCCTACTTAGTGAGTGACATCTGAAACTGCTCCAATTGTCCTCCTGGATCCACCCTCTGTTATCTACATTTTGTCATCATAATTCTATATACTATGATTTTCTGTTATGAATCTATTCTGTCTGTCCGTCGTGGGAGAGGGATCCCTCCTCTGTTGCTCTTTCTCTTTTTTTTTGTGTTTTTTCTCATTCAAATCGAGGGTCTAAGGTCAGTGGCTATTGTATGCTGTACGGATTGTAACGCCCCCTGAGGCAAATTATGATTTGTGATTTTGGGCTATATAATTAAAATTGACTTGACTTGACATTGGTTTCCTAACCATTACAGCAACCCCCCCCCCCAAACTTAACAAAAAAAAATGTTGCTATTAAGACTCTACCGTACATAATAGTCATATTCAGTCCGTCAGAATTTTGGAAAACTATCAATTGATTGATTGAAATACTGAACTATGTGAACAAACACCACAATGAGAAATTCCACTGTTTGGGGCTACGCACGAGTCAAGATATGCTTTCAGAAGTCTAAAATGTGTCTCATTGTACCACCCATCTCAGAAGAATCTTCCCTGGTAACCCACAATTTTTCTCACAGCACACAAAAGGGCATCAAACGGCAAATTCAGGTCAGGCAGTCAGGTAGGTAGGCAGCCATCTGACATTTCATTAGTGCTGATCGTCAATGAATGGAGCTTTTGTGTTGAGTGGCTGTTTGGGAGATCTGGGTTATATCTGGTGGTAAGTGTTACTTAAGCTCACTGTGTGAAACTGTAGCTGAAAATATTTTAGAGTTGTTTGAGAGCTTTCTTGAGATTATGTCAATGGTAACTTACAGCAAACTAACTGTGCAAATGATATTGGGTGATATGCTTATTTTGTCGGGCTGGTGCCACCATTTACTAACACTAAGATTGTTCATATATTCTATTATTCAGTCAGAATTGTCCAATAATAACCAAAGCATAACGAAAGGCAGATAAATCACAGCATTCCTACATATAAATACGCCCAACAGATTCACTATAATTTGGATTCTAATTCTCTGTAATTATATAATAATTCTGAAAAGACATGTCTTTACTATCAGGTGATTTTGAAAGTGATTAATGCATCTTTACACCACGGCCACAGAAGAAAATTAAATATAATATTTTCAACCCCCCCCCCATTTACAGTCTCAATTATCCTTCATGTCCTGCATACAGAAAGTACACAGCATACAGCTTTAGGTCCTGAACACTAACCAAAGCAACATGCTGACGTTGAATCTTCCTTTGTATAAGTGAAATGTTCAGTCCTTTTCTCATGCTGAAGGCAACAGCAGCTTCTTCCTAAGCCAACTGAACCTGTTGCATGTCAGCATCAGGGAAACCTCAGCATACAAATATATAAAGCAACACAAAACACAGTTTGAAGGATCCAACCATTATACAACTGTTCGTATCTAAGCATCTTGGTGCTGATTGTCACTGGCCTATAACAGGACAACACGAGTCACCTGCAGGTTTCATTTAGCTGAATGGCCTTCATGTCACATATCTAAGGACATTGGTGCTGGCTTGGCAAAATGATATGGATGAGTAATGGGATGCCGCCCACATCCGGACACTCTGGGAAGGTGAGGGGCTGCTGCCAAGCCCCAGTCCCTGTTGACCTCTCCTTCCTGTGCACTCAGCAAATTTGCAGATGACACCCCATGGGCCACTGTCCCTGGCAGTGACATATGTCAGCCATTTTTGTTCTTTTGTAATTCTGTTACGTGACTGCATGCTATAGAAATGAAACAAGAATGCAAGAAATGGCTGCCCACAATCTGTACAAGAAAATAACATCTTCAACAGTTTACCAGCCATTCAATTACAGCGATGAATAAATGAACAAACGAAAAAACTTAGAAAACCAAGCGTGTCACCTCTCAGTGCCCACATGCCAACTTATGTTCCTTGGATTTTTTTCCTCTCTCCTTTTCTTTTTGATGAGCAGAATTTGGATCTCTCTCTGGGGCAGGCAGACACAAAAAGGGCCTCCTAGCACACTGCTGATTCAAGGTTTTAGCCGAGCAAATCTTAGGCTGGGAGCTGAGAGCAAAGAGCTGGCCATTTTGCAGTTTGCTCTCATCTGCCAATTTCTTCCTGGGGCTTTCAGAGTCAATCAAAGAGCTACCAGAATGCTCACACCAGTCTTTTAATTATTCATGGTAATTCTATGCCACTACACACTCTCTCTGCAGCCCCTGTCGCCTCCCCACAAGCGAGGTGTGCTCTGATGTGTTTATGTGTACTGAATATATAAAGAAAAAATCCTCCATCCATTACAAAACAGACTCTCTGCTCTGCCCTGTGCTACGCTGGCAGCTTTTTCAGGGTCGTCTGGCTTCCACTTCTGTGGGAAGCTGAGCTGATAAATGTTCGGTCCCATGAAACCCAATTTTTTTGCCCTTTTAATCTTTTCACTGGACATGTTGCCCACTTACATCCAGCTTTTCCAAGCTTGAACATTTGTAATATTAATTTTTTCCCCGAATATCTAGCATTCCATTATGATCTCATACATCTTTTAGAGCAAGCAGCCTGACCTCTTGGTACAATCTGTGTTTACTGTGCCCATTCAAAAGGCTCCAATTCCCGACAATGGTCCTGCCTAGAAGGCCAGTCTGGTGTAAAAAGACTATCATCATGTCTGCAGGGGGATTTGAATTTTGTGATGAGCACAAGCCTTGCTTAAATTGCATTCATTTCCTTCTATGAGCTAATTAGAGAGGGGGCAACTCCGCCATTCTTGGCTGTCCATCAACCTGCCAACAACCACTGACATCACAAGGTAGATGTCAAGTTCACCCTTTTGTGTCTGAGACAAGCCTATTACCAGGAAGTGTGAGCAGGAGGTTTTAAGTGGGTAGAAGGCAGCAGCTTGATGTTATCAAAATCTCTTTGTGGAAATAAGCGAACTTACAATGAAATTTCACTCACACTCCCATAACAGCTTAACGTATAATAACTACAAAAGAGAAAAGGAAAACGCAGATTAGACAAGGAAAATGAGATGCAGACTACAAGATGCTGCAACTTGAGTATGCAGCACAGTACATGCTCTTGATGTCCCTTCACAACATTAATTTCTGGAGTCTCAAAGAAGGCGCTGCTGCCGATTGGGCCTTTGAGGGAAAGGTGATCTCTCCAGTGCAGAGAAGCTGTTATATTTTGTTGGTTGGCGGTTGGAGAAAAATGGCACACCTCCTCTCTCCGACTTGTCTTCACAAGCCTTGTCAAAGATAAAAAAAAAGATGGGGAAATGTTTCGTGTCTCCTGTCTTTTCCTGCCAAAAGCAAAAAAGGAGGGCAAAAGAAAGCTGGGATAGATACAGTGACATACCAAGGGAGGATGTGGCAGGGATGAAAGCATGTCATTTTGTAAGGAATGATCATGAAACTGCCCCCCTTTTTTCTTTTTTATTTCTTTTTTTGAAACTGACTTTGTCAGAATTTGAAGGATATATTGTTTCTGCTTAGCCCTACCACTCGAAACAGGAGTGGGACTTTGAAATGGGGTGTTTACAAGCCAGTCAAATGTGTCCTTTTGATATAAGTGACAAGAAGCTGAAGAACGAGACCGAAAGGTCTGCAATCAGTTCCAACCGTCAGTGTTTATTGTTGTTTTAGCTCAAAGAGGAATCACTAATTGATCCTTTGAGTTCATACCACTCATCTTGATGAAGTTGCAACAGCCAGCAGCTATATATTGACATATTAATGCTTCTATTCAAATATACTAGATCTGCTGTGAGCATATGCCGTGTAAATTTTAGGCTTTAAAATGATTTTTGATCGTCAGAGCTCTTGTTGTGTCATGTTTGCAGATTTGTGGGACACTAACAGATAACAGAATGTAGATCTATTCTCTGAAGAGGACACATTTGCCATAACAGCTCTCATTCACTGCAGTACCCTCTCCATCTTCAGAGCACAGCAACAGATGCTCTTTTAAACTTGTTATCTGCAATGGTGCACATGTGAACAGTTTGTCCCTCTTTGTTTTGGCCTCATCTTTTGGTAATAATTCCACTTTCTAAAGCATCTATTTTTGTCACCACAAACACAAAATGCTCAAAGAATGCGACTCCAACTGGTACATCAGCAGAAACTGTGGAAATAGGTTTCACAACAAAACTATATTTTTAAAAGATTTACAATGAATAGGCTATTCTTTAAAGCTAGACATCAGTAGTTGACAAGGTACTTTTCTTCATTTCTAGAACTGAGAGTTGTGTATTATGGATGAAGATAAGGAAGGGGAAAAAGACAAATAGTTCAGTGGTTCTCTGTAGCATTCCTAAGTAGAATAATGGATAAAGAATAAAAACCTGTCTTCGATAAACATAATAATAATCACTTTGATTACCAGTTGCAATGACTGAAAGTAATATGAGTTATTGATGTATTTCACAACATAATACATTGTGCAGAATCCTTTTTTGTTTTTTCTTATTCATCAAATTTTGTTTACTAATTGTTAGAATTAACCAAACAGTACAATTTCTTTGGTGAAATACTTAGGATCAAGGAAACAATATACATAATATCCTTTATCTGTCCTATAAAAACATGAATGCTTGTTTGTAAACATCCCATTTACTAAGTAATGCCAGTCACCCTTCAGGGAAGGAATTCCAATTCAAAGTCCTCTATTCAAATAATGGCGGAAGACACACTTGGCCTCAAGCTTAATGTTTATCACTGGCAACATCAAGAGACCAGGATCCCATAATACCACTCTGCATTCACAGCATGTTTCCTCCATCCCCACTGCAGTGGTGATAAATGGCTAACACTGGAGCAGTGCTCACCTCTGAGAACCCTGGCCTTACCCTTGTGAGTGTCCTGTAAAGCATTTCTGTCTGATTATAAACAGCAGTGCTGGTTCACACTGATGCCACAAAACACACAGCAGATGCAGCTATACATTGTGTCAAATGATTTTACTCATTCATTGCATACAACACTCAGTGTAATAAGATGAATTTTATGTGGAGAGTATACAAGTGATATCCTGTGTGTGTGTGTGTGTGTAGAAGGAGTAGTTTGGGGTAGGGTTTTACTGGACTGTCTTCCAGGAAGCACATGGGACTAAAGCCATCGAGAGAGTTGTGAGAAATGTGGGAAGATGGTGGGCATGACCACAGCTTAGTGGGTGAGTCTGCAGGAGGAGGATCAGTGATGCATAAAACAACCTAGAAGCATGTAGAGTAGCTGCATCTCATAAACGAACTGGGCAGCCAAGACCATCACTCTAACACCTCTTCCAATTCAAGTCTCTCCTTTCTGTCTTCCCTCTGTCCCTGCCGGTCTGTCATTCTTTCATCTCTGACTGCTGAATCTTGAATCTTGATTGAGTGCTTAACAACCATAAGGACAGAAACCCCTCAGCCCTAAACTAATCACAGTGGTC
Organism: Enoplosus armatus; assembly: GCF_043641665.1. NCBI lineage: Eukaryota > Metazoa > Chordata > Actinopteri > Centrarchiformes > Enoplosidae > Enoplosus > Enoplosus armatus. Next base: position 9,713,770 of record NC_092180.1, on the reverse strand, counting down.
ATGCACACATGCTGTATTAACTTTCAAATGTTTAAACATGGGGCATGATACTGACAAATGCTTCGTCTGAAGTGCCAGTTCCAAAAATGCTCAATTTGTCTTGCATTTAGTGAGAACCATGTAGGCAGAGTAGAGAATAAACACTGAGAAGCATCAAGTAATCCCTGAATGGATATTTTATATTGAAAATAACAACAAAGTGTTGGGGGTCATACTGAGCCTTCAGAGGATAACAACAGAGGGAGCACAGGCAGCAAGGGAAATAAAGTGAATTCTGTGATGTCTGTAGGATCCCTGATTTCCGCTGCTCAGTGAAAAAAAATACCGCTGGGCTGCCAAGTATTGGCTTCAAAATTTTGACTCACTGTGATGTAGCTGTCATCCTTTCAAAGGAAGTGGATAGCAAGGGGGAATGGGTGCATGTACCATGTCTTTCACTGAGCTTTTCTGAAGTCCAGAGGAAGATGCAAGACTTCTATTTCAATCTGCATGGAAAGAATGCTGAGCTGGGTGTTAATTCAACGTGTCATTCCCGAGGCTCTTCTTTTGAGAAGTTTGACCGGTGATGGTAGATATTCAGTTGATAGCACCTTTGACGGAGACAAAAAAATCTCACATGATGTAAAAAAAAGAATAGTGAGATGCATTGCGATATCAAAACACTGATTTAGCGGCTGGTGTCATGGCAGTCACACAGGGCAAAACAAATCTGATGTTGTTGCTCTCTGCCTGTTTGATTGCCTTGAACCTGGGCCAATATTCTGATTTAAATTAGTCATTTGTATTAAGTTTACAATTCCTGAACAAACATAAAAAACCCTTCGATACTTTCAGGTTTGGAAGAATATGTAGAAAATATGGCCACTGCAGTTTTAACCAAACCTTTCGAGTCCGATCTTTTCTGAATGTTGTACATGCACCCATCATTGTCAAAGAGTCTTCAGGAATCCAGAATGAGCAGCAATTGCACCATCACTAACTGAACCATGTGCTGACAACCTGTCCGCCTGAAAGGCTTTTTATTGCCACAGTTTGCCTCCGGGCAGAACATCACCCATATTCAGCACACTCTGCACAGGATGAGGGTAGGGTACTTACAGGCCTCTAGACTGCTACATTATCTATTTAGTATTGAAAACACACATCGTGGAGAAAAGACACTACAAAGAAGTACAATACTTCCCAAAGCTCCAGTCACTCCACCGCGACTGTCGATGTTGCACATCCATGTGCCTTTGGCAGATAAATCACAGTGCTTTGTTCAGAAATGTTTTTATTTCCATTTGTGAAGAAGTGTAGGAATTGACCTAGAGAGCTTGTAGTCATTTTTTCGTTTCAGTTCTTTTAGGATCTGCTATTATACCAAAGTAGTTTTTTTTTAAATTGTCAGCTGTAATTTCTCGTTTAGTTCTGTTCATCTTTTTTCTTAGCTTTATTCACTAACTGGGGAGTCTCCTTGTGGAATGTATTGTTGTAAACTCCTGCAAATTAAAGAACTCCTTGGAGTATATGTTTTTCACTGCCTATTATTAATCTCAGTAAATTAGAAAATAGAGCAATGAACCATTTTAATGACTTTGAATCCAGGTTTTCTTTGTGTCTGACATGATTGGAGCCATAGCCCACTTCACATCATTTACAGAGACTCAGAGGGTTTAATGCTCATGAAGATGTACTGTTATCCACTGTTAAACACTGACAGTGTGTTTCATTTTTATATTATGTCTGTAGCTTGTGTTTGTTGCAATGTCACATTAAAATTCTGTTTATATTATATTTTTGTTTTCCTTATTTCACCACAGCAAAGCAAGGATTTCTCTCTCTCTTTCATCCCATTTAACACTTCACAGAAAATAAAACATGGTCTAACATGCTGTAGGTGGAAATTTGTACTGATTTTCCATTTGCATATTGTAAAGACCAAATATGAAAGCCAAGTTTATAATATTGGACATCTTGAACTGCAAAAATATGAGCGTGCTTCCCCCGTTTAAAGGCTTAGCAATGTGATTTACACAAACAAAATAGAGAAAGAAAATGATCGAACCCGCTGCATTCCTTCTTCTTCTTCTACTCCTTCCATCTCCCACACTAATGTGTCTCGGGTGTGAAATGCAATAACAGATTTCAAACTCAGACACCATAAAAGGTACACCAGAAGGTTATGTAGAAGCCATTACAATTGAATGTACTTCTTTTAATACACATGAAGCCTTCTCATATTTAATATACTTACAGAGCCAACCTGAAAACCTGATTTGTGAAAATCAATAGGATGTTTTTAAATGTACTATGTGACCACACACACACACACACACACACACACACACACACACACACACTACTACCTCTCGTTATCTGTCTGTCTGTCTTTCCAAGCCAATATACTGTCTCTACAGTCTCATCTTTATCTATAGATCAGAAGTAGTGATCTCCTCTATATGACTGAAAGCCTTTGAACTGCTCTCCATACAACTAGATATTTCACTCCCTTCGTCTCAAGTCCTTGGTTATTTATTTCTTTAATTCTCCAGCAGTGAGCAGGATTAGTCAGGAGCGGCAGCCCCGCTATCAGCCCAAGATGTGCTCTTCCATCCTGCTGCTTTGCTCTGATAAAGGAACTGCTCGACGAGTGACTCAGGTGCACAGAGAGCCTTGTAGAAAACAACATTTCTCTCACTGAAGCACAGTCCTGCATGTCAATGACTGCCAATGGGAGAATCTCACTCATGCAACATTCTACCTGGCATACATGACGACAGAAAACCTCTCTGATTAAACCTGCAGAAACTTTGGCCCAGGAGCGGGATAGAAGATGTGCTTTCAACAAACTGACAGATCTGCAATTGTTAATTCTGTGCACGGGATTGAACAAAAGTTCTTAAATTACACATACATCAAGCATTTACATGCACTTGTGTGCAAATCACATGTGAGTGAACAGAACGCATGTTACACATTGCTGCAAATATACTACAAATGGAATGTACAAAGTGAAGAGCCCAGTGGCTACCCATATTAAAGTGTGCAAATGGTAACCAGTTTGTGAAAAGGCAACATCTAGGTGATATATCGAGGTGATGCTGTGTTTTTATAAATCTGTGTACATATTTCTGCCCTTCTATGACTTCTAAAACCATCTTCCATCAACTTCAGTTGTTCTGGAGGAGGCTGACATGGAGCTTTGCTATATTGCTGTGTGTTACAGTATGTGGCCATACAAACACCAGCGTTTCAACTGATTGAATACAAGGTGACAGAGCGGACTGCTGACCTGAATTTGGCTCCTGATGAATACATATTGTGATGTGGAAAAAATAACTCCACGTCTTGCAACAAGTTTATTCCAGGTCTATATCAATCAATTTGTAGTATTGCAGTTTCCCATTCTGCTCCTCTAAACTGACAACTTTGGTAACATTGAAAAGATTATCTTTAGTTTGTCAATACCAAGATCTCTCATTAATGATGTTCATGAGGTTCCACTTAAGTTAAAGCATCGTCACCCAGTGCTGAACTTACGTTTACACATTTGATGGGAAGATAAGCATAAAAGGACATGACTGTGCCACCAGCTGATATATGCACATATATGCAACATAAGTTATTATTTGATACTGTCATTTAAGGGCACACCGCTGTCCAAACCAGTAACTGCTCCACCATTAGACAGACATGTTTACTCAGCAGTTATGTACATGTACACACTAAGAAGCTTGGCCAAATGGTGCAGAAATGATATGTGTAAAGTAGTCCTTTCAGGGAGGCAGAATTGCACCCCCCACCCCCTTACTGTCTTACTGAGTCTAATTTCAGTTCAGGCATCGGCTGCACAGTCCTGGGCCTCTGAAGTGCTCTGAATTACAAATGATTCAAAATGACTTTTACAGTGATCTCCCTCGACTTCTGGAGGGGTGGGAGCACCAACTTACAAGAACAGCAAAAAAAAAAACTGATGCATGCATCTTTAACAGAAAATAGGTGAAAGATGAGTCACAGTATGCTAGATTATACACACTTCGCCTTCCTCATACTTTCCCTTCCACAGGCCTTTTGTTCTGTGCCTGTTTAAATCTGCTCAGGATGCACCGAGGACCCCCCCCCCCCCCCCCCCCGGTTACATCCTTCCCATCCTCCCCCACTCTCTCTCTCTCTCAAACTGCTTAACTCCAAAATGTGGTAGCAATGCAAAAAAAAAGAAAAGCATCCACATACTGTAAGTACACAATAGACTCCTCATGCCCAAAGAGGCACATAAATATAAATATCTTAGGATAGGCCACACACACACACACACACACAAACACATATTAGTATTATTATACTTGTGATGAAATTATTAACCTTAAATTAATACCTAACCTTATGCATAACTGCTTTTCTAACCTTATCCAAACCCTAATTCTAGTTCTAACCATTAAACCATACCAACTTAACATAACACTTAAATTTGTTTGGACCAGCTTTTATCCTCCTCCCACAGGGATGAACACCAAGTACACCCACAAACTCTCACACCAGTTTGCTGAATCTGAAAACACTGTGACTACTTATGAGACACTTTGATACAGTACGGCAAATCGGCATACTGAAGCTTCATACGTATACTAACCATTTAGAAGGCTTGCTTGGTTGTATGTTGTCTCCTGCCCATAATTAAATTTCAAACTAATACCAAATAAACATACTAATATCAAAGAAAAAGCACCTTAAACAGTTTGGAGGATTTATTTGATCATCAGAACTAAAAATACTACAAGTTATGCAACGTCAACATTTTCCGCTGAATAAAAGCTTTTAAAGAACTGTCAACGTTTCATGCAAGGCCTGGATGTGTCTCTTAGTCACTGCCCTAAAATGTCACATGCAGTATGTCTGAGGTGAATCATTTTTAAATAATGAAAAAAGGAAAAAGGGGAAGAGATGTCCAACTGAGAGGTTTCAAAACTAAACATGTGAAATGAGGAAAATATGAAATGACACAGGGATGGTAAACAGTCCATCTGTGTTTTCCCAACGGATGCCTGCCATACTTTGAAATGCACTTAAAGAGGAAGTAAGGCAATTCAGTATCAATCTAAGAGCATTCTAATGGCAGTGCAGCTTTGCTTTTTTTTTGCCTGGAAAAAAGATAAAAGAGAAGCAATATAGAGCTGAAAATGACAAAAGGACTAATGGAGTATTGATACATTCAGAATCCTTCCTCATGATGTTCATTTTTTCATAGAAAGCACAAAGGTGACACATCTAATGATTAACTCCAGTAGATCTTGAAGTTTGAGAACCGACTATTACCTTAACGTTATCTTCTCTATTACTATATAAAAGTATATGGTAATGGGATTTTGGCTGCCATTCAGCTTAAAATGACAGACAATTTAATGTTATCAAAATAGTAATTTTGCCATTACTCAAAACCAATGAAACCTTTATGTCTGATGGCACATTCATGTGTTGTACAGAACTGGAGCTAAAACAAAGATTATCTGAAGGATGTGCAGCTAATTCAAAATACTTCAAATTGTATGTCACATCCATTTATCGTTTGACATTTCAATGTGAACGAAACTGTGATTTCATAGTAATCATAGACAATTACCTGGTTGGAATCCTCACACTTGATCTGACATTGGTGAGTAAACAATCCCAATCTCTCTGTGTGTCTCTCTGTCGTTAGTTCTGTTTCCATCAACCTTGATCAACATGCTGTTGGACATTTTTAGATGCTAATTTTGTCTCAGTACCGTAGCCAGGATTTTGTAATTGGATGCCACGATGGAATTTAAGTGTGGACAATTAGGCCATAGGCCAATAGTAATGTGTGATTATTATTTTTTCAAAACACAGCCCATACAGCCAGAAGAGTTATGTATTAATATTCATGAAGTAGGTTACATACATAGAAAACACCTAATTGGTCAAAGTATGCAAGGTTCAGCCATTTTAGTTCATTTGTAATAGTTTCATGTCAAGATATGAACAGCTTCCTTCATATTATATTAGACTGCACGCGGGGGATTTCAGTCTCGTGCTGGGATCTATGGTGGCAGAGCTTAAAGGAGGTAAAGACTACAGTGAGCCCCATAACACTGCAAGTCAGCTTCTAAAGAATAAATGCTTAAAACTAAAGACTGCTGTGTCTGGTGTCTTTACAACAAATCTGAAGCTGTAAATCTTCTTCTTCACAAATTCAAACCACAGCAAATATTATTGAAAAACAGCGTCATAATAAACAACCACCCTGGTAAAATGAACAAAACACTGTATATTATTTGCTACAGAATAAGTAAGAAACCCTATCTCCAAGATGCTATGTTTATAAAATAGTATTTGTTTTGTTTTTTTAAATTATGTTGTGAAAGGGAACGTAATTCGTGCCTAGACCGTGATCACTGGAAATGTTTTCTTGAGTGAAGTGTACCGCACACAAGCCCTGGGGAGGAGGTTGAGGTGGATGATGGGGGAGTGCAGGACTGTGATACTGGAGACCGAGGTTTGCATCCTGAATCCCGTGTGTGGTCAGGTTTAGGCAACAAAAGGATTTTGGTCAAGCTTAGGGAAAGTTTGGTTAAACATTTCAAAAGTCTACATGTCCTGCCTCATGCTTTAAGTCCCTTCCTATAATAAATCAAGACAACGATCTTTCCCTGACTGTAACCAAATGCTGTGAGCATCATAATAGAACCATAAAAAAGTAAATAATATTTAAGTTGCTACAAGGAGATATTGCATCCAAGGAGACATGGTTGGAAGTTAGATGTTACTGTCATTGTTAATCACACAGATACAACCTAATAAACTCAATTAATAGCTGATGGATGCGTCATTTCTATAAACATGGATAAAAGACAATAATATTACTTCAATTTTAGGTTACATTGGACCCAGGGAATCTGTATTAAATTAGGTTTACAAATAGTATCTATAGTTACAAGTAGTCTGCAGCTGTGACACTGGCCACACTGCAAGTGGAGGTTAGTGTGTAAATACTAAATACATTTATTTATTGAATTTGGTTTGGCTTCGACACTACTTAAGAACGCTTTTAAAAAGCTTTCCTTTTGCATCTTGTGATTTTATAGATTCATTTTCTCTGGACATTATTAACATGTTTTTAATCCGATAGTGATAATATAGATATATACAGTATTTGCCGTTTTGGCGTTTTTAACAAAAAACTAGCTGTAAGATGATATATTCAAAGAAACTTATGTGATAAAAAGAAATCTGACTTGATACCCAAAAAAAGGAAAAAGTGCCAAAGCCAAAAACGGCCTGCTGTGAGAAAACATTTCGCTGAAGTGTGTCACATGTCAGACTCTGAAAGTGATTTTGATGTGGTGGATTTTCATCCCATCAAATTCATTTCTTGCATCAATATAATGGAAAATGCTTCAACACTTGATGTACAACAATGTGCCTGGATGTGACAAGGAATCAGCAGTGGGGGGTATATCAGAGAAGGAACCAATCATTACTTATCGAGAGACACTTAAAGTAATTAATGACTTGTGCAAACTGTTGCAAGCGGAAAACATTAATGAATAATTTTCGATACATAATCAAGTAATTAGGAAATGAACTCAAGAGTAAATCCAGGAACCACGATAATGAATACTGGTGATTATCAATTTGAAGCCATCTCCTTTATGCCCCCGAGGGACCTGTGCTAGTTTTAGAGGGAGAGAAAGGGGGAGGAAGGATTTCTGTTCTGACACCACGATAATGTGCCAATGCCACTCAAAGATCCAGAGTGACACACAGCTGTGGAGAGACTGAATTTCTTCTATATTCCACAGTTTTATGTCTGAAGCACTGTCATGTCTGCTCCAGTTCAGTCCATTATTTCAAGTGGAATCATCTTTATGTCTACTAATCTGGAGCCTTGTATGCCAGGCTTTCTCAATTTAATGACAAACATGTTGAAAACTGTGCTAATTATTTATACCGGGTCCTCATTCTGTCAGCGATTCAAAGATAGCTTCAAGTGTCTCATGAAGATGTCTGATTTTTATGACATGCCAGGAATGGGTTGAGCCAAGCCTGCCTAAACCACCAATTTATTTCCCTGAATAGCCTCTTTTCTAGTTTGTTAGTGACTTAATAGATCCTTTCTGACTTCAAAAGCAGTCTGTATCATTACTGCATTTGTGACTTTTTACTTTAAATAGGTGCCATAATTCAAATGAGTCCTTTTTCTTCAGTGAGGTACAGCTTGGACTCGAGTTTGAAATTTAAACAATCCTGAAGATGCTGTGTTTTTTTAGACAAAAAGGTATGGAAGGAGAAAGTTCTAAGACTTGTAAAGTCCCTTCCAGTTATCTTTTCTATAGTCAGATAGCCAGCGGAGAAAGGACAAATGGGTTCCAAAGCATGTAGCACAGGAGTGGCCTGTATCTGTGGTTCCCTCAAGATGGAGCAGATGTAAATCTTATCTACATCAGCATATTAATTAAGGGTCTGATCTCATGGTAATTCACGGAGTTCCTTTGAAAACCTGGACTCCCTGGTTGTCCGATGGCATTTACAAATTTCTGAGTAAGGAAATCAAGTTACATAGATTGACTGCACATGTTTAGCCTTTCGAATTAATGCAAATAACACTTTTCAATATTCAATCATTTTTCATGTATTTATTTCTCCTTCAATTGATCATTAAAAATATAATAACATATTATTTCCTAATCTTTCAGCAATCATCTGACAAATCTGCTATTACACTAAGTCCACTGTTTTCATATGAATGTGCTCTTTGGGTCAGCATGAGCACAACTGTCAATCGATATCAAATAGCTAGAAGGGCATAAAAATGTTTGATTTTGACACCAGAGACCGGTATTCACATCCTATCTTTTATTAGCAATTCATTATTTATCTTTTAACAAATCATTCAATCACAAATCACAAAACACTTATATTGAGTTGTTTCTGAAATTCTCATATGGGTCATTCAAAATGCGGTAACGAATGACCTATTTTGCTGCTTAAGTATGAAGACTTGTTGGATAAACGGGACCTTGAGGCAAAATCATTATTTACGATAGCTACAGCTATTAACAGAGGATCATAGGTGGTAGAATAAAAAATAGGCACAAGCAGCTTTTGCCTCAAGAGGTTCATAATTTAGTAGATTGTGTAAACATAAACTCCCCCACTAAAAGTGGTTTCCTTAACCTTAAAACCTTAAATCAGCCAACTTATGTCCGATTTTTATTAGGCATGGAAGTTTAAGATTATTGGCCTGTAATGGTAAGAGCAATAAACCCTCATTGAAGATGTCCAGAATAAAAATGTCCAGAGACTGGCCACGCTCATCAAAGCACTTCTGACATGTTCTTCAAAGCCCTTATCTGAAACCCACAAGGGAAAAAGGACACAAGTCTAACAAGGGGCTGAGCAACACTGTCCACTGTGAAATGTCTTACAGAGCCTATTCTGCTCTAAGAGTGACATACAGTAAGTAAGTAATTATTGCTCCTGTTGGTCTTTGTCATATTGTTACTCCAGCCTACTAACACCTTTGAGAAATAACAAATGTGGTGGTGGACAGAAAACAGAGACAGTGACAGCGTTAACATGCCCTGCTTGTACACATTCTGGCCTTTGGTCAGGAACAGGAACTGGACAAAGAGACAGAATCAAGTGCTTTTTGCTCTCTGTCTGGTACATCAAATGAAATGACATAAAAACAGAACAATAGCTTGATAACAAAAAAACATTTTCAGTTTATAACCTGCGGTTGCTTTGCTTCTCTCTGCAACTTTACTGCTCTCACTGCTTAACATTATGGGCACAAATCATAATTATTTCTGTCTATAATCGTAGAGCTGACCTCAGAGTGATTGAACTTGTTTATATATCGATGGCCATAACGATGTTTGTGCCATCATACGTCCAGCAGTATATATTCTACAATCAATTCCTTCATTTGGTTGTTTTTGTTTTCCTCTGTTTTACATCTCTATGGATTTTCTATTTAATTTGGGTCAGCATTGTGAAGGAAGACAGGGTATTGATTTCTGTCCAAGGGGGCTTACGGGAACCAGGATAAGATTGTCTTCTTGAGGCTTCACAGCGGGTTGTGACAACACACAAAACATACCCTTAAATCTCCGTGCAAATCTGCTGCCAAACCAGGCTAACCTCAAAATCACCTGATGCCTCCCACCTTAGCTCAGGTGGGCAGTCACGTACACACTTCTCTCAAGAGAGGATGGGAATGGAAAGTATCTCATTGTTAAGCAAAAGTATGATATTCAGGACTGACTGCGCATGGAAGCCGTAGGAGGATCTTGTCCAGTAATGCTGGGGTTCAGCATCCCAGACACACACAGGTCAGGATGCTGACAAGCTGAAGTTGTTTGTTGTTTCAAAAGTGGTGATAATTGTCCACTGCCACACATCTCCAAAACGGCCTCCGCGGTCAACCCAGCTCTTCAATTCCTAACTCAGGAATACATATTCACTTAGACAAGAGAAGAACAAGTAGGACAGAACACAAGTGGAAGCCAAATGTATGAGAAAGCCGAGAACTTGAGCTTATTATGCAAAGCAGCGAAACTTTTTAACGAGTGCTTCGAGTGGAGATGCAAAATAGTGTTGTAGTAGTCTGTGATCAGGGGCATGTGGATTTACCTCAGGTAGCTGTGTGAAAACAACAAACCACACAACTATGTAAACACATATTCATGCACTCCTAACTAATCCTACTCTGCTGACAATTTAGATTTTTCGGTAGAGCTTGCATTCCAGTGATAACCGACATCATCATTTGACATGACCTAATTGTAGTTTGGAGAACTAACAGGAGTTATCCAAAAATGGACATAATGCTTGCCCACTCTGTGAGGAGGTAAGTGCAGATGATACACAACAATGGTAATTTTAGTGTCATACAAATTCATGAGATTGAAATGACAATGGCAGTATGACAGAAAAGCATTTGGGCCATTGTGAACTGTATTTGAACATTATCAGCTGCTAGATGCAGATTTCTGTATTTATTTGGCATGCTGATATAGTGGTGCTTTCAGTATTCCCACTTTAAAACGTGTGGCTGTTTTAGGTGTTAGATTTTAGAGCCACATTTATTTGTCATTTACTGTACCTATAAGGATTTTTATTTTTGCACAGCCAAAACACAGCGTGCAGTTATAGTAAAGCTAGATGCACACCAACTTGTTGGAAAGTATCAGCATTTGTACTAACAAATGCAAAAGAGGCAAACAGAAACATCCCATGGGAAATGGTAGATAAAAGTATTACCATAAGTGGTTTGCTGGTGTTAGAAAATACCAGAAGCATATTTGATGATATTCTTGCTTTCTGATTGGGTCAACTATCCCTGCATGGTTGAAAGGATTGAAGGGGGCAAGAGATTATGAAACAAAGGCAGTAAGGGCAGGAGGTCATTTGGACGGTTGCAGGGAGGATAAAATGAAAGCAAATTGTGAAACAAGCCAGCATAGAAAGCCATGTTGCCTAATCCGGGAAAAACAACAGAAAATACTGGGAAAATCTCTTTGAGAATGGAGACGTTTTCATTTTTTAGATGCTATAACTGACCAAGGGATGATTGAAATTGGGCACTCTCTGGGCGATCCTGATTCCATTCCCATTGATGAAACCACTGCCGTCCAAACATACACGCACAAACACCCACACATTACATGAATACAAAAAAGATCCACAACGATAATAGAAAATCACAGACAGACTCTGTATCAAAATAATGGCTACAGGGTCTCTATTTTCCTGTTTTTTTTGGTCCACTTCTGACTCGCTCACACTGTCCCTATACATCACTGTTTGGCTACAAGCTAACATAATAGCTGTATTATTTATTTCGGAATAATCAATAAACCATGACATCCTCTGTAGACATATTTTTCTTCTGGAAGAGTGACTGCTAGGATTTATTTTTCTGAAGATATTGTGAAGCAAATATTCCTCTGTCCAGCGATAAACACTACTGACACATCACGCTGATCTAAAATTATTTGTTTGTGAGCATTCCAAGAATTACAGCCCAGAATCAAGCCAACCCCAGAGTGGGTTTGAAAAAAGAAAAAAAGGCAATGAGTGTCACTGAGGCTCTTTTTGTACCGGTATTTCACTTTGGTGACATCCTTTATCTATGGTTTATCCCTCAACTAACAATGTGCCCTTTTTCGTTTGTCATTTTCTGTCTTATATTTCGCCTTATTTGAAGAGTAATTTACTACACGTAGGAAAAAATAATCTTCATAACCCTCAAGGTGTCACAGTCGGGCCCTTTGTCATGCTCTAAGACTGATATCGTGCTACATGTCCAGTGACATGTGCCATCAATTTTTCAAGCAAGGTCAAGCTCTGTCTGTGTTGTTTGCACATGGCCTGTATTAGCAACAGCTTTGATACAAATGGCTCCACTTTACGAGCCAGCTGTTCAAGAGAAGTTGTTTTTTTAAAAACTGTCGGAGTTGTTTTTCCTTTTGTGCCCCAATCACCTACTGCAATCATTTATCATACAACTGTTTTTAACTTCCTGCCCTCTGCTGCTCTTTATATATTGCTCTCTGTTTGTGTCTCTTACCCAACACTTTGTGCTATTGATCCACACTGTGGCACCCTTCTCTTAGTGTCAGCACCGAACACGGGATCATCAGCCTCTCAGGTTTCTCTCCTGTGTTTACAAACACACCTCCGCTGCTATTGGACACGCGTGCACAATGTACACATGTGCGCACATGAACACACACAAATTCCCATCTCTTGCTTGGTCCCACAAGAGGTTTAACTTTTATTGGCTTCTTTGCTTTTTCTGCGTTGGGGAACAAGGTCAAGCCTCATCAAATTTAACCTCAACACCGGCCTCAGATTAAAGGTCATGACTTCATCCTTCACATCTTTCTTGACCTCTGATATTACCATGTCATAATACGTAAGGATTAATGCCTTACCTTACCTCTGGACCTTCTTATCTTATACCACACTGGCCCTTTTTAATTTATAGGATCCCCATTCCCTGTTCTGGTCTTTACTGTGTGTGTGGAGTGTCCTGTATTCCTCGAATCACCTTGCTCTTGGCGGGCAGCTCAATCTCAATATCATGTTATCGGACTCAGGGGCCAAGGATATAAATACCACGCACCATAACTCTCTCCTGTTCAATAACCATTATATGCTCTACTTTATACATTAGAAGCACCTGATGGGGCAGTAAATTCACAGCTGCAGCTCAACCATCTCAGAGTGCATCCAGAGGAAAAATGGATGCTGAAGCCAAGGAAAGAGTAAAATGGAAAGTGGAAATTGACAAAAAAAGGAATCAAATGGAAAAAAATGTGTAAAAAGAGTAGAGAATTACAGAGGAAAGTATAAGATGCAGAAGGTGAGCTATCAGCGGCAGAACACTAGAAATTGAAGGAAACAGAGTAAAGAGCTGAGGGAAAAAAATGAAGGGAAACAGCTACAATGAACAGTTTTTTATTGGTTTGGCTTTCTCCCTGTTACAATTATCTATTGTATTTCTGTAATAAGCTTTGTACATCCAATGAATCATGCATTCCATTTCCTAAAGCCATTCTTAGTCCTGCCTAGCCCTGCAGTATGAGATCTATCTACTCACACAAAAGGTTCATGTTCCTAATGCTGAGACTATTTCAACACCACCGCCAGCATCTGTTCACTTTCTAAGGACAGCAATCAATAGGAACGTATTTCCATCCAACTCTACAGATAGTTCAGCCCACACTGAACAGACCATGGAAATGGCAATAAATGTCCATCCTCAAAACTCAAAACACACTGCATACAAGTGCACACACATACACACACACGCCATTGTTTACCACATAAGCATGACTAGATGCAGCATAGAGTTTACGCATCAATGCACTTTTTCATTTGGAAAGCTAGGGTGGTTACCCACCGAGGGAGAGCTGATTAAGAAAACAGTCCCATTTAATTCCTTTCTCCTCAACGGCCAGCAAGAGAAATGTAATTAAAGCCACTAAATCTCCCATGGGCCCTGCTACCTGCTACACGACCAACATGACACGTTGTGTAATTCGCCCGACCTACAAAGGCGGCGGCAGTTATTTGCCACGGTTGCAGGGTGAGCGCAGGCGTTTGAATGAGACAGCCAGAGAGAGAGAGAAGGTGAGGCAGGGAAAAAGAGGAAGAGAGTGGCCTGTGATAGCTGACCTCTGTTGGAGGTCCAAGGACATTGGACAGCCTTCACATGAATCGGCATACTGAGCATAGCACAGCCACAAGCACTCACACACACACGATACATTACACAGTCAAGCGTGCAGGCTTTATAGCTAAGTGACAACTCCATATCACTTGTAAGCCAAAACCTCAATTTGTATATTGATAGCGCACAGAATCGAGCATATAAATCCAAACAAGCATAAAAGGAATCCTAATGGAAAACTAAAACAAATGTGGTCAAACAATATACAGAAACAAAAGTGTAGCATTTGATTATCAGCAGTCTATTTTCCATCCCTTTTAATACAATCACCAGTGTCATTGAAACAATGACAACTGTTAAGCAGCTGTAAATAGCCATCTTGAGACTGATTTCATAACACATTTTATTATAGTACAACAGACAAAGTTTTACAATGTGCCCAATGACTTCTTACGTTATAATTAGATTGGAGGAACTTTGTATAGGACATTGTGTGTCAGCATTTTCTCGCCCTACCCATTTGTGTGTCTCAAAAGGCATATTAATTGTCTTATTGACTTTGTGGAGACTATGTGAGTGTATGTGCATATGTGTGTATGTGTGACTACATGTCTGACATTCCCAGCCTCTGACCAATTACATTCATGCAACCATTTCTGGATAAGCAATTACGATTGGGAGAAATGTAATGCAGGTCAGAAATATCGCAAACAGCGATAACTTTAACCGGACACTTCTAGTGCAAATGCAGCAAGTAGTATGATTCAGTTCATTTAATTTTGCCAAAATTTAATTCTGGAGATCATGGTTGTGTTGGGATAGTGAATGGGCAATCTCATTATAGCAGTCAGCACTGAAATGTAGATTTTTTAACCATGACAACAATCTTTCCCAACTTTAACCCAGTGGTTTCAGCATTAACCTTAGCCATACTTTAGCTGCAATGCAAGGTTATAGTAGGAAAATCTGGATTTTCCAGCTGCATTACGTTTCTCCCAAAACAGAATTGCTGATGTGAAATAGCTGCCTGACTTGAACCTAATTGACTGGAGATAGTTATTTAACTCACAACCAACAGACACTGCTGGTAATAATCTGCATTTACAAAATCACCCCACACTCTTCAAATTAAAAAGCGTTAAAAAGTATTAATTGCTTACCTATGTGCAGCAACTGCATTGTTTTGTAAGTCATTTTGTTTTCTTTTTTCAATTGTTAATGAATGATGTGAGGTTTTTAATTATTAATCTCCTTCAGGCATATAAACACACAAATGCTTTTAATGGTGATGTTGTTTTACTGGGCCGAACAACAGGAGGCATCATGTAATATGCAAAAAGAAAATAAAGGAAAAACAAAAATGCAGAATAAAACCTCAAATAATGCCATAAGGATGTCAACCAGAAAACAGACGATACTCTCTGGCAGCTGGTAACACGAACACTTGCCCAAAACCCAATTTCCTCCAAAGTTTTGTCACAGTGTGTCTAAGAGGTAGCTGTGCTCCATGGGAGTCTATATTCTCGGAAAACAAGAAAACCGACATACTCACTAGCAAGCCAAAGACGTCATGCTTTATTTCTTTAAGGAACATGCCATGTTTTCTTTATAAATGTAAAATGAACAAGACCTCACTGAACTCTCACGCAGTTCGGTACACTTCTGAGGGGTACCAGCTAAATTTGGCCAGGCCAAAGCTGTTCACAATGTGAAGCGCGGAAAAGAAAAGGATGATAGATTCTTCTCTGCATTCAATATAACCCTCTTCCAAAGAAATAAGAAAACACCAAACATTTGTACATTTTGTCTTGACCTATCGCTTGAGTTGGATGCTTTGAAAAGGGATGCTGTGATTTGCTGATTTTTGACTGTGACCTTTGCCCTGTGGCGTGTAATTATCATGTTTGTTGATGACATACAGTGATAAGTAATTTACTTAGTGCTATTGCATAACAAAACTGTTACAAAGACAATGTATTTGTGCTCCCTCAGCCATTTAGAAAAACAGCAGTACACAGGCCTGCTATGTGACAATCTCTTGCTGCACAGTGGCAAATTTGTGAAGGCAGCATGAAATATCTGTGGCAAGCGCTGCTTTGTTTGCTGGTTTCATTAATTCTTCAGGAGGGTATATCTCAAAAGTGCCAACAAATACAGTGGAGAAACATGTGCTCTGGCACCAATCCACGCTTCTAATTGGGAACCTTGGGCTTCAGGAGTGTAGGATGCACCTTCGCTCTGAAAGTCTCCTCCATTATTCATTGAAATGTAAGAATTATAGAACAAGAACTAGCAGCCCTTCTGACTAAGCTGGTAGAAAAGGATGAGGGCTGCACACAGATAAAATGCTTAATAATCTATTTTACTTCAATAGCACAAACTTAAAATTGTAATAGCTCCACCTGCAGACTTATTCTAAAACAATCAACATACTATAAAAGCCAATAACATTTTGTCATGAGAAACAGGGTAATTAAAAGCAGTGGAAAGAAAAAGAAACATGCATAGCTGAGACGCAGTGACTAATGGACCTTCAGCTAGACTTAAAGTGACTAAAAGTGGATTGGTCTTTCCTGTGGATCTCTGGTTGCAAAGGGAATTAATGTATGAGACAGAGCATTTGGCCTGTATTGAACTGTATATTTATTTAGTCATTAATAATACTGATGGCGACAAGAGAAGATGACATCAGAGTAGCCGGACGTGTTGTGTTTGAACTGCTCTGAATCGCTTTAGAACAATATGCCAACATTTATTTCACCTTTTTAACTGAAATCTCTGATTACCAATAACCCAACCCTCTAAAACTGTGGAAAAAAATCTCCAACATACTTGATTTTGTTATTTGACATTATGGAGTGTCAGAGTGTCAACTTTCAGCACTTAGACTTGCACAATGATAAACACTTAATGCCATCAATGGAACTTCAGCACTATTAACGGCTCACTGTGATACAACTGAACCTGTATGTGTGCCATATGCTCAGCTTCTCCCACTCACAGCTATTTTGATGGTTGACCTACTGATCAGCACATACGGAAAGACACACTTTTATATAAATGTTACAAGAAAACACACATTGATTGGTGTGAAGCTTGTATAGCCACAAGCAGTGTTGCCCATGTTGATACTGTTAAAAAAAAAAAAAACAACTTTAAGACCCTTTTCTATGATTGTGCATCACACAGACTTGCAAGTGATCACATGAAACCACACATCAGAAGAGGGGAACATCTACAGTATATATTCTCAAATGGCCAGTGTTCAAACAACAACATACTGTACCTGATACCTCCTCTCCATTTAAATGCTTCTTTTAAATCCATGCACAGAAGCTTTTGATGGCAAAATACAGAAATACAAACTCTGAAACCCTTAAAGTCTCCCAACATCTTCAAGCAAGGACAATTCTAAGTGACTTTTTTTCCCTACATACCTGCTCCTCTCCTGTGAGAATGTTGGGAAATACAAAATCTGAGAATACTTTATTGCATTTGATCCTCCATTCATCTCTCATGTGGTGGGCCTAACCAGCTCCCAGAGGTAGATATGAGTCAAGAAGAAAAGAGAAAACTATGACCATCCTTCAATAGTTATTAGAGATGCAGCCGTCAGTGTGAATGAGGTAAGTAGACAGCACAAGGCAGGGAGAATAAGGGAGAGGAACAAAGGAAAGAGACAGAAGCAAATGGAGGTTGGGGTAGAAAAGAACATAAGAGAGACAAAGACAATCAACAGAGTATAAAAGAAGGCTAGAATATGGATGAGAGAGAAAGAGGGAGAGAGAAGAAGAGATGTTTTAAGACAAATTGCGTGCTGGAGTTTGGATTGTGATGTTCAGGTTTGTCTGTGGGAAACAGTTTGGATTCAGGTACATTTTAGCATCTGAGAGATATAGTGTTACAAGATGGCTTTAATTTAATTTCAGATAGGAAATATCCAGTTTTGATCAAATTGTTGCAAAACAAATATCCTCTAAGGACATATAAAACATAAATGCAAACTACAGTAAAAATGATTTGACACAATGACACAACTCAATTTATGGCATTTACTACAGAAAACCAACAGGTTTCAGAGATCAAGCTCCTTATTAAGAGCTAAAGCATACAGTTGCCACTGCAGCAGCATAATCTACAGAGCCATCGCTAATGCTCAGTGTAAACACCTGTGTACTATGCTACAACAGCACATCACCGCCAATAGAAAAAAAAGGCCTTGTAAGTAACAAAACATAATCATCAGGATAATATGGTAAACAAATATATTCAAGATAAAATCATGTTAAGATTCTCCCAGAGATATGATGATAAATTGAGTTACCATTGAATTCTTCCATGACATGAACATGATTGTGACAACACACTGAGGCATACAGAAAACAGTGTCCAAGGAAACACAGCTCTAAGAACATAATCCTTTTCAAGTCATGAATGACGCACTACATGATTTCAAAACACATTCAACACCACAATTAAGTAACCTGATTCTTGAAAATGTGATCATCAGATTCATAAAATGTTTCATAACTTAATCAGGGGAGTCTTAAATTATCTGTAGCCTATTCATTGAGTCTTGCTATGAATAAGGAGCAAGGCAGTATCTAAATGCCATTAGTACATAGTGCATGTATGCCAAATGTCCTCATGTGTTTGATGCTGCTTATGAGCTTGAGGTGTGGTGTGCAGAAATATCTGTTTTTTCAACAACTTCTCTGACCTTTGGTTGAGAGATTTCATTATTCGAATGTGTGTGATCCAGTGGGTATCTCATCAGAAAAGTAGGTTTATTAAGGCACCATCATTTTACAAAAAAAGTGTACCTAAGAGGAACAACTATAGGTTGCGTAAGCACATGTTTGACAGTAGGCCATGTTGGTATTTTCTCCTGGTGTCTTTTTCAATGTGGACTGTAGAGAAGGTATATTGGCCAACGTGCCACATTTCGAGAATTAATTTTGGCCAAAATGCTACAACACTTAGTTGCTTCTGTTCTGATGCAAATCTTTTTACATCAACCCATAATAATTACCTTTCCAGTCTACTCTAGTCATTTGCTACAGTTCATTTCCTCTACAATGATAGAGATTTATTGGTGTTTGTTACCATTGTTCCCTATACTTCTATCTTTTCCTTACACAAGTTTCACATTTTGACACAATAGTAGGGATATCTCCACACAGTGGACCCTCTGCAGAGCTTACCGACAAACCCCAGTCACCAAAGCTCTACAGCACCTCCACTCTTTAGCAAGCTAGCTAACTACCTAGGAGTCTGAAAAACAGGGACAGGGAGCGGACAGCAGAGGACCATCCTATTATTAGTTCGGATATGTCTTGTGTATCTTGAGTATTGAATGGATACTACAAACAGCACAGTTGAAACTAATAGTGAGAAAAATGTGTGATAGGAAAACCTTAAGGAGTTTGAAGGTATGTATTATTATTATTTAGTAATCACTGAAAACAAAGAAGAACAGATTGATTTGCTGTCCACATGACACATAGAGTGATTTAGATTATTTCTATTTATTTTATTAATTTATTTAATAGTGACCGCAAAAAAGCTGCATTTGTGTTTAAGCTTCACAAATTGATTCCTCACCCCCTGGGTGGTATGTAATGAGAGTTACTAGGCATGAAAGAAAAGCAATCTTTCAGCACTTAAAAAAGTTACATGAGGTAAGTACTCTAATTTGCTTTTCTCTGTTACTTTTTTGCCCATTTTCTTGGAGGTTCAAAAGATGAATGAGTCGATATGAGTTGGGACGGTTTCGATTTGAGCATTACACAGAAATCAAGGCCTCCTTGACAGAATTCTTGATAACCCATGACGTCTGTAATAAGAAAACGCTATGTTCAAGATACTCATTAAGTAACTTTTAGAGTTAGAGCATCGTGTATAAAACCTTGAATAAAAACAGGATCATCATAATACCCTGTTGGAACATGTTTTACGATGACCACTTTTTTGGTTGGTGTGCAATAGACTGAAAGCAAAGGTTTATCAAATAGCATCACTGCTTTTCTGTGCAACCTCTCCTCTCCATCCTTTTTTGTTTTATGTTCATCATAACGCTGTAATGACTACACTATATGTAACATCTCATCAGACTATTCTGTCTTTTCTGAAAAAAGGATCGGTAGCTTGAGGCAATAAGTACTCTGAACTTCAAGCCTCTAATGATTTGAGAAGTTGCCAAGAGTTGGCATATTACACTAAATGCTTATTAGATGTGGCCAGGGCCATATAATTATCAAAACAATCTTGTTTGTAGTAGAAGAATATAATGAAAAATATGTAATGAACCAAATGGAACAGCATAACAGGCCAAAAGGCACAAAAACAGCATGGAGTTGCTAGTATATTGCAGGGGCGAACCACATATTCTAAACAAATGCAAACATTCCTCACAGGAAAAATAAATCAGAAATCAGGGAGAACATACAAACTCAACACAAGATGTCTGAATACTGAGCCTCACATTGTCTGTTTCTATAAGCCAAGAGCGAATACTGGGCTGATTTTCCCGAGTTTTTGCGATCATCATTGTGTTATGCTAGCAACTGCTTTCATTGAAGAATAATTTAACACCCCTTGTAAACCTTGTCCTCAGTTTGTGTAGTGTACTCCAGGGCGTGTCACTACACTGTGACATCACTGGTGTTCAGCCTGGTGTTAAGTTAGTTTTTTAATTATGAGTTAGGTCAAATTTCTGTTTTTCTGGATGGTAACAGTCATTTGGTGGTTTCAGACAAGCTCTCCTGGAGCTCTGTTACAGCGATATTACACCAAACAACTTGAGTGCTATTTGTAGTTCTTTACCGACTGGAACAGATGAATGTGAGCAGCGAAGAAACCCCATTTGGTCACCATAATGGGAAGTGAGACAACTATGGCTGTTGTAATGAACATTCTGATTCTGACTGCATACAACATGATGTGTTATTGTTGCCAATGCTAGGAGAAATAGTAGCCTTGGGGCCTCATCTTTGGAGTAGCAAGGTCCCTGCCTGAAGGTCTGAAGCCATAAAAAGTCGGTAATACGCTGTAGCTTGAGGCCACATCCAACCATGTTTCAAAGGTGATCGATAAAATCTTTTATAAGCCAAACAGGTGTCCAGAACAGAGGTGACCTGATTTTTTTTCTGTGCATGTCAAAGTTGTAGCATTTGAACAGTCATGAGATGTAATATTACCTCATAATGGATGGGAGGGTAAAAAAAAAAGAAGACTCACACAGATGGCAGAATTAAGATAAATACTCATTAAGCATTAAGCTTCATTGTAAATAAACAGTTTAGTTCAATATCTGTTACCAAGACCCACTGTGTGCCCTTTAATCCAAATTAACTTCTTAAAAAGTCGTCTTTTAAAATGTTTTGACAACTGTATTGTTTACAATCATTTGCAGTCTTTCGCTTTTCTTTTTTTGCCAGTGCACTGCTGCCTTTTGCGGCACAGTACTGCGACCAAACTGGAAATGTATATCACATTAACCCTGAGGCTTGGATGTGTATCCTTGTGCACTCACTGTTAAAACATGCATCATGCAACCTGCTCATCAAAACATTTAGCTTTACAGTGCTACTTGTGGCCAAAAGACTTGACACAGATCCTTTAAAGCTGCACTATTCAATATCTTTATATTCACGATTGATCAAATCACTATCTGTAATGAAAGGGGTTGCTTGTAGTGACAAACCCACTCACCCAATTCTGCAGCTCCCCACAGCTCTACAAAGCGGCCAGCAAAATTCGCTCTCCTCGCTTAGTGTGTAATTTCAAACACAGAGTCATTGTAAGGACAATATTCAGTTCACTGCCAACATAATTTGATTAAAAGGGTATGAGGTATGTGTGTATGAAGATAGAGATATGAGGCACACAGACCTACTCCCCCTCCTCTCCTTTGTCTGTTTGTTTGTGTTTTAAAACCACAAGCTGTCACAAGCATATGTCATATCTACTAATCTAAATTGGACAAAGTACATTATGTTAAAACAAAAAGCCTTTTTGTGTATGGCCTGTATGTTTAAAACAGTTTCAGCTGAAATAATAATTACAACACAGTCCCACAGAAAGACATACACAATCAAATGTATATCTTAACTTCACATGTCCAACTAACAATATGCCTGAATGACTGAAATATAGATGAAGTGCTCCTTAAACGAGACAAATGCTGGAATCTCACTGCTGTAGCTAGTAAGACATTAAAAGTGCAGACAGTGATGTCTTTAGTCTGAGATGAATGAAAGTTTTATGATGGGTTAAACATCTTATTGAAGAAAAGCGTTGGCCAAAGTCGGACTGGCCATCTGGATCCAGCTCCAGGAGTTTTCCTGGTGGGCCGCTTGACAATTAGGGCCAATGCAACGCATAATATACATATTTTTAAATAAACCCAGCCAGGTTGGGTATTACATCTGTTAGCCTCTCTCTCTCTCCTAGCCAATTACTTTTGGTCCAGTCAATTCTAACTTTACCTGGGGCCCGCCCATTCCGTCTCTGTTAAGTGGTGACATTTGGATAAATAGTGGAATGGAGCGAGATGGACAAACAAAAAGAGAAAAAAAAACATAAAGGTGGTGCTGAAAAGCCGAGAGAGAAGAGGTTGAAGTCCCTTGAGGCTGATGCAGCCAAATGTTTTAAAATAAAAAATTATCCATTTGGCGCCGTTACCAGTCAATCGTCTCAGCCTTGTGAGCCTGAAGGCACTGGCAGCAGAGAGGAGAGAGAGAGCAGAGAGAGCAGTCCATTGAGTTCACTGTTCAACTGGACTTCAATTGTTAGTCAAGAGTTTTGGAGCTGAAGCGGTAAGACAGACGACAATAGGGATAAGATAAGCAAGGTTTAGGTTTGGCTAGCTGGCTATTAGCTACCTTTTGTAGAAAGGTGGTCCACTTTTCATACAGTCAATGTGCCCATCAATGTGACCAATCACAGCCTGGATGGGGCAGGACATAAAACAACTTTTGAAATGTAGAACTCATGCATGAATGGTTATGATTATTGAGTCACTTACCATTGACACATTGACTAACCACCAATGTAGACCATTTTTCTTGCACAAGGATTTAATGAAGGAATAAAACCCACAAAAATTATAAATGTTGGCCGTGTATTTCTTAAACTGCTGTATTGACCAATTGGAATTACTAGTGGTAAAAAGTATACTATTATATGAAATTATGTCAACATATAACATTATGTATTTCATATACTAATATTATACGACTATTGTACTATTATATTAACATTATACTATCTTTAATGGTATAATATCATACTAATTCACTCATTTATGTTAATTACTCATCCAGGATGAGGATAGTGCATCCGCAGTGGACAGATGTAGATTGAGCCAGAGCCAGGACAGTGACCTGGTTATAGATGACATTGCTGAAAGAAGTGAGCTGCTGCAGAAATTGCTAATTTAATGAGGTAGTAAATATGTTTATTTTATTCTATTATTATTTTATTTAATTTATTCTGTGATTTTGCTACTCACCAGTAAACCAGACAAATCTGCAAGCTTGTGTTTTGTTCGCTCCCCTTCCCGTTCAGACAGACTTCCAGCCGACCCAGAGTTCCCGAAACTTTTAAGTAACCAGCCATTGTCATTGTTACCCCGTAAATACTCAAAACATTGTTTTTTTAAATCAAAACTATCAATGTATTTTGTTTTCTCCACACGCCTTTAACTCATCATCACTCTCTCTCTTTTACTCACCATCTTAACCACACTGCAACAGCTTAGCTGTCACACAGAGAGATGCAGTGATTGGCAGTGTTGCACTACCTCATGTGTGTACATGCATGTGATTGGACTATAAAGCTCACTCACTCAGAGATACCTCTAGACTCTACTCTGGACTTGGCTGTTATTAAAAAAAGATGATTATACAATTTTGACATAAGCTTTGGAAGTAGCAAAACTCAGTGAGTCCACTGACTGGTGAACAGAATGTGCATGGTGGGTAAAAAGCTAAAATGACCAAAAAATAACATAATCAACAGTTCATTTGTCATGATATTCAATATGTCATAAGCAGAATCAGTATATCCATAACATTTACATCCCTCATCGTGCACAAAGGAATGCTTTTGTCTGTGAATGAAGGTGTGCTTTTGGAAGAGCCCACAGTGCACTTGTCAGGATTGGTTAAATAAACCTGGGTAAACCAAACAAGGTGCAGAATGGTTCAAGGTGATTAACATCACATTCGTCATGTTCAGTCAATTACCCCCTCTTCCCTCCTGCCACAAAATCTGACATCACTGTAGTTTGTAAAGGTAGCTGTCAGACAGAGGAAAGCAGTCTATTTAGCCAGCTGTCTCCACTTAAGCCCTCTGCATCTCTCACTGTAGGTTACATTAAAACGTATTAAGCTCTTTATGCCACAAGCCACATATATAATGATTCATTTTTTTCTATTCAGTCTTCCCATCCTTTACAAATGTCAAACATCATAAAACATAGGTCAAAGCATGGTGCGCAGACGGATTTGAACACACACCAGTATGTCCATTCAAGGTAATTCTTCTGCCATTACATTCATCATTTGCATCATCTCATAGGTAGTGGGCCCCAGAACTCATGCAGTTCTGTGTATCTGTAGCTATTGTGTTTAGTTTGCATTGAGGTAAGCACATTATTTGATTAAAATAAGCTGAAGGCCTTTACACAACCATCCACAATACTCTGCCACTCTCCACTTCAGTCCCTATCTTTTCATACAGCACACTGTACACAGTAGAAGCACTCTACCAACTGTAATCATTTGTTTTTGTCTTTAAATATACTTCACATCTTGTGCAGCTTAAAAGGTTAAAAGAGGTGTCAACCCAATACAACTCAGTATTCTGTTTTAATGCAGAATGTGACTTTTCATTTGAACATAATGACAATCATTCAACATCAAGGACGTGTACTTTTACGGTTTACAGTGATTACATTAGTGGAAATAATTTTATGACTGTATGATTTTAAATGTGCAGAAAAACTTATTTCTTTTAAACTTACTTCAACACTGCAAGGTTTGCATCATCCTGTTTGTGAAAATGAATTAATTTAATGTAGTAATTTAATTCATTTATATGTGTATGTTTGTTTGTCCCACCACAGGTCACTGGTAAATCCTTTAATCTTGTAACATAAAGAGACAAATAGCATGCAAAAACGGTACATTTCAGCTCAACACAGTATATGCTAAAGGGGGAAAAACGAGCCCAGAGATCTTGTTCTTCACGATCTACCTTAACCAGGATGGTCTCTTGAGCCTTTCAGAATTGTTTCTCTTGGGTCGCTAGGTATGCCCCATTATAATGATGGAAAATCTGTGAAAGATATGTGAACAGATGTAATAGACCATTATAAAGGAATACCAATGGTTATGTAAATTGAGCCACCTTCAAAAATCGAGAGGAACGATACAATCACTTAGGGTGTCTCAGAGCCTCATCACAGGGTAAGAGATACTACCTGAGCTGTCAAATGACTTGCCTATCTTTTTGTAAGAAGTGTTATGAGCACAAGAGTAGCTTTTGTTTGCTGAGTGTTTTGAAGGACGGACCATCTCTATGCAGCCGGACTTCCCTTAGACAAATTGCTTTAGACAAAGTCATTTGAGTTGGCATCTTTGGAATGCCTTTTGTCGCAAACTGCTTTCAACACAAAAGCCGTCATCTAATCAATAGAGGAAAATCTCAAGTTGCACGGCTCAGCCTTGTCTTGGATGAAAGGTTGAACAAGCTTGCAAAGTTGGACACTTTACGACATGCGGAATCCCTGGTAAAACTGTATCATCCCAATATTTATACCTATAAATATGAGTTCAAGGGCTAAGTTCAACAACTTTAAGTGGACTTGCACAGTCCTGAGATGTTTCACTTTGTTCCACGCAAAGTTATTAGTGACAACAAAACTATTTGCATGTTTCCAACAGTGCAGTGAATACTCAGCCTAGTGTTTGTCGTGTTTTTTCCTCTCAGGCTGCCAAGAGCGGATGATAAAATGAAATGGCATTGTAATTGCATTTTGTTTTGAATAACATAGACAGGACAATCTTTACAAGATTTTAAAGTTACGTTGGTCTTACAACTGGTGTTTCTAAATCCACTCAAACCAGATTATAGTTGGATTGCTATCTTTCAAATCTACCCCATCAATTCATCAAGCATATGTATCAGACCCCATCCAATTTTTTTGCTATGCTACATTCATTCTACTTCCAAAATATGTTTATTTACAATAACTGGTATTTTGCACTAATGAGAAGGAACCATAGGATCTATTCTGTTGAATTCAAAAAGACAGTTTGGAAATATCTAAATATAACAAATCAAACCTTTTTCATTATACTTCTTTTCAAATCTATCAAAAGCAAAGCTGAATTACTGCCAAAGACAAGGATTTCATGCCCTAATAGCTGCCACATCTAGGATCAAAACACTTATTTTAGTGAACTTTCCAGAGTTGAGTGGTGCAGAACTGCGGCAGGTGTCAAAATTATACTGCAGAGAACCTTAATCAAAGGTAAAAAGCAGAGATTGTCTGCTGGAGCCTGCAGAACGGTAACAGAATCACATCCATCAGTCATTGACAACACACTATCAAACTTACAAATGTCTGCCACAATGCAAAGACAGACACACCTGCACACATACAGTATACACACACACACACACACACACACTATGCTGATACTCAAACTCACCCAAACATTCATTTCTGAATAAAAGTTCCTGAGAACCGAAAACTGTCCCTGAGTTCCTGGAAAGGTTGCTACGATGAAAAAGGGCCATTAGAGAACTCATGCGGGGAAGTCAGCTTTTTGTGTAATAAATTGGGTTATTGTTAGCTGTTGGATCAGTGCTCCATTAATATTGTTTGCCCCTGGTATCATCGCTATGTGCCAGCAAGTATTAGCATCCAGCTATTATTGTATTTAGTCTGCCTTGCAAGTGGCATTTCTACTGCTTGCAGTTCCATGCATGTGTTGCAGATTAAGCAGATAATCTAATCAGAATACAATCTGCAAGGATTTATTTGTTTTGACGGCTCAAGGTTAAAACTGCCGTAGTAAGACTATTCAAGGGTGGTAAGAGGAAAATTACATTTTAGAAGTTCAGCCCCTTCCCCTGAGAATGGTACTTGAACCAAACACACTCAAAGAGATTACTTCAAAGACAGTATTCCTGCAGGAAAAAACAGCATTAACATATTGGAAACAATAACCCCTCCACAATTTGAGTAAACCAAAACAATAAGCAACCATACAAAGACCCCATTGTCATGGAAATGATAATAAGTGTTGCCGTTATAGCATACTAGTATGAGAATGTATATCTCAAGAATGAGGGGGCTACTATTCACACAGTCTGTCAATATATTTGATCCAGTATAAAGTTTTCTTTGTCTTGACATCTGGCTTCTGCTCATTGCAATTTCTATTTAATAATGAAACTTTAAAATTGCAGTGGGTTCTCTTTAACATACTTCATAGGCCTGATGGCATGGCTTGGAGGACTGTTTCAAAACAAAACCAATTTTTTCTTGAAATAGGCCACTGAAGCTGAAAGGGTGCCTACATTATGTTCAGGGATTACCAAGTAAAGGGTATTCACTAAATTTCAATACCAAACTAGGTCATGACAACATATACTAGGATTAGGAAAATCCATATGAAATACAAATGAATATGTTATGAGATTATCATCTGTATTGAAATAATCATCTTTATTGTAAGGTATTTATACTTCCAATTTACTGTACAATCAAAAAAAGGAGAGAGAAAAACTGGAAGTAAAAGACAATTGGTTTGGTTTACAGGCTTAGGAGACCATAATATAACAACATATCTCAGCGCTTCAGGCATCCTTGTCATCTTGTGACCTGAAATCTTTGGTTTATTTGTATAAAAGATTGTCAATATTATGAACATGAGTCTTGTGAGGATTCAGTCTTTGAAATTCCCTCACAAGTACAGTAGTTGCATTGTTATTCTCATTTCACTCCCACAAACAGTCATCATTAAAAGGAGAAACCAATTTAAATGCGCCAACCGCCAAGTTTTTCACCCATTAACTAAATATCTTTGTTTTATTTGAAGAAGAAATAAATACATTAATAATTTTGTGAACGATAACTCTTTCCACCCACACGAGCACATAGCCTCGAGGACAAAAAATGGGCATGAATCAAAATCCCTGATGTATAATCCTTCAAATAAAAGATCCACTTCAAAGTCTTATTTCATCCATCCAAGACTTATACGCTCATGCCTGCACCACTACAGTCAGGCCCCTCAGGTACTAGTTTTAGGGTCAATGTGCTGATAAAACCAGCTAATGATGCCTTCAAAGACCACTCGGTCTATGGAGGCTGAACACAGGAGATTCAACTTTTTATTTCTATATTTATAAATATATATGAGCCCAGTTATTTATTAATTTAACCCCCCGCACCTTGGCTTAATTCTTTACCCTTTTCATTTAATATTCATCACTGAACTCTGTTCAAATTGTGAGCTGATTTTGTTTGGCAGGTCTCAGGAGCCTCTGATCGGCCAAGGATTACTGACAGTTGTGAGCTTGTTTGTGTATGTGGACGCGTGTATTAATGTGAACGCGTATGTGGGAAATTACCCTGAATAAATCTATGTGATTAGGTGTTGAAATGGCATTCTGCACAAAAACATAAAAACACAAGATTAATCTAATTCCTTTTTATATCCTCAAATATATTCCTGCCCCTCAGGAAAACCACTGATCAAAATCACCTCTACTCTGTGACTCCATTTGTTAAGAGCTGCCTGTGTTAAACATGCTGCCTGTTCTATAATTCCTGAGCCATAAATTTACAATAACACAAGCTAAATCCAGGGAATACCTGACAGTTTCTATCAATGCATACCATAATCTCTGCCGTGTAGGGGCAAATAATCAAATCCTCCCTCAGATGTTGTTATGGGGCTTATTTGGGAATTCAAATTAATTGCTTTTACAAACTCATTTCTAATGACTATTAGAAAAAAAAAGTATGATGACATTTTCGACCAATACCTTTTGCTTGAAGGAAAAAAAGGCTAACCCTGCAATGCATTGACAGTTGGAGTAGAAAGTCAATTTATCAAGATGAAAGAATCATAGTTAAAACCCTTTGGTTTCACTTCTGCACAAAAAAAAAATCTTGACGTATTTGTATGTTTTTGATTTGTCAAATGTCATCATCTCAAACTTTGATACAAATATCAAACACAAAATTGACTAAATATGCATCTGATGTCCTCAGGAATTACCTAAATTATCAACTTCATTAGCACGCCAAGACTATGTTTTGCCAAAATTCTGTAACAATCCTTCTGGTAAGTTCACATGCTACAGTGGGCAAAATGTAAATTAGATTAGATTGACTTTGAGTAATAAACAGGTGTGAAATCCTAAAGGATCAAATCTTCTAATTAATTTTAAATACAACATATTTAAAGAAGATTCAAAAGGCTCATGACTTGTGAAGAGCCAGTTTGGCTGCATTCCTACGTGTTTCAGGATGCTGTACAGCTGACATTGGTTAAAAGAGTTGCTGTAATTACACCTTGTCCTAATGTGAAATTGGTAAACTGTATGCTGTATCTATAGGCTCATGACAGCCACGGCTTCTTCTTTTATTATAAAAGACAACAAGAGAAGAGTGCAATTTTGTGGTTAACTAATAATGCACCAACATTTCCGTGGTCCACTATTCAGATGAATAAAATATAAACTCATCAAATTGGACCATACGTGTGGTCAAGCACAAGTCTTACATTCCAGCCTGATTGTGTCCTCATTAGCAAGCAAGCAAAGTTCATTTATATAGCACATTTCACATACACCAGTCACAGAGTGCTTCCCAGTCAAAGAAATACAATAAAATAAAGATAAAACACCAGATAAGATACACAAGGGGAAGAGACATAAAACACAAGTTAAAGCATAAAATACCACATGCTACCTAAATAACAATTACCAATTACCAATTATTCCTCTCATTTGGTGTCTTTCACTGCTTAAAATGTTTTATCTCAAGCTGAGGAATGTGCCAAAATAATGGGGTTTAGTAATAACTTTTACACCTCTTGCAGATTTTATAACTTGGCTTTATAACTGATAGCTTTACAGATGTGTTTACTATAAATGCTGCACTTAGCTAATGTGTTGGCACGCGATACTTTGTCAACTTGTAGCAACACTATCCATATAACAAATGATCTAAAACATTTAAACATCTCTTATACATACAACTCTTCCACAGTTATGAGATACACTGATATGTAAGCAACCACAGAGTAATTGTTCATCAACACTGTCATCCTGTGCTGTAACTGCTCCCTAAACACAAGGAAACAGCGGCATTGAGAAAAGTAAATCTATCTAAAAGTAAATCTATGAAGTTTTACAGGTCAAACATCTGAAAATCCTACAACGCACTCTGGACAGCTTCCAACATGTCGACTGCACTGCTGGCTTCATGTCGGTATGTTGTACATATCAAGAAATTTTGTTAGTATCCAGACTTGAACTGCATGGGTTCTCAGTACTGGGCAAGACATCAAAAGCTGCTGCAGCATCTGCTGCCTACGAGGCTGAATTTTGTCACTGGAAAGTTTTTGATGATGACACTTGGTCACATGGCCCCATTAATAAAGACCAGATGACTTGCCACTGCCAAAATAAAACGGTCTACAAGAGTTCACAAAGTTCTTTTTGAGAAAAAGCTGGACTACAATCAGAGAGTGTATTTGAATTCAATTCATGTTTGTGTTCAGTTTCAGTTCTAAATATGCTTATCACTGTCAGATATCATATAATATTATTATCGTATTCTGATTTGTTAATTATCAAACTATATTTTAACTTTTTTCAATGTTATCAACACAAACAACTCTTGCATATGGCTATGGCCTTTTAATAAATGATAAAATTTATCAAATGTTCAGATAAGCTGAGGGATAACATGCTTCTTTAAGGGTTTAGAAAGCTCTCCAACCTCTTAGGCTCATAAATCCCTTCAGGATCAAGTGGAACATCTCAAGAATACATTGCAACGAAGATAAAAACAAGTCTGTTTTTCTTAGTTCCTGAAAAGTTGACATTTTGGAAATACATGTTTTTCACCAAGCGGTGATACTGTATGTGCAAGATTACGGCGTGTCTCTCTGAACCAATTCACATCACAAAATAAATAAATAAAAATGTTGTTTGGTTGTCAGTGTCACAACATATTGGGTTAGAGTGAGCATCTCAAACACCAAAGAATAACAAGAAGTGCTGCAGCACTGAGAAGGGGATGTTCCTCCAATTCTGTTATTTCACAGTGGATGCTTTTTTATGCTTACTCTGTTTTTGATGATGATTTCCCATGATAAATTGTACTTACTGTATTTCCCAAGGTGCACAGCATGTGGCTGTTGCAGAGTGACAGGGAGTTTAAAGCTGCTAATGTGGCTGACAATGGAAAATCATTTGAGCATTTGAGGGGATTACTGTTTGGCCCCTGAGAAGAGGTAACGTGGCTGGAAGAGATTTACTGATCACAGTTGGAGAAAACATTCACTAAAAGAAATTCTGTTTTCTGTTTTATAAGCCTGTTAGATCTTTGTGCTTGTGTGTCTATCTATCTATCCATCTATCTATCTATCGATCAATCTATCTATCTATCTATGTGTGTGTAAGTGCTGCCCTTCATGGGACATTCATTGAAATTCCAATAGCAGAAGAGCTCACTAGATAGGACAAAAGCACAACCAATGAACCTACAGAAATTGAAACTTCAATATCTGAGGATGGAGGCATCATAGTACTTGACACACCGATTGCTTTGCTTTGAAGTGCAGTTCAAAAACACAACAGCAACAATAACAACAACTTAACACTGAAATGCTATCCATTACTGTAAACTGAGAGATGCAGTGATACGAACCGTTGGATCAGTTTTGGCATCAGTGTCACCGATCCACATTAATACAGTTTTCTGTCACGCTTAATTCATTTCCAGTGGTAAGTTACTGTTATGTGCATAAAACTATTGCTGATAACTACATTTTAATGTAAAGGCAGGGGTAGGTCTTCACTGTGAAGCTGTGTTGACAATGAATTCCATGGTTAGCTAACATTACCAAAACGTTACCCCGTAATCTTGTAGCAGTGGCTATAGACATTTTCTGCACTCTTTGTTGGGAGGCAATTTTGAAATTTTGCATGGACAAAATACATTTTATTATAGTGTGACCTCAAGTTAAAGCCTCACAGTGTAAGATGTTACACACATCTTAATCAATGATAGATTTTACATTTTTGAAAAAAAGAAGAGAGAACTGGTATTAGACTGGTACTCAATATTGGCCGATACCCAAACTCAGGGTCAGTATTGGGCGAGCATAAGTGGTATCGGTGCATCCCTACTGTAAACTGTCTAAAAGGCATTGTTTTATTACACTGTGCACCTTCATGATAATACTTGCATCACAATTATGAAAAAGATGCCATTATATCTTATAAAAAATATATACAGTGCTGTACGTAATATATTTCTTTTTCATATTGTATTTCTCTACTGGGCATATTGTTGTGACAACAAACTGTTGTCCTCTGTGCAGTTAGATAGTTAAAAAAAAAACAATGAGTAAAGGTGGAAAATGAGGTTGAACACACATATTTCCCAGGAGAGTACCCTCCGATTCTCCATTTCTTGTTTCCACAGCTCCAATTAACAGCTTTGGTACCAATTAGTAAAATCAAGCCTTCCCTGACAGAAAACCCATGGGGTTATATGTGTCAAGAACCAGTGCTCGAGCTGAAAAAAAAAAGTTAACAAAATAAGCGTGGATCTCAGTTGTGAATAATTGGGGCAATGAGGTTAAATGTCTTTGTTCTATGCATTTTTATTCCCGTTTGTCTGTTTTTACAAACCCAACTCTATTTATCAAGTAGAAAAACTCTTCCAAATAAATGTCAGTCAAGGTTTTCTTGACATTTTGACACCAGATCTCAAATGCACATGGTTTGAAAAACATTCCTGACTCTTAACTGTAAAAGAAAAAAACACTAATATGTGCAGCAGTTTCTTTCTCTCATGCATTGTCTTCCAAACAGATCCATCTCCTCTTAAGCAACCTCTTAGGATAATGAGGTGTATAGCTCTAGATATGGCGGGAGTATCAATCTGAACTACACAGACAACCTACAGGCCTTGCCCAAAGCCAACATGTTTATTAGAATGCCAGGGATAACAAATGACTTAACATGCTTCCCTCTTTAATAACCCTGTACACCTACAAGATAACAATAACAGAGATGCCACACTGAGTGCTCCTTAATTCAATTAAAAAAGCATGGACGATGAGCATGCCGTGGAAAAAGAAGTCCTCGAGGCAGTGATAAACTTCATAGCTGAGCATTTCTGTGAGAGATGCCAGATGGACATTTTAGGTGAATCTTGCAGGGGAGGCTAATTCAGAGCCCTTATAGTCTCACTTCCACAGGACTATTGTAAATAATGCATTAGTACACATTTTGTGCATAACAGTTCATGTACAAACGAGTCTTACATAAAACTTGTTTGGATGTATTTGAGAACCTTATTATTATTTATATGTCATTGATTTAAATTATTTACTTTTAGGGTCATATTTTTAAGCATACTGCTATCAGATATGGATACATAGTAATGCTGTATATACCTCAATCATTATTCATTAGTACAATGCACAGTTGTAGTGAAAACCAGGACTATGGAATATAAAAACAACTCCAAAGGCGTATTTGATTTCTGAATTAATATAAGGAAAAGATTATATAGTAAAATGAGTGACTGTTGATAGGAGAAAGACTACAAACCCCTGTCACAGTCAGATGCTTTGTATGTCCGTACATCCACCTCCCTGACCTATTCCCTGAATTTGGTGTAAAATCGTCACGCTGCTTTACTTCGCAACTACACGTAAACAACGCATTTGAAGCTACTTGAACAACTGATTAGTGGTGCTGTTTTC
The DNA here is from genome assembly GCF_043641665.1 of Enoplosus armatus. Taxonomy (NCBI): domain Eukaryota; kingdom Metazoa; phylum Chordata; class Actinopteri; order Centrarchiformes; family Enoplosidae; genus Enoplosus; species Enoplosus armatus. Next base: position 9,679,549 of record NC_092180.1, on the reverse strand, counting down.
CAAGTGAAGACAGTCTATTCTTTAGAATAACAGCCTACAAGGATAGATTTGGAGATACTGACCCCAAACATCACATGAAATGGGTTTTGCCTTTTAGAAATCTCTTGAATTATAAGCAAAATCCATCCTCCAATTGTTGTCTGCACTAAAGCGATAGTGCACGCTGCAAAGCAAATGAGGAGAGCCTTCTGGCAAAGAGCTGTGGAGAGCGGGTGACGAGGAGCATGACTTCCCATTTTCAATAATAAGAAAGTGTTGGTGATGTAAATAGAGAAAATAATGGATTAAATAGAGAAATTTAGCATTCAGTAGAATTGCCAGCTACAAAGCATACGGCTTATGCAGCACAAGTATAGTAAAATGTAATGGTTTGGTTCCTGCTTCTGCTGCTTCTGTTCACTCCGAAATCCGAAAGAGTATGTGCCTCACCACTGTGTTTTTAAAACTTGATTTCTGTAAATTATATTTACAGCTCCATAAGGCAAACGAGGTAGCATGTTTGTGATCTCTCGTTAACCCTATAAAGGCTAACAGCCACGCTGCCAATTAAGCGTCAAGATGCATAGAAGCACTAATTGTACAAAAACACAACAGCTGTTTATCACAGCTTATTTTAAGATGCATGAACTTCTGACACTTGCCAGTTGCAAATAGGCTACGTATTCCTAAATGAATTGGCAGAGACAGAGGGTAAAACAAGTCTGGAACTGTTGTTAGGTAAAGGTCACTGATAATTAGGACACTAATTAATATGTGACCCTGCTGTCTGGCTGACCGGCTGCCTACCTGCACCATGTTAATCATTTTAATGTATACAAAGTATTCCCTCTCTCTCTTTGTCATGCACATGCACACACCCATATGGGGGAGAGTCGGGAGGACAGAGAGAGTTATACAATACAGTAGCTACTCACAGTAATTTAAGATTTTCACACAATGTTCTTAAGCAAACAAAGACATTGTATAGTTTCTGGATTCCTTTCCACACATATGCACTTCTGTGTCCGCCTTACTCCCTCCATGTTGTATTCAGAGAAGCATATCCCTATCCAAGAACCTGGCCCTCACACTAATGTCCCTCCTTGTCAGAGACAAAGGGGTTTTAAGACTGGAGGATTTGGCAGGCTCTACCACTTGCAGGCAATATTTCAACCCATCCATCTAGCTAGGATAATAGAGTGTCCTTGCCTTTCAACGCCTGGAGGAGTGACCAGTTATCACAAGCCACCAGCTCCGTTGTTAATAAAAAAGGGGATGGGAGGATCGAGTTGAGGAGGAGGATAAAAAGAAAGAAGGATGGAGAGAAGGGTAGAGGAGAAATGGGTGCATGTTATTTTGACAGACGCCTCGCGAAGGTGAAGTTGATCACGGTCAGCAGTCAGTTACCAAGCTGGCAGGAGTTCTCTTTTAACATATTAGCTTTGGTTTCTGTGAAGATAAATTTAGCCCCATCACATCTCTCCTCAGACCACGGAAAGGGGAGGAGAAGTGAGGAGAGGGGAGATGAGAAGAATTGGAGTGGAGAGGTGGGGCACACAGTGTTAGGCTGATCTAGCTAATGGCCAAACTGACCTTCAGAGAAAGTCGAACAGCAAGAAGAGTAAGTAGTGTGTCATACAAAGCCACTGCAGCTTAATCCAGGTCGTCGCCATTACTCCTGACTTCACTACTGCCTTATGATTTTAGACAGGTAGCTAGGTTTCCACTTTGTGTAGAAAACACATACTTAAGTATAAACACGTTTAATGTTGTAGTTATTTAAGTGTCATCAATTTAAAATACACCATTTGAATGTTATATGTAATGCTTGGACTAGTTAGTTTGAACATTTTTGTAAGCTTTCCTTTTATTCACCCACTGTCGTTGTTTCATGAAAAGGCACAAACGCCTGAAGAGTCCAAACATACAAGTTCCCACTAAGAGTCAGTGGTAAAAGCAGTTGTGTGTGAAAACCTGTCACATGTTTTTCCAACTTAGGCAAAGGATGACACAAGCACAGTGCGAGCATTCATGGATTGAACACTGTGTATCTGTCTCCAGTAACCACCACAATACATAAATCCGTCACAAGCAAGAGTGTGTATGACTCCGCCCTCAAGGGTTTCATTGATTGTTCAGTGTGTGTTGGACAACTGGAATCATCCATGTAATATAAGAAGCAACGTAGATGATGAGGGAAAGGAGAAGAGGAGTATTACAAGCAATGAAAGGGAAAGTGAGTGTGGTTTTTGTGTGTATTTGCATTGCTGGAAAAAAGGAAACGACAAATAAAAATACCACCTACTTTTGAGACAGCTTATATTATTTAGTAATTGCTGAATGTAAACAAATTAAGCTTTCCCAAGGCAAAACTTCTTGGCACAATTGCAATTCTTTTAGCTAGCTTGTGCCTTACCATAACATGAACAGAGCATCAGTGCTCAAGAAGCAGAAAGGCTGACTAAAGCATAGCAATGTATAAAGGCAATATCATTTGGAATTTTAGAATAGAGCAGAACTGGTTTCATATAAAGTAATATCACCCAGGGCCTTTCCTCCTCTCTCTGGTTTTATCACATTTTTTCCACTCTGTAGTCCATGGAGCATTACTCTGGTGTACCTGATTGAGACATAGTCTCAGGCAAACACTCACAATGACAACTGCACCTCTCTTAGGATTACTGATGAATCTCACCTTAAAGTTTTCTTGTCAACAGAGCCTGTACAACATGCAGCAGTTTCCAAATCCAAACAAAAAAAGCTTTGTTGCAGAAAATAACATTTCTGTACAAAAGCTACTGTGGTCTAGAAAGGCGATTTTTTTGACTAGATTCACAGAAGGCTATTCAAACAGAGGCTTGTTGCATACTGTGCTGCAAGGCACTATCCAGAGTGAGGCCCTGCTTCCTGGTATTAGTAAAAAAAATCAAAAGAAATATTTTCTGAAAAATCCACAGTACTAAATACAGAAATAATAGGTGAAAATCATTTTAAGAGCTTCAATCAAATGTTTTTGATTAGCTAATTTTTCTAAATTGTAGCAGTTACTGTGAAAGATCAAAAATATGGCATTTGAAAAAAAAGTATAACAAAAACAAAATGCTGTAACTACTTCTGATTGATAAAGATTCATATCCAAAGACATATAATTACATTAAAAAGCACTGATAGCAAACAAACATGTCAAACCAATCTCTGACTAATACAGGCACCCCATGGGCCAGTCAGTAGTAAGATGCATTGTACATTTGGTGCCAAGATTAGATGAGTGATGTAGCAAACATGGCCTTTAACCATTTGAAACTTTGACCTTTAATTATGTTAAACACTAGAAAACAGTTCCATTATGCACCAGCTATTCTTGTTTCAAAGCTGACACCATCATACTGGTGTCTGACGTATCCCATTTTAGCAAACCTTTTTTTTTTTTTTTTTACCTGTAATGATAACTTTTGAAACACTGGAATATAGTTACAGTTCTTTATCTGGCTTTATCTTTGGGGTCAAAAATAGAACAGCGGCGGAAAAGATATGACCTTTCAAAATCTGAAAATTGACCCTAGAAGAAAATCCAAAGAGTTAGGATTAGGGTTAGCTCATTTACTGCTGTGTCGTTTACAAATTGTATCTTTCTGAAGCCCCATGTGATACTGCTGTAGTATTACTAGCTATTGTATTTCCAAACTCCCTGAAGTCTCCTCTCTCGTCTCAGCTCATACCCAAACATGATTTAGCACTCCATCACAGTCTCATTCAAAGGTCCAAATACTGTCAACATTAATAGCTGCAAGTGTCTGCAACATTTTGCTAATGTGATTTTTCAGCTTGGTCAATAAGTACATTTTAGAAAGTAATGCATTTACCCTTTGTGTAAACCACCTAACTGTATTCGTCGTTGGCTCATCTTCAGCCTCCACAGAGACATCTGCATGGATTGTTTTTGACAACATCCCTAATGTCACCTTGGTATGGTAGACACTCGCAAAACTGCAACGTTACTATATGAATACTGAAAGTCATTGATGATGTGTCACTTTTGAAGGTCAACAGTGAAGATCAATCACTTAAAACAAGTAAAACCACATACATGCTGTTTCGTCTTCTACAGGGTAATGATAAACTTTCTCTTCATATTTTCCCTCTAAACAGTGCAAAAACCTAGTGGTGGTGGGCATCCTTTCCTTTCCTTTTTACCAACCACTTTTTTCAGTGAAGAAATGATCTAACATTTAATTCAATTTATCATTAAAAGGTCTGTAATCAAAGCTGATTAAACTTCTAATGTGCATCTAAGAAAGGTGTCCTCTCTCCGCCGTTTGCTCAGATGGTACTCCTGCTTTCCTGACTCCCTCATCTTAACTTGGTTCAGATGTTGATGTCTTAAAACTCAACCCTGCTTTGCAGTCCTGAAATTGCGGAGCCATAATAATTGTTGTTAGGATGTATTTCCAGCATTACCCACAGTAACCTTGTCTAAAACTAAATCTTAATGACTTAGACTTAGGATGCTAAAAAGTTAGAATAGAGCACGCTTAGAGTGCACCTGTGCCTGGTGAAACTAAAAGGTAAACATCAGTCACTTTACATCTGTCTTAATTTTTAAATACTGAAAAGCTTAAGCTAAATGAATATCTTCCCAAGTTGTAATGTGTAATTTTGTGAATAAAAAAGGGATTTATGTATCACAGTTCATTTTAGTTTCATACAGCATTGATTGTTTTGGATTCCACCCACGCCAATATTTGAATACATATGGTAACTCCAGTGTTCCAGACACTGGTAATAGATATACATGGAAGCAAATATATTGATCCCTATGAGTCTGGAGACCACAGAGTGAAAAACTCCCAATAAATCAATGGGATATATGCAGTCTGTGGGGTGACTTTTCCACTTTCTTAATGTATTCATCCTGCCGCAAAACAACTACTCTGCAATTTGTTGAGTGTTGTGACCTGTTTACATGATAAACTCAAGCTATTCCATTACTATCCACACAACTTTTGCATCACATTAAACAATGTATGGTGGGAAGGTGTCTGTGTGTCCAAGGACTGCTCAACTGTCAAAGATTCACCAAACGTGGGAGGGAATAATTTCAGTCAGCTGTGCCTTTTCACGTCAGCTCTTGCCATTCTGCCAACCCCTCCCTCACCATACAAAAACTCCCTGATGTACTCTGAATGACAGAGGAAAGGAAATTATCGAACACCAATACAATAAAGCTGTCTGGTAACTTAATAGGGCTGCTGAGTAGGGGCACTGTGGCCATCTTGCTTTGAGGCGATAATGAGAGTCATCATTCCCTCTTGGGCTGGAAGAAAGGGGCCTCCTCTGTGGTGATGGTGTGTGAGCATGCATGAATTTGTGTAAGTGTGTGCATGTGTGTGTGTGTGTGTGTGTGTGTGCTTGTGCGTGTGTGTCTGATGTGTGTGTGTGTGTGTGTGTGTGTGTGTGTGTGCATGCGGGTGTTTGTCTTTGAGCTTCTTCAGTCCGATGAGGCCCAATAAGCAAACAGCGCAGTGCTTTAACGAAGCCAGAGAGATCTCCCATTGAATACAGCTTGGGAGAGAAATTCTGTTCATTAAATCAGGCTAAAGTCCAAATATTGACTTTGTAAGCTTTAGGGAGACACAAAACACAGACTGTCCAATATATCATATCACAGGTCCCTAAACCATTTATATGTTTGGGGAATATGTCTCAGGTTAATGAAAGAAAGATGTCTCACAGCAAAGATAAAAGTAACATTTGTTAATTGAACCTCCGATTCTAATCAAATAAGAGAAGCCGCAATGGCGTATTTGTACAAGATGCTGCTTTACCACTGGACGGGTACACATAAGAAACATTCATTAAATTTTAAAAAGAGGGCTGTTTATTTAAATCACCTGTGGGGTTTCCATTTGATGAAATCACACAAATTCAGGAACAATGTCTACAAGCAGCTTTGCGGACATTAAAGGAGATCCTAAGGGATACCATCTGAGATATTTACATGATGAGCTTCTGCATCTGTAGTTCTTTAATAAGAATTCTGATGTATTGCGTGAGACTGGAGAGAGTAAGAAAGAGAGAAAAGAGGAGAGAAAAAAGACAGAGTCTTAGGACAGCAGTTCCACATCACTCTAGTGTAGATCAGGCTGAAAGTAGAACATTACAGTGTGATTGTGCAGTGCTTGCCTTCACTCTGTGCCCAGTATACTGTAAGTTGTAAGTTTAGCATAGTTAAACATGGCCTGAGGAGAGTATGTGCGATTGTGAGGAGGAGCAGGAGAATATGGCAGGCAGAGGTCAAAAGGCATCTTGTGCTCACAGCCACAGATGTATTAAACAAGGGTTGAAATATTCAAACATGGCAGTCCATTCATTTCAAAGAAAGCTGCTCACCCAGCACATACACAGAAGGAAGTAGAAAAGTATTTTTACTCACATAATGCAAGCACATCGAAGTCTTTCTCTCATTCTAAATCAACTGCCCACACAAGAATGAGACAAAAATAACTTGATACAGCTGTCTGTGACTTTTACAATGATCTAAGGGTTCGAGTATCAAGCTAGTTGTGCTACATGTGTAGCCACTGCAGTAAAATCAGTGCTCAACTCAGCGCTGTACCTGAGGATTTGATCCAGCCCAAGGGAGTTTGGGTAAGAGGGAGATCCCTTCCCTGTGTTTACATTGTGTCTATACCTTTGTCTTGTTAGCTTTCCCCACTTGCTGATGGTGGACCCAAGGGTGCACAACAGGTGATAAATGTTGATTGTAGGGAAAAAACTGAGAGCACAACTAATGAGAATACATCTACAAGATAATGATTTGTAAAGCAAAGCAAACTGTTTTCTCCCTTAAGTATTTATAAAAAACACAAATAAAGTCTACAATGCCCTGGCAAAATGTAAGACACAATGTCAAATGCACTGATCAATACTTTGTAAGCTATATATATATACATTTTTAAGCTATAATTAAAAGAGTGGTTGCTTATTTGTTTTGTATGCTTCAATCCCTCAGCTATAGTTCACACAACAATAACATAGCAGCAGCAATATAAAATATGATTAAAATGAGGAGACACAGACATGGCTGACATAAAGGGGCTCTACTGACCACAACTTATTCAAATCAATAACTCTCTATGGATTCACAAATGCCTGGGCAAAGACCTTGAACTCATTCAAAGAAACCTCAAGGTCCAAGTTTTCCAGTGGAATATTCTGTGCACACAATGCAGGGATCATCAAGGATAGATAGATATAGATAAAGATAGAAAGGCAAAAAGATACAGTAGTTAAAGCAGTGGTGATTGGATAGAGCTCCAAACAGCATTGTGTCTTATACACAATGACAGTAAGGAATTTGCAGACAGCAAATTGTTCCTGCATCATGAAAGGGCAAAAATGAATAAACTTGGCATTGCGGATTACAATGGAGGCAGAATATGGTGAGACTCCTAGTTTACAAGAAACCCTCCCCATGTTGACATACTGTAGTTGATAACAGAGAGTAAGAAAAACTGACATCATTAAGATTCATCAGTGTGCAAGCACAGCAACACAAGCAAACCTCCACCAACCCCCAGATGACTATCAAGCACTGTGTTTTCTAAGCATGGAGGTAATGAGACAAATACTTATTACTCAAGTAAAAATGGCATGAATATTAGCAGCACATTCAGCCCTGAATTTAATGATGTTGTAAGTACAATATGCCACAGTAACTAAGAGGTAATATATACTTAAACATTGTGTAGGGAAGAAGGAGGAAATATGAAGAAAGCAGAGTCTGTTTCAGTGCAGTGTCTCACATAGAAGCATGCCTAAGCATGGATGGAGTCATGAATGAGAAAATGATACAGAATCTAACAAATCATAGCAGAGCTTAAAATGCCATTGCATGGGATGTGAAAGTAAAACTGCTGTACAACATAATTTGAGTTTATTAAAAGTAATGACTTGCGTTGAGTGAATCTATGGTGATCATTTAGTGAGAAATGGGACCGTCAGTACTCACTAAAGGGGTGCAAGGGGTCCAATATTCAGGGTTCAGCTCAGCTCGCGGACGGAGGTCCAGATATTCAGGGTTCAGTTCAGTTCGGGCACGAGTTAATGTTCCCTTCATGGAAGATTGAAAAAAAAGTCTGTTAGAATTGCTTGCTTAGCTTTGGTTTGTTCGTCATTTATACAAGTAGTTGTGGAAAAATACTTTTTCAGGTGTAAGAGCTCACAAACCCCAATATATTTCACTCCTGTGCAAAGAAAAGTAAACACAATAACAAAGTAAAATACTTTAAAATATCTAAGTCATCATATTTATCAAACCTTTACTGCCCTCAAAGGAGCTTGACTCAATACTGTCTTTACTGAATAAAGATATACCATTAGCAAACAATCGTTAACTATAATGGCTATTCACTGTAGAGCAATTAAAAAATGCCAATTCAACATTCCACAGCGAATTTTCAACAAGAATTCCTATAAAATGAAGAGCAAATTATACTCCAAATGAGGTTAGAATCCAGTTTTCCATTCCTGGGGCCCTATGGCCTAAATGACAGGCCAGTGGAATAGACTGAATCTGTTGGGCCCCATGAGGTCTATGATGTATACTGTAATTATCTGCTGATTCTCAAAATGGCTGTGTGTAATGAGGCTATGCTGCATGAAGCCCCAGGCATAAATCACTGTCTTTAACTGACTTCCAGATGACCAACAACAACACAGAGCAGAAGCAGAGAGAAAGGAGGGAATGGGTTATCTGGGCAGCAGCACTATATAGCACCCGACTCGTGCTTCTTATCAGCACAGGCCATATTGTTTGCCAAACTTGCTTACTTAAGACAGTTTTCTGTCTCCTTAAAATAGTCAACTCACTTGCGCTTATTCTCGGTTATTTATCTGTTTACAGCTTGGCTACCGATGTATTAACTGCTCGCAGCTTTATTTAGCTATGCAACACAGGTGGAGACTTTTTATTGATGCTGTGTTAGGCTTAAGTATGTTGAATGGCAACATGCCAGTCAGTCTGTCAGACTGTCGGCTGTCATTGGCATGAAACTGTTAACATAGTCTGACTCACACACACACAAACATAAACAAATAAACAGCTACCACCTCCCACCACAACACGCACACACATTTTGAATGTGAAGTTAAAGAATTACGTACACACTGGCTCAGTTAACAGTTATAGTATAATGGACCATATTGAGTGGATGAAAACATACTGTCCAATTCAACCAGGTACAACATCATCTCTCGACAGTTGTTTACGAGAAGAGTCCACATGAACGCCCCCCTCTTGTGGTATACACGACCTCTGTGTTCACGAATTGCGACTTTTTGTTGTGTTGATATTCCCAATGGCCTCATCTTCCATATCTAGTGCTAATTATAAAGGCAAATACTCATTTAAAAAGTAAAAAAGTAGTGCCATGAAGGATTGATTTAAAGGACGTGAAAGAATAGTTAGGGCTTGTCCATTTAGGTCCCATACTGTAGGTGGGACATCTCCAAACCAGCGACCATGAAAATACAAACCAAGTGAGGTGGCATTTTTAAGCAGTTGGTCTACATAACTCCATACCATTATACAGTTATTTTATTATTGTATGGTTATTTGTATGATAGCAAGCATGCAAGCACCAACTGAAAATGCATTACTGTACCATATTTTTCTGTTCAAAAGATGACAGAATAGCAGTCAGCTTCTCAAAAACATCAACACTTTTGAATTTTTTGATACACAAGTGGACATCAACACCATAAACATTTTGTGAAAGTATTTTAAAGCCTTGTGTTGTATTCAGGTTGTTATTAATCTTATTGGAAATTAAACCTGAGTTGTGTGGACTTACGGCTGCTGTTACCTGTAAATGTTAAAATCAACATTCTATTACTAAAATGTGCTACGACCATTTTAACAAGAAACTTTTCTCGCAACATTTTCCCTCACAAATCCTTCCAATTATTGGAGAAAGATGAGGGAAATAGGTGAAAGAAAGGTAGAGCAATACTCCGAACCTTTTTCTCATTATGCAACTTCTTAATAGATTCCACTTGTCTGTCACTCTAATTAATGGCAGTCCTTCTCCATAAACCGCCCAGAATGTGAGATTATTTATTAGTACCTAGCCATTCATCACCAGTGTGATAAGTGACAGAGAGAGGGGAAGTGAGAGTTGGCTACATTATAATTGATGATTTTTCACTCTGCTATGTCAGAGTGATCGTGGTAAATTCTTGGTTTCAGTGTGTGATACTGTCAACGCTGACAACACAAATAAGGTCCATGAATAAAACAGGTTATTGAGATTGATTGAGTGCTGGCAGTGACACGAGGTTTCAATGCACTTTACACATTACCTGACATGGCAAAAGTAGAACATTTTGGATCGAAATGTCGCAGCAAAAAATAAACAGATAATTAAAGAAATGAGGAGTCTTTCTCTTGCCTTTATATTTTCTGCTTTAAACAGTACGTGTGGTTCCGGTTTGTTGGTATTCACATCTTTCCTCTTCATTTACCTGCAATTAGCATTAAAATGGATATTTGGACTTCCCAATTTGTACTGTCAGGCAATTAAATGTATCAAAACAAATAAAATGTAAGGATCTGTCCAAGACAAACTTAGTGGTGTAAGTGATTTGGTCTTTTGGGATAAAATTGATTTGGTTTCCAATTTAATTGAACCAGTAGAGAGGCTGAAGAGACTGGGGCTGGCATGATTGATGGAGAGTCCCACATTGAAAGTATTCCAGAAATTTACACTGTTGTTGAGGAGACAATGACAAATGGAGACGAAAATGAGACAGAAATGAAACCAGCAAGGCATCATAATGCATCCTCAACAGCCTGTGGCAACTAACTTTTGGTAATTTTGTGGCTAGAGGCATGTTGCACGACTATGCTGCAGTGGAATAGGGGAATGGAGGAATACATTTTCAGTTGGTGTGGGTGGGACTGGCATCCGCCATGACCAGTTACATCACAACAGTCTGGACAAAAAAGCCCCTCCCAAAAAGAAACTAATCTCCTTGTGTGGGAGATGCATCATCATGACAAGCGAATAAATGGCACCATATATTCGCGTGGGAGGATATACAGTAACGCATTTGCTTCCTGTGTGGTTCATGTCCCAGAGAAACCATTGCTCAATTAAAGAACAGGTTAAATGATATATACACATAGATAAAGAGCCACTCAGGACTGATTGGTTGACAGCAGGGATGGTTTGACAACAGAAAGGGGCATCCTCCAGCCATTTTCCTGACATTTTCAGAGGGTGCTGACACTTCCACAGTTCTCATTTCACACATCCTGGCAAACAATATTTGCTGGTGACAATCACTTATGCCAGACACATATATATGTACATATATACATACAATACATACAAGAAAGTCCAGAAGTTAAGACTGTTTTTGGATAAGATCTGTTCTACGTATAAATGTGAGTAGCCGAGCAATGCAAGCTCAAATCTACCAGAAAACCTTCACACCTACATTTTATACCTGCTTAACCTGTGCAGGCTTAGTGGGGGTTTAGAGCCTATTCCAGCATGCACTGGGCAAGAGACAGCATACACACTGGGAAGGTTGCCATTTTGTTACAGGGCTAGCAAGCATCAACAGACAATGTTTTTCATGTCTATGGGCAATTTAGAGTTTGCAGTTTACCTAGACTGCGAACTCTGGTAGGAAAGTGGAACACATGAAATACACAAGGATTCAGAACTCCCTTTGCTGAGGAATGACAGTTCTAACCACTGAACCGTCCTGCGTACTATCTACCTTTGCAATTGAACAGAGTCAAGTTCATAGTGAGTCACCAAAATACCAAATGGGCATGAGTAGGAAAACACTTGACAAACTGTGTGGCTTTGTCAGCACAACACTCAGCTATGTGCCATCATGAAATTAAAGCCCTGGGTGTTTTTGCCAAATAGCTTCTGGTTCAAATCAGAATCAGAATCTACTACCTCTGTGTCCAAAAAGTGTTTTCCACAGATGAATACTTGTTCTTGTACTAAGCATTTGTATTGTAGCTATGGGCCTATTGTTAGCTGTTTGTTCAGGAGGGATGCACTTACAGTTTTTTATGAGATCTAGCTGTTTTTCCTATGGAGGTTAAAAGCACTTACTGTAAGTTGCTTTGGGAAAAAGGGTCTGGCAAATGAAAGTATATGTAAAGTATAGTTACAGGTCTTACAATACTACAGTAGCTGTTCAAGTTCATCTTTATCACAAATAATTAGTGTTGCTTTGGATCACAGTGGTAATCCCGAAGAAAATGAACTTTTATGACCAACATGTAAAGGTAAGAATAACAACATACTGCTTAAAGTCTCCACGGACCTGTAAAGCTACTCTGTTGAACTTGTCTGTATGCTGTGGGTTGAGAAGATGAGTTTCATTAGGGGGATGAAACACACTTTAATCAGCTTTCCCATTAGTCTAGCCCTGCCAAGCCTTCCCAGTCACAGCAGACCTTTAGTTCTGTTTAATTACCTCAGAGATACCACTGTACGCACTCTTCCTTGACATCACAAGACAACCTTCGTTTCTCAACAAGTGTTGTGTGTGTGCGTGTACTGCAAAGAAAAGAACATGATGTTTATCTTGTGACTAGTGGTAAGACTCAAGAGGGAAAAACAATACTTTGTATGTTATGTGGATGACTCAGGCTGCTCTTCTATCATTAGTTATTTATTTAGCCTTTAGTTTGTTTATTTATTCATTAAGTAGTCACATCAATATATTAACACCATTAGTACGTTATGATGTCAAATTCTAATTACAAAAAAGTTTTTTCATTAAATGGATGTGAGGATGGCAAACTGAGTGCTGTCGTCTGAACAGACGATATATAACAATGACCATATTCCACCTATAGTAGTGTTAATAGTTAACACTTAAAGCACAGTAAAATAAATCACAGCATCATCTGACTTGTCTCTGGAAATTGCCCAGTACGGGTTAATATATTATGGCTGTAATCGCCCTGCACTGGCACGGCTTTCTCCTTCTTAGCAGCCTGCTGACTTACAGTCGGAGCTGTGGTAATGCAAATGAGCCCATAAAGTGGTCCTGTGTGGGGAATCTCCCTCTGGACATCAGATGGAGATCAGCTGAGCAGCGTTGTCACTTATTCCACAGTCCAATCCATAGTTCATTCCAAATAGTTACATTTTGTTATTTTTTTGCATTTTGGGATTTTCTGAACAATACACATAAATAAATAAAGGGAATATACAACAGGGATGAGGGTGAAGGATTGTGCAGTTTTAATGCAATGAACGGCAAAGTGCGCAATGCAAAGGAAAAAAGTGATGATTAGAAAAGGAGAGCGCACAAGAGGGTACTACTAAGTTATTTATATTAAGCTGTTGAGATGGCTGGGCAAGAAAATCTGTGATTATTATTCTTTGATATGCAAAGCTAGGCTGTGATTGGCCCTTCCTTTGGTGGTGGCATTAAACTTTATGTTTATGGGTCCCAGTGTTAAGCCCATTTCCACGCTCCCCATTCCACACACTAAGTATTGACATTCCATTTAAGTTGACGACAGTGAGGAGGGTATTTTATGACAGAAATGTAATGGAAATGCATGCAGCTGGTATTGCAGTAAAAAATATCACCCAATTACAAGGACATCTTTGCATAGTTGCAGAGTAAAGAGGATATGCATGATGCACCTCTGCTTTGTTCAGAAAGAACAAAGGGAGAGGAATTCATCTCCCTCCACTCCCTCTGCTGTATTAAACCACATATGAATAGAATATTCTCTAATGAAAAGCTGACTGTGTGTATGTGTGCGTGCCGACAAAAATGTATATATGAGATTATGTTTGATATGATAATTAATTACGCAAGTTTAAAAGTGCCCCTGCTACATGTAAATTAACACACGATATCTTAAGTGAGTTCGGGGGGGTGGGGGGGGGGGCTAAATGTAATAGTGTGGATTGTTAGCATGGTTATTCAATGAAGGTGCTTTGTGAGCGAATGGAAAACAAATTAGGTTAAAGTCTTGTGACAAGATAAATAAAACCTTGATCAATTAAGTGGTTGAAAAAGACGGCAGTCCGGCACTCAATGAGGGCAGTCTTGCTGTTACAGTTTCATTCTCGAGCCACAGAGAAGCATTGATTCTCCCTGGCACCCTGTCCCTGTCATTACAGTCGATGCTGAGGCCAGCCCAAACCATTCTCAACAACCGCTAATGGCTTCAAGGAATTCAGCCGGACTTGTAGCAGAATTGTAATAAGTAGATTTTATGAATTTGGAGTGCAGGGACGAGAAGGCAGAATGCTGCAGGTCGTCCAGAGAACACAGTGAATGCATTAACAAAACAATTCTCTGCCATTATACTGCACAGTTGAAATTACTTCTGTTCTAAGAAGCTGAAGTGAGATCGAGGTGAGATGTCAGTTTTTTTCTGATGAAAGAGGTTGCAATACTGAACACATTTCATGTGTTTTAAAAGCTGTTTCCTACCTATTAGCTACCAAAACTAATATATTTTCCTCTTTCTTGTTTTTTCTCCTTCGCCCTTCATCTATTCTATAAGAGCACCTTTCATCTCTCAAGTGTAGGACTTCATCTCACTGGGGGTCTGTCTGTGTTTCTGGCCTCAGAATAGTGTTACCCAAGGAGCTCTCCCAAAGGAACAATGTACAAAAGGAGAAGAAAGTTGTTGCAGAGCAGCGCTTTTCCCTGAGATCAGATGGGTTTCTAGTGGTCACTCTGTTGTGTACTTTTCTGACCTTCATTTTCTTTGCAGACAGTAGTTTTCGCTCACTCTTCTTGAGGGAACAGAATCTTTTTGAATAGATAAACTCTCTAGGTGTGACCTGCTAAAAGACAGATGTGTGTTTTCTCTTTACTCCTTTGATTTAGTAGTTTATAGCACATGCTAAAACAAGTTTTGAGTGCAAAGATTCAACATTGAATGCACCATTTCTTGTTATTTTATGTTATCTTACATTATCTTTTGGAACTGGGTCTCTTTAGTAACCAGACTTATGCTATGACCTTGGAAAATATGTATTTCTAATTGACTAAATAAATATTTTGAATAGTGTCTGTTTAGGGTTCTTGGGGTTCTGTGGCACTAACATTGTCAGCGTTGAAAAACTGCTCTTTTTTACCAAAAACATGTTAATTTCTTTCAAACCAAACCTTATATATCCTTCAAAGCTAAAACTGTCAAAGTTTAACCTAAAAAAGACGAGAAGACAGGTGATCTTATTGAATCCACTGAGAGAGTGACAGAGTGACAGCCTTTTTATACAGCTCCACGACCATCCTTACACAACGCAGACATTTTCTCTGTCTGTCTCCCAATGTCTCTATCTGCTTCTGTCTTTGTTTCTCCATCTAGTCAAAAAGTTCTTTGTTCATTCTGGAACTGCTGCTCTGCTTCGAAAGAGCTCAGCAAATTGATGAAGCTGTTGCCTTAAAAGTGCTGCGTTTAAGTCAACTGAGCATTCCCCCTAGAGGCTGAGCAACGCTTTCACCCGCATAAGTCCAATTTACAAGGCATATGCCCACCTTCAGACCCACTCTACCCCACCCTATTAAATCTAACACTGGACAATGAAGGGTAGAATAGTTGTAAGAATTTAAAGTAGCCTAAATCCATGGTATCCAATTTGTGAATATGGGCTACAAAGGAAAAGGCTGTTGCCTGCCATGCAGTATGAGCTATATAGAATGAGAGATATTGTTCTCTAACCCGCTCTCTGCTCTGAGTGCATTACATTACTTCCTACCTTCCTGATGGAGATTCTTATGTTCTTGAAAAATACTGACTCACAAGATTGAATCCTGTACAGCCTTCAGGTGGGACACAGCGTACATGTAAACTGAATAGCAACTTCTCTTTTCTGTGACTTTCGGACATTTTTAACACTTTTAACACACTTTTAACACTCCAAGGCTCCAAGGCTGGCATTGTCGATTAGAATCACTTTATATTATAAAGAATATGGTCTAGGCCTGCTCTATATGTAAAGTGTCAGGAGATGCCTTTTGTTGTGATTTTGGCACTATATAAATAAAACTGAATTGAATTGAATTTAGTTCAGTTGGAAGTTAGGTGCTTCACAGCCTTTATGTCTGTCGGGTTTTTAAGGCCTTCACATAGGGCTAAACAGATAAGCAAACTAAACTGATGAAACCTAAAAAGACTTGTTAATCGCATGCATCTTCTTTGTCTGTACTACCTATTTGCCATTTTATAGTGACCAACAAACATTATAAGTATATACATAGATCCAACTGAATGACTGTAATCACGCGAGGAGCCAAAATGTTCCACAATGTTTTGCAGGTTGTTCTGTCAAGTTAACAGCTGAAACCTTAAAAAAAAAAGCAGCAGGAGTGTGTGTACCTGTCCCTGGCATGATGTAATATGTGTATTACTGGATGGATACAATGTTCCACACGTCCTTTACAGTCCTGTAGTCTTAACAATCAGAAATAGTCATTATTTCATTCCCTGAACTCTATTAAATGTCCACTTATTGTATTGTATTGTTTTTTATGTATCTACATATTCAAAAAAGGTAGCCCTCTGAGCCATGCATGGTCCCATGTGACTTTCTGCCAAAACTTGTCACTCCCATTATCGTTCTTCTCTGTCTCCCTCTCAAAGAATAACTGTATCAAATCATGAAATAATAATAATATCACTGTGAAATTTGCTACTGGAAGCAGTTGTTTTGTTCTGCGGTTTGTCTTATCAGACACTAGTAGTCACAGTTGGGTGGCAAATATAAGGCGGGTACACACACGGCTCAGACAAAAGCCTAACCATAAGACACTGATAGTCAATTAAAATTTCATCAATTGGTTGAAAAGATTCATGGATGTGTGTATGTCAGCGTGTTGAATGCTGTTTGAGAATGTTTATGTTTAAACATTTGAGAGCGTTTCAGCTGACGGAGTGAGATAATACCCGTATTTGTCGGCACTTTTTAAGAATTGTGGGACTTGTATGTTGAGAAATAGGGCTCCCTTTCTTTGTTGGTGCAGCCAGTTCTTGAGTTGATTTAACAACAGAGCGACCTAGAAGTCATGATGGTCACATATGAGGTTGTGGCTTGGCACAAAAATGACAATCCTGATTCACCCCTATGGTAGTAATATAAACACTGACACATTTTACTGTGAAAAATATACATTTTTCTATTTGTCGAGGTGAG
Source organism: Enoplosus armatus (assembly GCF_043641665.1). Classification (NCBI taxonomy): domain Eukaryota; kingdom Metazoa; phylum Chordata; class Actinopteri; order Centrarchiformes; family Enoplosidae; genus Enoplosus; species Enoplosus armatus. The sequence continues at coordinate 9,662,363 of NC_092180.1, read as the reverse complement.
TGCATGAGGGGGTCTGGTAGTAGTTTTAATTCACACTCACTGATCAAAACATCACTATTCCTGTAGATTTATACCAACAACATAAACATTTTCTTCATTTGTACTAGAGTACCCAAGCTAAAAGTATTAAGCATATGAAATGATGATGAGTGAAGAGAGTCAAGAGTTTTCCAGTGGCAAGCTAACAGTTGAGACGTTTCACTTTGCGGCCATATTTTATGTCATCAAGCTGTCAAAACCCTTTTCAATCATTGCAACAATAACAATTATAACAAATATCCCAGCCATGCATTCATTTTATTTCCAAGGGTCAGCTGGAATTATATTCTTCTGTGGGGTGGATTGTATTTATTCTTTCTTAATATCATGAAATGATATTACAGAGCTCCACCTCAATAAAAAATAGCCGACTTCCACTTTCCATGTTTACTACTGAGAAGAAAAATTGGATGCCTTGAGAAAGTTTAGCAAAAGTAAAACATTGATGTCATTTTGGGTTTGTGTATGCAATATGTTTCCTGTGTTGGCATCAGGGTAAAGTCAGAGGAAGATGGAGATGATGTATCATTTTTCCAAGCTGCAATTTTGATTTGCAGACTGAACTGATTTAGGTTACTCTCAGTGGTCTTAACCAACTTGTTTTGGGTACAGCACATTTTTTTCTAAACAAAATCAACACGCAAAAAGAAAAACTTTGGTACTGTTGCAGCTCTGTGCTTGTTGTTGTGCAGTCAAATGAGACACTCAGGGGTTCATTATCCTTGCTGATGTAACTGTCTCTCTAAAGACTGCACCTGTATCTGAACATAAAGTATTAAAGTTACAGCAAATCATTTGAGAAGAAACGCTTCCCATTTGTTTTCTTTAGCGATGTCAACATCCGCTGCATCTCAAATTGGAGGGTTAACACCTATGAACCTTATTCGTTCTAAATATTTCATTTGAAATGCACATTGTAAAAGACCCTTTGAATCAGTGTTACAGATGGCTGGTGTGCAGCTACACAGTGTAATGAGGTCATGAAGTCTCTGAATGTAAACTGTTTAGCTTAAGGTTATTCTTTAATTTGTATAAAACACTATATATATTATTTTCTATCACTGTGGCAAAATTAGACCTGACATTAATCTGTGTTGATCTTTTTGTTCAAAGACTGGTTAAGTCTATATTTATTATCACACACCTTTCTCATCCACACAGCTTTTCTGTCTCTGAATATGATGTAAGTCATCCATCCATTATCTATATCCGCTTGTCCTTGGAGGGTCGCGGGGGGATGGAGCCGATCCAAGCTGACATTGGATGAGAGGCCGACAGGTCACCAGTCAATTACAGGACTGACAGACAACCATTCACGCTCACAATCACACCTACAGGAAATTTAGACCACCAGCTAATCTAACCTGCATGGCTTTGGAGTGTGGGAGGAAGCCGGAGTCCCTGGTGAAAACCTGCAGGGGCACGGGGAGAACATGCAAAGTCCGCACAGAAACCAATCCAAACCCAATACCCTTGTGCTGTGAGGCGACAGTGCACCACTGTGCCACCCTGATGTAAGTCAAATATAGTAAATTCAGTCAGTGAGAGCATACCTGCACAGGAAACAGGAAACAACTAGCTAGACAGTTGACACATTTGCATGCAAATAATGCTTATTAGTTGTTATTTCACCCAGTAACCCAGTTTGCATGCATTATTTGTTGCAATGGTGCTTTATTTAGTCGGTTGACATTCAATTAGATCCAACATGCATCATCTTGATATCAGATGAAAGATGTTGGGAACATTCTGTGATAAGAAAAGTTGGTTTATTAATGGCATTGTTCCATTAATCACAATGTTGATCTAATTAAGAATATCAGAGCAAGATGATATATACACTGTCACTGCATATTGTGTGATGTGGTTTAGGTCAGATTATTTTGTGCATGTAAATGCACTAAATGTGAACTGGAGCCGTCGATCTATATTTGGCAAGTTTAACAAAAAGGTATTCTTGTTAGTGTACTGTAAACACGGTATTTGTTGATGTAAGCTTAAAATAAATGTTTATATAAATGCTTTTTCAATCATATTCTTAACCCATTTCCCTGACAGCCCTCTGTATATGTACTTAATTCTGTATTATTACTCATTTTGATGCAGAATAGAGTACAGTAGCAATAAGAAATTGTCATCGTAACAGAAATGCTGTAGCTGAAATGACTAAGCAGATGATATAAGATGGAACTAACACGTGATGCAAAGTCGTGTTCTAACCTTTAAAGCTACTTTAAGATATTGAAGGTTGAAATTAAACACTTATTTTTACATATCACAGATCAGTATCTTGTTAACCATCCTCCATACCTAATTTACTGTAATTAAAACACTTTCTTGTATCAAAGGAGCATCTGCCAGCTTCATCTGTGGGTTGCAGTGAACCTTCTCCTCATGAATATGTAAATCATCAGTGAACCTGAAAGAATCAACCTAAAGCCGAGGGCCAAAACCGGCCAGTGATAACTGACAAAGCGATAAGAAATAATGTATGAGCGGATTCAAATGAGTCAACAGTAGAGCCACATAAGGTAATCCACAATTAATAACACAAAGACATCAGCTGTAATCTGGTCTGGTCAATCTCTAATGTCAGGGAATTAGATGAAGTCAAGTGTGAAAGCAAAGCTAATGGTCCAGATAGATTATCTCCAGGCTGATGTGGCTCGCAGACAAGCTAGAGTAAGCTAACACAATAGTTCCTGTCAGTGTCACCAAGGTTTACAGCTAATGTAAACCTGCAGGATTTTGAGGATCTATGGTTAAACAAGGAGAGATGAAAGTGAGAGAAAAGATTTAGTAGGTGAGCAGTGCTGTAGATGACTGCGTTGAGCTCAATATTATCACTGTTAGGATAAAAGGTTGGATTCACGGTTTAAAGAAAGATTCAAATGTGTTTTTGATTAAGATAGAACTGTAAAAGCTACCTGATGTTTCTGAAGAAGGTTGTGGGAGGTGGGGTGGTGGTACCCAGGGGTAAAAACAAGTACTTAAGAAACATACTTTGTGCGTCACAACTTCATTTATGAACTAATAATTTTTTGGACTATGGTTCAAACTTAAATGGCGTCCACAACATCTTTCAACAGCTTGATCTCTTTTGGGCTCCACACAGTGAACACCCAGAATTGCTGGTCAGGGAAAATACAGTTGGATGTTTAACAGAGGTTCACTTGATATTGCTGTATTGATTCTGCCTCACACTTTAAACAAATTTCTTATGCCCTAAAGGTAACAAGAGAAAATAAAAGTGAAAGAAAAAAAAGTTTTCGAGGCCTGTGGGAAGAAATTAAGTTCAGTTGGACTTTAAAGGGGCTGTTAGATGGAATGCTGGATGTGATTTTGCCATCAACCTTTCACTTGTTCCACCATCTGCTACTACAATAAATTGTAAAAGCTGCAGGTCTCTGGCTCTCCTTCTGTTCTGTGCCATAAAGCACTTTTCTTTGTGTGATCCGGCATATTATCCATGAAATCCAACCCTGGAGCACAGGGATGTGAAATGCAGCGCAGTAAGCTGTAGAGGCTGCCACTCTTCTAATTGCCCTATTATCTCATAATTTTTTTGTAACAAGTCAGTAATGTGAAGTGGAATATGCAGAACCTTTGAACAATGCAATGTGATTTTGGTATTTTCTTTGACATAATAATGCAGAAGAAAAGAATAGATACAAAATAGAGACAAGGTATAATATGTTTGTCTTTTCCTAACAAAAAATGAATTGGCTGAATTGACAGTAGAGAATCGAGAATAAAGTTTGTCTCTTGTGACAGTCTGATATGCTGCAAATGCACTAACAAATACAGGGAAGAAGACGACTGCAAGATAATAAACATGGATGTAAACAATGCTGGATTCAAAATACATTAAAAATCCGCTGTGCAAATGTTTTATGAAGACGGAAATGCACTCGACGAGCTAGTTAGACCTCAAGGATACACACAATGCATTTTTGTGATCTCAACAAAGCCCTTTGGGGACACACAAAAACAGATTAAAACAAAAAAACGGTCATAGCAACAGCTGACTTTTAGTCCCTGGTATTGGTGATGTTCCAAAAACACTAAATTTCCCATAATATCCCACTGGGTAGCACCCCCCACCCCACCCCACCCCTTTATCAGACTGTTCTTAGGTTCTCCTTCAGACATGAAACCTCAAACAATTTCAGTTGGACCCAACCAGGACCTCAGTCCTACACCAAGTTCTGATTGTATTTGCTCCTTGGTTTCTCCGGGGGGTTGGATCTGCCCACAGGCTTCTAATTTAGTCCTTTGCCTGTCTTATCATATTGAAGAATCAAACACAGCAAACAGAAAGCACTGTCCATGGGGATGTTACTTTAGCAGCAATATTAGCAGAAACCACTTGCGGCCTCAAACTACATTTAAAATTTTAAGATAACTTGTCAGGTGTGATTAGTGTTTGTATCACAACTCTATCCTTCAGAGTCACCGTTTCAAAATATGTATTAGCTCTCTGTGAACTTTGTGCTCACATTTGCTTAAGCATGGGGCCTTTTATGCTGTTCAAAATTTGATTTATTATACTTACTTTTTCTTATTTATTTTTTTCTGGCAAGCAATACAGTGACTTCACAGTCAGTTATTGTTTTCAGGTTTTATCACTGCGCCTGAGTGTGTGCAAGCCATAGAGTCGACCTTCATCATAGTCTACATATTGCACGTACTTGCACGCAGAGGACACACACACACACACACACACACACACACATACTTACAAACCCTATAATAATGTGCAGATCTGCTGCAGTGATCACTGTCTCCCTCCTCAGAGATACTTAATGCCTAAATCTCTTTCTAACTGGCAGGGAATCACATAATTGGCTGTGGTCCATTTGCTCACCCGCGTGTGTGTCCTCTCACTAACAGCAGATTTTAATGAATCGGTTTTACAGTGATTAGAGCTCCTGGCTATAGGGAGGTCAGGGAGGGAGTGAGCAACTCTGACCGCTGAGATACGGCCAAGCATGGACGTCTGTCGTCTGCGTGGTCTGAGCACAGTGTGATGGGCTTAATCAAAACGCTGCAGTTTTCTCTCTCCCTTGATAAGTCTTTGTCTGCCGTGTCGCTGCACCTTGCTATCTCTTTCTAAGATTGTGAGTTACTATCTCCCTCCCTGTCTGCTCATGCACACACACACACACACACACACACACACACACCTTACAGTATATCTCTATTTGCTTCTTGCCATAATGCTACACACAGTATCCATGGTACCCAAAGACGTATCTCGAGGGGACTGAACTACAGGTGACTGAAGCAATTTAAAATTACACTCACTCATGTCTGCCTTCTTTCACAGCTTATCTCTTGCAACAGTTGATGGGAATGTAAAAAAAAAAGACCTAAATATCTTCTAATTCAACCATACATGAGTTCTTTTTAACAATTTGAAGTTTTGCAGTAACAGTGGATTTTGCAAATTCAATACTTCCAGTAAATTTCCTTTAATCTTTTACAGGATGTTCATATCGTAATGTGATCTATGCCAGTCTTTCCCTCTGCCGCCTAATGAGTATCACTTTTGATACTTGAAGTACATTTTGCTGCTAATATTTCTGTACTTCTACTTAAGGGAGATTTTGAAAGCAGGATTTTCACTTGTAGTGGAGTAAATTTAATTGAGAAAGTAGTAGTTTTACTAGTTTACTAGAAAGTGAAACATCTAAATACTTCTTCCACCAGTGCGCAAAGCCTGACTACTGTATGCTTGGCGATATACATTGTTAAAATGTGTATATATATAATATAATATAAAATTCTAAAAATGTGAAATTTGACTAAATGACAAAATAGAATTACAAGTCTAAATGTAACCCTCCATGTTTTTCATGCATTATACCCAAAATTCAGTACACACACTGTAAAGAACCACAACTTTTAATATGAATTTTAAATGATGGCAACTAGACTTTGCTTTGTGGTGGCTGTTGAGTCATACTCTTTTGCCCAATACTTTCTTTTGATCTCTGAGAACCCTAAACAGGAGACACTTAAAAAGCTAAAAACAGAAATATGCACACGTACAAACACCTTCACTGGCATCTGCTGGTTGATAAGCACAGCTCATAGCCTGAAACCCAGCCTCTGTGGAGATATAAAGCATGGCTCACAGCAGTGCACTGCAGAGCCAACTTCACTGATTTACCATGTCAACTTCTCTAATTCACCATGTTCTCCATGTTGGCCAGACAATCCGTGTAGACAGCTTCAAACCAACCACACTGACAGGAAAGGCAACGGCAGTTGGGGGTCTGCCCAGTGCGTCTCTGGCTATGACACGCCTGTCAATCAAATGGAAATACCACAATATGCAAGCCAGAGAGCTGTTGTGCTGGTGCTCCTGCCAAAAGGAGCCACGGATGTAATTTCTTTGTCAGCATTGCAACCTACATCCTAAATTACTGATCCTACCAGTTTCTACTTTCTACTATTGTCTAAGATCTAATTTTTATTCACTGGAATTACTGTTTTTTTAAACAGGCCAACGAATACATTTTGCACCTAGATACCCAGGAATCATTGTTACATATGAGAAATGGATTCTTGCTGCAATTATTTAAATTTTCATGTATTATGTCTGGTCTTTTCATGCATTACTTATTAAATTAATTCTTTATGATTTTTTGTCAAAATCACTCACGTGCTTGGAGCAAAGGTCAGTAAGAGACAAGGTGAACGTTAAAGATAATCCATTGATGGTTTATGTTTTGAACTAAAAATGACATGGTCACTAATTATTTTATATCAAATGTAACATCAGTGGTTGGTTTGCGTCATATTTGCTGCAGTAACATACACTGTCTGTGTCTGTGAAAATTCTGCTCCCATACCCACTCACTCATGCATACAATTGTTTACGCTTGCTTAATCTTGTTTATTTTTTCCATCGTAATTTGGTTTGGACACTATTATAATGTCTTTATGCTCCGCCCTTTAAGAAATTGGTTCAGCTGAAGCCCAAATGTGCCATGAGTAGGGTTTGAAAAGCAAACATTGTCACCTTTTTCTCTAACAAATATTTCATTTTATGGTTTGTCAACTCATTACTGTTCTGAACAGTTTGGTCAAACCATTGCTCATTCTATCTATGGTGTATCTGCAAGCATGTAGATGAAATACGTGAATGGAAAAAGGACTGTAATTTAGATGCCTCATTTTTCCAAAATTATCTCCTCAATTGTACCTCCTTTAGTAGCAATAAAGTCAGATATGAATGATAAAAGACTGAAGCCTCTCTAAGATTTAAAAGATGATTTTAATTTGCCTTTTTTCATATGCTGCTATGTACAGGTACATAGTGCCATGAAGTCAACCTGTTCAAAGGCATTATATGGCAGGAATAATGTCAAGTACTCATCCAGATGTAGGTTTTGAGTCATTTGTGTATAAAAATGTACCCATTATCACATGGGAATAGAGTGGAGTACAGAATGGAAAAAAATATATGGCACAATTATCAGTTGTTGCATTTGAAATGTATTCTTGTAGGTTACCTTGAAATGCTGCTAATTACAAATACATTCTATACCTCTCTGTTATGTTCACAAATGTCACTCATTACCTATATTCACATGTTTATGATCACCACCACACACTATTATACTAATGAATGATTCCTTTTCCTTTCAACTGTCAAGCTATCAAAGGTTATTTTCTTTATTCTGGTCTTATAGCTGCAATAAAAGATGCAGTAAGGAGATGGAAATCACCTTTTTTTTTTTTTAGAACTGTCAATAACACATGAACACACAGGAGAAATTAATTTACAAGGACCAACTTGTAGAATTGTGTTATTAGTCTCCAGTCTTAATCCATTCATGCATGCCTTCCAGCATTGTTGTTAGTTTGAATGTATGCAATATGATGATCACTTGATGAAGTGACAGGGGCAATAATGGACATGGTTATATGAATATGGTAAATTTAATGAAAGCATTCTCAATGATTGCTATAAATACTATTTATGATGTACTCCACTGTATTTCTATTCTGCTTCTTGTCCTCCATTGTATCCATGTACATATGCCTCAAATGGAACCAGTCAAATAAAAATGAACCAGTCACTATCTGTGTTATGTATGTTTGTATTTTCTTATTTGGAAAGCCTTGCCAGTCATGGATAAAAGGCTTCGCTCAATGGACTACTCTGAATTTTTGGGAGATTAGCTTGTTGGTCAACCTACCGTTACATGATGACAAAGCAAAAATTATCCCTGTGTCCCTGGCACTGTTTGCTCCAGTGCTCATGCCTACACTCAGCATGCACTAGCGTTGACTGACTGTGTAGCTGACTGAGGGGCTGAATGGGCTCTGACTTTATTTACACCTACTATAAAAGTGTAATGTGCATCTGGGTATGCTATACGGACAATGAGCAATCTGATCATGCCCTTGCATTTACACATAGGACTTAACGTCTGCATCTGTCGGCTTAGTAATTGGATCTTGTTTTTTATGAGCGCCCTCTTTGCAAAATAAGGACAGTGCAGGAGAGGTGAAGAGGTGCCAAGTCTGTGTATTGTCGCATACATGGGCAGGTGTAGAGTCACAAGGACTGCTGTTACTGCAGAGCCAAGACTTATTGAGTTGTCCTCTGATAATGTGAGCCAAACCACTTCTGGAGGGTCATTCTGTCTCTGTAAGTGGAAGAAGCCACTATGTCATACAGTAATGTGGGAGTTTCCTAATTTGCATATTAATATATGTACTTTGTTTACTTTATAGCTTATTTAAAAGTGGTATGACGCATAATCACAGAATATTAAGCCCAAAATCTGATGCTACAAACGTTGAACTATCTGCTTTTGTTAAAACAAAACTCAAACATAAAATCATGACTGGGCCAGAGCTATGACAGCTTCTAATATGTTAGGGTCACAGCTGGTCATCATCCATCATCCATAAAGCAGCTCTTATTTCAAGAAGATTTAAACTTTGAGGACTTCTGTGCTTCCAACTCCTTCATGTTCATCCACCACAATGCACTGTAAGTGGAGATAGTGAGTGGCTCATATCGATCTTAAAGATTGACACTTTACTGAAATAAAAGCTTTGAGGTGGCCAGTGTCCCAGTATGCTACATTCACAAGACTCAATAAGAGCATATTAACTTTAGAATAGACATAAATATACTTTTAAACACTTGGTATTAAACAAGAGATATTTCTTCAGGAATTGTATTTCAAAAATGTACATCCATTCTGTTTTATGCGTTAGGTTCATTACAAAATTATTTAAATAAGAAGTCATCAATAAATCTCCATCTGCTGTCATGAATCTCGCCTTTGGCACGTTCAACGGTGCTCTATCAGAACGAGGGTTTGACATTAAAACCAATGACATTAAAGATAATGCAAGAACGCTACTCTGACAGTGTGCAAGAAAATAACCGCCATGGCAGTTTAGCAGGAAAAGGTCAGAATGGAAATGACTGTTCACTCATTATGGAGCTCCAGAGGCAACTTTTTACTGTCACTTGTTAATAAGAGTCAAGGCAGTTACTGCCAATGGCCAATGTTACTTTTGACGAGTGTGGGAGTGTACTTCTCTCAACTGCTTTTGTGCTTTAAGTGGGCAATAATAAATTACAGTCACTGTAATTAAGTACCTTTTTATGTTGTCATACGTGTTTCAGACGTCCCAAGCAGATCCTAAGGATTATTAAGGATTAGTTATCGGGGCAGATCTGGACATTTATCGACAAAAATTGCGAGATGCCTGTTCCTATTTAAAAATCAAATACAAGATTCAGTCCCCCTCCCAACAGCCAAAATTTTCACACTGTCCCTAATCAAAACACTGTGCTCTAACTGAACTACTTTTGACTTTCTTTACTGCACTTACAAAAAGAAATTGTACACCTTGTGCAAGAAAAAAATCAAGACTGACAGCTGTTGTCATATTTTGAAACTCTATCCAACCCAGTTCATTGGTCTGTTTTTGTAATGAAACAATAACCTTTTTTTTTTCTTTTACTTTGTTCTACCCATGAATGTTTGTAAAATGATGAATTGGCAACAAACAAGTTAATCGGCAGAAAACAAGTAAATGGCCTTATCAACTGCTACACAAAATATTAACTAAGATCCATATTTGTACAGAATAACAAACTAAGTGTGTGATGAACATATGTTAGCATCTTACACTTGATCCAAATACAAGTGCTGACAAATTAAAAGCATTTAAGTACTCTCCTACATTTCATACCACTGTCTCATTCTCAACTTAAACTTTAATGTTCTGAGATACCAAGGCGCAATCTTGAAGCTCTGCTACAAATCTGGAGCATCTGCTGTATCACAAGCCGGATAACTGATTTCCTTTTTTTTATTTTGTCACCCCTCCCTCTCCCCACCTCTCTTTTTTCCCTGTGCACACACTCAATCCACAGTGTTGACTGGCCAAGATAAGACATCAGCTGCGAGTCATCAGGCACAAAAAGGGCCTGCGGCACGCAGCTTTGCCTCGTCTTGACTCGCCTCACAGCGAGGGACACATCTCTCCATCCCTGTAGCAATCGATGACACCCTGGTCACCTCTTGTCCCAGCTCCCCCTCCTTCTCACTGATCTCTTCCGCTAACGCGTGTTCCCTTTTTGCATGTGTGTTCCAACTCGTGACTCACTCGTGTCTGTACTTGGCCATGCATGTACGGAGACTCACTGAATTAACTAAAGTCCAAACATGGAGTCACGCAGGCAGACACACACTCATACACACATGCCAAAGAAAGTCAATTAAATGTTTGCTTGGGAATCTAATATATTTCAAAGCTGCATGGGTTTTCATGTTTACATTAGTGCTTGTGATGTTGCCATATCAACTAAAATCACTCAGGAGACATTTTAATGTTTACAGAGAGCTTGCATTAGTGTAGATGCTCAGTTCTCTTATTCTCACAAGTTCCACGTCAACATTTCCACAGAGGCCCTTTGGCAAGACTTCCGTGGTGTTACATACATAAATTGAGAATCTTGTTGTTACTCAATACCAATATACAACAACTAGCAGTGAAAATGATGTATTGATATGAAAATATTTAGCAGATGGATAAAGTTCTACCTAAGTATTAATGACAAATTACTTGATCTAAATAGTATGGAGGATCATTTCATTTGAAAAAAAAAAATTAAAAGACAAAATGGTGAATACATTATTTTTTACCTTACTGCTATCCATAATTAATCAATACATGTAATATGGAAATGTGAAATGGACATAATTTAACGGTAATACACATGGACAGTGAAAATGAGAATTCCAGAATAGAAATTGGAAAAGATTTAATGCAAATGCTCTAATTCTAAACATTTAAAGGAATAGTTTGAGTTACATGAGATGATCAACACCACTGTCAGGTCTGAACAGTAAATATGAATCTACCACCTACAGCTGGTTAGCTTAGCTTATCACAAGGACTGGAAACGGGGAAAATGCTACCCTGGCTCTGTTCAAAAGTTTAAAAAAAACCCACTAAAGCTCACTAAGGAACATGTCATATCTTGTTTGTTTAATACGTACAAAATGTATGTATGTAAAGTATGAAAAGAAACAAGTTGTGTTTTTATGAGGGCTTATGCGGCGGACTGTTTCTAGGCCAAGCACAGTCACTTCTGGCTGTTGGCGATAGCTTTAAATTTACAGTACAGACATGAGGGTGGTATCGATGCACTTATCTAACACAAAAAGCGAAAACGCGCATTTATCAAAATGTCCAATTCCTCGTTTAATGAAAACTGTAATGAAAAAGGAAAACAAAACAGAACTTCGAAAAGTCGCGAAAACAAAAGAAATGTTAGGTTTCTTTTCAATTAAATTTTTACTTTTTCAATTTGCCATTTGATAACTATCTGTAGTTCAACTTCAGATATCACACTCATTTAATTTGCTTTATTTAGCATTTAATTATGGTCCAATCTACAAGTAGTAACTTAAAAATGTCCTATTTTCAATCAGTTTCAATTATGCATCCTTTTTAATTTTCTTTGGGGTGAGATCATCCTCCATAAAATCGCAGCAGACCGACTCGCTTGTAAAATCACAACAACTCGCTACCTTCATATGCAGCTAATAAAATGTGTGTGATCAGTAGCAGGAAAGGTTGCTTTGAAAAGTACAAGCTCAGAGGATGAGCGGCTATGTGAATAATAGGACCTGTCAAACTCTTACAATGAACGAGAAGGATCACAAGCACTCTGAGCTAAAAATAACCACCACTGTGGTAATGAAATTAAAACGACTCTGCCTCTACCCTCTGATTCAAACCAAACAGACTGTTACAAATAGCAATTTAAAACTTCCCACGTGAGAAAGCATTTTGGTTCAAGTTATGTGTGGGGTAGGTGGGAGTGTGAATGTCTATATGTGAGTGTGTGTGTGTGTGTGTTTGTCAGCATTAGGAATGCGAGTAAGAAAAGACGACCCCATCTCCTAGAAATTGCGTTTTTGTGCTATTTTTTTTGTCAATTACATTTTGAAGGAAAAAATGCAGGACCCGGATTCATTTCCCAGGTCCCGCGTGTGGTTTAGGGAAAGGTTGAGGTTCCTGTAACATGTTTAGAACGTAAGCTCTTACTGTCATGTGCTCCAAGTCACGGTTGACTTTTTCAATATTTAACCAAGACCACAATCTTTCCCTGACCATAAGCAATTGCTGTGAGTGCCTTCAAGGAACATTTTTACATTATCAATTTCTTGTCTCTGAGTTTGACCGAAAGTAAACACAGAAAGCAGCCAGCTGAAACAACCATTATGACTAAATATACATGGATCTCTTGCTCTGATTACTGGCATTTTATTTGTGTAAAAACCCAAAATGTGCTGACAGGGAAAACTGAAACTTCTGTAGTACACATTCATAAGTAATAAAAAATTCATTTTGCTTAAAATGTTAAATAGAAAAAAGAAATACAGATAATCTTACAATGCACAAGTTAAGGACATAAGAAACATTGCATTTTCATACCATGCTACAGTGTGGCGGTCATAGATGTTCGATTCCATGAAATTATTTTCACACAGCAAGCTATTATATAATATAGTGATACATTTTACTGTATCACTATATTGTTTGTCATACTTAATCACACCTGTGGGTGCTAGTTCCAGTATACCACATTGTAAAAACTGTGCACATGTCTTGACGTATGCATAATAATAGAATAGGTCAGATCTTTGCTTTGAGAGATTAATAACTGAAACTGAAAAGTGAATTTCTTTACAAATCATACAACTTTGGAACTGGTTCCAATTCCAACCTGGCCTGACTGCACTAATGTTTTGGAGCAAACATAAAGCACATAACCGACACTGAGCGCACGCCTGTGACAGAGTGTAAGCAGATCAGTCTGATCCAACAGAGGTGCCTCATGGACAGGATATGAGTGAATGTTCGAGCTTGAATAAAGGAGAATAACAAATTCAGAATGTCAGTCTGACAGCCAGTGCTGTGATTGGACTAATACTCTGAGGTTTTCCAAAGCAGCCTTTGTCTGTGCACATCGGCTGAAGCACGTCAAACCCTATCAGAAATACCGCTCTATACAGCAAAGCGCAGCTCCGCAATACAGCACAAACAACAAAGATCAAGAGCCTCAGTATGACACTCCTAAAGACTGCCGAAGATGCCCATTCTCTCTCTCAAACACACAACGTCAAATCCAACTCATGCATGAACAGATGTACGCTAATAAACACCCACACTCACATACATGTATACACATGTATGGATGTATTCAGGTCTTGTTATAATCACAAGCTCTAAGGATCTGACTTGCAGATCAACAAAGTCTTTGTTTTCTTTTCCATCAACTCAAATTGTCAGTCATATTTCTGAGGGTGTTCAATAATAAACAATGCTGCCTGCAACAAAATAAGAGGGTACTCCCTGTTGTTAACATGGCTGCGCACACCTGCTCTTGTTTGGAGCAACTGGGTAGTCAGATCATTTCCTTTGTTTTTATCATCTAATGGCACAATTGTGTGCCACAGTGCACAGATCCCCAGAGTCTAGGTAATGGTAGGGAGATGCCACCCTCTTTCCAAAGCAAGCCATGTTTACTCTTATGCAGAATGACAAGCACATGCAGGGGAACTGACAATGTGCAAGTGTAAATTAGGTCCCCAGTCTGCTCTGCATTAATTATGAATTAAGTGTAATTGCGGTGGGATTTTCTGAAGTCAATTCATTTGGACTGACTGTAATATGAATATATTCCTAGCAAACAAGCTGTAAGTTTTAAATGGCTTCAAAAGAAGAGCTCAGACCGAGTCTGTCGCAGCCAGTCAAAAACACAAAAACAAGGTGAACTTATTTAAAGAAAAATCTACAAAGAGCTCAAAGTGTTTTGTGATTTACTGCAATTTAATGGAAATGGAAATGACGTGGTGTTTCTTGAGAAGACTTTTCTTGATCGTTGAATTTCTATTTCATGCCCTATTTATCTACTTGTTTATGTGTATATTACAATAACAAAGCCAAATCTAAATTGCATGCACAGTGTCCTTGCCAGTTTGGGTGTAACATATGCCTGACTCTGTGTAAAGCAGCGTACAAGTGAACCAAATAGATTCACTTGATTTTCATCATCTGCTGCATAACAATACAAACATCCCATAATTTCCTCTTTGGCCTGCACTCACATGGCTGCAACAAAAAGTATGTAGCAAAACAACACTGCATACAGTAAGTGCAAGTTATTTACAGATATAGAAATAGCACACACATAAGCACAAGCACAGAAACTGCGAACTTGCAGAGACAAACATAGTAGAGGGCTCTGTGTTTTGGTAGTGCTAGTATGGTTTCTATTTTTGTGGAATTGCAAAGACAAGTGAGAGCTGCACTAAGTTGGTTCAGGTTCACGCTGTCCTGAACTTGAAATGCACACTATTTGGTATTTTGGTGCCCAGTGCAGATGTTGGGATTTTGGTGAAAATTGTCTATTTGACACTAAAACTAATGCACTTAGTTGCACTCTCCCACCTCCAAAAATATACCACTGCCTGTCATGCACATGCGTGAGAACACAATGATTAATCATCACACCCCTCCAATTTACGCTCCACAACCCCACCATGTAGTGCGCTGTGCCTAGTTGAGCGAAAATAGACGGCCTCATTGACCTTGCACACATGACCTAACACTTTGCACTGGTCTTAGAGACTGCACCATTAAAATAGAAGCCAACAACTGTGAAGAAGTACACACAGTAACACACCCAATGAGACGCAAGATGGTGTTGAGATTGGATGTTCAATCATGCATATATACTATAAAGTAACTCAAGCAACTATAAGCGCCAGCATGTTTGTTTATCTAAAGAAATGGCCACAGCAATGGTAAACGACAATATCATTTGAATTGCCTTGCAATTGTAGTTCTTTTCTCCAAACTGCAATTAAAGATGAATGCAATTAATTACCTTTCAATGATGATTTTTTTCAAAAGCTCAAACATCCCAGAGCAAGATTGTAATATCTTACTGAAATTCCAAATTGACGACTATTTAAATGTGTTTGTGATCTTCTAAAAAGCTGAGTCTGCAGAGCCTGCGTGGAGTGTTTTGAAACATCTATTTCTTAGAATGATTGATGCTCATTCAAGTGTGAATACCCTGTACTCTGTGTTCATAGATCATTGACTAGAATATTTGTTTCTGCTATTTTGGAACATTTCTGCATTATCCACAGACTAATAATGCATAAATTACTGCGGTGTCAGCCTATGTTATCATGGAGGCTACTTTTTCAAACACTATCCAAAGGTGAGTAACGAGTACCTGTCAACCAAATTCAATGAAAAGGTACCATTCACAATAAGAACAGGGCACTTCACAGTGCACTCCTGTTATATAAGAGGCTAATTCACCACAGTATCCAGAAGCAGCCGTTTGGTCAAATATGGAGCAGTTTCTAACCTGTCAGGACAAAATGACGGAATAAAAGGATCAGCATGGAGTAACCTTTGTACAAGGATATTAATGAAATCAGGTTAAAAATCAATATTTCTTGCAACAACTGAAATTTGATTTTTTTTACTTTTAATGCCGAATTTACCAGAAGACGCCAACAATCAAGAATGTGTTGTGGACAGTATTGTACGAAGGATATCACGTTTGCCCATAGCAAGGCAAAACCAAAGTGCCAGATCTTTAAAGGGAGATTTGTGACTCTCTGCCTGTATGATGAAAGAACATATTTTTCACTATGTGCCGGGCCATGACCAATGAATGACTCTCAGTCATGAGAAGGCCTGAATTCTTTCACAATGTCCCAAAACATTTAGATTTGAAAAAACATTAACTATTAGTTTGAGGTATTATTTTGCAGGAGCTTATTTTGTCGGATTTGCATAGCATTATTTTTACAGGATTCTAGCATTCTGATAATAAAAATAATTAAACAGTACTGAGCAATAGTCTGTTCTTAAGTAGGATTTTTGAACAGAAAATAATTCAGTGTTCACACAATAATTAGTCACAGTAATGAGAGTGATTTAGAGTGTGACTGGGTGGCTATTTAACATTATGAGTATATTTTTGCCCCTGTCCGTAAAGAACCATTATATCAGAATCAGAATCAGAAATACTTTATTGATCCCCGGGGGGAAATTATACAATATGATCAACATGCTGTGATTGATGAAGATGTATCAACCCTAACTCCGATGGAAAGGCATGAGATTGTAAAGCCAATTGTGACACGTTTGTGAGCCACAGCATACACATAATGCACTCTTTCATGTTCCAATTTCTTTGACACCTGGGTAGAACACACACTCTATATATAGATGAACTTACACAACCAAAACCTTTCTGTTTGAGAAGAAAGCCAAGGTCATGAACAGCACCCACCTGATGTTTAGCATACAGCAGGGGATGAGGGATCATCTCATGATTCCCCAGTCACAGTTCGCTTTGCATTTTAATTATATACAAGTCTATGTTGCTTCATTGTTGATCCATTCTTATCATAGAGAAGCAGTTACTCGCCCAGACACATACACATGCAATGAAATGAACGAGACAAACACACACTCACACTCACACTGCACACCAACACTCTTGCACACAACATTCTCAGTCTGAAAAAGACCTATAGAGCTGAAAATGGCCTCCCCACTCGCAGAGAAGAGGTCTATTATCATGACAACGGATATGTAGGACTGTCCAGTGAAGAACAGGCTAGTGCACTATTGAGAGAGAGGGGCTAATTTTCACTCAGTGGGGTTATAATGAGCCTTTCATCCTCTTATCCTGCCCAGTTTCCATTGGAAACCATACTAGCTCTGACACAAGCAGCAAAGCACAGCAGAACTAACGTAGCATTTATAATGCGGCAGAGTAAATATGAACAGTTCTTGGATCTGGATATTTTACTGTATGCTCACCGGAAGGGTGAAAATGTGTCTCACCCTTATTTTTTTATTAAGATCAGCATGACAAATCACCTGTGGATCTTTAAATGTGGTGCTTTTTCCATTTTATGAAAAAGCAAAATAATATCTATGAATTAGTCAACTTGCACCCAGACTATGGTATATATATGGTATATATATATGGTTTTCCTGCATGTTTTTCAAAGGAGGAATATTGAAAGTGTACATTAAGACTATCAGGGACTGTATGCAAGACAATTTGTTCTTTGTGATATATTGTACATTAGCTTAATATTTGGTCAGTCCTATTTTAAAGCCTTTAGTTATTGCGCTGAACACCGAAACAATTAAAGGTTCACATACATATACTTTAAAATACCTGCTGATGTTAAAGAACAAAAACAGAGCAGCAAGCTAGTAGAGATAAATTCTCATTGCAGATGCTAATTAGAAACAGTGAGATGTTGATAAGAAGGACCAAATTATAGAGTCTGGCTGGTGGACAATAAAGAGGTTTCCTGCTGGGTCATATGCAATCGAAAGAGCAGATATAAATCATTTCTTTAATCACTGCAAAGGTATCGGTGGGGGTCACCTCACTGAATCTTTCCATGAAGCAAGAGTACAGGTTATCTGTGCCGAATTAAATACTTTTATAAAGGCATACTCCTACTGAGGCAAAGCAAAGAAAGCAATTGTGCAATTGTAAGACCTCTTAGAAGCTTTTATTGTTCCAGCCTTAATCGTTCGTTCAGTCTTACACCTGAAGGAGCCATGAAAGCCTTGAGCATGTAAAGAAGTCCTGCAGCATTTCTCACAGAGGAGTGAATCACCAAGGCGATGCAGATAATACAAAACATAGCACGAAATACACTCATTGACACATGGACATGAAGTAGCTCAGCCGAGATGGTCTGAATGCGAGGAGGTTAGCCAAACAAACAGATTGCACATGAATGACAATGAGGCAGAAAATTGGTGAGAGCGGCAACAGACAACAGCAGAAGACTGAGATGCAATATTGTATGAGGGCTTTAAAATATGCAGGTAGGTTGTGAAGTAGGTTCTGAGCGCATGGTCTGCTGCTGCCACCCTGAAAACACACCCACATATCCTCCTCTCTCTCTCTCTCTCTCTCTCTCTCTCTCTCTTGGCCCCTCGCTCTAATTCACTCATAAAGCCACAGAAATAAAGAGAGAGAGATGGACAGAATGATAGAGTGGGCAACAGAGGTTAAAGGATGAATTTCCTAGCATCTTCTGCCTCCGCCTCTGACCATCTGCCTCTCTGGCAATGGCCTTCCTCTCCTGAGGTTAAACTCTAAATTGGCAGTCAGCTAAGCAGCCACTTAGAGAGGAGGGTTCAGGTGGGTAAAATCAAATAGTTATACACTGTGTTATACACTTTGGGTAAGTGCATGGAATACTGCTGAATTGGAACGCTGAAACGTTGCCTTCCAACAAACAGGGATGGAGAGAGGGGTGAGGTGAAGGCAAATTGACAGGCAGATGGTGAATGATGAAAATTGAGAAATAAATTAGAGTACAAAATGAGAAATGCATAGGAAGGAATGAAATGCAGGCGTAAAAGATTGAGGAACGCAGAAGGAGAATGGAGAGAGCGGAGCAGCAGGGAGAAAATGGAGGAGACGAAAATACAAGCATGAAAATTTGAAATCAAGAAAGAGAAAGACGAAAGAGAGGGACAGGATACAAGGGCAGGGAGAACATTTTTTAAATAAAATAATGGCAAAACAGCTTATTCTTTGTCATTGGATGGCAAAAAAAAAAAAACATATATGTAAAGAAGAGCTTGTCTCTGAGGTAGCCTGTGGTCTCATCCCCCCACTCAAGCTGAGACAAAAATGAATACTGACAGAGAGAGAAGAATAGGGGAAGAGGGAAAAAGTCAAAAACAAATGTCAGGCTAGTATTAAGTCAGCATCTTAAGCCAACCCTCTCATCTCACACCACACAGACAGGCGCTCTCTAGAAAACCTAATAACTTGGATAGGAGGTCCACAATAGCCCGTTTTAATTAGATTTCTCAGTGCTGATTTTTTTTTATGCTAAACAGCGAGGTAAGGCTAAGACGTGGTGACACTTCTAGGGTGGTGTTTAGTTTCATTAGCAATGTGTCGCAACAACAGGCAGATTTACAACTGGACCGCCACCCAAGGATTGGGCACTGGTCCCACATTCTCATGGTTACCCTACATTCAGCCTGGCATCCGAAAAAATCCACCCTCTCATTTTCTCTCTCTGTCTCACTTGCACAAACACATGCAATCTCACACACAAAATAATAAGCATTAAAGACAATCTTGTATTTGACACAGAGGCCCCACGTTAATATGAAAATACAAAAGATGTCAACAGTGGTGTCAGTCAAAAATATCTTGCATATGATTTATGCAATTGACTGAAAACGGTTTTATTTAATGCAGAATGAAGCCTGTTCAGTCTTTCTGTGTCTATGTGGGAGCACATATTTGCATGTGTGTGTGTGCTCGTTGGCCTGGCAGCAGCTCCTCAGAAAGTAGGACTGAGAGCCTGTTACAGCAGTCCCAGTGTGTGGCCTCCCTTGGCACACAAACACAAATTAGCTGAGGGACGACTGCTGTGGCAGAAAGCTTCTCTGCAGACAAAACCTCTTAATATTCTTTCCAAGTCCATTAAGGCCTCAAGAGATTGGCCGGGATTGATTGTTTGTGCTTGATATTACCAGGGCCTTCAAGGCCAGATCCTCATCGAAAATTAGAGATGGCATTTGGTAAAGCCTAAGGAATTGAAAAACTAAATACAAACCTGTGCGTCGTTATCATCCGCACAATGAGGGATGATGGAGGAAGCCTTCGTCTAATAAGCAAATACTTGTTGCCATTTTTTTAAGCTTTAGGGTTCATTGACAATTTAACTGGTTTTCCAAGTCAGTGCCTTCCAGTTTTTTTTTCTTATGTCACTGTGTTTTCCCAGTCAATTATTCAATTAGGACAGTGACCTCTCCACACCCCCTCCACACACACACATCACACACATGCACACACAAGATGAAGAAAGGATTCCTTCTTGTGAAGCTCTGATGCAGGCACCCAGGTGCAGAATAGAAAGCTCTGACATCAAATGATGCTTTATATATTTTCTAAAGGATTCAAATATCCATTATTGAGAAAACAAACCAACGTTTCATTACTAAGAACATAAAATGGCTGTTATATATTCTGATCTGATCATTTTATTTAGCAAATTGCACTATACAATATATACTGTAGAATTGTGAGGACACAAAAGATTAAATTGAAAGGAACTAATCAGTCAAATTGGATGATTTTTTAGGATAAAACTACCGTTCTTTTACAAACAAGACCAAGAGTCTACAGCCGTGCCAGCAGCTGTGTGAGCCTCCACTGCTTTGAGCTAAATGCTAACATCAGCACCATATATACTCATGACAATGCTGCTGTTTAACAGGTATAATGTGCTCACCTTGTTAACCATCGTAGTTTAGAGTGTTAGCATGCTAACATTTGGTAATTAGCACTAAAAACAGCTAAAAACAAAAGTACAGCTGAGGCTGTTGGCACTTTTGCAGGTATTTGGTCATTAATTATTGGACAAATTAATATTGCTGCCCATCCGTCCAGTAGATGTTGAAATATTTCCCCTGATAATTAAAAACGTTGACCTGCTGGTGGCGCTAGAGGAAAAAAATTATTGGGATTCATCCTCTGGGCACCATGGATAATTGTCACAAATGTCATGGCAATACATCCAAGAGCTGTTGAGATATTAAACTAAAAACCAAAAATGTCAACCTAGCATGGCTATAAAGCGCATGTAATTGTAATATTTCATATTTGGCAATCATAATTTTACACATGAACAGCAACATTTTACCTGTGACTTATCCATGTGCCTACATCATGTGATCAATGCCGGTATTTTGATGATACTTTATTGGGACAGTTGTGTGTTAAAAGCCAGCATACAATGAAGTGATCAGAATGTGTCAGTATAAGGTCATACTGAGGTTCAGACACTATAGTACACAATAGTATGAATGGCAGTCTATAGATATTCACTGTCTGGGTTAGCGTCAACTTTACGGCTGGTCTTGAGTTTAGAAATCAGGTCAATTTAAGGTCTCATGGGCTTTAGAAATGCAACTAACAGACAACTGACACATATATACAATAGCCTGTTTGATAATAGGAGGTGGCCACCTCAGGACTGTAAAAAAGACACATTAATAATACAATGTGTGTGTGTGCTCATGCAAACAATGACAAGTGACAAACTGACCCTCTCTTGCACTGCATTTGGTCTCACGCTGAGCCGCCAATACTCTATATGCCTTCATGATATTTCATAAAACAAGAAAACAGTTTTGCCAGTTAATTTCCGTTACAGTTCCCTTTTGATTCAAGGATAGATTTATGTGTCCCTATCATGAAACAAGACACAGCAAGAGAATGTTGATTGTTGAAGTTGATTTATACATGTGTAAAATCTGAAACTGTTGGTAGGTGATGTGGCTTCTTTTACTAAAAATGACATTTTAGGACTCAATAATACTTATTATTCTGGAGAAATATATTTTTTGCAGTGCAGACATCACAAGGGTGTTATCCCAATGAAATATAGCTAGCATCATGACAGAATCCTTGATGCTTTACAAACCACATGACCATTACTAATCAATAATGCCCTTCCTTTCATATCCTCCATCCTCGTCCTTTCCATAGGACAGACAGGGCTCCAAACTGTGTGTTCCTAATCACAAAGTAAACACAAGATCAAAGAACATGCTCCTCTAAGATATTAATCAGTCCAATCTGCCCAGTGTGTTGCTTTAAATCCCCTCTGTCCTGCTCTGGTTATGAATATTATCCCAGAGGCTGGGCTATTAATAAGTGGACACACACACAGTCTCACACACACACACACACACATGCACACACTTCCTACTGTGAAGATATGGACCAGAACAAGGCAGCCACTGATCTCTATGGGTGAACAGCTTAGAGCAGTGTTGAATAAGTGTTGAGGGAATAAAGTCCCATCATCATCACACACATGCACCATTCAGGGGGGATTCCATGTCATGTACGGCCTGGGGCAACTACAGTCCAGAGTCTGTGGCGGTAAAGGAACCTTATTGTTCACCCGGACTGAGGCTGGACTGGTTTCTGGGACACTGAATCACCCTACCAAGCATGTAGCGGGGTCACATGTCACATGACAGACGGAGCCAAAGCTTATTAAAGATTAGAGGGGAAGGGCGAAATAGGGGCAACCGAGGGGCTGTGGTGTAACATCCAGTCGTGTCTATGAGTCACTCACTGTACTGTCGCCGTGCTTTGGCAAACATGGGCTTTAATTTCAAGTTTTGATGTTTTAATTGATGACAAATTTTCATTCTACAACAAGTAGTAGAATAGTACAACTTAGTAAATCTTATGACAAAGTCCAATCCAGCAACAGAGAAACTCCTGTAATGAATTGTAATTCTGTGTTGTATATTAGTTTCCTGCAATGATGCTAAGTGGGATAAAAACTCTGTGGGCAGACAACCGAGTCAGACAAATCAGCAGAGTGGATATAGTTTCCCTTCCTTCGCATCTGAGCTTGCATTAAAGCCTTCTTTTATATGTTACAGTAAAAGTTGCAGTCCTCAAAAGGGCATCCTCCTCTATTCTTTGCACCGCAAATGTTCCCCTCCTTGCTCTGGTACTGGAGCTCTGCATCCTGAATGTCACAACTGAAAGCAGCCATAAAGCTGCATACATTAAAAAAAAAAGTTTCCTGGAAAAGCAGTTGTGGCAGGAAATAGAAAATAAATCTGGGTGCATATATCCATTATCAGGGCACCTTATCGTCAGAGGGGAGTCTGTGGAGAGAGAGGAAACGAGGCTGGGTCTCTATGTGCGCCGTAAGATAGGGGAAACCAATTTTCACCTCCTCTCTCCTCATCCCCAACACACTACTTGATTCAGCCCTCGCTAACTCTGCACAACCAGGACTAAATCATTTCATCTAAATAAGCTAGCCAAATGTTTTACACCTCTGCATATTACTGAGTGGCGATAAGGTGCTGGTTCACCATTCTGTGCAAAGCATCTCTTCTTTCCTTTTTTGTCCGCTCCGTGGCCCTAACAAAGATGGGCAGGACTGTAAGCTTCTGTGCAGGCGAGGGCTGCGGAGATAGAAAAGTGCAAAAATAAGGGCTGAGAGTATTTTAAAACCCTGCCATTTCTTATACCCTCGACGATAAAACAACAGACAAGCCATATTTTATGTTTGCGTTAAATATTCCCATGTGCGGCACCTCTATGACAGCTTATTCTCGGGCAGATTTATCACAACCCTTATCTGCTCAACTCACCAGACAAAGGCAAGGCACACAGCTTACACTGTAGCGTGCTGATGCCTGAGGCACAAGACAAAGCACACAATCAATACAAATCTGCAGTCCATACATTGAACTGGAGTGGGTTGACACACAACCTTCCAGTTGCCATACATCGCAACTTATCTAATTAGCTCCCCAAAGAGCATTATATTTCTACTAAGTCAGTCATATCTCTCATTGTACTCTCCGCCAGAGCAAATCACATGCTATCCCCGCTGCGTTGTTGCTCTTTGTTGTCACGATGAAGGGAATCTATTAATGATGTGGTGCAGATTTAAGGAAATATATAATTAGTCTTAACACCAATTAATCAATGTTCTTCATCCAGTTCACCATGGGAAATAATTTTACTTAATTCTATGATCTGCCACAGTTGAAACAGAAGGATCAAACCTTTACCAGTGTAAATACCAACACAGCTAAAGCTCTCATCTGCAACAAGCGATACCTACTGGAGATACTTTGTTAACATTAAATGTTTTGAAGTTGAAAGGCGCACAGTCACAGTCTCCAGTTTATTGCCAATGGAGCAAATATGGAAAGTGCCACCGTATGGCATCATATGGGGGTCACAAACCTTAGTTTACGAGATTATATTTTTGGAGGCAAGCTGTTCATGCTCATAAAGACAACAACAATATTGTGTATCAAAATGTCTCTTTTCTTTCCATGTTGTTCATTACTATGTGCTTAAATGTAAATCCTCCAAAATCCCCATAAAATCATATTTATTCTTTTATTCTTAGTCTAATGTGCTTCCTGTAAGAATCCATGTGGAACCAACTATCAAGTCCCAAGAGGACTGTATCTAAATATCATATTTATCTGCTTAAAAGGCTCAGTAGCAGTTCAATTTCAATCCTCTGTCAAAAGATCATACAGAAGAGAAGCATGAAGATCCACGTAGGTCTCTTTCTCTTGGTATGAGTTGTTTTTATTCATCCAGGGTAGATTCGCTGAGTACAAATGCTGGTTTCCAGGAATATCCTGCACACTCTAACACAGGTTCACACATCTACACCTGGAAGCTGCCCAGTAGAACAACAGTGTTATCCACTGAGCGACCCCACTGGAGCAAGTGGGGGTTAAGTGCCTTGCTTAAGGGCACCCCAGTGGTGGTTTCTCTTCCCCAGTCTAATTTATCCTGCCTGTCCAAGGATGGACCCGGCAACCTTCCGGTCAAAGGATCACTTCTTTAACCTTTAGGCCACTTTCTCTTTCTTTTTGTACATACGGTTGTATGCATATGTCAGTCTGTCTTTGGAAACAAAAGGGAAATAACAGAAAAATAACATTTGCCTCGGGCTCCCAGTGGTGTGACCACTGCACCCTGCTTCAATAAAGATCTTATACATACATTACAGTGGACGGGCTTTCCCCTCCCAGCTACATCGCTGCATAACTCACTGCTGTCCTGAAGGATTCTGGGCTGTTAAGGGTGAAAATGAAAATAGTTTTTCTCATTGTCTAGAGTCAAATACATTTGGGGATTCAGTCTGAGAAATGCACTCACCTTTCTTCATTTTTCCCCCCAAAAGGGAAAATATGAGTGACTAGATACTGGTTGAGGAAAGATTACACGAGAGGAAAATGTCAGTGGGACTAAACCACACTGTCACTAGAGGGGAATATGACAGCGTGTGCATCAGCAGCAGAAAGAAAAAAAGAAAAAAAAATTACAAGGCTCAAACTCTTGGGCCCTCTTGTCTGACTGATCCTGATTTTAATTCAGTGCAATGGCATCGGGCAGATGACTAATTTAGTGAAGCTCCCAGCCAACGCTCTATGTTCAAAAAGCATCTGTCAATTGATGGAATGCTAGGATGTAGCATATGTAAGCATATTCAGTGAAGTCAACGTGTTTGCTGAAAACTAAAGTCAGCAATTCATCCTTTAAAGAAATATCACATTAGAGAAGCCTTATCTGCTGTTGTTCTGGTTATTCCTGCATTTATCACTGAACAGTTCATCAAAACTCGCCTGACCTCAAATCACTTACCACTGCTGCTCTATTTCCATATTCTCGAAGCAAAGGCTTGATGTGTGCTTTATCATGATTTTTCTCTCTCTTATAGCAATAGTCTGTTTTGACACTGATACAGTATGTTTTTACTGATTTCCCTTTACATAATAAGGACATTATATCTTTGATAACAATGTCTTAAAATCATAAAGGATGATTATAATGCTGCTGCCAAACTCAACTTGTTCTCAGTCCTTAGCACGCACAGAAAAGCTGCATACACCACTTCATAAACATATATGCTCATATTAATAAAAATGTTATCCCTCCCCTACATACTCACACCTATATGACTGCAAAGGGTGTGATGCTGCAGTGTGGCAAAGAGAAGAGGAACCTCTCAGAGGGACTTTTTTATTTGGAGCCTTAATCTTTTCAGCACATTAGAGGTCTCTACGGTGTCTCAGCAGAGTTCAATAATATTTATAAATGTGTGCAGTTACACATTTTATTCTAGAGCAAATGCATAGTTATGGCCTACATATTGTCCCCCAAATTTCCAGTAACCTATGTAGACTTCCAAGTAATAAGAATACATGTACATGTACTCAACTGAGTACAATTTGGAGGTACTTCCATTTTATGCTACTTTATACTTCACTATATTTCAGAGGCAAAATATTTTACTTTTTCCATTTATTTGACACCTAGTTACCTCTAGAAATTAAGATTTTACAAACAAAACACATCATTAACTTATAAAATATGATACATTGCTGGAGATTAAACCACCCAACAGTATATAAAATAGTTCACCTCCACCACCCACAACAGTAAAATGTTCATACACGTTAATGTATCCGTAATAATAATAATAATCATAACATCTCATCTCAGGGGTCACTTTCTTTAGTAGATAATACTGTGCTTTTATTTAAGTAACATGTTGAATGCTGGCCTTTTACTTGTAATGGAGTATTTTTACCTTGTTGTATTTCTACTTTTACTCGAGTTAATACTTTATTCTCACTACTTCCTCAACCACTGCAAGTTAATCATATGATTGACCACCTATGGTTCATCAATCATCTTTATTGGTTTACTATACATACAAATGTGTAATGGCTATGCATAATGAAACAAGGGCTGCTTTGATTACATTGCTGGTGGAAGACCAAGGACATTAGTCTAGTTTCTGTCCAAACAAGGTTAAGAAGGCATGTGACATCATCCCTGTGTGGATAATTGTTGGAGTGGATGTTACGCTCTGTCATGTGCACTCAATTTCATGATGACAAAGTTGTATAACAGAACAATGTGAACAGAAGGCTTGCTGAAAAGCTTGTGCATGCATATTACTGTGCACACACAGGCTTTCTGTGTAACATCTACACAGAATCTAATGCATCTGTTCGCTGGAGTGGCTCAGTTCAAATCTTCTGTGTTTGTCTTGTGTACTATCTGCTAATTGCTTCATCATTGGCAAAACTTATAAGTTACATTTTGCCACTGGCATGTTAATTGAAGAAATGCTTAGCACAGAAAAAAGGACATATTCTTTCAGTAACCAGACTCTGCATATTGAGGTCACATCTAAGACCATCGCTAACGTTGTCTGCCTGCAAATATAGTCTCTGCAAGAAAAGAAAAAAGTAAACATAAAAAAATCCACCATATTCAATGATAGCATACCATTTTCAAAGATCCAAGTCTTACCATCCCACATGGGTTCCACAAAATTTGGAAATCTGGTCACATAAGACTGGGAGACACAGACGATATATTCTGATAAAATGTTCAGAGATGCAATACTCGCATTGCCATCTTTCCCCCTTTTTTTTTGGAAAGGACAGGCAATATGATTATACTTTAGGTCAAAAGTCAGGTTTCAAATTCCAGTCAGTAAGTGCACACAGCTTTTTCAAAGTGACCGTACAGATGAGGTCAAACTTTAAAGCCTATATTTATTTATTTATCCTCTTTTTTTTCTCCTCATACTCACTCAAATGAAGAGTAAGCTCTGCTTCTGGCTTTAAAACGGAGTGGACAGATTAAGCTGAGTTAGGCCTACTTTCCATAGATGTGTTGGCGTGGCACTTTGAAATCCACACTCTCCCCCTCTCTCTTTCTGCAAAAACCAGTTAAGAGGTGACACATCTATACTTCTTAAACTGGAAGGTAGCTGGAGATTAACAAATGAAAGTGTCAGTATAAAAAGCTCTTGCAAGAAAAAAAAAGTGTGTATTACTGTTTGTTACGATGGTGCTGGTGGTAATGATGATGAAGATGATGATGGTGCAGGTTAGGGAATTCCAGTAGCTAATTCTACCGTTGATATTACTGTAGACACAAGACTGAGATTCAAATTTTATGACACAGATTTTGCTTTTAATTTGCTGCTCAGCTCTACGTGTGTTCTTGCACACCTGATGTAACTAAGCGCTGTTCGGGTACACCTGCTTCTGATGCTCCACCAATCAGAATAAAAACTTAATTGGATTAAGTGTGGAAGAGTGAAGATGCAACAAATATGTGCAACAAAAGGAGAACTTCAGGACTCTTTAGGCGAGAGTTTTGTTGATAATTTTTCTTACTCAGACTCAGACAAACCCATGAAAGTTCTTTTAAGTTAAGTTCGAAAGCAATTATCTTCATTTCTCTCACAGCCGCCTCGGATGAGTATAAACATATTCACGCTGTATATTTTAGAAGTAGCTCCAAACTAGCGCAGTAGAAATATTTTGTGAAATTGTGAAAACAAATTGTTATAGGTTCACGGTTTTTTTTTCAAACTGTCTTAAAATAATGACATGCTCATGTGTACATTGAAAGAGTTTCTGGTTATTGTAATGATTCCTCCTGTCCATACTCGTAGTAAAGACATGACTTCTTGGTACAACTTCCATGTAACAGATGAAGGACAAAAAGGGACTTCAGCACTAAAAGGATAACTTACCAAGATACCAACATGAATGTCTAACTTGGACTTCTGCAGCCTTAGCTTCCGCTGAACCTCAGCATGCATTTTTGCATGAAACAAGGACTTTGTATTTCGGTCCCCATTGAAGTTGTGCTATGAAGTGATCTCTTCACAACCAACAGCAGGAATCCTTAGTGTAAAAGTGCATATCAGCATGTCAGTTTCGTTTTTAAGACAGACAGAAAATCTGAACCTCTCCTTTATTGCTATATGCTCACCAGTAACCTGAGGATACAATGTTTGAGAGCGGCTGCTAACTTGATCCCATTGATATTCATGTATTTAGGTCAGAATGGCAAAACTCAACATTCAGTATGCCTTCAAACAGAAAACAGATTCATAAAGACTCTTTAAGAGGGAAAGTACCTCTTTAAATCAACTTTGAATTAAAATTTCATTTTCACTATAAGTGAATTATCACTTTGGCTGTGTGTCTGTGACTTCGTGTGCCTCATTTCAAATATTGGATTCAGTCGTGCTGGAAAATCTGTTGGCTTCTTAAAATACACAACTTGGCATTGTAATCAGCCGAAGCACTTGTTTACGGGCAAATGCTGATTAGAACTGGTTCACACATGGTAGCTTGACTGAAACATGTCCCAGTTTATACATTATGTCTTATCACAACATCACAAAAGGAGAACAAATGGACGAATTAAAAACAAGAAAGAAATGATCTCTTTGAAACATTTATTATGAAATTATAAAGGTAGAATAGCACTGTTCAAATAAAGCTTTTAAAACAGAATAGGAGTTGCAGTGTACTGAATAACTGGCAGAGTTTATTTCAAATGTAATTAATGTATACCCAGCAATGAAAAAAAGAAAGGAGAAGAGGAAAGCAGGGCAAATAAATAAAACAAAAGAAAAATAAAACAAGTCCATTATTGTTTACCACAGCACATTAGGCAAGATTACCAGGAGCTCAATTTACATGAAACATCTCATATATACAACAAAGATTTACATCGATGAGGGTTACAGAGTCTTTGTGAGCTATGGGGCCCAGTTGCAGTCAATGGCAGTCACATTTCAAGTCAAGTGTGGCTCTTTGCTTGAGGGGGGTTTTTGGCTGGCAATGCCATTATCACAACTATTAGTCTAGACACTGGCACACGCTAGTGACAGAGCAGCGGCCTGTGTGTCACTTGACACAACAACCCAACGACAAGGACTCGTCTCCCCCTGGGTTCGTCATGTCAGGACATATAGCGCCACTTTGCCCATCTTTTACACACCCCCATCTCTCTCTGGTAAGAGGATGGTAACAGGAAGTGGGGCTACGTGCTGAACACAAAGCCCCCTCATCTGTCACAAGTGATCAGAACACAAAGGTGAGCACACCCTTGGTGATTTAACATTGCATGTAACGGCATTGACCCCGATAAAACATGGGTGGAAGGTGTGGGCTGGAGATAGGGAAGATAAGGAGTGGGTGGAGGGGCCAAGTGAGGAGTGGAAAGGAGAGATGGGCTGTTAGGGTGGGGGTGGGGGGCATTCAAACAATGAAGTAGCATCATAACTTCATCTTTTTATTATCATTTTTTTTGTAGACAAGCAAGTAGTCAAGAAACATTTTCTTCCACCCTCTACTCTTATATTTAAGGTAAATTTGAGAGAAAATTCAGTTGAGGTGTTGATTCCGTAAGTGTTTTAAGCTGCGGTTTGTCTTTTTCTCATCATGCAGTGTTTGAAAAAATATGAAGCTAGTATGTCAACTTGATTGATTGCCTTAGAAAAATGGGAAATGTGTTTTGTGGATTAGTGAAAACATGGAGATGAATTAAGTAATGACAGTCCCACAAAAGCCACAATGACTTTGTTTTGTGTGCATGCGAAACATTAACTTCACAAAGCAAACCCCCTGAAGATTGATCATCAATCAATTTGCTTTGAGAAATTGCCGAAATGGATGATGAATTTGAGATGAATGGGTTGCCAGCCAAAAGTGATGGACAAAAACAACAAACCGAGAGGAAACAAAACCACATATGCACACACATGTAAGACCTTTTGATATATGACAATATTTGTCATTATCAAAACTGTATTGTATATGTCTCACAGAATAAAACAGTGTAATGATGTGAAAATGTGTCTCAACACATGTACGAAAATGGTTAAAACAGACATGAAAATTAACAAAATGTTCACAAAAAATCAAATTTAATTCCTGGTAATTTGCCATCATCTGTGTTTTTGGCAATCCTGTCCCTGGCAGTTACAGACAACAAAGAAAAAAAGCAAAACAAAAGGCTATAAATAAATAAATATATAAATATATTAAAAATCAGTCGCACTTCATTTTTCTCAACAGCGGAAAATAAAAACATATAAATGAACTCCACAGTTCAGCCAGTGTACCAACAGGGAGCTTTGATTTATTTTGTTGTTTTGTGCAGACAAAACTGCATCCCCCTTGGGGCAATAATCTACTCTGGTAGTACTCACACCCACTACCTTAGTATAGCCTGCAATCCATTTCATTTCCTTTTACCCACCTAGACTTAGAGGACATGACAAGTTTTTTAAAGAAACACAACGTTCTCTGCAGTAAAGAGCACTGCAAATCCTCCACTGATGATTTAAAGCTTTGATAGGAACTTCACTCACCGACTTATTGGCTTACGATCTCCTGATAGCTGCATTTGTTTTGAGGTTCCGCTACATTTTACTCAATAAGAGAACGCAGTACAGGTTATTCTTCTTGTATCTACCGGTAGTTTGCATGATCACCAAACTGATTTTGGCAACATACCCAGTTGTAGATGACAGATACTTAGCTCAAAGATTTGGTTAAATAAAGTCTTTATAGTTGTCCATCCAGTCATGCACAGAAACGATGAGATTTTACAAGTCGGTGGCCTTACTTTCAAGAAAATTTGAAATCCACTGGAACATCTTCAGTCAAACGTATCATGGACATGTACAGTATAAGAGATCACAGACACAGTATCCCGAAGAAGTGACAGGACAGCTGAGGAGAAGGATGTATGATCACAGTCGGCAACAATCACTGGCCTCTCTCCATCTTCCTCTTTCATACCGCCAAACTCTGTGTCAGCACAACCCAGAAGACATTGCAACAGACTTTTCCCCTCAGGTGCAACATTGTCATAGTTCATTAATCTTCTCAAACTTCTCCTGCTGCCATCAGCCCCCGTACGTACTACTAATCCCCTTATTAATGTAGCAAATGAACCTGCACAAGAAGGACGACTCCCCCAAGGCTCCATAATTACAATGGTCTGTACAAACTCCTGTTTGCATAGAATGTCCATTCATTAAATGTACTGACAGGACAACACCAGGAATACTCTGCAAAAGATTCCCTGTTCTTCCTCACAGCGTTTCCTCTCATCCTCCACGTTAAACTGAATACTACATTTACTGTAATATTTAATGGACTGCTCATTTTTTGTGACCGATGCTGTAATACAAGTCCGTTTTTTGTGTAGTGGTCACAACAATTAGGAAAACGATATGCGAGTCGGATGCACACAGAAATATGTAACAAAATTTAAACCAGAATTATTTCGATTAAGTCAACCGAATATGCATATGTTGTCAGTTGCTCTATATGTGCCGTTAGTGAAGCTACAGAAAAAGGAACTGTTATACTGTGTCCCCAGAGCTAAGGCATGATTTGTGCTGCAGAAGAGCACATCAGAGCAGTGTGGGATGACTGAACTGGAGGTGCACACTTCCTTTCAGTGCTTGCATCTTTTCTGCCATTTCAAGAAAAAAAAAAAACACTGATAACCCACAGCAATTAAGCCTTTTAGCACATGGGGTGTCCAGGCCACATGGCTGCACGACTAAAAGCCCTATATAAGACCCATCATTTTAGAAGAATGAGAACTTAAAGACTGGATTGAAATCGATTCAGCATGATGTTTCATACACTATCGTGGTGACTACTTTCAAACCCTGCACCCACAGTAAAACCATGTTAATGTGTCCATAACATGAGCCTCGGGATCTGGCGTGCAGTACATGGTTAATGCGTAGCCACTGGGCTCATGTTATGTTCGTGAACCGCATCTATGTCTCCCCACAAGACTACTGAAAGGAAGAAAGTACGACGGATGGTGAAACGGCTATGATTATACTTGGTTTCTTAGATGCTTGTGTTGTCTTGTGAAACTAGGACAGTATTTTCATGCTTTTTTCCTCAGTGTTGTTTACACTAATGTAGGTCCCTGGAGGGTAAATAATAAGTGGGGGGAAAAGAAAGGAAAGGCAAGGATTGCTGCTATTGCTATCAGCAAAGTTTGGGGTCTCTATAAAGCTGATTTCACTCTGCATTTGTCTGTGATGACACTGTTGTAGATGTCTGCTATTTCTATTCCCTATGCTCTATATTCTCTGAGAGGAAGACAACACTGAAACCGTCACGCTTTGCTGTTGTTCTCCACTTCTTACTCTGCCTACTTGTTTATCAATTTCCTTTCCGTTTCCTTATTTATTGATTAGTGCTGCTGTTGCATAGAAGTGACTCTTGCAAACGGGAACAAAATGGCTTTTCAGTTCTTGGAGAGAAGGTCAATTTTAAAAGCTATTACACATTTCTTTCTCTTGAATGTCCTCCTTCATTTAATTGCTTATTTGATGACAACTTCAGGTAACAATGGGTGATCGATGGCGGTTTGGTACTCAAAAGGAAACAATGCTAAACTTCATCATTCTATCATACACCTTTGTGATGCTTTATATGGTGTAACAATCCAGCGCCGTTCTGAACTTAAAGGAGAAGATAAATAACTAGTAATAACTTGAAATGATATTGACTTATTTTTATTATCTATGTATGTATAAGAAATCATTTAATAATGCAGTTGTTATCTCTGATCCAAAGCGATCCTACTGTGATATGATAATCCGATGATATTACCTTTTGGATATACTGTCTGTTTAAAGATTCACTCAGAGGTAATTGGTATTTTTTGGCTTTTACTTCTTTTTTTTCCTTTTTTTTTTAAATTACAGCTAATCTCCTCTCTGTTTTTTATTTAATACTCAAATAGGAAAGGGACATATGGGATGAGCTTCTACTTATCAACGCTCGGGAAATGGAGGTGTCTTGTCACATGTCAATACAAATGGTTGCATTGTGCAAAACAATCAAAATATGGATGTAATTGATAACATACCCTGCTTTATCCAGTAAGACATGTCAGTCCAGTCTAATCATTATACCACAATCAATAACTGCCATTTAACCTCAAATCTGAAGTGGGATCCTTATCAGTGAGATGTTTTGGAATAATTATGATTGCGAAACAACCAGATATGCCTTAAGAGTCTTCATTAGAAATTTCCAAAGAAAGATATTAGCTAATAGAGGAAAGGTAGAAAATCACTGTTTCTTCTAATAATAAGGAAATGGAGATAAGAAAGTGTACCCTTGTGTGCAGTCAAATATATTAGTGCATATTCATTTGAGTAATTCATAGGTATTGCTGAAGGGAAAGATAATTTCCCCTGGTCGTTTTTATGGCAGTGGGTTCTGTCTACATCCAAATACTATTATTGAATCAATTACTAAATAAATACAGATTTGATTATGGATTTGTGAGTTTTATGACATGATTATGAGATGCGATGCTTATCGGACATGTTCCATGTTCCAGTTATAAAATACAGAATAGAATGAAAATGCTTAGATTGGCAAGACTGAACTGAACTGGTTCGTGTCACGAAGGAGTGAAAAGAAAGCAGAGTTAGAGGCACAAGTTGAGGTCAGTTTCAACCTTCAGCTTCTATAAAGGATTACATTTATGCTATACACAAGTACATAGAAAAATATTGATTAAATTGTACAGAACATTTCAGAGGAACAGGAAAAGTATATGCGACATTATTATATACACTATTTATATTATCGATGGCACTATATGGAACGCTCTGTTTGTGGGCGTCTGTGAATCATTTGTCAGAATTATTGATTCCAATAAATCTTGTGTGGAATTGAGGGATGATTGAGCAAATCAATGAAGTTGTGCTTACAGTATAGTGTCATATCTCATGTGTCCTCCTCTAGGGTTGAATCCCCCCCACCACCACCACCACCACCACCATCACCCATTTCATCGCCTTGTCTCATCTCTCTCTCTCTCACACACACACACACACACCACCAACCACACACGCACCAAGGGCGCCTGGCAAATGACGCCAAACTGAATGCCTCTTTTGACTGCTACCTCTCACACAGAAACACATTAAATGCAACCCCAGATGCAGTGACCCGGAGGTATGCATCGATAGGAGTCGCACAGTGTCACCCCTGTAATTCCACTCTCTCTTCCGGATAGATCTTATCACTCGCATCTCTAACTGCCATTATCAATCTTCCCTGTGCAGCCTCCACATCATTAGGCGAGAGTATTTCACTAAGAACACCAACATAGGTTTCGCTCCT
The DNA here is from genome assembly GCF_043641665.1 of Enoplosus armatus. Classification (NCBI taxonomy): domain Eukaryota; kingdom Metazoa; phylum Chordata; class Actinopteri; order Centrarchiformes; family Enoplosidae; genus Enoplosus; species Enoplosus armatus. The sequence continues at coordinate 9,627,140 of NC_092180.1, read as the reverse complement.
TTCTTTTCCTCCCTTGCATTTATGAGTCCACTGCAGGTTGGCGTCATGCCAGGCTGTGCCATGCAGCGCAACACTGCCACCTAAAGGTTCAGTACCACCACCCGTCAAGCCTGACCAACTGACAGCACTCTCCCTCTGCACTCTCCTCTGCTATTTGTCCACGTGTGTTCCATTAGATTAGAACTGTGTGTTGTGTAGTGCTGCTTTATTAGCAGAAAAATTAATAAGGCTTTGATAAAAAAGCAGCATGGATTACGTTGAAATTTGAGGCTCATTATTGGCTAATCCTTTTTGAATTGGATGTGTATCAAGTTCCAGACAAGCTTCACTCAGTTCGATGGTGTGCTTTGAGAGGAGGCATTTAATTCAAGCTTAGATGATGTGGCAAAGCCTACAGTGACATTCACAATACCACCGCAGCAGACTAATTATTGACTGTTGTTATTGCTGCAGGTGTTGAAAAGGTCTTTTATGATATTACAATACACACCAAAACAAAGAAACAAACAAAAAAAACATGAATACACTCAAGAGTTTTATGAGGAGAGAGGTGAAAAGTCAGCTATTCTTTTTTTTGGAGAATGTGTGCAGCATTTATCTACGATGAAAACAGTAATCTGAGTAGATAGGCAAGAAAAAAATGTTTCTTTCACAGAGAACATTGAGTCACAATTAATGTTATGTTGGTACATTTTACCAGTGATCTAACCTGGGTGCTGAATAGACAAAATAAGGCAAGGCAATCACTCACCCACTTGCATTTTGTTAAATATGAATATATATTAATGACAAAACATTGTCTATAGTTATTCCCCCAAAATGATGCATGTGATTGTTGAGTCCATAATCAACTCCATTAATTAGCAGTTGTTCAAGTTACTTTCTCTCTTTTTCTTTTTCATTTTTAAGTTGGAGAAACAGTGGAACTTGCTGAATCAGTATGTCTCCTGTACTCTTTTCTGTTTCTTCACAGTAACTTAGAGTGAGTCTGTAATCTAGACTGGCACTTTAGCACTGTGGAACTGGGCAGTTATAGGCAGTACTTATAGACCAGTAAAAGTGCTCTTTTACCTGCTGTCTGGTGTGCATGGGCCCCTTCGTCTTGAACCCTCCTTGGGAGCTGCACTCTGAGGCACTGAAGTGGTCGGAGCTCGTGGAGGACCTCTTGGAAAGGGTGTCACAGCCCCCAACAAATGTGTTATCCAATGGGAGCTCCTGAATCACGTGATGCTTCTTAACCGAGACCGGCGTGTCGGCCTTGAGGTGGAAGGCCGATTGCGGCGAGGCGGACTTGTAGTGCCGGGCCAGGTCGGGGCTGCTAGGTTTGAAGGTTGTGGTAGGTGTGGCATTCCAATCAAAGCGTCCAATCCCTTGCTCCTCCAGCTCGGTGGGCAGGCTGATGCTTCCGTTGATTGGCTCGTGGGCAGGGTCGTCAGGTTTGTTCCCCTCGATGGTGACAAAGTTGAGCAAGGAGCTTTTTGGTGACTTCCTTTTCTTGCGCTTTTTCTTCTTATTCTGCTTGTTCTCTGTGTTGGGTGACATCCACTCGGTCCCCTGTTTTTTCCTCTGGGCAGCTTTGAACCTGGAAGCGTGGCGGCAGCGCAGCAACACAGTGACAAAGATGACAATAATCACCACTAAGGCGCCGGTTACAAAGGCTATCATTATGGTTAAATAGTCACCACTTTGATAAGTTTCACTGCTTTCACCAATGTTTCGGTCAATTGGGGTCTCCATGGTGCGTCGGATGAGATCATAGATGAGTGTTGAGTTGCCGACAGTGTCGTTGACATACAGAAATACCAGCACCAGAGTATGGAGAGATTTGGGATATCCCAGGTCACTGATATTGACCACTAATCTGTGTAAGCCTATGTCAGTCACTGCTGGTTTTTCCTCCAGAGTAATATTCCCTGTGACAGGGTCAATTCTGAACAGACCTTTGTTGTTCCCACTCACTATGGTGTATTTCAGTTCTGCATTCATGCCTGTATCACCATCCACGGCAAACACTTCTGCTACCACAGATCCTGGGATAGAGGAGAGAGGGACGAGCTTGAAAGAAGTGTTGGAGGGGGGGTAGATGACGATGGGGGTGTTGTCGTTCACATCAATGACATTGATGGTCACCTTGGCAGCTGAGGAGCAAGGAGGCCTGCCACTGTCCACAGCCCTGACATCAAAAGTGTAGGAGCTCTGTTGCTCCCTATCAAATGACACGTTGGATTTGATCACCCCAGAGTAAGGGTCCAGTATAAAGTTCTCATTGTCGTTCAGTATGGAAAGAGAAACAGCAGCGTTTTCTCCAGCATCTGAATCTGTCACAGTTATCACCCCCACGGTGCTGTATTTAGGAAGATTCTCAGACACAAAGAACTGAAAGTGGTTATGTGTGAACTTTGGGTTGTTATCATTTTCATCCAGCACAGTTACAATAACGGCTGCCTGCGTTTGCAGAGGGGGTGTCCCATTATCTCTTGCCGTTACAGTGAAGAGAAACCTATCCTGATCCTCCCGGTCAAAAACCCTGGATGCAGTCAGGACCCCGGTTTTGCGGTCGAGATCGAAGAATGATGCATTCGGTCCCAGTTGATAAACTATCTCTGCGTTTTTCCCACTGTCTTCATCTGTGGCGCTAAGAGTAGTGAGGAACAGGTCGCGCTTGTTGTTTTCCATAACAGCCAGCTCAATAACTGGCTGGGTGAAAATAGGCGGGTTGTCATTCTCATCCTCCAGCCTCACTCTTACCAAGGCAGTCTGATTCAAGCTCGGCTTTCCAGAGTCAGAAGCTACAATTTTAAAGTTGTATTCCTTGGTCCCTTCATAGTCAAGCAGCGCAGATGTCTCTAACAGATACTGGTTGTCATACACGGCTTTGAGATGGAAGGGCACGTCCTTCTCTATGAAACAAATGACCTTGCCGTTGATGTCAGTGTCTTTGTCTGACACCGTGATGAGAGCTATCTTGGTATTGATGGGGTCCTTCTCCGAGAGAAAAACAGTGCCATTAATGGGACTTATTATGTATCTCAGGTCAATATTAGGTGGATTGTCATTAACATCAGTCACATTTATGTTGACAGTAGCTCTGGCAGGACTGGAGCTGCCATCACTAGCTAAAACAGAGAGCTTATGAATAGCAGTCTCCTCTCTGTCCAGAGGCCTCTGCACTGTAATCAGGCCAGATGTTGTATTTAATGCAAAGAGTCTTTTAGTAGCAGGAGACACCTGAGTCCCAAAGACATAACGTATCTCTGCATTGCCCCCTATGTCTGCATCTGTGGCCTGAAGCTGCACAACAGATGTGCCAATAGGGGAGTTCTCTGGTATATGCACCTCTATCTGACCCTCTTTAAACACTGGCCTGTTATCATTGACATCCGTAACTGTAACTTGGAGAATGGCAGTGCTGGATTTCTGTGGACTGCCACCGTCCTCCACTTTGATCTTCATCACATATGTATCCTTCTGCTCTCTGTCCAGATTCTGCTGCACGATGAGCTGGGGCCACTTCTCCCCCTCAGGCGTTTCTACTATGTCTAAGCCGAAGGCACTCTGCCCGTTGATCAGCTCGTATTTGTGGACACTGTTGGGGCCAGTGTCTGGGTCAGTGGCAGAAGGAATAGCAAAGCGGCTGTTAATGAGCGTGTTCTCTGGGATGGAGATGTTGATCACAGGGGACGGGAACATGGGGGCATTATCATTTGTATCTTTGACAATTATTTTGATCTTAATCAGCCTGAAATAATCATTAGGCAGGATGACCACTTCAATTTCAAAGGAGCACTCGCTGTCCTCAAACGAGGGACCGGGGCACAACTTCTCCCTGTCGATTCGGTTTGATGTTGTGAATATCTCGCCAGTGCTGCTCAGAACGCGGACCAGCGGGTTATCTCCTGCTTTGGAGACGAGCCGGTACACTAGATTAGCACTTGCTCCAGTGGCAGCATTTGTATGGGAAATGTTTAGGTCCTTTGGTATGTTTCCAATGAGGACATTTTCTTGCAACTCCTCTCTGATGGGGTAGATTAGCTCTTGGGCTATTGAAGGATCTAGCCATATGCAGGCAAGCAGGGCGCCCAACAGGTAATAGTCTTTTAGATCCATGACAGCGTAAATGTGTTTCCAGCCTTCACAACTCAAAGGTTTCTTTCTGTGCAACGTTGTTACAGGCAGTGAGTCCTTGCATGTGATGGCAGGAATCTTCCACGGACAAACCTATGAATACATGACAGAGTTTCTCTTCAGTGAAATAACTTTACTGCGCACAGTAATTAAATTAATTAAACAACCCCCCTCCTCACAGTCAGCTGTTCTGTCCACTTTCATTTTTAAATAATTCACTATTAAATCTGCCCATAGGCCTTAATCAACAATTCATAAAAAAAAAAAACACTGCAGCAACCATTTAGGCAGCCATTCATGTCTGTTGCTCCTTTTCTAAATCCTCCTTATTTTATGGTCACTAAGATTTCTCAGCGCCTCAGACCCCCCATGGACACAAAACTTCACAACACATTACACACTCGTATTCATTTTTACACTTAAATTGCCAACATTAAAGAGCTGTGTGTGGGCTCCTAAACGAATGAATACGCATGAATGAAGCCTACAAAATAAGCTCGGTCAGATTTTGAATTCTTAGTGGGCAACTGAGACCCATTCGTACATACCCAAATCCGTTAGAGCGCAGGAGAAAACCCCGGAGTGTGTCAGCTCATAGTCTTCTCATCCACAGTGCCTGCGAGCTTATTCGGGTAAAGATATCCTTCTCAGTCAGATCTAGGCTTTGGGTCCAGGAACGAAGAGGGAGAGAAAAAACAATCGCCCCGCAGGAGTAATCAGACTCAAGAACAGGTTTTAGGTAAAAGCAGCTGGTCGCACAAACTGTGGTAAATTAGAGGCTGCATATGTCGCAGTTCCGTTTCCCCCATTTAACTTCAGGAATGGACAGGATCTAATTGTGCGACCTGCGGTGATTGCGGTGATCAGTGGCGCTCTCCAGCAGACACAGCCAGGTGGTCAGTGGTTTGCGGTGTCTTCCATTAGAACCGGTCCCAAAATCAATGATCTACTCCCGTACACGTCCCGAGAAAACCGGCGTTATTTTGTTTTTTCTTCTTCTTTTCTCCTCCAGGCTACCTGTTAAGGTGAAGGCGCAGACGAGGTGAACGCAAGAGGAGACACTCGTGTCCCGTCATGTTTCAAGTTCACGGAGCTCCAGTCATCAGCCGATGCGGACACAAGGTTAAAAAAAAAAAAAAAAAGATCATGAAAGCATTTATGCAAAAAACAAAAAAGAAGAGAAATCTCAGAGTCGATCCCACTTGGAAAAGCCAGCCTCAATATAAAGGCTGTTCAGTGTGACACCGATGCGCAGCGTGTATGTGCAGTTTATCCTTGCACTCTCACTCCCAGAGCAGAATATCTTGCACTAACTCTGTGTAAACCCATAGGAGGGGTGGTGAAGTACACCACACCGACGCCCCCCACCCGGCCGACCCTCGTCATTGGACACCGCCCCTCTCTTTCAGCGGCGTCGACATCCCGAGCAGCAACAGGATTGGCCCGAAGTCACGTCACTTAATGCAGACCGGAGGGTTGTCCGCGGTGAGATGCTCCGTGAAGATGCTGCAGGCTGCAGAGACGCTTAACCAAAACCCCGAGGCTGGAGGGGGATGATGATGATGACGACGGTGATGATGATAAAGCTGCTAGTGCTGCTGATGATAATGTAGGAAAATAATAGTGTCTGTCCTCTAGCTTTTACACTGTGGATGATTATATAAAAGGCAGATAGCAGTCATTGGCTCTAAAGGGACGCATCAAACGCATAAGCCAACCTGTTAGGCTGTTGTCAGGTAGGCTACACTAATTGGGGTGGAAATAAAAAGCCACAAGACTGAAGCACATTAAAAAAGATGCACTGCAACGCTTTCCGATGGATATGACTTGCCAAGAATGAACAGAGGCATGTACAATACCAGCCTTGTGTGAGAGTCACTAATAATTGCACTCCAGACAGAGAAGCCGTTGTCTAAGCATGTTTGCACGGGATGCATATTCACGCTCTGTCCGCCACCCTTGGCACCCTGCAGCCAGTCATCAGCATTTGTCCGTAGGAAATAACCTTGACAGCCATCCCTGTCATCAAAGCTATACAGCAGCATGTGGTGCGAGCTCTTTGCGTAATGGGTGAATTGCATCTCTTTTTAAGTTTGCTGCCTAGTGCTAGAGCTGTGATGATCTGAGGAGGCTGTGATGTGACTTTGGAATTGCCCATAACCGCAGATGATCTCACTTGACAAGTTTCAAAGCAACACGAGGAGGCTGAACTGCGTAACTGAGCCGAGTAACCTCAAAATGACGCGCCAGAAGTGACACGAGGTAACTAGAAAACAGCAGATTTAATAAAATGGAAGTCAGAGTCAGCCATACAGATCCAGCCATCATTTAATACCTACTGCCATCCAATAATTACTTAATTTCAATGCAGTAGATAACCCTCAATTTCATCCACGGCTCTCTGCCTGTGCTGCCTCTGAGAAAGGCAAGCTGTTGAGCTCAAAGCTTGAGTGGCCTGCCATGGTGAACACTGCCATCTTGAGGTGCTCTTACACAAATGCCTGAGCTGTGCTGTGAGCCTTACAGCTTGAGAAAACAACCAACTACACCTTTCTGAACCAAGACTTCGGTTCACGCTCTTCTCCACAACCGCGAGAAGTGAGCGCAGCTTAAATGACACGATGAGTGACTCGGTAAGAAGCAAAGTGCGAATGACGAGACAGCAAAAGTGAGAATAAGCCCCTGTGTTGGCAAATGGCGATGAGAGTGATGCAAAGGACATGGGCTCAACACTGTTGAGGTGAGAACTAGGCTGCAAATGTCTCCTGAGAGGCTGGCTTATTGCCTGGTCAGCAGTCCATTAGCACAACCAACCTGGTGGCCTGACCTTTCTGCCTCTGGATCCAGACGTCGGTGTCCTTTGCTGGGAGAGAGCAGCTAAACGACTGATCTGTCACTTCAGTTCAAAGTCTGACACCCTGATATGGAGGAAAAAGTGACAACATAACTGTCTACTGTGGTGAAACACTTTCTTGCTCTGCTGGCCAGCTGGAGTCATTAAGAACTCATCGCTTGCTTTTACTTGCTCACTGGGAGTGTGTGTGTGTGTGTGTGTGTGGGGGGGGGGGGTTCTGCAAAGCAAGAATTATGTTTCGATTTAATAGGAATTTCCAACATTGCCAGGTCTCTAAGGTGTTTGTGTGTGTTAGCACAGGGACGATTGTGCAGTGATTGGGACAGAAAGTACACTTTGAAAGCCAGAAATCGCCAGTAAGTGTTAAGACACTGGTATTGATCACCGACTCTATCAAACCTCCACAGATGTATTATGGACGTTTTGTGTCATGGGTCAGGAAAATCTTATTTATGGCACCTTAAAGATAAGTTGAACTTTACAAACACTGCAGTCTTTATTCATTTTGTTATTATAATTGGTTTCTACTGTGATTATGTGTGACATGACCTTGACTCAGACACCAGAAGGGGCTAAAATCAGCAAATGCAGCAACTGCCCAGCTCCTAATTCCAAATTGACCCTGTCTCTCAGGTTTGTTATCTCCTTATTTAGTCTGTTTTGAACTGGCTGCAGCTAATGTTTCTGCCAGTCAAGTAACTGACAAGTGATGAATAATGTAGTATGCTAATATATGCTCTTGGTCTTGTGGCGTACCTCGTACAATCTCACATCGAAGAGAGAGCCTAAGGGAAGGGTCCAAACCTAAGGCCTTATGATTCCCAATATACCTTGCGTAGTCAATCACTCCATTCACCTTGGTTTGATTCTCACACTGACTTATTGACTTGTTCATGCTGTTGAATCGGCTTCATGAATAATACAGGGAACAAATATGTTTATCTTTCGTGTCCATTAAAGTACAAGGTCAAACAGGTAATTTATGTATTTTCCAACTTAAACAAGGTCTGAGAAGATGGTATTGGAAGATTTAAACAGTTGGTGTCACAACTTTAGTGTTGATACTCAGCCAAGACACGGCAAACATGGCTGAAAGCTGAAGCCAGAGTGGAAGAGCCTCAAGATGTAGTTTGTCTAAGTGTCAGTATTCCCTTCATAAAACAGTTATCAACGCCTAACATTTTAATTTGAGAGTTTCTACCTCTACATAAAGAAGTGATCTGCCCATGCTTGGACTTGGGGTAGCATTATGTAACCTTTCAAGAGCATCACAGAGAGAACATTGTTGTGTCTGGAACATAAAGTTTTAATAACAACATTCCCAGTGAGAAAATTGTTCTCACTGTGAGGATATTCTCACTGAGAATTTGTTTACAGCTGTAATGGAGTTCTTTAAAATGACATGTTTTGGTCAGGAGCAGAACGGGCTACAGAAATGACATGAATAAAAAGTTTGTGTCTCACGATGCACTAGTTATGCTTTAACATAAGCAGGAATATTCTTTGTGATGGCCCGACACTGGTACAGGTGAGAAAAACTTCTCTGTGTGAGAAACACTCATAAAGCAGAGGCAATTTTAGAGTGGGACAGCTGTTTTAATCTCAGTGCTGTCTCTTTCCACGGTGCATGCATGTTCGAAATAATCCAAAGTAATTCAGCCAAAGGAAGTCTAATTATCCAAATCCTTTGTAATATCTAAAAAATATTAAATAACATGCTGAATGTCCTCTTCAAAGACACAAATTGTAATGAATACTTATTTTTACCCTTTACATCCCACCTCAGTTCCTGTAATCAGCTGACTCACAAAGAAAAGAAAAACATCAGTGGGGCTATTATCACATGAACTGAATCCTGCTGCTTGTGATCAGGTAGCACCTGCAAACTAAGCAAATGTTGGCATTTAAAATTGGACAAAAAAACTGGACAATAGTAAAATCTTTTGAGGTGTTCAGCTCATGACCAAAGTGCTCCTAAGGAAACAGCTGTTTACTTTACCTGTATTTTGAGTCACATGTATAAAATGCTAACAGAGCAACACCTACCTATACAGTTTTGGCAGTGTATAAATAGAAAGTAACCATTTTCTCTTTCTGTGGTTTAGCTCACTCTTTCTTCATCCCACTGAGTGCGTTGGTTTCATTTGTTCCTTGTCAATACCACAAAAGAGCCACTGCAACTGCTGATGAAAATTTAGACCTTTTCCCTTTAAACCCTTTTGCCAGCGCGGCTTCTCTCAAGAGTGGTAATGACCCAGTGGATAATTGGCATCACACATGCTTTGGACCCTGAATACTAATCAGAGCTTCTAATCAGGCATCTCCAACTTAAAAGTTTAGATACATGGGAGTGAAAATGTGGATAGGAAATGTTTTTCATTTTCTTTGAAAGGGATTTCAGTGAAATCAAAACTTTGGATTCGCTTGAGGAACTGACTACTATATCACTTAACAAGGTAGTAACAAGGTAGTTTGATATGTTCAGGGACAAAACTGTATAGCTGTGGGCTTATGCATTAAAATATAAATGCTTGCTCAAGGTAATTTTTTGATTCACCATATGGCAGCCTCACAGACAACCCACGGTTGCTGCACATCCTTTACTGCCTGCCGGTTGGCATTTGAGAGGTATAATGCAATTCATGATAATCTTTAGAACATTGATTGACACGTTGTTTGATCAAAGAAGATATCCTGGGTGGATTAGAGTCTCAAGAAGTGCAAAAGTGCAAGATATCCCTTATAAGAAATGCTTCTTCTGTCTTCATACCTTCCCTCGGACTGTAATTTGCTCTCTCCTTTTGCATTCCGCTTCTCCTCATTCTTTCTCTTCTCCCTGACACATTTGAATCACATATCACTTTCCAGACTGTGCACCGAAAAAGGTCAAACATTCCCTCCCATTCTCTTTTTCTTACTGATGTGAAAGCCAGAAGCCTGCCTTCAGTGGTTGAAATGGATCCTGGTCAAAGACTGCCGCGAACCAGGGAAAGAAAGTCGAGCAAGATCCTTTTCTGCTCAGTGCACAGGCTGATTTGACCTTGTGCAAGCGAGAGCAAGTTATAAGATACTTGACATGCACTCCAGCACCAATACTTTTTCAGATCCTATCAAACTGAGTTGTACATTTTTGACAGGGAATACATGTACTTAAAGTTCATCTTCATAACAGCTCAACAGAAACTTTAAAATACATGTAATTATCAGGTACTTCTGATTGGTTTAATCACTATTTCTTTTCACAGTCTCTCCTCTTTGCCTTTTCCCTGTTCTGAATTTGTGCATAGTAACTGGTTGACATATATAAATGCCCCACATGTTACAGCTTTGAAGAGTTTGTTTATTACTTCCCAAAAGATTGCTATTTTTAATAACAAGCACTTGGATACCATATCAGAGGTGTGTTATCACACATGTTTTATCAGGCTGTGAAATGTCTAAAACAGGCTCCAGTCAAGTGTGAGATGTATAATGATTTCATACACTGCTGGATGTGCAGCTACAGACTTATAGTGACCAAATCTTTTTTAAAATGTCTGGATCAGCTTGTGAACATAATGCACATTTAACTAATTTATTTCTAGTTGTAATTATGACTCTGACAGTGAAGACAGCTCGTGACAAGAGGGAAGACGGCAAGAAAATGCCTACATATATATTGAGACTCTAATGTGTCATCTTAAAGGTCAAACTTCGACATGGCAGATTTTGTCATGCATTAGCCAAGCAGCTTCACATTTACAAAGAGGATGTGGCTAATTAGTCATTTTCACAGATGCTGGACTACTTTACTGATTCCCTGCTGCATATAAATGTAACAAAGGTTCAGATATAAGGCAGCGAATTCTTACTAGTTTTACATAACTTTGTGATCATATGCTTTTTTCACAAAAATTGATGAAATCAATGAGAACAGGCTGCACTTTGCTCAATTAGGAAAGTCAAAGAATCCATCAGAACGTTTGTTCAAATACTACTTAGATATTATTAATACAGTCAAGCTTCCAGTCTGTCCCTTGTGTAATGCTACCACCATCCACTGAGCCACCAAATCCAAATTAGAAAATGCATTAATTTCAGTGTTTCATGCTTGTTTTTTCCTCTTTATGAGCAGCACATGTGAAGTGTTTAATCAAGTGATATAAATAAAGCATTTGAGAGAGTAGCTAAAGAATAATGTACTTTCCCATATTCAATAATCACAGTTTTTAAATATTACCCTGTAATTGATTTAGCTAGCTTGAGGAATTAAAATAAGTAATTCTCTCATTATTATCCTGCGCATCCTTCATCTCAGTTATGGCTTCATTGTCTGTCTGACTTACTTTATATTTGGCTATAATGTTTTAAAGGGCGTGTATTCAGGCAAAAATGTATGTAACATGTAACATACCATATGTTTCTATTGGATACATCACATTTAAAAAAAACAGTTGTGAGAGAATCTGTGTTTGAGGAAAATTGCTGAGACGACAAAAAAGGCCAAGCCTCATGCGCAGTCTGGGTAACCAAAATTGTGCAATGAACTGAGACTTCTACTAAATGTCTTTAATCGCATCCAACAAAGATGCAGAGTGAAAGAAAGCATAGACCTCTCTGCTGAATTACACTGATTTACACTGTCTACTAATACTAAGATCACCCTGTAGGTGTGCAGTCATTGTTGCAGCCACACTTTTATGTAAAATACACCCACGTATCAGTTTTAATCATTGGGTCTACAACAGAGAGTGAGTCATTCTCTCAGAACGAGGTGCCATCGATTTCGTCCTGTAATTACAAAAATTAATTCTGATGTTGGGTATGGACACTGGTGGGAAAACAGGGAAAGAAACAAATGAAAAAGAGTGAAAAAGTGAATGAGGCTCCTCAACAATGTCCCTGAACCCGAGTCTCCTCTAGTTCTTAATACTGCATTCACATCACATGGAAGTTGTTACCCTTCAAGTGGTAATTACAGCAGTGCATTTTGCGTCTGTATGGAAGCGCTGATGTATCCAAGATGGCGCTAAATAATATGTGTGGCACCTATACGTTAATTTAATGTGAATTCGTTAAATTCACACTTTTCTATCCTTATATGACCAAGTACTTCTATCAAACAACCATACTGTAGCTCACAGGTATATATGATACGTACCACGTTCATTATTTCAACAAGGTAAAACCTGCTTTGCCATCTATTCTATTCCATTCTATTCTATTCTTTTACATGTGTAGTACTGGTAACATTATAAAGCCTTGCGTTAGATGAGATACTTGATATTTCAGGAAATCAATTATTATATTGCATATGACAAACATAATTTTACAGGCAACACAAGCTTTTAGCATTCAAATCACTGCCCAGAGTGATAAGGTATTATCAGATGACAACGTACAATATATGTTTAGCAAATGAGACACAGAATAGAAAATGTCACTCTCCCCACGGCTATATTTCCCAAAGCACAGATTCAGCTGAGAAAATTGTATCATGTGTTGTTGTCACTCAGTTTGCTTGGTGTCTGATGCAGGGACTGCCAGTAATCATGTTTGCATGGTGAATGCCACAAACAGCTTTACGTGACTGACCACTTCAAGGGCACTTAAAGTCTAATTCATGCTCTCTCCATACAGTGTATTTATATATACTCTGTTGGTTCTTTGCCCTGACAGAGGATGTTTCTCATCTCTAAGGTCTCATTCAGCCATACATAGAAGTCAATTGTAGGACCCCCAATCTGTGTGAAACACATATATGTATACTGTGGTTGTCGTATCTTGCAAAAGGTGTTGAGAGACAGGCATGTTTTTGTAAACAACCCTGAAATTACAATTGATTTTTATTGACAGTAAGTGCTGCAAAACTTTAGTATGGACTTCTTGAGAACAACCTTTTTATTATTCTATCTAATAATTTTCCTCTTTCATGCGCTGTACACTGTACTTATCCTCTGCTGAGTATAAACCATATAGAAAATGTTTGGAGGTAAGTGGCAACATGAATAGTATTTTCAGTTCTAGTGACCCCATTACTTCTGAACATGTCTTTTCTCCGTTTACATAAAAGAGCTCTGAATATCCACAAACCATCCATTCATCCATTTTCGGCCTCTCATCCATGTCCGGGTCACGGTGACAACAGGCTAAACAAGGCACCTTTCACTGAAAACCATTTGCTATTTTATCCATAATAGATACTTAAATTTAACTATTACCTCTGGCCTTTAAGGGGCTGCAGCTGGTGGGGACGTCTGGAAGAGGAATCACAGGTGCGGAGGGATGTTTTTCACTTTCTTCCTTTCCAGGTTTTTATTCTGCAACCTGGGACAACCAACAAGTCGACTCTGTGGGGATCCAAAGGAATGCGTGACTGTAATTGTTTCCTAATGAGCTTCCTCTCCCCACTAATTGAGGATCACGTCGTCTATTACGATCTATGGTTTAAACATACCAACGTCAGCAAAATGACGCATGCATCACAACTGTTGACTAATGACTTGTGTTCTCCCCATAAAACATCCATAATAAACTCATAAGCAGTGAACTACATGACCTGTTCTTTCAGTTGGATGTCTGTGTGCTGGTTTTCTGCCAGTCTGCCGCAATGTTTTTCCAACCTGCTTTTCTTCATGAGGTATGTCTATTTCTAGGCATGCAAGTGTAAACAACTATGATAAAAATAAAATAGCTCAATCAATTCAAGCAAAAAACAGAGGATTGTCTGACAAGAAAAATCAGAATGATTAGTTTTCTTCTGATTGTTCTCTTGTTGTGGTTCTCAAAGGAAAGAAAGCAAGGTGAGTGGTAAGGAGGGCAACTTGAAAAAAACAAGAGCATCTGAAAATATGAAATATCACAGCCTCTTCTGTGTACTGTATTTTACAGTATCTTAGTTTCCACCAGGAAGCGGGTTTTGCATTACGACTGAAAAGTTTAGTTTTTGGTGTTTTGCTTGATGTCGAAGTTTCTTGTCCTGCCAGAGTGCTGTGTGGGTTCAGTATGTTTCACAATTTGGTCAAACAGTCCGTGGTGTGTCATTGACTGAATTTAAGTGTTGTAGACATGCAGTATGTGATTTATTCTGAACATAGTCATATCAAACTTGTTGGACTCATCCAGTGCCTTCACTCAAATTTTTTTTTTATTTTAATTTTTGATTAATAAAAAAAGTGTTACTAAATGTACATTAATGACAAATGCCCAATTAAATATATCAACATGACAATATGAAAAAGTAATGTGGAGCCATTGTTGCAAGAAAAATGTAGTAATCGGGTTGGCAGAGAGGATTCAGCTCAAAATTGGAATTTTGGACATCATAGCGACACCATTTTATGTAATGCATAATGGCATGCTGTATTGCATGGTTCATATTCTCCCTACATGCTCACTTGTCATGTTTTATGCGGTTAGCTTAAAGAAGTGGCAGAGGGAATCAATATGTTCCCATTTTAGTCGGCCCGAAGAGATAAAGGAGAGTATTTCTTGCAAAGTATAAATGAGTGTTGCATTCGATGTAATAATGCTATAATAGTAACTCTGTAATGAAATCTTGTACCAGAAAAATATGCACTGTCAATTAAAAGTGATGAAGCGAAGCAGAGATGGAGGAAAGAGTTGGTGGGTGTGCACTTTTTCTTTCCCCTGTTGTGGTGTGTTGCACTCACTGTGAATAAATGTGTCTCAGAGGGTGTTTGTTTCCATCCCACTCCTTTAAAGATGCTTTACATAATTGTATTGGTAATTACCGTGTTCTGTAGGTTTAATCAACAGCAATCCCAGTTTGCTCCGATTTCTGGAGTGTAGGGACTTAACCACACGAAGTTAGGACATGTGGTTAATTCTGCCAAGCTGTGCACTAACCAACACGTGTCCTTTATAAGAAACGCCATCACATTAGGCAAAGAATAATTTTCTAACTGGTCTGGAGCTCATTTCACAGCTGCTCCTGAAAAACGCCAGAAAATTATAGCCTTGAAACACTTGACTTTGTTCACTTTATTCTGAGCAGTAGCCCGCTGACATCAAAGCTGTTGAAGTGCACAAAAATGATGAGGAATCTAAAAGAAAACTTGCTCTTGTAGGTCAAGGCATATTTAGACAGTGGATTTGATATTATAGCTTTGGATACGACCAGTTTTTTTTGTCTTTGGCTGTAGCAACTCCAGCCAAATATTGAAGTTGTAGCCAGATACAGACAGTTTAAAGTACGCTTCAGGAGTTTAAAGTTTAAATGCTGCTTCAGTTGACCTGTACATCCCCAGTCTGTTAGACACATTAAACGGGAGATATTGATGTAAGCAGCAATTGCAGGGGCCAGGCAGAAGCCCATCAAGCAGAGCGCACTGCAAACAGGTACAATGAGGACCTGTCTATTTGTCTACTGAGCAATCCTCATCATGATTGGAGAATTGCAGCTTTGATATGGCTGACTTCCTGTTTGTGTCGTTGCTGCCAACTTTGTCACAGCTAAATGATCCGCAATAAATAAGTGTTGCTGACAGAACTGTTAAAACTATTCACTCACCTCGATAAGGAACTGATTACTGTGGCCTGTTCAGCTGTCTTGCATTGTGACTTGTCAGATAGTCAATTATTGTAAATAATGCACGCGTCCTCAATTCAGAGTAGCTCAGGTTGGTATGTTTTCTCTTGAAAAAGCCCTGTGCTCTACATATCTCAAGCTTGACTATATGTGGGATATGAACTCTGTAATGTGCTCGGTAAAAATAGCGGATAACTGGTGGATATCATTTACATTTTATTGTCAGTCCCATTTACCCTAAGTATATTCAGCCATTTCCTACTCGAGATCAGAAGGCACATGTGACAGCTGAAGATATTCTCATGAAATGTGTTGTTCCAGAGACGGGCAGGAGTTTTAAAACTGATATTACAGTGTGACAGTGTAAAGAGAGTACAGGGCATCTTCCTCTGGATAAAGCAGAATGAGAGTTCAGCACAGTAGATCTCTTTAATTGTGTTGAAATGTTGGTGCTCAGCCAGAGGTAGTAACTACATGAGTTAGTGTAAGCTTGACACATGACACTGCCCTCCACCACAGTGTATTCTCCTCGTAGTGTAGTTGTAGTTCACTAAGGGTTCATCCCACATATTCACACATGGAGTGGAAGTAACAACTGTGGAATAAAATGCATTTGATGGTCGTAGCAAACACTGGATATGCAATACAGGCAGGATAAGTAGAGTAGTTACGACAATATGGCTGCAACAAATGATTATTTCATTACTGATTAATTGTTTTGTTGATAAAACAGATGAAAATAGTAAAAAAAATCCCGTTAAAATATCTCAAAATTCTTCAAATTCCTTGTTTCGTCATTCCCAAACCCAAAGATATTCAGTCTACAATTATATATGACAAAGAAAAGCAGCAAATCTTCACATCTGAGAAGCTGAAACCCGAGAATGTTTTGCTTTCTAATTGAGTAATAGAGCAGTAATTTCACCTCTCCAATCTGGCTAGTGAATGTCATAAATTATTGCCTTCATGGAAACTTGATGCGTGTCTTCACTGGGAAATAAGACATTGGTGTTTACTGAAAAGTTGGCATGTGTTACCCTTCACACAGACCGGTACAAAAGTCCCTTGATAAATAATACCTTTGTGAAGCTGACAATGTTCATTTTTGAAGTGTTGATTCAACTCTATGGTAATTTTTGAGGCTGTTTCCTGTATTAGGTTGTATCATAATGAACTCCCAGAGGTTGCTTAGGTAATCAGGTCTTTAATGCCTCCTTGGAAGCATTTCCTTCTGGTTTTTATGTGTTTTTGCACTATCCAATCACAATGTAATCACCTAGGACATGTTAATGACAGTTGCTATACAGCATAAAGAGGTCAGAGAGATAACCCTGATTGCTGACAATACTGAGGGGCCAAACATGCCCCAGATCCCCCCCCTCTCATCTCCCTACACAACAGACTGCAGACATATACTGTATCTACTGTGGTAGATTTGGGTTTATTCGTGGTGGTCAGATGAAGCAAGACAGTGTAATTTTAAGAATATTTTTTGTATACTCTTGTTGATTTGTTTTATTTTATTGTACGTTGTGTTGGTTTTAACAATATACAGTAAATGCAGGGTCTCACCACTGTAACCCAGCATGATGGATCATACCACCGGGTCCTGGTATTATCAGAATTACTGTGAGTAGCCCAAGGGTCATTGCATTGTTTGTTGGTTCATGGTCCATGTACAGTTTTATATCTCTGACATCCTTCATCCCATTTATGAATCTTCGGGGAAAACACTGGTCAATACAACACATGTTCTACTATTGTAAAGCCAAGTTGTTCTTATGAATTCTCATTAAATAGTGTATGTAACTGGGGGATCAAATACTGTAATTAAAAACATATTATTGTACTAAGGTTTGTGGTAGGATAATAGCCTCTCCATTGTTTGTGTTTATGTGCAGATCAGCACAAATCCCCTTACAAATAAACTGCTTTTCCAACAAATCACACCCCTGTGCCCCCACAGTGTTTTTCCATGTATGGGAGGCTTAACTCTGTGACTCGGTGTCTGTGGTGTTTTGGATCTTTCTGCCACAAATTAAATTTGAATTGTTCCATAAGGGGTCAAACATCTTGAGAGAATAAACATGACACCATGAAATTAGACTGTGGAAAAGGCAGAGGTATACTTAGATACAAATTTCTTATTACAGAAGTGTTTGCACACCGATCCGTGTTGTGGCTGACTGGTCTGCTGCAATATTGAGCAGACAAACATCCCCCCTCTCATTTCCCCGGTAC